>NC_133700.1:0-600000 GCF_048934315.1 Petromyzon marinus | reverse complement strand
AGTGGGTGATTTTGGAGAGAGCGAGTGGTCTATGGGCCGCTTGGACAACGTGCAGAGTTCTGAGCAGTGTGGACAAGGGGTAATATTATGAGAGTTACGCATCAACACGGTAGCAACATACATTGGATTATTTTGCTGACGTTATCGTTTGTGGAGTTCTGATGAACCCACCCAATGTTGAAAGAGAAGATTGTGAGTCGTCCCCGTACGTCGCAGTCATACTTACACCGACCATCCAAACACAGACGCTAGTTCCCAGACCATCATCCGAGTTAAACCCAAACCCAGACAAGTGCCCCACCGGACACCCACCCCCATTTCCATGTCTCTGTGTTTCGTGCCCCTGCGTCTCTGTGGCTCACGTCCCAGTGTCTTTTTGTCTCGTTTTTCCGTGTCCCCGTGTCTCCATGTCCCTGTGTATCATGCCACCGTATCCCGTGTTCTTGTGGCTCACGTCCCCAGGTCTCCGTGCCTCCATGTGTCTCTGTGTCTCATGTCCCCGTGTCCCCGTTTCTAATGAACCCAGACAACTGACACCTCCCCACGCACCTGTGTGGAGTTGGCCGGGCAGGAGTGCGTCCCTGAGAACCACCCGCCGTGGGAGGCGCACTGATCCACATCCACGGCCTGCAGGTCCAGGTCCAGGCGGATCCCACCCCTGGGAGCCAGAGACACAGGGCACGAAGACGTGGCGACGTGGAGACATGGGGACACGCGACACGGGGACATGGGGACACAAGATAAACCCAGGATGGCTCTTAGGCAGGCCAGCCTGAATGTTTTTAACCGGCGTAGATGTTCCATTGGGGGGGGGGGGCACATTTCGCACGCATAAAGAAGGGAGGGCTTGACTATGGCTGAGAAGACCCGTTAGCTTCGTGTGGGCAGACCAGGTCCCTTCCACACAGCGTTACGCAGCCGATGAAAAGATAATGCTGCTCGACTGATTCAGAGTTAAACCTCTGCTGCCCCACCAGTTGGGAGTTGTGGGAGTGGAGTGTCCGATGGTACAAATTACCCAGGCAGGTGTTTAGTTTTAGTGGGGTTGATGGTAAGGCCCCACCTCTTAGTAGCATGCACCAGGTTAATCAGCAGTGCCTCCAACTCCTTCTCTGAGTGAGCAACAATCACCAGATCATCAGCATATATAACATGGTCGACACAATACGGAACCATCCCTTGACTGTACCCAGGCATCAATAAGTCACCCAATGTATCTGTACCAGAAAAATATTCCTCCGGTACAGCAATGGAATGCTTCTCGAACTATGTGGTCAAAAAATATGGTCAATATTGCAGGCGCCAGAGGACATCCCTGTCACAACCCAAAGCGAACAAGGAATTACTCTGACTCTCGGCCACGTAGCTTTACCCGGGCCTGCCCACCATCATGAAGGTCCTTATTGATTGTGAGCAGAGAATCATGGACTCTGAAGCAAGAAAAACAGCCCAGAGCCCAGACCTATTGATGGTATCATAGGGATTGACCAGATCAATAAAGCGGAGATGTAAGTTCTACTGGAATTCCCTACACCTCTGCTGCAGAAGGCGGACAGAGAATATGGCATCTGTGCAGTACCGCCCTGGCCTGAAGCCACATTGGGGCTCCATAAGCCTCTCATCAGTGTGCGATGTTGAATAATCCTTGCCATGATCTTTCCCATCACACTATCTGCACACAAAAGCCACCCGCCTTCATCAGTTCACTTAGGAGGTCATATCTGCCCGGCGCTTTTCCTGGTCTCAGACTCTGGATCGCCTTCCTTACTTCCTCAACAGATGGCACCTCAGCCAGCCACTCATAGGAGTTGACCATTTCTAATATTTGAGGCACTGCAGCCTCAGCAGGGTCGTCCCCACTTTGCCCAATTATGTTTTATGCGCTGAGGGATTTCCCCTCCACCAAGACCTCACAGATATGCTCTGCACAGAGACACACAGGCACACAGAGACATGAGAGACAAAGAACCCTATACAGACTTTTGGAGCAAGTGCTGTTGGCGAGTAACTACGACGATTAGCGAGTTCCTACAGGCACATGAAGAGGCAAAGATCCCCAGTGAAACCTCCAGGGGCTGTTGGGGGCAAGTTGTGTTAGCAAGCACTCGAGGAAGTGTGTGCCGCGTGATCCTGTCTCTGTCATGCGTGGTGGTCCCATCCTCCGGTTAAACACGGAACGTTGGGCCAAGGGTGTCAAACACATGCCAACGTTGGGCCAACGTTGGTCCAAGGGTGCCAAACACATGCCAACGTTGGGCCAACGTTGGTCCAAAGGTGCCAACCACAAGCCAACGTTAGGCCAACGTTGGTCCAAAGGTGCCAACCACATGCCAACGTTGGGCCAACGTTGGTCCAAAGGTGCCAACCACATGCTAACGTTGGACCAACGTTGGTCCAAGGGTGCCAACCACATACCAACGTTGGGCCAACGTTGGTCCAAGGGTGCCAACCACATGCTAACGTTGGGCCAACGTTTCACGTTCACTGAGTGGGTGTTTGGGGACTGCCATTGGTGATTCGCCAATCATCATTGCCCTGTTACGTCCACTGCTATCGCGCTCTCAGTGTTGATCATGGCTTCGTCTCTCTCTTCTCTGTTGTGTTCACTGACTTCTCAATGTTTTCCAAATGTTCGTACAAAGTTCTGTGCATTGTAGCTTGCGTTTAGCATTTGTAACGTTTTGACCTCTCTCTTCCTTTTGGATGGACAAACGCAGAGATGGAGGGAGGTAGAGACACAGGGATAAAGGATGAAGAGAGACACAGCGAGTGAGGAATTGTAAAGAACGAGACAGAGGATTGAGAGTGATAGAGAGACAGAGAGGATGGAGAGAGACATAAAGAGATAGACACAGAGAGACGATGAATAAAGGCACAAAGATGGAGGGGTTGGAGAGACTGAGTATAGAGAGCGACACACAGAGGATAGAGAGATATAGACAGAATGGAGGAGATACAGACATAGAGAGAGAATCGAAAAGAGACGCACAGAGAGAGGATGGAGAGAGACGCAGAGAAACAGGGGTGGAGAAACAGAGGACAGTAGAGAGAGACGGAGAGATAGCGACGCATAGAAAAAGGATGAACATACAGAGAGAGAGAGTGACACACAGAGACATAGATAGAGAGAGATACATAGATGATCATGGAGAGAAATAAATGATG
The DNA here is from genome assembly GCF_048934315.1 of Petromyzon marinus. Lineage (NCBI taxonomy): Eukaryota > Metazoa > Chordata > Hyperoartia > Petromyzontiformes > Petromyzontidae > Petromyzon > Petromyzon marinus. The sequence continues at coordinate 596,835 of NC_133700.1, read as the reverse complement.
ATGGAAGGACAGGGAGAGGATGGAGAAAGAGGGGGTAGAGAGAGATACAGACGCAGAGGGGATGGAGAGAGACAGACGCGGAGTGGAGTTGGGACGCTGTGCACGTGCGCATGATGCACGGAGCTGAATTCGGCGCTGTGGATGATGCTGCTGATGATGCTATTGCTGATGCTACTGACAATTATATTGCTGCTCGTTATACTGCTGATGATGATACTGTTGCTGGTCTAGCTGCTGCTGCTGATTTATGCTCATTGAGCTGCTCATGATGATAATGTTGCGGTTACTGATGATGATGATGAATATGCTGCTGCTGTTGCCATGCTGCTGATGAAGTGCAGCGTGGATGGCGGGGATGATGACGATGATGATGAAGCGCACTGTGACTATGACGATGGAGCACCCAGTGATGATGATGGACGATGCTGAATTTTGGCCGTGAGCGCGCGTTATTTTTGGAAACAATTCCTCATTAGAAAAGGGGAGGGGGTGAGGGGCGGGGTGAGGGGCTTTAGGATCAGCGCTCAGGGTGTGGAGGTTGGGAGATTAGAGTGTGATGGGGGGGTGAGAAGGAAGAGTGTGAAGGTGTGAGGGGAGAGTGTTAGGGTGTGAGGGGAGGGTGTTTTGGTGTGAGGGTGTGAGGGGAGGGTGTGAGGGGAGGGTGAGAAGGGAGAGTGTGAAGGTGTGAGGAGAGAGTGTTAGGGTGGGGTGAGAAGGGAGAGTGTGAGGGTGTGAGGGGAGACTGTGAGGGTGTGAGGGGAGGGTGTTTTGGTGTGAGGGTGTGAGGGGAGGGTGTGAGGGTGTGAGGGTGTGAGAGTGGGAGGGTGTGAGAGTGTGAGGGTGTGAGGGTGTGAGGGGAGACTGTGAGGGTGTGAGGGGAGGGTGTTTTGGTGTGAGGGTGTGAGGGGAGGGTGTGAGGGTGTGAGGGGAGAGTGTGAGGGTGTGAGGGTGTGAGGGGAGGGTGTGAGGGTGTGAGGGTGTGAGAGTGGGAGGGTGTGAGAGTGTGAGGGTGTGAGGGGAGAGTGTGAGGGGAGGGTGTGAGGGTGTGAGGGTGTGAGGGTGTGAGGGGAGAGTGTGAGGGGAGGGTGTGAGAGTGTGAGGGTGTGAGGGTATGAGAGTGTGAGGGTGTGAGGGGAGAGTGTGAGGGGAGGGTGTGAGGGTGTGAGGGTGTGAGGGTGTGAGGGGAGAGTGTGAGGGGAGGGTGTGAGGGTGTGAGGGTGTTACGGTGTGAGGGGAGGTTGTGAGGGTGTGAGGGTGTGAGGGGAGGGTGTGAGGGTGTGAGGGGAGTGTGAGGGTGTGAGTGGAGGGTGTGAGGGTGAGAAGGGAGAGTGTGAGGGTGTGAGGGAGTTAGGGGAGTGTGTGAGGCTGTGAGTAACGGTTTAAAGGGAGGGTGTGATGGAGGGGGCGAGGCTGTGTGAGACGAGGGCTGTGTGAAGTGGTGTGTGAAGGTGATGAGGGTGATTCTGACGTCTAGCAATGTCGATGTCTCTCTCTGAATCTCACCGTGGCGCTGTCCCACCACACAACCAGATTTGGCTTTTTAACGTCCATTTCACAGCGAGCGTCTTGATGCAATGTCAATTATTTAACGATAACCCTCCACCACCCGACATAGGCGAATCAAGGTGTCACGTTATTTGTTTTTTTATGTTTCAGCAAACCAAAGGAATGTTTAAACAGCAAGCAATATGTTGACTATTTAATGCTGACCTTTTGAACATTCCTCATCATCCAGTTTCAACTGGGGCCTCTTTGCCCCACCTGAACACTTAGCTCAGTCGGGTGGTGGAGGGCTATAGTTAAGCAATTGACGTGATATCTACAGGACGATCTAACCCGCAAAAAAAATAATCAGAATCAGAATATTCACTCATATTGGAGGGATCCGATGAGCTATAAATCTCTTTTTCACAGATGTGAAGTATTTATGCATTACTAATCACTGGCCCATCTATCATCAAGACCCTCATCATGAAAATCACCATCAGCATCTCGTCGTCGTCATCATCATCATCACCAACCACGTGACCTGTCGTTGATCGTGAATCCGCGTGCCCCGCTCAGGGTCCCGCTCACCCACGCCTCACCTCCCCTCAACCCCCCCGTCTCACCTCACATTTCTCACCTCGTCGTGCCTCATCTTTGCCTAGCGCGTCACAACTGACCTCTTCCCTCCTTGAAGCGTCGCCTCAAATCGCTTCACCCCGACCTTCACCTCGTCTTATGTCACCAGACCTTGAATCTCACGCCCTTGACAGGGAGTCGAACCGATAGTTTAAAATTGGGTACGGTTTCAGTTTAACTCAGAGGTCGGTAAAACCAAAGTAACAAGAAGGGCCATTGTATTTAGAATTCGGTGAACATTTAAAACTCAATGCCTCCCGAGCCGCGCGCGAATACGAGAAAGGGTCCTGGATAGATGAATAATTAACGCCCTTAAAGCGACCTCCGACGACCCCCAATAAATAAACGTTTAAGTTCGAGGTTCTTCGGTTGGGTTGCTTTGAGCGCGCGGCGGGGCGGCCCGAAGCCACGGCCACTCACTTGAACTCGGGCGTGAGCTCGGGCGTGAGGCCGTAGAAGGCGGCGGTGACCGTGAGCAGCCACGCGGGCCGCAGGCGCCCCGCGTCGCAAGCCAGGTAAGGCGGCGACCAGCGCAGGTGTCCGCGCTCCGCCAGGAACGCGTGGCCCGTCTTCCACCGCGGCGTGCGCAGCGACCTCACGTCGTTGGCGAGGGCGCGCATGCGGAGCGGGGGCGCCACGGGTAGCGGAGCCGCGCGCAGCTCGCGGAGCCACCTCCACTCCTCCTCGCCCTCCTCCACGGCTCCCCACAGCCGCGCCCCAGCAGCAGCAGCAGTGGCGCTTCCAGCAATTCCAGCACCAGAATCATCATCGGCAGCAGCAGCATCAGCAGCAGCAGCAGCGCCGCTACCGTCATCGGCACTGGCACCACCGCCATCATCGCCATCGCCCGCAGCGCCACCGCCCGCGAGATCCTCGAGAGCGATCGAGTGGCCGCTGCGTGACGCGCGCAGGTACAGGCTGGGGCCCCCGGGCGCGCCCGGGGGGGCCTCGTCCACGCCCGGCGCGGGGCCCCCCGGGTGCAGCGCGAGGGCGGCGCGAAGCGCGCGCGCGTCCCCCGCGCGCCGCAGCAGCAGGGAGCGCGCGAGCGCGTGGTACCACTCGGCCTCGTCGCGCGCGCTCGCCTCGCGCAGGTCACTCGCCTGCAGCGCCAGGTTGAGGAGGTTCACGGCGCCCAGCAGAGACCACGCGGGCCCGCGCAGCGCCTCGTGCAGCCGCGACGCCGGGTCCCCTTCCCCGGGGTCCCCTTCCCCAGGGTCCCCCTCCCCGGGATCCCCCTCTCCGGCGCCGGCGGTGCCGGCGGCGGTGGGACCCCCCGTCGCTCCTCTCTCGTAACCGTCCGCCTCGGCGGTGCCGCTCGTCTTGTTTTCCTCCATCTCCTTCTCCACGCCGCTGTCGACTCCCGACGCGGAGGGGTAGTCTCTCCACCGCGGAAGGTCGCGCAGCTGGTAGGGCCCCGCGCAGGGAGGGGAGGGCATCGCCGCGGAGAGGGCCGCGGGGTCGCCGCTGAGCAGAAACCTCCGCGCCAGAGCCTCCACCGTGAGCGGCACGCGGCGGCGACTCGCGTTACAGCGCGGGTCCTCCTCCTCCCACGGCCGCTCCGCGCCGTCACCACCTCCGCGTCCCACGCTCCACGCCCGGCCGCCCCCCGAGGTGATGCGGGCCGCCGGGTGTCGTCTCACGCCGCCGCCGGTGCCGGCGGTGCCGGGGCCCGCGGCGTGAGAGGCCCCCCGTGAGCTCCGCGTGGCGTGACCCGCGGCGGGACCGGGCAGCAGCAGGGCACAGCAGAGCGCGGCGCAGAGACAGAGCGCGCAGAGACGCCAGCCTCCGGCGGCAGCAGCGGCAGCGGTGCCGGTGGCGGCGGCAGCAGCAGCCACCATCATCACCATCAGCGCGACGCGGCGCCACGGAGAGAGGGAGCGAGGAACGGTGGTGTCGAGGCGAGAAATGGGAGAGAGGGGCGGGAGGAGAGAGAGCGGGGTGTAGACGGGGAGAGAGAGAGGGGAGGGAGAGGCGGCAGAGAGAGAGCGGATGAGAGTGAGATGCCGTACTGTATTGAGAGAGAGAGTGCGAGAGGCCGAGGCAGGAGTAAGAAAAATTGGAGAAATGAGAGGGAGAATGGGAGGAGAGGGGGTGGGGGGAGACGTGGGTGGCGAGGGCAAGAGGAGATAGAGAGAGAGGAAGGGGTGTAGCGATGGAGTGAGAGGGAGGGGGTGGGATGCTGGAGTGATACAGGGCTGCGCGTGCGTGTGGATGTGTGATTGCGTGTGGCTTCGTGAGTGAATGTGTGTGGGTTCGTGAGTGATTGCGTGTGGCTTCGTGAGTGAATGTGTGTGGGTTCGTGAGTGAATGTGTGTGGGTTCGTGAGTGAATGTGTGTGTGGGTTCGTGAGTGAATGTGTGTGGGTTCGTGAGTGAATGTGTGTGTGTGGGTTCCTGAGTGAATGTGTGTGGGTTCGTGAGTGAATTTGTGTGTGTGGGTTCGTGAGTGAATGTGTGTGGGTTCGTGAGTGAATGTGTGTGTGTGGGTTCGTGAGTGAATGTGTGTGGGTTCGTGAGTGAATGTGTGTGTGTGGGTTCGTGAGTGAATGCGTGTGTGTGGGTTCGTGAGTGAATGTGTGGGTTAGTGTGAGCGCGTCTCTTGATGTGCGTGATAATGTGTGAATGTGCGCGTGAGAGAGTCTGTGCGTGTATGATAAATGATGGCGATAGGGATGGCGCTGCAAGTGATTTCACGGCACTAATCCGCGCTTTGCAAGGGATGGCAGTTCCATCCCTTGCAGCAGCAGCACTCGTCGCTGCAGCAGCAATGCACCAATAACAACAATACGAAGACTTGTTACGCGCACAATTTGGCAGACGGACTTAAGGGGCGAGATGTTTACTACCTCGCCTGGTATGCAGGAGTTTGAATTCTCTCTCCCCCTGGGTCGCTTGGATTTGTCTCCAGGTCCTCCCTTTTCCCCCTCCACATATAGAATCAGCATCACGTCTTTAGAGTATTTGGATGCTATAAATTGCCACTTGACGATAAGCCACGAGTTGAGCGATCATTTGTGATAGCCAGGTCGCTCTGAAAAAGAGCTACATAGCTCAGTGGGGCCTTACCTGGTCAAATAGAACCTAGTTGAGTTTAGGTTCGGACGCGACTCGGAGGCGCGGAGCTCCGATCAGTCATGCACAGCCTCCGGCGGAACTGGTGCGCTGTCGTCCCTCGGTGCTTCCTGGAGTTGGAAGGTGACGATGACTCGATCTCGAAGAGGGATGGCATTCCAGGTGGCATGGGCGGCCTGGAGAACACCGACGATCAGCAGTGATGGCCTGTGATTTGGAATGGAAGAGGAAGATCGAGGGACGCGTTGCTCAGGACGCAGCGGCTTTCGAGGGAGGGGAGTAAATGTGAATACCACCGCCAGGCGTTGGCCGGAAGACCCGATTGTCGAACATCGTGCCGAGTCTCTCCTCATTGCCCAGCCTGATGTGCAGTAGACGTGGAGGATGAGCCCCCTACTTTCTCTCAACCAATTGGAACACCTCCATCAGCCAGGGTTTCTGGGCGGGGGGGGGGGGGTCTAGATTGAGTACCCAGTGCATTCCTAAATTTCACTCATTACCCCTGGCAAGGGGGAGGGGGTGGTGATGCCAACCCCAGCTACACACAAGCAGACAATGATCTCCACAAAAACGTCTATCCACATGACGTTACACGTATCCTTTACACATCCTATCAGCTACACGGCCTTCTGGGGGCACACCATTTCCGCAGAATTGGTTGAACGCTAACAAAGTCTAGACCGGTTTTGACCAGATAACTTTTTTCCAGAGTTTTCTGAACCCAAACGGGGTGTATATAAACACTCATCATTAATGGGCTGAAAGCACCTTAAAATAATTAAAACAATCCAGTACCCTCCCATGTGGCTTCTTGGATAAACATGAAAAATCATATTATTATCATGTCAATTCTGAGTGTGTGTTTGGGTGTGTAGCAGAATGTGTGTATGAATATGGCTATATGTAGGAGACTGTGTATGAATGTGCCTGTGTGTAGGAGACTATATATGAATGTTGCTTTTTGGAGGAGACTGTGGATATGAATCTGGCTGTGTATGGAAGACTGAATATGAATGCGGTTGTGTGTCAGAGACTGTGTGTGTGTGTGGCTGTGTGCATGAGACTATATATGTGAATGTGGCTTTGTGTAGGAGACTGTATGAATGTGACTGTGTGTATGACTTTGGCTGTGTGCAGGAGACTGTGTGTCACCAGAGACCGTGCGCTTCAATGCACATATCGATAGGCGGCAAGAGCAGCGTCTTATGGAGCGGTGGAGTGGGAGGGGAGTAAGGGGGAGGAAGGTGAGGTGGAGGAGGTGGAAGTGAGGGGGGATTGTACTCTCCACAAGTAAATCAGCACATACGTGAATAGCGTTCTGTGTGTGTGGAGCCTGAAAATGAGAACTATCTAAAAGGCGACATTTGAGGCAATGGCCGCTCTTCATAGCACACAATACATATGTAGTGCTGATAAATGGAGACACACACTACGTGGTTTCGCGACCAAAATTATTCATAATAACAATTAACTGATTTCTAATCTATTATATAATTACAATAACCCCCCCTCCGCCACCTCTGATTTCTGCACATGATTGGGTATAGTGATTGGGTTCAGTTATTAAATAATACACATTACAACTAGTTACTAATCTACAACTGATTACTAATCATAGCAATTAACTGATTACTAATCTATTATATAATTACAATACCCCCCCTCTCTGATCTCTGCATCTGATTGTGTTAAATGATGACGTCACTCTGCTGCTCTATTTAAGACCAGGAGCAGATGGAAGGCTTCACTATTCTGGCAAATTGCCCGATGATGCTGGATGTAATTACCAGCGAAACGGCGTTCTCAAGAATTGTAAATGTTGTGGATTCACTCTTCAACACACCGATGGGCTAAAGTAGTGAACCATTTGTCTTTTGTCATCGTGACACTTTTTTTTACTGATTGGCCGTGTCGGGTGGTGGAGGGTTACGTCACATTTATAAATAACGCGAACACACTACGTGGTTGGGGGCAACCCGTTTATTAACACTTCCTTAAATTGGGACTTTTACGAAACTGGTTCTATAATCGGTGTAGACGTATCTAACCCCCTATACACGAGGCTATTGAAGATCCACCGAACGTTACCCACTAAATGGACCCTCGATCATCTTCGCGCTTCCCTTTTATCCTGTTCAGCGCTCTATCCCCTAGTGGCGGATATACCGTCGCTACACATACACGTTATTGAAAGGCGATGTTAATGACTAAGGTCATCTTCTTTGCATCATTTGTGCGCGTGCACGCACTCACACCCCGTGCACGCGCACGCGGATTCAGCTGTGCCCGCGGACGGCAGACAGCGCGTAGTGCGCGCTGTTCCTTCTGCATGCCTCACTGCGCTTGAGCGGGAGTGAGAATCGCGATCGCCATCATCACCACCGCTTGTTTACCCAGAAGAGCCTCGCCGAGTCTCAAAAGTCTTACTCGGGAGGGTGCTGACCAGTTTGGCGCAGTATGGGGCGAGTAGTTTTGAGGTTATTTTTAGCACTTGGGATGTGGTTTTGGGCCAATACCGGTTACATGTGTAGTGAGTTCACTGAGTCGCGGACGCACTCTTTGGAGGCAACACATTTATTAACACAAACACACGGGGTAACTGCCCCTTAACAGAATAACAACCTATGGTGGTAGACCACCAGGCTAACTACACTAATTACACCGGAACTAGCTACAGCGGACTGGACCACAGCTTGGGTCCAGGTCCACGTGTTGGAGATTCCGTGGAACATTGAATGTAGACAAAGGATCTTTCAGGATGAACAACAGCAGCCGGTCCCTCTGGGGGACCCGGCTTATATCCTCTGCGGCCACCTGCGAGAATCCTCGAGCAGGATCTCGACCCTGACACGTGTGTAGACTCAACCAGTCACGTGTCCTCTGGGGTCAACCAGAGTGCCACGGCCTTTAGTAACCCTATTTCCATGGCCGGCATTCACACACCCTATCCTGTAGGGGTCGGCACTGCACGCCGAGCGTGGTGCCATCCAGCGCTATCGATCAGTGCTCACCGAGCCCCTCTATGGCCGGTACTGCACCCACATGTAAGTGGTATCCGCGATGACAATACATTGCACGCCATGCCTCTCGAGGGCCGGCACTACACAGTGACATCCCGCGATGTCACTACACGTGCGTGTGTTTAGCTTTGGAAGGAAGCTCACGCAGAAAAGGGGGGGGGGGAGAACATACAAACGCCACGCACTCACTCCCGCTCACAGAATCACACACACAGTCTGCATAACTGGGGGAGTACATGCACACTCCATATCGAAAGGCGACCGAGTCGGGAATCAAACCCAGGTGCTTCTCGTTGTGAGGCACGTGTGTTACCACTGCGCACCTCTGCCGCCCATGCCAGCGAGAGCCGGGTATAGGTTGAGGGCACAGCGGTGGTGTCCCTGGCACACGCGGGGACCAGGGCTGCCTCTGTGGCCAACCCGGAAGAAAAAAAAACAAATACACTGAACACTTATTTGATTTTGATTGTTTTATTTGTATTATTTTATTATTTCTCTTCTACGTGACTTGACCGAAAGAACCAAGAACCTGAATCCCTGCAGTCACGAAAGCTTTAAATCGAAAATTTACACTGAACACTGTCGTCAATTACTCTGTGGCCTTCACATGATGAGTATGTAATAGGCGACGTTTCGGGCAACGGCCCTTCTTAATGCTCAAACAGCTTCGCGCGTACATGCGTGTACATTTACGTATATACTCTTACACATGCTCCACCCTCAATTGCACACACTCCCACGCTCAAATCCACTGCCAAGCGACCGTGTGCAGGACAGAATAATTTATATACGTAATCGGTTTCCACTCGTCTCTTTCCCACCATTTACTAATTATAAAATATAATTGTCCTTAACCGCTTTACGTGCAAGGTTTTTGCCACGATGCCAATTCCCCCCGCCCTATCGCTCTTAATTAAAGTCACAGTGACTGCTAATTGAGTGCGACCCCACGCAGGGAATTCTCCATCACGCAGGGAATTCTTCCACACTCTCTCTCTCCCTGCAGCCTCCAGAGACCCTGCAGCCCGAATCCAGAACAGTCTCCACTCGCAGCGGGGCCCCGAGCATACGAGGGCCCCGAGCACGTGCTCGGGACAAACACGTGGGGTCAGGGCACTGGTGCTGACCCGGGTGACAGAAAGACAGATTCACAATTTCACATGATCACAAAATTACACCCGCTCTCTAGCCCATACCACCGAACAACACACACATCTTTGCACACGCTCCCTCTCTGCACACTCCTCTCTCTACGTCAGTTAAACGATTATTGTGTTTATAGACGGGAGAAAAAAAGACGAGTACCCGGAGAAAACCCACGGGTGCAAAGAAAAGAAAGATGGAGATTAGTCCGTCCTCTGTTGTACTGCCTTCTCCTGGCGAGCCAGGGCATGGCTCATTGAAGCCCACGGGAAGGGAGTTTCAAAATATTTATGAGGTTATCCATCAACCCTGCTGCCTCCACAGTGTTAGATTACAGGCTAAGTACTTACATACACGTATTGGATATATCTACAGATATACAACAAAGATCACCCGTATAGCCATTAACAGACTTTGGGCAAGTCCTGTTAGCAAGTGGCACATATGAAGGCCGGTACGGCACACAAAAGAGCTTTACCAATAACACGCCAGACTGCCTTTGTCTCCCGAGTGGCCATGTTTACACATCGCACCAGGTACCCATGTGAGGCTGAGTCGACCTATGGGGAGGCCCAGGACCGGTTCAGATAATCATCACTGGTGTTGGCCGTGAGCGGGAATCGAACTCGGGTGGCCGGGTTCGTAGTGCAGCGTAGCGCTAACTGCTACACCACACCCACACTCCCTCTCACATGCACACATTTCTGTGCACACACCTGATGCCACCTTGTTGCAATTGAAAAGTAGTTTTCAATTGCAACATGCTTCATGGTCATGGAGCAGAAGACACGAATAAGCGTTCAAATGATGGTATAAGCACCAAAATTGGCGCACATTATCTCCAAGGGTCACTTAAAATAAAAACTTTACTTTAGCAACATTAAATCAAAGATAGCCGGCACATAAAATGGTGGCCATATTGGGGAAAATGGCAGCCACTTTTGATATTTAGCTGTGAAATATTTTCTCTTTCTCTAAACCTCCACCATCGCGAGCAAGTTTCATCCTTTGTAGTGACAATGCATGGGGTTAGCAATGAGAGGGTGCAACTGAGGTTGCACAAGGTGTAAGCGGGGAGACATGGATTGGCGTTGGAGAGGCGGCAGCAATTATGGGGAGAAGCAGCGATTGAGCGGGTGCAATTGGGGACGAACAGGTGCAAGCTTCGAGACATGAAGTAGGCAACCTGAGAGGCGGCAGCAATTAGGGGAGAAGCATTAATCGAGTGGGGCCATCTGGGGATGAGCAGGTGCAAAGCGTTGGAACACGGGATAGACGCTAGAGAGACGGGAGATGGAGGCGATAAGAGAAAGCACATTCTGGAGGCGTCGGGGAGGCGCCAGCTTAATTGGGGGTAAGTGAGGACCCCTAATGAGGAGGGAGATATAAGGGAGTGTGCGGAGAAACACCGGGAGTTGGTTGGTGCTAAAGGGATGAAGAACACAAGAGTCGGGGAAAAGATGCCTGGAACCTCGCCCTCCTCATCTCGTCCTCCCCAGCCGTTTTGGCTGATCCCCTGCTGGGGGCAGGGACGAGGGTGGAGGTGTGAGGGAAGCAGGAGAGAGTTAGCGGAGTATGGAGTGAGGGAGTTAGCGGAGTATTGAGTGAGAGAGTTAGCGGAGTATAGAGTGAGAAAGATAGTGGAGTATAGCGGGGAGTTCGGAACAAGGGTGGGTGTGTTAGTGTAAGTGTAGTGGCGTTATTTCACGCGGACAACTTATTTTTTCTCCTTTGTCACTTTATTCGTACAGAACTCTTCACGTTCAACACCACGTATCCTCATCACAACTCTTCCTCTTGTGCTGCTCATCTGCTACGCTCCACTCTCTCGCTTCGCTAGCCTGCTATGTCGCACTCTGCTAGCTTCTCCACTGCTAGCCTCTTGCTATACAATCTGCTAGCTTCTCGACTGCTAGCCTTATCACACTCACACATAGGATTCTGCTAGCCTCTCTACTGCTAGCCTGTCTACCCTCACTCCTCCAACGTTGCCCGTGCCTCCAGCGGGGGATAAGCCAACACTGCTGGAGAGGACAAGGTGTGGAGAGCGGGGTCCCAGACTTCTCTTGTAATAATCTTCTGTCTTCACTCCAACCAACTCAACTCCGCTTCCCCGTACATCAGCGTATATCCCTCGCTCACGCGGCATCTCCACTCTGCTTATCGCCTCCATCTCCCGCCTGCGAGGTGCCTTCACCGTGTTTGCAATTGCAGCCAGTCAATCACCGCTATGCATCTTAATTAGTCGCCTCTCTCTGGTTGCTCTCTCTCTGTCTCCCTCTCTGCACCTGTTCGCCCTGACGTGACCTCACTATCCGCAGCTCACACATGCGTGCACACTATTTGAAAACCCTCACGCGCATTACTCCACGACATCACACCCCCCCCCCCCCCCCCCCGTGGAGAAAAATCTAGCCATCCCGGCTAACCTTATATACAAACTAAGCAACGCGCGAATCTGTGACAGGTTATAACAACAATAACACAATAGCAACAATAAATATAGTGTATATACATGTGTGTGCAATGCAGTCTGTCCCTTTGAACGCTCTTGCATTCTTCAATGAAAAACAGTCCTCAGCGAGCGGGTTCCCGCCGCCGGTCCGTTACCACGAACCGGGTCCCACACAGCCAGAGGAAGAGACGGCTCAGAGCTCGACAAGGAGCCGTGTCTCTTCCCCAATGAACCGTGAACCTCCCGTGGGTCCCGTTCGAACGTGCGAACAGCGATCGTCGGTTTGAAGGAAACCTTCCGGTAGCGGGTTCCCGCTGCCGGACTGCCCATGTACCCCCGTTCTCCCTCTGACTCGGACTCCGACGGCTGGCCGGTCGGCTCGCCTCGCATTAGTCATCGCGAGCCTGTGGGTGTAAAGGAACAAGACTCCCGAGGCGCGTCCGCTTGGGGCGGCGTGACAGGCTCGTCGAACGCATCTGACACAGGCCGTTTCGGGATGGGAGATGACGCATCGTAAGTTGGTGGCTCAAATTTATTTTGCCGTGACGGGTGCGCATACCACCGGCGTCGACAAAATTGAATACGCACGCACTGGGGTCGACGAACATCAACCACCTCTTCCGGCCCTCGACCCAGGTGATGTAGTTTGGGTGACATGCCCACAGGCACCATAGGGCAATGGAGACAGGCCTTGTCACCTTCCCGCCATGGTTCGCGCAGAGGTTGCGTACCCTGCAGGCGCTCGTTGACCTCTCGAGCCTCCCTCAACCGCTCAAGGGTCACCTGCATCAGAACCGGTAAGGCCGACGCCTTGACCGGCGGACGCACATCCAATTTCACCAACGCGGGAGCCTCGGGTTCCCGTCCATCCATCAGATAGAAGTGTGAATACCCCGTCGAGGCGTGTGGAGCCAATCTAAAGGCGGCCAGGACGCTCAGAATGTGCAAATCCCAGTCGGTTTGTGCCGCACTTGTTGACACAACATGGATGTCAATGTAAGCGCTCAACCATCCCGTCTGTTTGTGGGTGCTACGGGGAAGTCCGAATCTTTTTATTACCGAGGGAATCGCACACCTCATTTAACAGCTTCGATGAAAATTTTTACCCTGGTCAGTGAGCAATTTGTCTGGTGCCCCTTTGTCCAGCACATATACCCCTGCAGAAAGGCTTCGGTTATGGATGCCGCCGACTGGTCAACCAATGGCCATGCCATCGGCCACTGGGTGAGATACTCAACCCCTACTATAAAATATTTGTGCCCCCTATGGGTAACGGGAAATGGTCCCAAAATGTCCAATGCGACCAATCCGTTGACCCGAGAAACGGACTGCAGCGGCACCTTGTATGGTTTCGTGGGCGCCTTCCGACGCGCAGATTCAGGGCAAGCTTTAACGAACAAGTGCACATCATTATCCGTACCCGGCCAATAGAAATCTCTCTTTAAAGTCAACGTTTTCTTTACTCCCAAATGCATCAATTTATCGTGCACCGCGTGCACAAGTCTTCCTCGTAGGCTCGGGGGCACCACAATACAAAATCTTTGAAGCTCAACATCCCATCGCAAGAGGAGTCCACCCATGAGCCGTAGGAAGGGGCGCTCAACTGACCGCGGCGTCCGGGAAGCCTGGCGCCTCAATCGCAACAGGGAGGAATCCTCCACCTGTAGGCATCCCCGCCCACTGAGGTCGAGCCCCAAAATGCGATCGTCCAGCACGTGCACCTTGCCTGCCGGGCCTGAATCGGCTGCGGCGACCATATCAGGAGCTGTCTGCAGTGGCGGGCCTGCACCGCAACGAGCCCGCCACGCACCTGCATGAGTCGGGCAGCGGCGGCAGGCACGACAGCGCACCTGCGTTAACGTGGCGTGTCCCCTTCCTATACTGCACAGTAAAATTTCCATCCAACGGGCCTTTTGGCCAGGGGGTTGGTCTACACACAGGGAGTACTGAAGCGCAGCATGGTCAGATCGGACAAGGAAGTCCTTGCCGTACAGATACAAACTGTACAACTGCATAAAGTGGACCATGGCAAGCAGCTCCCTCCGTGTAACACAATACCTCTGCTCAGCAGGGGACAAAACACGGCTGCCATATGCCACCACTCTCTCCACTCCTTCGACCACCTGGGACAAGACAGCGCCTATGCCCGTATCACTAGCGTCACTGTCGAGGATGAACATCTTCGAGAAATCTGGGAAATCTGGGCAAACGAGCGGTGGCGCATCGGCCAGTAATCTGTTGAAAGGTTATATGGGGGATATTTGTCCTTTTTTCTGGTGGTGGTTGTGTTAGCGATGGTGTGAGTGTCGTACATCAGCACTGGGCGTGAGACAAAGGCGGCCGGGCGTGCGTGGCATCTCCATTCTTGCGCGTTGTTAGCGAGCACCTCTGTTCGGCCCTGAACAGTGGTGCTCGCTAATAACACGTGAGACGGCCGCCCGGCATTTCCCTTGAAACGCGAAAAGGGAAATCGAAGTGACAGGCAGCGCGCCCGATCCTGGCAGAGCTCGGAAGTTGACAGCGGCTTCTGAGCCTGCTTCGCGCTTGCACGGGCGACCACCAAGCACGCATAGCAAGTGCCAATACAGCAACATCCTTTGTTGTACCGTTCTTGTGCTGCCTGTGCACCCCGCGTTCACCGAGCGACATTGACCAGCGTGGTGAAAGTATTGCCCCCCCCCACCTCCATCCGCTACCATGCACGGGGCTGTGCACGTGCATCGCCTGTGAGCGCACACATGACGGTGACGACGACGGTGATGAGGGTGAGATCTCGCTCACACTGCGGTAATTACACTCTTTACATCACGGGTGAGAATTAATAGAAAATATTCCACTATCGAGTCAAACGTCACCCCACCACCGCACTCCCGCGCCCTCCTCCCCGCCGCTGCCGCAGAGAGAGCGGATGATCCCCCGTTCGAGAGATAAGAGCGCTCAGCTGCGCCAAATGCTCGCAAACCTCGCAATCCGCTTACAAGTTTGCGAGCTTCTCTCCCCGCACCCTCCCGGGCATCCAGCCCCAGCCCCATATCTCCGCACACCCCCTCCCCTGCATATCCCCTCTCCTTCACACCCCCCTCGTCTCCCCCTCTTCCCCCATATTTCTCGACATCTCCCACACCCCCCACCGCAGCTACCCCCCCGCGTCCCCTCTCTGCCCCCCTCGCGTCTTCCATATCCCCCACATCTCTCCTTTCCCGCCCCCCCCCCCCGCGTCTCCCCTCTACCCTTACGTCTCCCCTCTCCTCCCACGTCTCTCCCCCCCCGCGTCTCCCCCCACCGCGTCTCCCCCCACCGCGTCGCCCCCCACCGCGTCTCCCCCCACCGCGTCTCCCCCCACCGCGTCTCCCCCCACCGCGTCTCCCCCCATCGCGTCTCCCCCCACCGCGTCTCCCCCCACCGCGTCTCCCCCCACCGCGTCTCCCCCCACCGCGTATCCCCCCACCACGTCTCCCCCCACCACGTCTCCCCCCACCGCGTCTCCCCCCACCACGTCTCCCCCCACCACGTCTCCCCCCACCGCGTCTCCCCCCACCGCGTATCTGCTGAGTCCGAGCAGCGCTCGCGTTGAGTTTTAATCCCAGGGACAGC
Organism: Petromyzon marinus; assembly: GCF_048934315.1. Lineage (NCBI taxonomy): Eukaryota > Metazoa > Chordata > Hyperoartia > Petromyzontiformes > Petromyzontidae > Petromyzon > Petromyzon marinus. The sequence continues at coordinate 581,428 of NC_133700.1, read as the reverse complement.
GCCCTGGATCACGGCCAAGAGCAGAGACCGCGACAGCCGCGGGGTCACAGGTCGAGACGGGGGGGGGGCTGTGAGTGGGTGGGGGGGGTGGGGAGTAAGGGGGGGGGGGTCTCACACCGGGGCTGTGTTGTTGACGACGACGGTGATTGACACAGGATGATGCTGCTGCTGCATTGAGCGAGTGGCGAAGCGCGTAATGCGAGGGGGCAGGAGGCGCGGGCGATGCAGGAGCCGTGATCTCAGCCTCCCTCCTCCGTCCCTGGGGCCACCGCCTGGACCCGTGCGCACGTCCAACCCTGCCGGAGAGCGCTGCATCTCGGAAGCTGCGAGGCAACCTCCAGCCGTGGACACGTGACATGGGTTTCATACATTTCTTTTGTAATTAATTGAAAGAAAATTCGCCCGCAAAAAGAATCCCCACGGACGGGATCCGTCTCGCGTGCACGGGGAGCCCCGGGCTGTGACGCGTACACAGCAAGATGGCCACGGCCGCGTGGAGACAGCTGACACGCGGTGGATGGGCCCCCACCATGCATGCCAGGTGCTACCGGTTGCTGCTGTTGCCGGGCGATGTTACGGGGAGCAGAGGGCAGTGCAGCAATATCCAATGTTCTACTGTACTGCACTATGTCCCAATGAAATGTATATGTCCCCCTACCTTTGCCAAACCGCACTGACCAGCGTGGTGAAGTAGGGTTAAATAAAATACATTTTGGGTGTCAGCACAGTGGTTTTGGCCTCGCAGGAGGGAGCGGCTCAGCGTGGACTCTCTGTATCGTCTCTCTCCCTGTGTCCTGCACGGCTGTCCTCCCAGAGCTAAACGCACACCCGCTGTGGCCACCGGTATTGGCCAAAGCATCACCTGCTACAATCACCCAGAAATGTCTGTCCGTCCCGCGCGTGACGTCACTGCACATGAGGCCCACCCCCCTGTGTGACGTCACTCCACATGAGGCCCACCCCCCCCCGCGTGACGTCACTCCACATAAGGCCCACCTCCCTCATTAATATTCACGAGTGGGTAGATTTTTACACTAACGCAGAGGAAGGTCGAGCTGAACTAAATAATTTATTACGCAAAGTCGCTTCACACATGACGTTTCTTTACAGAAAGTGATGGTAAAAAATAAATATACGCAGCACAGTGCTACATACGTGCGTGACGTCACTGCAAAAGAGCCCCCCCCCCTCATTAATATTCATGCCCGCGTGGAAATTTACACTAACGCACAAGAAGGTCGCGCACTCCACACGTCGCACCCCTCCCCTCATTAATAATCATGAGCGGGTGACGTCACTCCACATGCCGCACCCTCCCCAATAACCATTAGCGGGTGTCGTCACTCAACATGGGGCAACCCCCCCCGCCCGCCCTCATTAATAATCATGAGCGGGTGACGTCACTCCACATGCCGCACCCCTCCCCAATAACCAGCGGGTGACGTCACTCCACATGGGGCAACCCCCCCGCCCCTCATTAATAATCATGAGCGGGTGACGTCACTCCACATGCCGCACCCCTCCCCAATAACCATTAGCGGGTGACGTCACTCCACATGGGGCAACCCCCCCCGCCCGCCCCTCATTAATAATCATGAGCGGGTGACGTCACTCCACATGCCGCACCCCTCCCCAATAACTATTAGCGGGTGACGTCACTCCACATGGGGCAACCCCCCCCGCCCGCCCGCCCCTCATTAATAATCATGAGCTGAACATTTTTTATTTTGAATATTTACTGCAATATACACCCGGCACATTATTAATTTGGGACTGTATCACAAAGCAGCAAACAGCAGCAGCAACATCGCCCTCTCCTGCTAAACACCTGGGAGGTCGTCATCCAGCAGTGGATTGATGCGTGGACTATCGGTGTACGCGTGAGTGAAGCCATGAGCTGGATTCCTTGTTGCCAGCTGCTGTGTAGCAGCTGTCACCCCCCCGTCACCCAGTCCTGCCCCCTCCCGCCACGCGCGAATTCTCCCCCTCTCTGCATCACCCCCCCCAAATCCCCCCTTATCCCCCCCCATACATCCCCCCCCATCCCACCCCCCATCCCCCCCATCCCCCCCATCCCCCCCCATACCACCCCCCCATCTCCCCCATCTCACCCCCCCATCCCCCCCATACCACCCCCCCATCCCCCCCATCACCGCAGAATCACGAAAATCATCCGGGCTGCCGCTGCTACATCTATCACGCTGAATGTCGAAGGCGGTCCAGAGTTTTGTTTGTGTTGTGAATAACTAACGCTGCAGGAAATATACAAATACAGTTGGATTGCGAGCATAATTCATTCCGGAAACGTGTTTGTAATCCAAAGCACTCGTATATCAGTGTGTGATTATGTGACGCTCGGCAGACAAAGCGTTAACATACTACTCGTATTGCAAGACCCTCTCGCTCGTTTATCAAATTTATATTTATTTAAACATTTTACTCGTCTTGCAAAACACTTTCAGACCAAGTTACTCGCAATCCAAAGTTTTGCACCTCCAATAGGTTGTGCCTCAAATGGGATGTGTACAAAAAAATGCTATTATTTATGTGGAAGGACTGATAGGAGGCGGCGGCGAATTGCCTGCTTGTTTTACGTTGTACATTATATGTGTAGTGGAGTAGGGAGGTGCGTAGTGCAAACAGCGTGATTACATGGTAACAAAGACAGTACGGGTTATGTTGGGTCAGCCTGTAGCGAAGGCAAATACAGTGCAGGTTATGTTAGGGCAATTGGGCTGGGGGAGCCAAGGACGGCTGTGATTGGCTGGAGCTGTTGCCAATGCTAGAGTGGCGCCTAAATGTCTGGGTGAGAAACAGGTGCGAACCACGTGGAGCGTCGCTGGGGCACGGACTAATTAATTGGGGAGTAATGAGAGCGGGGATAAATTGGGGAGTCGGGAGTTGGGAGCTGGACGAGGCAAGACGTGGAGTTGGAGGAGAGTTGGGAGACAGAGTTGGAGACGGAGTTTGGAAACAGTGTGGAGCGGAGCTGAAGAAGAGAAGCAGCCAGCAGTGGAGAGAGCGTAACAATAGCGGAGAGCAGAGACGAAGTAGTTAGGAGTGGAGAGAGCATAGCGACGGTGATAGCGGAGAGCAGAGACGAAGTAGCTAGCAGTGGAGAGAACATAGCGACGGTGAAAGCGGAGAGCGGAGACGAAGAAGTTAGCGGTGGAGTAAGCGCAGCGATAGTGGGGAGTGGAGAGACAAAGGTGGCGAGCGAGTCGAGTGAGGCACGGCGAGCGAGCCGTGGCGACCAGGATACTGTGGAATATTGAGGACATGCGGAGAGTTGTAAATAAAGCGGTGTTCGAAGAAAGACAAAAGTTGTCCGAGTGAAATCGAACACTACATATGTATGATCTTGCGTCGAACCCGGACCCATATCTACCAGGGAGAGTATTTGTCTATAAACATCTTGCAGTTCACCAGCATTGGTTCAAGAAGCATGACTCTTCTGACGAGAGACCAGTTCAGTTGCAGCTTCTGCAAGACCAATGCTTCTGGCTGGAATTATGCACTCCGATGTAAGCTGTGTGGCTGACGGGACGTGTAAAACAGATACTGTTATTTTAAACTATTACAAAACATTTAAATATTTGTATTTTACTAGGTAAGGCCCACTGAGTTATATATCCATTTTTCAGAAGCGACCTGGCCGCAAATGATAGCTAAACAAAGTGGCTTATCATGTGGACATTTAAAGCGGCCAAAGACTCTAAATGCGTGATGTTGATTCTAAATGTGGAGGGAAAAAAAACGGAAAACCCGGAGACAAATGCACGCGACCACGGGGAGAAAGAGAAAGACACGCAAACTCCAAATAACAGGCGTCGGGTCAGGATCGAACCCACGACCTCCTGCATGCCAGGTGAGGGAGTTAACACCCCCACATGCAGCATCCCCTGCTTACTTCTACTGCCACTCACGACGCACACGGAGAGCGAGTTTAGTGAACAGCTCACTGTGTGTAGCTCGCTCGTTTTGCGTGCGTCAGAGCCATCCAGACCCGGAGTTAACGTTCGCACGGCCCGAACGCTGCTGTCGCTGCTCCTCCTCCCCGGGCCAGGGCCGCGCGGGCCCGCGGCGCCCCTAGCGGTGCCCGCGGCAACAAACATCGCCTCCAGCGGCGGGTGCAGGCTGCGGTATGGATACCGTGCAGAGGAAGATCAAGAATTGTGCGCGGGGAACGTACTCGCGACATTGCGTTCGACAAAACACTCGTATACACGAACCCATGCCTTGCTAACACGGAGCACTCATACACACCATGAAACATATGCCTCACCGAGACCGCATTGGCTCGAGGTGTACACGTGTGATGTGTCTACATCGTGACCCGAGCGTACAGGCGTACCTCGGTTTACGCCCAGGATGCGTTCCTGAAAACCTTAACGTAAATCGAAGGAACCTAAATCAACGCCTTCTTGATGGATCGTAGAGTGGTTACAGTACCTAAACCGGATGCTCAGGAACCCAGTGTGCATCTGTACTGTACATCTGTAGGAGTAGTGGGATGATGCCATGTCATCTGTAGAGGAGTGGGCTGACGTGATGTGATGACGTCATGTGACCGAGGCGGCGGGGTACTTAAGGGGGACCCCGGGACGAGGGCGAGGTAGCCGTGGGGAGAGTGAGGTGGTCGCCGTAGGGGAGTGAGAGAGAGAGGGGAACGAGAGCCTGCGTGGAAGACATCCCAGCCGCCGCCTGCAGGAATCCATACTCTTTGGTTCTTTCGGTAAAGTCACGTAGGTAGAAAGTAAAATAAATCACGGCGTTTCGGGCGCAACACAAGCGTCCATCATCAGGTGGTACCTACGTGACTTTACCGAAAGAACCAAAGAGTAAGGGCATTCCCGCCATCTTTGCGGCGGCGGTGTTCCCGCCATTTTGCGCACGGCTGCGACGCGGCCATCAGCCACTATTGTCACCGCTGGAACCCGGCGACTGCGAGCGGGGTGTGCCTCCCTCGTCGTAATTGAAGAGGTGTGCTCCGACGTCTGAAGCCTGGGAAGCCGCCTGCTTCGTGCTGGTGAGGTGAGCCGGCACACAGGAGAGCGTGTGGGGGCTACCGTCCCCCGCCATCACTGAATTGTCGGGGCCGCTGCCCACCGACTCCCCCGTTCCACTCACACCGCTACCCCCCGGCTGCTCTGTCAGGTCCAGACTAACGACCCCTAACGTCTCGCCCCCCTGTACCTCTGCCTGGGATGTCGACCGCGTTTGCATAGTTTAATTAGCGGCTCGTACGCTCCGCGCTTGCGATGCGCTACACTGTGCAACGGCGGGGTGGGGCTGTGAGCGCGCTCGCAAAGTAAATCTCCGTCCCGCCCGTAAACAAACAGGCGCGGCGCGTGTTTCCCTCCCACCCGCGCTCCACGTGTGCCGACAATAACAAACACGCCCCTACCCTCTGCCCGTAAACAGACCAATCGCACACGAAGGGGTTGGAGCCGGGGGACGGGCGGGCGGGGTTTCTGCCGTGCGCGCGCCGCTGATTGGGGACGCTCGCTTGGCTCCGAGTTAAAGGTCCCGCTCAAACAGTCGCGCGAATACGCGCGCGCTCGGCGCTCTAACTCGCTATCTCGCGACCAGACACGTGTGCGGGTGCGTGACCGAGGCACCGCCACCCAGGTTCGCGATCGCTAAGCACTATGGTGGGCAATCGTGCGGGCACGTAAACACCCCACGCTTCATCTCGAGGTGCACAGCTGCGCATACACGTAGACACTCAGCGCACACTGCCTCCACTTCACACTCCCAAAAGACCACGCAACAGTTTTATCCCCCCACTAGCGAATTTTATTTACCTGTGATGGTATGGTCAGTGGACGCTAATCTATCCCTCGGAGGTCTACGAGTCGATTTCCCCTACCGCTCGCCCCGCTCTCTATCCTGGATGTAAAACGGCTGAACTTACGCCTCTCTCACTCGTACTTACTTCTCCCCGATGTACTGGCCGCTGTGAGGGAATGAGGCGACGAGCCTGTCGATGCTGGAGTACGTCTCACGGACATCTCGGATGGCTGACTCTCCTGCTCCCGGGACCGCGATGATCTTGCACCAAAAGAACCCCCCTGCTACCCCAATCCCCCTCCTTTTATCCTACCTACAACAAAGGAATTTTTGCTCTTTCCGACCCCTGGCCTCCCGTCCAATCAGGGGCTTGGGATTCTCCCGCCCTTTCGATGCCCGGATCCCAGCTCAGGTGACGTCGCCGCAGTGATCTCACCGGCGTCCGCTCTCTGTTCTCCCGCTACCAGTCCACTGACCCGTGCATGTGTGTGTGAGGCTCCACTCGCGGTGGTTCGATGGCCCTTGCCGCGACCATGCAACTTTAATATCAGGTCGCGGCGCCGCAGTGCATGTCAGCTACAGGGGGAAGATCGCCCAATTTCCCGGCCGCAGGAAACCATGAAGTTCGATCCCACTAGGGACTTCTGGACAAAAACCTATCGGCCGGGTGACCTCCCCTCCTGGCTCTACGTGGGGCGTGTGTACGTTCGTGTGGGGGGGGGGGGGTGGTGAGGGTGCGCAGCGTCGGCGTCGACATCCCCCGGTGGCGGCTTTGCAGCGGTGGCCACGACCTCGGCAGAGTGGCCCTGCTGCAGCGGCCTCACGACTGTGCAGGGGCCAAAACGCGGACGTCTGAGAAGGCACCGGCTCCGGGAGAGTGGCGGGAAATCCGCGGCATAGGTGATGGCGCCGCGGTAGTGGGCGCGGTTCCGCTGGAGCGACTCCGCTGCGGCGGCACCACAAGCGCACCGCCACTGCGTGACGGGCCTGCTGCTTGCGGGGGGAGCTGGCCGCGTCGTTGGTGTGACGGGCACAGTGGGACATTGCTTCGAGGGACTTTGCGACGTCGGCCATCAAGTGTTGTGTTCCTCGCTGACTTTGTTTCCCTCCTTGGTTTTTTTTGCATTTTTTTTTATTGTTGGGGGTGTTATATTGTTGTTAAAGTGTTGTTATGTTGCGGCTATAGGGATGTAGGCTTGGGGGTTTAGTGTTATGATGTTGCTGTTTTTTTGCTGCTTGTCGTGGGGGTCGTCTAGATTGTTTTGTTTATTTTTATAAGGGGACGGTGACAGCCGGCACGGTTGATTTTTCTTCACGGGGGGGGGGGGGGGGTGTAATGTAGAGGAGTAGTGGGATGATGTCATGTCATCTGTAGAGGAGTGGGATGACGTGATGTGATGACGTCTGTGATCGAGGCGGTGGGGTACTTAAGGGGGACCCCGGGACGAGGGCGAGGTCGCCGTGGGGCGAGTGAGGTGGTCGCCGTAGGGGAGTGAGAGAGAGGAGAACGAGAGCCTGCGTGGAAGACATCCCAGCCGCTGCCGAAGAAGGGCTAGAGATGTAGAGGTCTCACCTCGTCGCCCGGCGGTGATGGGTGAGCCCCCGTCCGGGGCAGACGAGGGGGTAGGCATAAGGGAAGCCGTACCGGGGCGTAGATAGCTGATGGATGTCCGCGTAAGGACAGAGTTCTGACGTGTGTGTCGAGTGTAGAGAGTGTAAACCGAGTGTATAAGAGTGTGTAACAGTTATGAATAAACGGCAAGCAACCCTATGTAAGAATCCTCATCTCCGTCTGACTCTACAAGTCTCCTGGGTGTCAAGAGTTACTACACAACACATCCATCGGTGTTAAAAGTGTACATTGATATATTAAGATATATCACCTTGTATATTATACTATACGTATCATTAGTTGTTTATGATGTAAAAAATAGTTTACACAACAACATATGAACAGGGACTTTCGCCAGTAAGAGACGCTAATGCTTGGGCACCTGAATGTTCACCGTGGAATGTAAAACATGTGGGGCTTAATGGTTGAGTTAGTAAATTTTGAGTACGTTACCATCCCTGGTTATTCCAAGCCTCCGAATTGTGTTCGTGACTTACAGCACTAATAACCGTAACACTACAGAAAGCAATAAGTATTACTTATATAGTGTTACGGATTCACCAGGAAAAGCTCCGTGCCGTCTGCCGTCATTCTAAAAGCGTTGGCCATCGTGTGCCGTCGTTGTGGTCCATATTTGCCAAATAAGAAATAAGTTACCCACAAATTACACAATTGGGATTACACACATCAGCAATCGCCGCTCCATACCGGCAGATTGATGCCGTCTCGCAGACCTTCGCCGAGTCACCTCGTGCCACACAGGGACAGCTGTGCGGCACATGGTGCAAAGGCGTCTATGAGATAGGACGCGAGTCACTCATCGCGTGCAAAGCTGCTAAGCTGCCGAGTTCCTTTATCAGTGTCCCGTGCAGTCCCGTGCTGATCTGACACGAGCTATCACTCGTTCGCGCACACTGAACTGCCTATGTTACTTATAATTTATCATACTGTAAAAGCTTACTTATCCAGAAAAGCCGCAGAGTCGTGGAGCTGTTTTTCAGGTTTCCTGCATTGGGTTATTGTGAGATGTTTTCAGTGTTTGATTAACCCACGCACACGAGGGGGCAACTATCCCCATACAGATGGCAAAACCCAACTGGAGATGAGTCCACTTGCTGTACTGCACTCTCTCGGTGAGCCCACAGCAAGGGAGTTTCACATTCGCGTGATTATCCACCAACCCTCTCTGCCTCCACGGTGTTAGACATCAGGCCACATGCAGCACAGCCACTGCCGCACGGCGTAGGTTTTCACAACCAATATTACGATTCATTGTTGGTTTTCGGGTGATGTGTAATCAGACCCTCTACCACCCAACATCCAAACAATTTAAATGGGTTACGTGTGGAGTGACATAGAATCGGTCACATAGCAGCATAGCGCTGGCTGCTGGCAGGGAAGGGGCTCTGCAGCTTACAGCAGCCCTGACAGCAGGTCACGTGATAGACCAGAGAGATCTAGGGGAAAGGTTACGGAAGGGGCACAACGAGAACCCGCGAGTAGGTTCCAGAAGGGGGCGTGGCCGGGATCGGAGCCAGGCTACGCTGACAGTATAAGAGGGGCCCCGGGAGGGGACCTCGAGGCTGTCGTTTGGAGTGGAATCCCGTCGTCACCGTCTTCACCATCTCGGCGTCGTCAGTCAGGCAGTCTACCAGCTGTCCTGACTGGGAACTGTAGTTACCATGTGTTCACTGTTAGGCCGTGTTAATAAACAGAGTGCCTCCTACTCTTAGTGTTTCTAAGTCAGTTTAACACGTAGGCTTTCTAAGTCAGTCACTACATGTGTACGAGCATTTTACAACGCACCAGTTATTGTTAGCTTGCAGAACAATTCTGACAAATATATCAATGAAATTATTTTCGACTTAAAGCTTTCGTGACTGCAGGAATTCATATTCTTTGGGTCTTTTAGGAAAGCCACGTAGATAGAAAAATAATAAAATATCACATTTTGATCGCAACACAAGCAATCGTCATCAGGTGAAAAATATAGCAGGAGAGCTGCTGAGGCAGGAAAAATATAGAGGGAGAGCTGCTGAAGCAGGATGTTATATAGGTTTGAGATGGGTGTAGCCCAAGGGTAAGTGGGCGGGGCTAGAGATGGAATTTGCATGTGAATGTAAGAAAACCGGGTGCCACCGCGACATCGAGGAAAACGAAGCTGTGGAGGTGGCCATTATATTGGGAGAGATTAGCATGGCAATGTAAGAGAACCACCGCAACGGTGGCTGTGTTAGTGAGAAATTTAGCCTGTCAAAAAACGAGAGCCACCGCTACATCGAGGAAAAGGAGCAGCGGTGACTGTGTTAGTGAGACATTTAGCCTGTTAATGTAAAAACATTTAACCTGGAAATGTAGATCAGAGAGTCGGAAATAACTGCTAACATCGGCAGGCAGGATGGCAACATCACAGCCAGTTATGACTGAAACTGGTTAATAACGTCCTTCCAATGATTGCTCAGTTTGTACCCAGCTTATCGGTTGAAAATATTACTGTGTTTATATATCTGGATGGCTTCATGGACAAATCTGTGTTGATAGCCAGTGGGTTTGCAGAGTACCTTCGTCTTGGAAAAATAAATTTCGTGTGTGCCCAGAGCGTTAAAACAATTATCAGCCATGGCCGAGGTATTGGTCTTACCGTGTTTCAGATCTGCCTTGTGTTCACGAACATGGTCCGAGACATGTCGCTTAGTTTCCCCCATGTAACTACTGCCGCAGACACAGCTTAGTTTGTACACCAGGGTATTGCATGTCAGGGATCACATCCTTCACAGATGGCACCAGATCACGAATCTACGTGGATCTTGTGTTTGCTCATGATTTTGGATTTTTTTTTGGTAACCCCTGCTATGTATGGCAAGGTGATGGTTTTGATTGGGTCCTGAGATGGTTATTTCCTAACGGTTGGGGTGATAGCTTTACGGATTGTCTAGTCCGAATATCCATTCATCTTGAGGGCTTGGTGTACGTGCTCCAGTTCACTGGCTAGGTGGTGATGGTCGGAAATACAATGAGCTCTATGGTGTAGAGTTTTGATGAGGGAATTCTTCTGGGATGGATGGTGGAGGGAGTCGGGTTTTAGGTAGGCATCTGTATGGGTCGCTTTCCTGTAGACACTTGTTGTATGTGCCGGGTCTTGAAAATTTAATAGAAATAATACAAATTAAATTAAATTTGGGAATATGCGTAATTATCCGAAATTGTTAATTTAGCCTGTTAATTATGCACGTAAATTATGCTAATTATGGATGTGTCATCGTATTAAGTTATGCAATTGCATGCGATTATGCTGATGCAGGCCGTTCTGATAATTAAGCCCTGCCTCGTCGAGGGTAGTATTATTAATCGTGTTCATACAATTAATTGTATGAAGTTATGCAGGTGTGCTGTAAGCATGCTAGATTAAGCTCAGCTTCGTTGTCTAGGGTTGTATTATCAATTGGTATAATACAATTATTCTCGCTTAACATTTATTGATTATGTCCTAGTCGTTTATGTCAGGTCACCAAATTCAAATCTCACCACAGGATACAGTTTGTATGATTAAGATTATTATGCATGAACTTAAGAAGGCACCACGCAGACACTTCTGTGTTAAGCAATTTTAATTTCTAAACAAAACCTTAACACTGTAATATGTGAACTCTTATGCTTGGAATTGCCAACACAATACTCCTGGAGATGTTCCCCTCATGGATCCATACATTTAACCCTCAATGATCACGTTTGTTAACTGGGTAACAGTCCAATCGATTATTCCTCAGAGTACGCGAGCATACACAGCGAGAGGAAAACGTCCTTAAATATTCATACAACGATATTCATACGAAGGCAATAAAGAAACATGTCCCGAAGGCAAAAGTATACGGCAATGAATTCATGGACAAGATTATCTAATTAACGAAATGCCTTAGAACAATGGTGTGTGGCAGTATGCCTGCTTCAGCAAATACTTATCAATTAACTAAGGCTTCAATATTTGCGGGCAGATTCTCTAATCAAAAGAAAGATTTCAACACAATATTATCCCGGTGAGTATGTAGATTCATAACTTAGGTTTCTAAACGATTAGTTTTCATCGATGAATTCATTGATAATATTTATGCAAATCAAAAGAAACATAACTACTAAAAAATACTTCAAAACTACCGTTTCCCCGTAACCCAATGGCAGCAATGTTCTTCGTTATCAATTGATATTTGATGCACTTATGAGTCTTCTTATTGTTAGATCGTGTATGTGTTGAGTGTGGATGTGTCTGGACAACTGGACGGGTTCCGCAGGATTGGAAGGATGCCCTAGTGGTCCCCCTCTTTAAGAAGGGGGACTGCACAGACTGTAACAACTACAGGGGCATCTCACTCCTCAGTGTGCCGGGAAAGGTCTTGGCAAGGATTATTCAACATCGCCTTGCCAGGATCGCTGAGGAGAGGCTTGCGGAGCCCCAATGCGGTTTCAGGAAAGGGCGGTCCTGCACAGATGCCATATTTTCTGGTCGTCTGCTACAGCAGAGGTGTAGGGAATTGCAGCAAGACCTACATCTCTGCTTTATTGACCTGGGCAAGGCCTATGATACCATCAGTAGGCCTGGACTCTGGATTGTTTTTCGTGCTTTTGGAGTCCCTGACCCTCTGCTCATGATCATTAAGGACCTTCATGATGGTGAGCGGGCCCGCGTAAAACTACGTGGCCGGGAGTCAGAGCCATTCCCTGTACACCTTGGGGTGCGACAGGGATGTCCTCTGGCTCCCACTTTTTTTAACATCTATTTTGACCACGTAGTTCGTGAAGCCTTCAATAGCTGTACTGGGGGAATCTCCATATGGTACAGATATAATGGGAGGCTGATCGGTGCCCGAGTGCGGTCAAGGCATGGCTCCCTATTGCTCAACCACGTTATGTATGCCGATGATTTGGTAATAGCTGCTCATTCAGAGGAGGAGTTGGAGATGCTGCTGCTGAGACTGGAGCGTGCCACTAAGAGATGGGGCCTTACCATCAGCCCCACAAAAACTAAGCACCTGCCTGGGTATTTTGTACCATCGGACACTCCACCCCCACAACTCCCAATCGGTGATGGGGCAGTTGTGGAGAGAGTGGAGAGTTTCCCATACCTGGGCAGTGTGCTTATGACCGGTTCCATTTTAACAGCAGAGGTCTCACTCCGAATCAGTCGAGCGGCAATATCTTTTCATTGGTTGCGTAACGCTGTGTGGAAGCTACCTGGTCTGTCGCTCCACACTAAGCTTCAGGTCTTCTCGGCCGCTATGTCATTCCCTCCCTTCTCTACGCTTGCGAAACGTGGACCCCCCTAATGGAACATCTTGACTGGTTAGAAACATTTAGGCTAGCCTGCCTACGATCCATCCTGGGTTTAACCAGGCTGGATTGTGTGAGGAGCTCACAAATCCTTGAAAGATCTGGGCAAGGTCCCATTGGTGAGCTCCTGCGGCAGGCAAGGCTGCGTTGGCTGGGTCATGTAGCCCGCATGCCCAGCCACCGCATGCCGAAACAGCTTTTGTTCGGCTGGATCGAGGGGGCTAAACGGGCGCGGCACGGGCTGGAGAAGAGATGGAGTGATGTGGTACAGGAGGACGTGGAGCTGAGTGGACTTGCCGATGACTGGTACCAGCGGTGTCAAGATCGGCCTCTGTGGAGGAGGCTCGTGAAGGACGCTACTGGGCAGTTGGAGGCAGTCGCCCTCCAACAACAACGGAGGGCGGAGGAGCGACGCTCACAACAACGAGCAGAGCGCCGGGTGGCTAAAGCACAGCAGGTTGGCACAGTAGGGGGCACAGGTGGTGCATCAGCCAGTCATCTCAGTCAGTCGACCCGTGGCACCTGGGTCTGCCCCGTGACCTCCTGCCAGCGGGCGTTCGACACTTCACATGGCCTCAAGGTGCACATGGCCTGGCACAAGCGTCGTGGTGACGTCACCGCCACTTAGTGGCGAATGGCGGTTGTTGTTGTGTCTTTGCGTCAAGCAGACACCAGGTGATGCGTTGTAATGTGTGGAAGTGTGCACTCCCTCTTTCACACGGGCGGCCACAGTTTCTGTCCACAGCTGGGTGGAAGAGTTGGCACGATGCTCGCCGTCGGTGCGCGGTGATCCCGTCGTCAGATAGCGCATGCAGCTTGTCCGCTGGCAGCTGACACCCTTGCTTGGTGACGCTGCGGCGTGCTCTCTCTTGCTCCGTCTCTCTGGCGGTGCCGATTGCGCGTGCAGCTGGTTCTCTGCAATGCTGGCTTGGTCGATGCTTAGCGCTTTCCGCCCTTTCTCGAGGATGATTGCTTGGTGCTGCTCGCCAGTTCGACTCGAGCTCTTCGGTGGCTGGCTGCTATCTTCTGTGGTTGGCCATCTTCCGTAGTTGATCGCCGTCTTCTGCCGCTGGTAGCTGTGATGACGATGTTAAGGCTCGTGTCTCTCTTTTTATGCCAAAATTTCTTCCTCTGGCTCGCCTTCTCACAAAGGACCGGAACTTCTTTTGATTTCGCTCTGTGCTGTGGGGGGGGGGGGGTATACGTGTGTCCGTGTGTGTGTTCTGATTTATTAAGCCATCTGTTAAGTCTCACCCTGACTTGATTCCTGTTCCCTTCCTCAGCCATCCCGCCATCAAAGGGAAACAGATGCCCCAGACTGTCCTTCTGCAAAAATTCAATAATTAATCTGGAGGGAGGGGGGTTTCCCCTTACCGGGCGAGTTCTCTCTTCTCTTCCCTCCCGGTGTGACATTCTTTTGCCTCTCACAAAGGGGTGTGTTGAGGCTTTTGAAGTTAAACATTTATTTTACCTCTTATAGCTTGACCCCGTACCACTTTGTAGTTATGATTCTGTACGTGACTCAAGGTATGTTTGTAGCAGTGTTTACAGTGCTTCCATCGTGGTGTTTTATTTTTAAGAGATGCCCTCTGCCTGCGTATGCAAATTCTATCACGTGCTGCTGGAAGACAAAGGTGGTTGGGAGACTCTTTCTCTCTGGGATACATTTTATCTTGGTAATGTAAGTTTGACCTATTTCGCCTCATCTCTTCTGGATAACCCTCGGTTTAATACTGCATAATTATTATTTGGTTTGTTTCCGAAGATTCGTGATTTAACATTATCATCACCACGTATTTCCTAGGGTTTTATTCATTTTCGTCCCCCCGTCTGTATCCGGGGATCCGTGCTGTTATACTCGAGTTATATTTTGATGTCCTGAGGTTTCGAGGTATGACTAAGTTTCAGTTAAGCTTCTTGACTGCTGGAATTCACATTCCTTGTTTTTTGTAAAGTCACGTAGACGGCAAGATGTAATAGAATTTAAGGTGAATAAGGTTAGTATTAATGTATGAGAAGTAATAACCCACTATGTAGATTGTAGTCTGGTTCTTTTTTTAAATCGTAGTGTGTTGGACAGTCTATGATGTCGACTCATTTTGTCGCTAAGTTCTGAATTTTAACCGTTGTATTGTAGAATTCGCCTGTTCCTTCGTGGCACCTGGTTGTCTGTGCTCTTAAAGGCTACGTAGATTTCCCCCCTTCTCTTTTATTTTGGGTTTATTATCTTTTATGGCTTATCTCCGTCTCTCGGTTGTGTGTGAGAGGCTGGTGCTGTGAGGGGAGGGGGGTTCACCTCACCCCCTCTGCCCCCACGCGACACCACGATTGATAAAAAAAATTGGCAGAATTATTAACATACATTTTGGAAAAAGGCCTATATATACAACACACTGTCCCATTGAGCCATCTGGTCTCTTTTCGATTAAAACATCCAAGAAAGGTAACTTGCCATCCTATTCTACCTCCATGGTTAATTTTATGGCTGGGTGTATGGAATTGATGTGGTTGAAGAATTGAGCTTTCTCAACTAAAAAAGAGAGATAATATAGTCATCCTCTCAGCCAACAAGGGCAATGCCATTATCATCATGGACAAAACCACATACAATAACAAAATTCAGGACCTACTTAATGATGGCAGCTATACCAAAATCAAGAGATCCTACCAACCGCCTGGTTACAAAAACCAACAATATCACCGATTCGACACCCTTAATCGAACCAACCAAGCGGCTTTCTTTAAAACCCTCTGCTGCTAGACCACCCAGATTTTATGGCTTACCAAAAATCCATAAAGAAGCTACACCACTCTATCCTATCTCTTCCACCATTGACTTACCCACCTACAAATTGGTCCGATTTCTGTCTGAGACCTTAAATCGACTGGTAAGACCACCTCAGCTGTACGTAACTCAGCTCACTTGGTATGTCTAATTAAGGACATCTCACTGTCTCCAGGTGATTTTCTTGTCAGTTTCGATGTAGTATCTTTGTTTTCCAAAGTTCCTGTGCCTGACACCATTGCAATCATTGAAGATTTGGTCCAACAAGGACTGAATGGTCATGTACCAGCCCTGGTTAGACACTGCCTAACCAACACTTACTTCACCTGGAATGGAACATTCTACAAACAAGCTGAAGGTACCCCAATGGGTTCTCCCTTATCTCCAGTTGTCGCCAATGTTTTAATGGAAAATTTTGAGACAGATGCCATCCAGGCATCCACCCTACGTCCTTCCTTGTGGAAGAGATACATAGATGACATGTTCGTCATCTGGCCACATGGCCTACCAGCGCTGGGCCAATTCTTCAACCACATCAATTACATACACCCAGCCATCAAATTCACCATGGAGGTGGAAAAGGATGGAAAGTTACCATTCTTGGATTTTTAATCGAAAAGAGACCAGATGGCTCAATGGGACACTGTCTACAGGAAAACCACCCATACAGATGCCTACCTAAAACCTGACTCCCACCATCCATCCCAGAATAATTCCCTCATCCAAACTCTACACCATAGAGCTCATTGTATTTCCGACCATCACCACCTAGCCAGTGAACTGGAGTACGTACACCAAGCCCTCAAGATGAATGAATATTCGGACTACACAATCCGTAAAGCTATCACCCCCAACCGTTAGGAAAGAACCATCTGAGGACACAATCAAAACCATCACCTTGCCATACATAGCAGGGGTTGCCAAAAATATTTCCAAAATCATGAGCAAACACAATATCCAGGTTCGATTCAAAACAGTACGTAAAATTCGTGATCTGATCCCATCTGTGAAATATGTGATCCCTGATATGCAATTCCCTGGTGTCTACAAACTAAGCTGTGTCTGCAGCAGTAGTTACATGGGGGAAACTAAGCGACATGTCTCAGACTGTGTTCGTGAACATAAGGCAGATCTTAAACACGGTAGGACCAATACCTCGGCCATGGCTGATAATTGTTTTAACGCTGTGGGCACACACGAAATTTATTTTTCAAAAACGAAGGTACTCTGCAAACCCACTGGCTATCAACAAAGATTTGTCCATGAAGCCATCTAGATATATAAACACAGTAACAATTTCAACCGAGAAGCTGGGTATAAACTGAGCAATCATTGGAAGGACGTTATTAACCAGTTTCAGTCATAACTGGCTGTGATGTTGCCATCCTGCCTGCCGATGTTAGCAGTTATTTCCGACTCTCTGAGCTACATTACCAGGTTAAATGTTTTTACATTAACAGGCTAAATGTTTCACTAACACAGTCACTGCTGCTCCTTTTCCTCGATGTGGCGGTGGCTCTCGTTTTTAACAGGTTAAATGTCTCACTAACACAGCCACCGTTGTGGTGGTTCTCTTACATTGACATGCTAATCTCTCACAATGGCCACCTCCACAGCTTAGTTTTCCTCGATGTCGCGGTGGCACCCGGTTTTCTTACATTCACATGCAAATTCCATCTCTAGCCCCGCCCACTTACCCTTGGGCTACACCCATCTCAAACCTATATAACATCCTGCTTCAGCAGCTCTCCCGCTATATTTTTTCCTGCCTCAACAGCTCTCCCGCTATATTTTTTGACCTGATGACGATTGCTTGTGTTGCGATCGAAACGTCGTGATATTTTTTTCTATCTACGTGGCTTTACCGAAAGAACAATGAGATGACATTTTATTGAACTAGAACTATTAATAACGCTGATCCCTCGCGACAAAGCCTCACGCAGTGTGACTGGTTCAGCGACTGTGACACCGCCAACGCTAACTGCGGGTGCCGTGTTCGCGTGCGGGTCCAGTGACAAGTCAGTGGCCCTTTTGTGTTTGGGCAAGTGATGGTCTGTGGGGGCAGTGTTTGTGGATTCACGAGTGAATAGGTTTAATACGTCATACGTCTTTGGAGACAATATTACGAGTCAGTGTTGATTGTTGGACGAGGCCGCGTGTAATGATCTGGCTAAAATCTGTGTCGTGAAGACCCTTCTACCACTCACTTCCCTCATTTACATTCCTACACCCTGGATTATGCTCGGCGCAGTCCCAAGCAAAACGTTGTGAATCCAATCATCCATGTGAGTTTCCGAGGATTGTTCCTCAATCTCGTTTGGCTGTCGGGTGGTGGAGGGTCATAATAAAACAAATTTGGCCAGATCCTTACACGTAGCCTAGTTGAGATATGTGGAGTGAGAATGGTCTGCGTTTGTGTTTTGTTGGTATAGAAGGCATCGGTGGTTTTGCTTTTTCATACGTTCATTTCTCACATGAACGTATTGCACACGGTTTTGCTTTTTCAGTCTTTGAACTTTATTTCATTAAACAAAAACGTATACCTTGTTCGAGTTGGCTTTGCAGAAACATGAAAAAAACAAGAACACATTTGTTAAATACCACCACACGGTGTGTGTAAACTCGCATTCGTACCTCGCCACATGCGTGCTTATGCATGTTTGTGGGCATCCATGCATATTCCACGCACTTTACCGTAAATGTGCGTTTTAGTGTGCGCAGTAACGTACCGGTGCATATGCATGTATAGACACAGGGAGTCCACGAGCATTACACTGTGTACATATGTATGTGTGCGTGTCAGCATGTATTAGGTCGCTCCCACTCGGAGCGGCTCTAGCTCCCGTCCCTCTGCACTTCTTGTGGCAGCGGCACCTGCACAAAGACACAGAGATGCAGAGCGGGCCGTCCCCTGTTCAGCATGCATATCCGGGGCCCGTTGTTATTGTTATCAATGTCGTTCCTCCCCTGGTTAATCCAGGAAGGCCTCGCTGCCGAGTCTCAACTCGTGATCAGGAGGGTCCTGGCAGGTGTTCTCAGTCGGGGGCAATGTTGCTGCTGCTGCTGCCATGTGATCCCAACGAGGTGATCTGCAGGTAATTTTTCCGGATTGGAATTCGTTTTCGGCCAATACCGGTTACAACATTGCGTGTGGTTTTTTGTTTAGCTATGGAAAGAAACTGGTGAACATGGAGGAAACCCATGCAGAACAAGGGGGAGAAAATACAAACTCCACACAGAAAGGCGCCCAAGTCAGGCATCGAACCCAGGTGCTTTTTGGTGTGTCACCACTGCACCGCCACCCTGCCACCACCCTAGAGGGCCACCGAGACATCTATCGCATGGTTTACGGTGTCTTGAGATGTGCTCGTATTTTCGGTTAGAAAAACAACCAAATAGTATTTCATTACGCATTGCTATTGGCCTCACCAGCGAGAGGCGACACAATAACAATCGGCCAGTTGCTGTTACCCATTGTGCACCACGTAGATTGGGCGGCAGACGGCCTTGCACGACATAACTGGGGCCACATCATGGAGGTGTCCCAACTCAGAATTTAACGATGGATTGCGAATGATGAGGGCCGAGTTAATAATGCGTGCACCAGGGGGCCCAACGCCGCTTCCAAGCGCCACCCTTGGATGCACGAATTAAACAATTACTCAGTCCAGTCAGCCGAGTGGCTCGGCGATAGAGCGAGTGGTGCGCGTTCGAAAGGTCTGCGAGTTCAAATCTGAGTGAATGATAAAGAAAATGTCAACTGGTAATACCGCACTGCCGCTGCATGGTATCCGCTCTCGTAGAGAGACAGACAATCACTTGGAGGTGCCAGGAGGAGGAATCACAAATGAGTGGGAAGGCAGCAGCCACACCCTAAGGATCTGGCATGACCAACAATTGCCCAAGCTCTGTGGTCCTCCATGTACTAAAAGGTGGTATTGGCCAAATAATGAATGTTTATACAGGTGGGAGGAAACACGGGGAAAACCCATACGTGTGAGAGGGCAACACTTTATATCGCGTACAGATGGAGCAAGTGGAATCCACACTTTCCTGTACTGCTATCCCCTGGTGAGCCAGGGTACAGCTTCTCCTCGATGCCCACGCATCTCTGTGTGATCCAGAACCCTCACTGCTGCCTCCACAACACTGGATTCCAGGCAGCGTAGCCACCACCACCACCGCCCATCATGGGGGATCTTGTTTTTGGGGAAGTCAACTGTGGTTGTCCTATGAATATGCTGCAGCGCCGTAAACAGGAGATGAGCACCAATGCATACATTCTAATTTCTTCAGGAACTCACTCGGACTCTGAATACAACACTGTGCATGGACACGACTGGTAGCCAGGTATCTGGGGCTGCTCTGTGTTGACACAATAAGCAACCCGCTGCTATCCTCACACAGCTCCACTCACTGGCTACTCCCATGATCCCCTGAAGGGAGACTTTCCCTTGATTTGTCCGTCATTTGGATCCCAAAAGGAGGCAGGACAGGAATCCCTCGGCTCATTCGGATAGATACAAGTTGAGTAAGTCGTCGCTTCCCAGCACGGAATCGATCCTCAAAGCAACCGCCACCACGGGTGCCGTATGCCAAAGACGTGTCCGTTCTTTTAGAGTTTGTCGAGATCATAACACACAGTTGAATAGAATCCGCACGCACACCCCCACCACATTACGTTCACAGCCGACGGCACCCAGGCCTGGGAAGCGAAGGCACGCGAAGCGCTTGCAAGCAAAAAACGATCGTTGTCATTTCCACTCTGGCCGCACGCGCAAACTTGCCTGGAAAATCGATTCCCAGGCGAGAGCCAGGCCGGAGAGGAACCTGCGCAGCTCCGAGTCGCAACTGAAGCTGAGGTCCCAGCCGAGGACACACTGCGAGTCCGCGCCTTCCCTCACCTGCGCACACATACGGAGCAGCAGATGAAATTAACCCAGCGCCTGCACACTGTGTGTGTACACAGAGGTTCTCGCAAACAGCACTTTCCCCGATAATCTTTTATGGTTATATAGTGAGGCCAAGGACGAGCTGGTAGTTGAGGCGACACTTTTATTTAACAGCACTAGTGTACAGGGTTTCTAAAACAAAGGGGTAACGGCCCCTTACACCCGCTACCTGGGGAGGTATGGCCTCTGGGCTATCGTGCCTCCTCATACTGGGGACCACTCTGCACTCAGCCCTCCGGCTAGAGGCCCTAGGGGAGGCTATCCTGACCTGACCCAGACAAGGTCCTCGGGTCCCGACCACTGGCCCACTCAGTCCCGGCCCTTACAAGGACGTCAGGTCTGGGGGTACCCAGGGTCCGACCACTGTCCCACCTCAGTCCCGGCCCTTAGAAGGACAGCGGGTCTGGGGGTCTCAGGGTCCTACTCTAAGCCCGGTCTTCAGTCTTCGGCTTGAGGAACACTGCCGAACCCAGGTCAGAGGTCCGGCTTTTATACACCTGCCAGGGTCCCCACGCCCCTGGCCACGCCTCCCTTCCAGAGAGTTCCAGAGGGACCTGGAATCTTCCCCCAGCCCCTCTTGGGGTCTAGGGAACCTTGGTGACCCACACATCACACCCTACTGGTGGATGTCTGCTAGTGCAGGTAAGTACCCCGTTTATCGCGTTACATCTATACTGGGGATCTTTGTCTTTGTGAATGCATGTATCCGGGTATGAATGAGTGTACCAGTGAGCACGCGTGGCGCATGTCGTGTGTCCGTGCGCGCACGATGCATGGCAGTGGGAGCCTGCCCAGGGAGCGGATGAACCGCGTCTCCGCGTCCTCGTGGCACAGGAAGAGGTCGTTCCGCGTGAGCAGCAGCACGCCAGGCACAGCGGGCACACGCACGCACACCTATGCACGCACACACATGCCACCGCGTCACTACCAGCACAGCGAGCACACGCACGGACACCTAACAATAACAACCGCCATTCGCCACTAAGTGGCGGGTGACATCACCACGATGCTTGTGCCAGGCCAGGTGCACGTTGAGGCCACGTAAAATGTCGAACGCCCACTATCAGGAGGACACGGGGCAGACCCAGATGCCACAGGTTGACTGACTGAGATGACTGGTTGATGCACCACCTGTGCCCCCTACTGTGCCAACTTGCTGTGCTTTAGCCACATGGCGCTCCGCTCGTTGTTGCGAGCGTCGCTCCTCCACCCTCCGTTGTTGTTGGAGGGCGACTGCCTCCAACTGCTCAGTAGCGTCATTCACGAGCCTCCTTCAGAGGCCGATCTTGACAGCGCTGGTACCAGTCGTTGGCAAGTCCACTCAGCTCCACATCCTCTTGTACCACATCACTCCATCTCTTCTCTAGCCTGTGCTGCGCCAATTTAGCCCCCTCGATCCGGCAGAACAAAAGCTGTTTAGGCTTCCGGTGGCTGGGCATGCGGGCTACATGACCCAGCCAACGCAGCCTTGCCTGCCGGAGGAGCTCACCTATGGGACTTTGTCAAGATCTTTCAAGGATTTGTGAGCTCCTCATACAATCCAGCCTGGTTAAACCCAGGATGGATCGTAGGCAGGCCAGCCTAAATGCTTTTAACCGGCAAAGATGTTCCATTAGGGTGGTCCACGTTTCGCAAGCGTAGAGAAGGGAATGACTGTGGCTGAGAAGACTCGAAGCTTCGTGCGGAGTGACAGACCAGGTAGCTTCCACACAGCGATACGCAACCGATGAAAAGATGCCACTCGCCTAACTCAGAGTGCGACCTCTGCTGTCAAACCGGAGCCAGTCATGAGCATACTGCCCAGGTATGAGAAACCCTCCACTCTCTCCACAACTGCCCTATCACCAATTGGGAGTTGTGGAGGTGGAGTGTCCGATGGTACAAAATACCCAGGCAGGTTCTTAGTTTTGGTGGGGATGATGGTAAGTCCCCACCTCTTAGTGGCAAGCTCCAGGTTCAGCAGCATCGCCTCCAACTCTTCCTCTGAGTGAGCAGTAATAACCAGATCATCGGCATACATAACATGATTGAGCAATAGGGAGCCATCCCTTGACTGCACCCGGGCATCGATCAGCCTCCCAGTGTATCTGTACCAGATGGAAATTCCTCCGGTACAGCTATTGAAGGCTTCACGGACTGTGTGGTCGAAATAGATGTAAAATAATGTGGGAGCCAGAGGACATCCCTGTCGCACCCCAATGTGTACAGAGAATGGCTCCGACTCCCGGCCACGTAGTTTTACCTGGGCCCGCTCACCATCATGAAGATCCTTAATGATTGTGAGCAGAGGGTCAGGGACTCTGAAAGCACGAAGAACAATGCAGAGCCCAGGCCTGCTGATGGTATCATAGGCCTTGACCAGGTCAATAAAGCAGAGATGTAGGTCTTGTTGGAATTCCCAACACCTCTGCTGTAGCAGATGGACAGAAAATATGTCATTTGTGTAGGACCGCCCTTTCCTGAAACCGCATTGGGGCTCCGCAAGCCCCTCCTCAGTGTGCCTAGCAAGGCGATGTTGAATAATCCTTGCCAGGATCTTTCCCTGCACACTGAGGAGTGAGATACCCCTGTAGTTGTTACAGTCTGTGTGGTCCCCCTTCTGAAAGAGCGCGACCACCAGGGCATCCTTCCAATCCTGCGGAACCCGTCCACTGGTCCAGAATGTTGTTATGATGTCATGTAGGGCAGTCTGTGCACAAATGCCACCCTCCCTCAGCATTTCGCTTGAGAGATCATCTCTGCCCGCTGCCTTTCCTGGTCTCAGATTCTCGAATGCCTTCAGTACTTCCTCAACAGATGGTACCTCAGACAGCCACTCAATATAGTAATAGGTTTTTACCCGTTTATCTGGCACCAAAACTGACATTTATACAAGGGATCATGTTTGCAATAACCACAACACAAGCAGTCAAAATGCAAACAAAAAGAGCCACTCAATATTTGAGGTACCGCAGCCTCGGCAGGTTCATCCCCCAATTTGTCCCACGTTGTTTTCCATGCTGAGGGATTTCCCCTCCTCCAGGACCCCACAGAAATGTTCAGCAAATCTGCAAACCTGTTCCTGGGGGTCGGAGCTTGGATGTTCTTTCCCCTAATGATGGTAACAGGTGTGGCACTGCAGGTTACTTTTTTTATGGAATTAAAGAGCGATCTGTGATCACAGGCCATTGATGCAGACTGCATCTCCTCAGCAACCCGCGACCACCACCCATCCTTGCAGCGCCTCACGGCTCTCCGAACCTCTGAGCGAAGGCTGCGGTAAGCCTCCTCATTCTCCGACGTGGGATACTGTAGCCGATGAGAGTGGGCCTGTCGCTTTTTCAGCCGGCTTGAACACCTCTTCTGTCAGCCAGGGTCTCTGGGGAGGTCTGGACCATGTACCCAAAGCAGCCATTGCAGCTGCATGAGCCACAGTCCTAAACCTCACCCATTTCCCCTCGACATCAGGAGGAGTGGGGGACGATGCCAACCCCAGTTGCAAGCAATGATTAAATTCTCGCTTGCAACTTTCACCCACACCGGAGTGGAAGAATGGCAGGTGTATCTTACAGATGACAAGTCAATAGTCAGTGGGCAGATCAGCTCCACGGTAGGTCCTGGTGTCAAGGACATGGGCCTGCATCCACTGTTCCATCTCTATGTAGTCCAGCAGATGTTCTTGCTTGGACCCGGCATGCATCCATGATGCTGTGTGGATGCGCCGATGCCGGAACAGCGTGTTGGTAATTACAAGCCCATGGGCTGCACAAGAATTTAGCAGCCTCCTGCTGTTGTTATTGAGCTGATCTGGCCCATGCCTTCCAATCACTCCAGACCAGGTGCCAGCATCATGGCCAATTTGGGTATTGAAGTCACCCAAAAAGATGACTCTATCCCAAGGGGCCGCTTTAGCTAGCTCCTGTGACAGGTCATAGAAGGCATCTGACTCATCGGCCTTGCCTGCATCCCTCCACGGATGTTCATCTTCGGTGGGGGCATAAGTAACCACGATCGCCACTCCTCGCCTCCGGTTGATGGGAAGGCGAGCCTTAAACTATCATTTGTGGCCAGGTTGCTTGGGAAAATTAATGATATAGCTCAGTGGGCCTCAGCTGGTATAATACAAATATTTCGTTTATTGCGAGCACCTATGAAGGCCGGCACAGCACGCGAGTGGGCGGATGGCCAGCACCATCCCTGGCTGCCTTTGTCTCCCAAGTGATGATTTTTACACACCGCACCAGGTACTCATTGAGGCTGAGTCGACTCAAGGCAGACCCAGAACCAGTTCAAATAATCGTCATTGGTGTTGGCTGTGAGCGGGGATTGAACTCGGGTCACCGGGGTCACAGTGAAAGGTAATAAACACTACACTATCACTCCCCCCACACACACACACGAGGGGACACACCGTGCACACACAATCCTCTTGCACAAACCATGCGCGCACACATGCGCGCATCCCTCTCACACCCACATGTACACACCGAGAACATACGAACAGCAAAGACAAAATCCCCCGTCTAGCCTTAACACACTGTTGGGACAAGTTCTGTTCGTGAACAACATTCGAACGAACAGCACACACTCACTCAACAACAACAACAACAACCGCCATTCGCCACTAAGTGGCGGTGACGTCACCACGACGCTTGTGCCAGGCTATGTGCACCCTGAGGCCACGTGAAGTGTCGAACGCCCGCTGGCAGGAGGTCACGGGGCAGATCCAGGTGCCACGGGTCGACTGACTGAGATGACTGGCTGATGCACCACCTGTGCCCCCTACTGTGCCAACCTGCTGTGCTTTAGCCACCCGGCGCTCCGCTCGCTGTTGTGAGCGTCGCTCCTCCGCCCTCCGTTGTTGTTGGAGGGCGACTGCCTCCAACTGCCCAGTAGCATCCTTCACGAGCCTCCTCCACAGAGGCCGATCTTGACACCGCTGGTACCAGTCATCGGCAAGTCCACTCAGCTCCACGTCCTCCTGTACCACATCACTCCATCTCTTCTCTAGCCCGTGCCGCGCCCGCTTAGCCCCCTCAATCCGGCCGAACAAAAGCTGTTTCGGCATGCGGTGGCTGGGCATGCGGGCTACATGACCCAGCCATCGCAGCCTTGCCTGCCGGAGGAGCTCACCGATGGGACCCTGCCCAGATCTTTCAAGGATTTGTGAGCTCCTCACACAATCCAGTCTGGTTAAACCCAGGATGGATCGTAGGCAGGTCAGCCTAAATGTTTCTAACCGGCGAAGATGTTCCATTAGGGGGGTCCACGTTTCGCAAGCGTAGAGAAGGGAGGGAATGACCGTGGCCGAGAAGACCTGAAGCTTAGTGCGGAGCGACAGACCAGGTAGCTTCCACACAGCATTACGCAACCGATGAAAAGATATTGCCGCTCGACTGATTCGGAGTGAGACCTCTGCTGTTAAACTGGAGCCAGTCATAAGCACACTGCCCAGGTATGGGAAACTCTCCACTCTCTCCACAACTGCCCCATCACCGATTGGGAGTTGTGGGGGTGGAGTGTCCGATGGTACAAAATACCCAGGCAGGTGCTTAGTTTTGGTGGGGCTGATGGTAAGGCCCCACCTCTTAGTGGCACACTCCAGTCTCAGCAGCAGCGTCTCCAACTCCTCCTCTGACTGAGCAGCTATTACCAAGTCATCAGCATACATAACGTGGTTGAGCAATAGGGAGCCATCCCTTGACCGCACCCGGGCATCGATTAGCCTCCCATTATATCTGTACCATATGGAGATTCCCCCGGTACAGCTATTGAAGGCTTCACGAACTACGTGGTCAAAATAGATGTTAAATAATGTGGGAGCCAGAGGACATCCCTGTCGCACCCCAAGGTGTACAGGGAATGGCTCCGACTCCCGGCCACGTAGTTTTACCCGGGCCCGCTCACCATCATGAAGGTCCTTAATGATCGTGAGCAGATGGTCAGGTACTCCAAAAGCACGAAGAACGACCCAGAGCCCAGGCCTACTGATGGTATCATAGGCCTTGATCAGGTCAATAAAGCAGAGATGTAGGTCTTGTTGGAATTCCCTACACCTCTGCTGTAGCAGACGGACAGAAAATATGGCATCTGTGCAGGACCGCCCTTTCCTGAAACCGCATTGGGGCTCCGCAAGCCTCTCCTCAGCGTGCCTGGCAAGGCGATGCTGAATAATCCTTGCCAGGACCTTTCCCGGCACACTGAGGAGTGAGATGCCCCTGTAGTTGTTACAGTCTGTGCGGTCCCCCTTCTTAAAAAGGGGGACCACCAGGGCATCCTTCCAATCCTGCGGAACCCGTCCAGTGGTCCAGACTGTTGTTATGATGTCATATAGGGCAGTATGTGCACAAACGCCACCCTCCCTCAGCATTTCGCTTGGGAGATCATCTCTGCCCGCTGCCTTTCCTGGTCTCAGACTCCGGATCGCCTTCAATACTTCCTCAGCAGATGGCACCTCAGCCAGCCACTCACAGGGGGTGACTTCATCCAATATTTGAGGCACCGCAGCCTCAGCAGGGTCATCCTCACTTTGTGCCACGATGTTTTCCTGGCTGAGGGATTTTCCCTCCCCCAGGACCTCACAGAAATGCTCAGCAAATCTGCGAACCTGTTCCTGGGGGTCGGAAATTGGATCACCGTTTTTTCCCCTAATGATGGTAATAGGTGTGGCGCTGCAGGTTACTTTTTTGATGGAGTTAAATAGAGATTTGTGATCACGGGCCACTGAGGCAGACTCCATCTCCTCAGCAACCCGCGACCACCACCCATCCTTGCAGCGCCTCACAGCTCTCCGAACCTCCGAGCGAAGGCTGCGGTAAGCCTCCTCATTCTCTGACGTGGGATTCTGTAGCCGATGACAGTGGGCCTGTCGCTTTTTCTCAACCATCCTGAACAATTTCTCTGTCATCCAGGGTGTCTGGGGAGGTCTGGACCGCGTACCCAAAGCAGCCATTGCAGCTGCATGAGTCACAGTCCTAAACCTCGCCCATTTACCCTCGACATCAGGAGGAGTCGGGGACGATGCCAATCCCAGCCGCAAGCGATGATGAAATTCTCGCTTGCAACTTTCATCAGATAACTGAGACCAGGCCACTTTAGGTTGGAATGGGGTCCTGGGTGTACACCCACCACCGGAGTGGAAGAATGGCAGGCGCATCTTACAGATGACTAGTCGATGGTCAGAGGGCAGATCAGCTCCACGGTAGGTCCTGGTGTCAAGGACATGGGCTCGCATTCGCTGGTCCGTCACTATGTAGTCCAGCAGATGTGCTTGCTTGGACCCGGCATGCATCCATGATGTTGTGTGGATGCGCCGATGCCGGAACAGCGTGTTGGTAATTACAAGCCCATGGGCTGCACAAAAATCTAGCAGCCTCCTACCGTTGTTATTGAGCTGATCTGGCCCATGCCCTCCAATCACTCCAGACCAGGTGCCAGTATCATGACCAACTCGGGCATTGAAGTCACCCAACATGATGACTCTATCCCGAGGGGCCACTTTAGCCAGCACCTGTGACAGGAGGTCATAGAAGGCATCTGACTCATCGGCTTTGCCTGCATCCCTCCACGGATGTTCATCTTCGGTGGGGGCATAAGTAACCACGACCACCATTCCTCACACACTCACTCACACGCGCACACACAGACACATACACACATATACACACACACACAGACACACAGCTGGCACGCACGGTCGGCGCACGCAGCCGACGAGCGCACGCTCACCCCGTGCGACACAGCCTGGCAGATGGCCTGCAGCCAATGGGAGACGCTGGGCTCGGAGCGCGCGGCCAGGCGCAGGGGCGGTCGCCCCGTGAGCAGCACCTGGAAGCTGTGTGGCTGCTCGGCGTCGCGCACGCGCAGGCACCCACCGCACCCGCCTCCGCTGCGCAACCACCACACAGCACAACGGGGGGGGCACGGTCACACAATGCCATCCGGGAGCCAGGGACTCCGCTGCCACTGCCTGATTGGGTTTGAGCCGGACAGTCCGGGGAGTGGGGGGGGGGGCGGTGGGGGAATGGCGCCCGAGTGTGTGGGTTTGCAGGAGTCAATTTGTGCCGAGGGCCAGTGGGGCACTGCCTTCATGACTGGAGACTCAGCGCAGGGAAGTGCGAGCGGGATCGGTCTGCGGTGGAAAAGCTGGCTACGCTGATCGCACATGGCGGAGATGATAACGCGAGGGCTACTCTGTGTGGAAGTGAACCTTGGTTCTATGGTGAGACTCTCCCCTTGCCATAGTAATGCGGAATTTCCACCACTGGCCCAGCAGGGCTGTAAACATGTGATCAGTACCAATGCCTTAATGCTCATCTGAGTGGTACGTCACTCTGACTTTGACCTTAATGATGCCTTTGCTGTCTGTGCACTGCACTTGTGCTGCACATTCAGTGTTTCTGAATTAGTGTTTCACCTCATGCTGAGAGACATGAGTGGTGTCACGCCCGTGCTGTCTTCATACTGGTACAAGATGCCACTGCTGGAAACAAAAACAGCGCCAGAGCGCACATTTAACATACGTGGACAAGCAAGATAGTCACACGAGAGAGAGCCAAACGAGAGAGAATGACCCACACAAGAGATAGTGAGCCACACGCGAGGGAGAATGCCACACGAGAGGGAGAAAACCACATGATTGCCACACATGACAGTGAGCCACGAGAGAGTGAGCCACGAGAGAGTGAGCCACACGAGAGTGTGAGCCACACGAGAGTGAGCCATAAGAGAGTGAGCCACACGAGAGAGTGAGCCACGAGAGAGAGCCACATGAGAGAGTGAGCCATAAGAGAGTGTGAGCCACACGAGAGAGTGAGCCACAAGAGAGTGAGCTACACAAGAGAGTGAGCCACAAGAGAGCCACACGAGAGAGTGAGCCACGAGAGAGAGAGCCACTTGAGAGAGTGAGCCATAAGAGAGTGTGAGCCACACGACAGAGTGAGCCACGAGAGAGAGAGCCACATGAGAGAGTGAGCCATAAGAGAGTGTGAGCCACACGAGAGAGTGAGCCATAAGAGAGTGTGAGCCACACGAGAGAGTGAGCCACAAGAGAGTGAGCTACACAAGAGAGTGAGCCACAAGAGAGCCACACGAGAGAGAGACACGAGAGAGTGAGCCACACGAGAGAGTGAGCCACACGAGAGAGTGAGCCACACAAGAGAGTGAGCCACAAGAGAGCCACACGAGAGAGAGCCACACATTAGTGCAATAGCACCGAACAATCTGTACAAATGGGTCTGGAACCTACTTGATGTACTGCTATCTTCTGTTCACCTCATTTAATTTTCTTTAACACAGTTGCTGAGCACAGACCCAAAGGCCCAAAATATCAAGCAGGCAGCAACAAACAGCACTATCAAAGTTGTACTAGATATAAGACATGATTGTCACACATTTCTTGAAATGAGTGAGGTTATAACTGTGTAGTGACATCGGGGATGTCACTGTATGGTGCCGGCCCGGGAGGGCCGTGGCATGCGATGCACCGTCATCGCGTACACCCCGCAGATGGGTGTAGTACCAGCCCTAGTGGGGCTTGGTGAGCGCTGGGATAGCGCGGGCACCACGCATCGCGTGTAGTGCGGGCTCCCACAGGGGCGAGCGGGAGAGTGTCAGCCCAGAGAAAGGGTTGCCCCGGGCCATGGCACTCTGGTTGACCCCGTAGACACGTGATCTGAAGTGTCCACAGAGAAGGCCACAGGTGGGGGGGCTATGGGGTGATCACGTGTCCAGGGAGAGCTCTCGAGGGGGATCGAGAGGGAGCTGGAACGCTCGAGAAGGCGGGCAGGGCCGAGGGCGGAGCCAGACCCGACCCGGGAGGATATAAGGTGTGTCCCTGAGAGGGACCGCGGTTGCTTCGTTCTACAAGCTGGAAGCTCTGCGTCTACAAGCTGGAAGCTCTACGTCCTACGATGCATCACCACGTGGCCGGGGACCTGAGTGAGGGTTCGACCCTTCGTAGGTGTAACTCCTACGTATAGTGTAGTTAGCTGGGTGGTCACCACCCCAGGCTGTATCTGGTAAAGGGGCAGTTGTATATACGTGTTACAAAAAATGTTGCCTCTGAAGAATAACGTCTGCGACTCAGTTGGACTCGCTACAATTGTAAGAGCTGTGGAAAAAGAGACTATGGGAGTGGGAGTACCAGAGTGGAGCAGTGCGAGGGAAGAAGCAGAGAGAGGAGTGAGGTGACCTGCAGTATGGGGTGAGTGGGTGGGTGAGTGGGTGGGGAGAGTGTGTTGCTATGACCTGCAGTGAGTGTGCGGCTAAGTGGTTGAATAAGTGTGTGTTGTTGTTGTTGCGACCAGCAGTGTGGCAGTTGAACACAGTTTAGATGAGACAGTCTGGTTAGCAACACCACGGGTGTGGGAGTCGATGAGTGAAGTTTACGGGAACACTAACAACCTAACAACGGTAGCAGGGAATGAGTGACTGAAATGAATCCGTGAGAGCTGGATCAATCACCCCGACTGCCTTACAGCGTATCCAGCGCAGTGAGGTAGGGACTGGGAGATTGGCGGTAGCCAAGCGCGACCGCTAGAGTCAGTGGCACCGAAGCCTGCAACCCACTTGGTGTATCACCTAGCGATGCCAAAACCTCATAACCGCAGATGTCACAGTATGCCGCACGTTGCTCCACACGCACGCACCTGAGCACCAGGTAGCACGGCTTCCACGTGTGGCCGCCCATGCGCCCCGTCGTGCGGTACACGAGCAGCTCCTCCTTGTAGGGGACACAGCCTGGCCCCTGGGGGCAGCGTGAGGCCTGCAGGCAGCCTGCCGCGGCACAACCGGAGCCGGGCGCGCACTGCTGGTGCACCTCCTCCCAGTGCACGTAGCTGTAGCACGTGACATGCACTTCGGACAGCTGCAAAGACAAAGGTACCCCGTGTAGCCTTAACAGACCGTCAGGGTCGAGTGCTGTTTGTGAAGACTTGTTTAAGGCCGTCATTTAATGCCTAGGAGAGACCCACAACCGGTTCAGATTTCTATGAGCCCTATTTATTTATGTTTGTGTGTTTTATGTGTTTCCTTCTGGGGGTGTGCATTTATGTGTGTGCATGGTTTGTGAGAGGGGTGTGTGTGTGCATACAAATATATTGGTTACAGATGTTGGTCATGGAGTTAATCATATTTCCGGGTTCGTAGAGCGGATGCGCGCACACAAAGATCCCTGCATAGTGCTATTAAACGAGCACCTATGAATGCCGGCATAGCATACGAGGGGGTGGGTGACCAGCACCACTCCTGGCCGGCTTTGTCTCCTCAGTGGCGATGTTTACACATTGCACTCGGTACTCATTTTGAGGCCCAGGACCGGTGCAGAAAATCGTGAATGGGAATCGAACTCGGGTTGCCGGGTTTGAAGTGCAGCATGCTAACCACTACACTACCACTCTCCTGAACCCATAGATGCTCACACACTGACACACACACATGCACACATATACACGAACCCATACATATAAATGAATACATATGCAGGCAAGCCCACACAGAGGCACATGCATACACACACACACGCATACACACAAAAACAAATGTATACATATGTAGTGACTGTACTTGTCACCGTGTAGTGCCGGGACTTGTGAAGTCAAGGCTGGTAATGTCACTGCGGGCAGCCCGGGTTGCGGGCTGCAGTACCAGCACTAGCGGTGGTTGGCTGAGCGCTGGTTAGCGCGAAGGCACCGCGAGCAGTGTGCGGTGCCGGCTCCCAGTGAGGGAGCGAGAGCGAGCGTCAGCTAGCCAGGGTTACTCTGGGGCATGATACTCTGGCTGACCTGTTGTCACGTGACCGGACGATACTGGAGGGGGGCCACCGGTGGACGGGGGCCGAGGGGTGGTCACGTGGTCCCAGAGAGCTCTCGGGAACATTCGAGAAGGAGCTCGAGGAGCCTGGAAGGTGGGCGGGGCTAACGGCAGTGCCAGCCCCAGCCCGGGAGCGTATAATGGGAGCTCCGTGAGGAGCTCGCGGTTCTTCGTGTGCTGGCGTTTGAAGATCCACGTCGGGGAGAAGAAGCCTCTAGCCACGCGGTCATGGACCCCGCTTGTGGTCCGGCCCGGCATAGCAAACCGTGTCTAGTTCTGTCATAGCGTGGCTAGATGGGCATTCGAGACCCGAGCGTAGGTTGTGCTGTTGTGTGAATAAATAGTGTTGCTCCTAAGATAACGTCTGCGACTCAGTTGGACTCACTACGCATATACTGGAACACATTACAAAGACAAATACCCTTCGTTTAGACTGAACAGAGTATTGAGGCAAGAGCCAGCACCTATGAAGGCTGGCACGACACATGAGAGGGTGGGTGGCCAACACCACGCCCAATCGCCTTTGTCTCACCAGTGGTGATGTTCACACACCACACCAGGTACTCATTTGAGGATGAGTCGACCTAGGGGAGGCCCATGACCAGTTCATGGCCACGTACACAAAAACACGCAACGCATGCATTTACAAAATGGCCACGAATACAAACGCAACACACACACGGACGCACACACGCACGCACGCACACACGCACACACGCACGCACGCACGCACGCACGCACCGGGCACGGTGTCTCGCGCGCGACGAATGCCATGAGGGTTGGGTGCGTCTCGGACGTCTCCGTGTGGGTGCGTGGGTACGGTGGCTCCCGGCAGCCGCGCACCAGCGCCGCCGTCAGAGACAGCAGCAGGAACCTGGGAGAGCACGCAATCACATGCAATCACAACGTGGACACGCACGCAAATCACAACACAGCCGCACACGCAATCACACGCGACACACGCAATCACACAAGATGCTCGTCGCGTATACGCACTCGACACCGATTTAATTGCACGCGCTGGTAGACGTACTCAGTGAGGCCGTGCTCGGCGGTGTCGATCCAAGTGTGGTGGCGCTGGGAGGCGTCGTCCAGCCGCACCGCCTGCCCGTGCACGCCCACGCGCACCGCCGCCAGCTGGTGGTAGGGGGTGGCTCTCTCCACCGCAAACGGCTTCTCCGCCGTCCCTAGAACGCAGAGCACGCGGACCGCCGTGAGCCACCGGCGGTGGTACTCATGCCGGCTGGTCAGAAGCGTCGAGGCCCCCCGAGCCCTCACTTCCCAGACCTCCATTGGTGGCTGGCGGCGGCGGCAATCTGACGGGTAAGTCCGGATCAGGTGTTATCTCATTGTACCTTCGTTGTGCCTGTGTCCTCATCCGCATTGTGCACAGCAGTGTCGAATATAAATGCAACGCTAAGGCTGTGCGATGCACCCGTACAACCCCACGTGGAGTATTGCCTTCAGTTCCGGACACCACGGTACAAATAGGACATTGCTGCCTGTGGTCGAATCACATTATTACTGGGGTTATTGTGAATACTTTGTCCATATGAGTGTAACAAAGGAATGGGTTGATCCATAAAACATCGCCCATGAGGGACACTGGCATGGCCCATTTTGTGTAATTGGTCACAAGGAGAGGACATTTCGAGAGAGACCTGAGCAGCCATGTTCAGGAGAGACACCAGGTCTTTTCTCAAAGACGAATTCTGTTAATATTTGGGCCTAAGGCCAGGCATAAGCAGTTTAATTGAATACAGTACCTGTAATATAGAAAAGTACTACTGTATAAGAATACAGAGACATGGGGGAAACTGGTTTAAAATATTACAGTGAACAGGCAGACCAGTACAGGCAAACCTCGGTAAGCGCTGAAAATGCGTTCCTGAAGAAGTAAGCGCTAATCGAATCGGCGGTAACAAGGGGTCATTATACCATTGTATGTGTGGGGATGTATTCCTGACAGCGCGACCGCCCTGCTGCGCATACCCTTGCGCACGAGGTAGACATGGCAGTCGGTGAGCACCACGAATAAGGACCGTACCGCACCCTCCGCGTGTCCCGTTGTCAGCTTCAGCATCTAGGGGAGAGGGACCCGGGGGAACCTCACCAGAATGAGCACAGCGACAACAACAACGACCGTCGACCATCAGCCCGCAGCTTTAGCCCCGGGCCAGGTGAGTGTAGCGACGCACGGCCAACCCCAGTCGCCTGCCGTGTCGGGGCCGGTGGTGGTGGCGACGCGGTAGTGCGTTCGCCGCTTATTGCAGAGGTTCGTGGTTTTATTCTGGCAGGCCAACCCAGTTAATACTGCAGGTGCATTGATCGGAGCAATACGCGCACCATCTGCTTCATGGTGGATGTTAAAGATGTGAGTGGAAACAACCGGGCCACTGTGTGCCGGCATCACAGTCCAAGCTGGAAAAGTTAGAGCAATACACCGCAAACCGCTCCCAATTGGGATTATACCCAGCGGACATGGTCGTCCCCCTACTCTGGAAGACTGATGCCCACCTGCAGGCCGGGTATCGAAGTCACCTTGTGCCACACAAGAACAGCTACCACTGGATGTGCCCTTTCAAATGTTTTGAGACGGTGTGTGATGTTTAGCGCTCTAGAGATGCCCCCGCGTACAGGATGCTTTATCAAAAACGAAACATCATTCTTGGAAAGACACCCCGAGGGGTTAGGTGAGAGTATAAGGAGCACAGCGGTTACCATTCCCCTGCAGCATTAGACGCGGGCAGCACTGGACTTGTAATCCAGAGGTTGGCGGTTTGACTCCATCTCCCAGCGTAGAAGTTGAAATAATGGGGACGAGTTCCTTAAATTTCACCCCCCCCTCACTGCCTCTGTCCATCCAGCAGCATCACAAGTGGTTCAACAGTTAGCCTATTTGCATGAAGAAGGCCATCTCTGGTGGAGGCCAGAGAGTTTCAAAGCGTACGGAGGGAGCACACATCAACTAAATTAAAACTAAACTTTGATTTAAAGCTTTCGTGATTGCAGGGATCCATATTCTTGGTTCTTCTACGTGACTTTACCGAAAGAACCAAGAATATAAAACTAAACTATTTATTTTTTATCAGGTAAGGCCCACTGAGCTGTACAGCTCTTTTTCAGAAGCGACCTGGCCACAAATGAGAGCTCAATGAAGTGGCTTATCATATGGAGATGTCTAGCAGCCAAATAGTTAGGACCCAGAGAAAAATCCATTTGACCATGTGGAGAGAGAAACATGTAAACTCCAAATATATAGGCGTCAGGATAGGGATTTAACCCACGACCTCCTGCATACCAGGCGAGGTAGTCTCTTATCCACCATGGTAGTGTGACCTCTCACCTTGTACAGCTGCTCTTCGTCTTCCCGGAACACGTGCAGCATGAGCAGGAGCAGCAGATTGTTGTCCACGCTGCCGACAGAATAACAACATCACTTACTGCCTGCACACGCGGCACCCCTCATACTCCTGTCCAGTGCCTAGGCGCTGTGTCTGTTGAGATGCTAAAAATATTTGTTTGTCTACGGATTATACGGTTTGCTTACGAGGGGCAGTGGTAGAGTGTTAGCTGCTCGTTGCAGAGGTTCGCGGTTGAGTAGCGGGCAGGCCGCCCTAGTTAATACTGCGGGCGCACTAACCGTAAAATGCTACGGGCCTTCTGCTTCTTTTGAGTGGACGTTAAGAGCCTGTGTCATCATTGGCAATGAGTAGGCCGTTGTGCCGACGACAAGGTCCCGAATTTGCTAAAGTAAAAAAAAAATTAGCTGCAATTTACTCAACTGGGATTGCACACAGCAGCAGCAACCATCGTCTGCCACTGTCAGACAAACACCCGCTCGCAGGCTAGGTTCTGAGTTGTCTTGTGCTGCACAGGGGCAGCTGCCAATGGGGGTGCCCTATTGTTTGAGTTGTCGAGGAATTTACACAAGCACCGTATACAAGAAAAGATTGTTACAGGCGATGTCCTCTTCTAACATGTCTGGGAAACAAGCGGGCCCGATAGTGGGTTTACACCGGTACCTGATCTCGGCGCGGTGCTGTAGCGGCCTCCCCATCGCGGCGTCATCCGTCTCAGTGTCTTCGCCATCCGCATCTCTGTCCCCTGTCAAAGCTGTCCCATTCTCAGCCTCCACATTGTCTCGGTGACCGGTGCCACCGCAATCGTGCGCACAGTTTCCATTCTGACAACGGCAGTCCCCTGCGCAACCATCGTCCGCCCCACAGCCCCGCTCACCGTAACAGTCAACTGAGCTCGCCACACTGGAGGGTCTATTGTGCTCGGTGTGGTTGTGCAGTTTGTCCAAATGTCCGTCTTCTGAGGGTCGTACTCCGTCCGAATCCACGGCATCGTCGCCCAGCGTCCATTGCTCCTCGTCCGTGTGGGCCAGCGTGTACCTCTGCGCACTGGAGAGGTGCGAACTAAGAAGCACGTGCACGCTCTGATGCTGCTCTCCCTCCCCCTCCTCCTCCTCCTCCGCGTCGCCATTACCCCTACACCCAACACGCTCCGCCCCCTCGTCGTCATTCAGGGGATTGGCAATGTTCAGACGCAGGTTCCTCGACTGCACCGGACCCTTCGCTCGTGACATTTCCAAACCGGGCCGGTTCGCGCCTCGCTGTTCGCTGCCTGACACCAGGCCGACTTGCCACGGCTCCGTGTCCACGCGCTGTGCTGTGTCTGGCTGCGACTCGTCACCCGGCTCCTTGGCTCCGCCCAACTCGCCCAACTCGCCCGCCTCGCCCGCCTTGCCCGCCTGCCGCAGCGCGCTCGGTTGCAGTATCACGTCGGGCTGCAGCGCGCTGCTTGGCCGCTTCACCGCGTCCCACTGCAGGACAATGTCCGGCTGCAGCGCCGTCTCTGCTTCGCTGCCGCCACCGCTGCCGTGCCGCTGCCCGTCCGCGCCACGGGCCCTCCCGTTGTCGTGGCGCTTGCGCCTTCTGGTGGTCAGGCGGATGACTTCCAGCGGGGAGTGGTCGTGGTCGGCGTCGCCGGAACTCGCCGGGATGGCTCTGCCGCCGACCTCGTCCGTGGGGTCGCCACGCAAGCCGAGGTTTGGCGACGAGAAGGGGTTCTGCCGGTGCCACGACCCCCGCTGGGCCGCGGTAACGCCGCCCTCTCTCTCCCGCTTGGCGGCGGTGGTGCCTGTAGTGCCCATGGTGCCCACAATGCCCGCAGCGTCGGGGCTGTGCAGGGGCTCGGCGAGGCTGTCGGTGTCTGCTGGTGGCACGCGTTCACACATGTGGCACCACCGGAGGTGTATTATTATCAATATTATTCTAATAATCGAAAGGACAACCAGTGCTCACTTTATCGAACAATTGGCCGAGTTGACCCCCAACCAGGATTTGAACTTGCAACCTTCCGATTACAAACCGCTCGCACTACTACTCTGAGCCACAAGCATTGATTAATATTTCACTCGTTTTACCCACGAAAGACTCACTGGGTCTCAAGGCTCGTTTTCAGATGGGTCCTGCCATGTTTTCACAGTAGCGGGCAATGTTGATGCTGTGTGATCACAATTGAGTAACTTGCAGGTTATTATTCAGGTTTCAGATGTATTGGTGTTTTTAGGTATGGGAGGAAAGTGGAGAACCCGGAGGAAACCCATGCAGAAAAAAGGGGAAAACGCACAAACTCCACACAGAGAGGCACCCAAATCGAGAATCAAACCGAGGCGTTTCTTGCTGTGAGACGCGAGTGTCTCCACTGTGCCACCGCCCTGCCGCCCGAATGACTTGGCAAGGAATAAAAAGTGCCACAGAGGGAATGTTAGTGCAACGCACGGGCAGCACCAGCTGCAAGCATGTATATGTTTATGCGTGCATGCGTGTGTATATGTGCATATGTGTATGTCGCCGGGTTCGTAGTGCAGAGTGCTAACCGCTGCACTACAAACCTGGCGACCCGAGTTCGATTCCCGCTCAGGACCAACACCAATGCAATTCTCTGAATCGATCCTGGGCCTGCCCTATGTCGACTCAGCCAAAAATGAGTACTTAGTGTGGTATGTAAACTATGGCATTGGGGAGACAACGGCGGCCGGGCGTGGTGCTGGCCACCCACCCCCTTGTGTGCCCTGCTGACCTTCATAGGTGCTCGCTAACAGCACTTGCCCCAACAGTCTGTTAAGGCTATATAGGGGATCTTTGTCTTTGTGTACGTGTGTATGTGGTTGCGGGAAGTAATGACACGGCTGTTAGCATGCTGCACTACCAATCTGGTGACCCAAGTTCAATTCCTGCTTACAGCCAACACAAGGGGTGATTATTTGAACCAGTCTAGGGCCTCCCTTAGGTCAACTCAGACTCAAATGAGTACCTGGTGTGATGGGTAAACATCGTCTCAAGAGACAAAAGCAGCCGGGCATGGTGTTGGCCATCCACCCTACATGTCCCGAGCCGGCCTTCGTAGGTGCTACTCCCTAACAGCAAATTATGTTAAGGCGACACGGGAGATTGTTGTCATTGTGCGTGTGTGTGCGTGTGTGTGTATGCGTGTGTGCGTGGTTTGGGCTGTGGAGCCAGTCCCACCTGTGGCGTCCGTGACACACATGCAAGGCTCGAAAACGTCTTGGAAGTCAAAATCTACA
The DNA here is from genome assembly GCF_048934315.1 of Petromyzon marinus. Classification (NCBI taxonomy): domain Eukaryota; kingdom Metazoa; phylum Chordata; class Hyperoartia; order Petromyzontiformes; family Petromyzontidae; genus Petromyzon; species Petromyzon marinus. The sequence continues at coordinate 542,576 of NC_133700.1, read as the reverse complement.
ACACACGTGTTACACACACGCCGCATGAATATATGCAACCACCCTCCGCATCAGCACGACCGAGACACGGCCGCCACCTGCTCCACTGCCGAACAAACGCGGATGTTTTCCTCCGTCGGCACTGGTCTAGAATCGGAACTGCGCAGGGTTGGTGGCTCACACAAATGTTACACGCACACAAATATGGGATACAGTGTTGCCCCCTCGCATGTGTGGTTTCCTCCGAGTGCTTCGGTTTCCTCCCCATGTGTAAACACTCATTTATTGGTCAATAACACCTTGATATTTGAATGTATTGGCGGTGCACCGGTGGTGCGCAGTATAAAAGCAAATTTTTATCAATTATTTTTTTCCCTGCGATTCACAATCCCGGTCAGAAAATATTGCGGGGTGTGCGTTAAAATCAGTCCTCGTGATGTCGAAGCAGTCGGAAGACGAATGTTATGAGCGGCTAAACAGGAATCTTTGTGGTCTGTTGCCGTATAACACCCAGCCTGATGACGATTGGCACCGTGTTCCAAAGGAAGATTTGAAGTGCCCTAGACTTGGTCGGACGGTTCCTCGATTCATTTCCGAAAAAATTTCATGGCGGACGGTGGATATCAAAAGATTACGGCTCGTAGCATTACACGTTCGAATGGGAAAGCAGCTGCTGAATCGAAGGCAACTTCTGATGTAGAGACTTTAGCTCACTCAAGACCGGTGTGTTATGCTTAACCGTTTTATCGCCAATACATCCATATGAAGGAACACAGAGCTTGGGCAATTGTTGGCACTGGCTTTCACCATCTAGCTGCTGCCTTTCCCGCTCGTCTGTGGTACCTGCTCGCACCTCTCCGAGTCGATCGCTTTCGAGAGCGAGAACACTGTGCAGGGGCGCGTGTTACACATTTAAATTACGATTTTACACAGAGAAAACCCCCGCATGATCCTCGGTCAGCCGAGGTCTATTATCAAATCCGTGCACTCTCCTGCATTTAAGTTCAACTCGGCATCATCGGTATCAGATCTCTCGATACAAATAAGATGATGCCAGGTTCCCCGACTGTCCCGTTCACATCCAGACAGGTGGCGGCACCACTCCATATGCACTTCTCAGATTAAAACACCGCCCGTGCACACGATCACCGTCACTCAAATATATACGCAACCATCACCACGCACTCAATCACCCCAACGGCATCGTTACGACCGCGCGGGCGTCCGCGCGTTGCTGCCGTGTGGCCCTCCGGCGTGTTTTTCGGGTCGTGCCATGCGCCACTCGGCACGACACCCGACGTTTCGCTCCACGTGGTGCGAGCTTCATTAGGAAGCTTCCCCCCAGGGAACTGAATTCAATTCCTGCTCAAAGCCCCCAACACGTGACGCAAAACGTCGGGCATCACGCCCAATGACAACACCGACCCGAGAGCACGCGGGAGAGCTAGAAATCCCATGTCCTGCCACTGCCAAAAACCTGCCGGAGCGCATTCGCCCACTGGCACCTTCGCTGGACGGAGCGATGGCCGAGTCGTCCCACTCCAGGTTCGCCGAGTTGCCGGACTCGAGGGAGGCGCTGTCGGAGCAGCCGCCCTGGCACGAGCCGCCCTGGCACGAGCCCCGGCACGACGGGGAGTGGCCGTGCAGGTCATCGGGCAGCACGGGGCGGTACGGATCGGGCATGTACGCTGCCAGGTCCAGGTATGGCGCATCCTGCGAGCGCACGAGCGGAGCGGGCATGCATGTCACGTGGTGTCGCACTGCGTCATCAGGCAGGAAAGCCTCGTTTTCTGGAGAGCCCTGGCCACGTGTTTTGCAGTAGGGAGTGATGTTGCTGCTGTGCATGATCCCCAATTGGGTAATTTGCAGGCGATTTCTCAGCATATTTTGGAGGAAAGTGGAGAACCTAGAGGAATCTCATGCAGAACTGGGGGAAACCATACAAACTCTACACACAGAGGCACCCAAGTCAGGAATCGAACCCAGGCTCTTCTTGCTGTGAGGCGCGAGAGCCGCCACTGTGCTGCCGCCACCCTGCCGTACACTTTAACCTTTTAGTGTTTTATCCACATTCACAGATAAGAGTATTTTTACACATCCCATCAGCTGAACAGCCGACAAGCACTTAGTACAGGCAATGTGGAGAGACATCCACGTGAAGGAAGAGGTCTGCTCGCAGTGTCCCAGACGTTCCCCACGGCAATGCTCGCGAGCGGCTTGCGCTGCACGTTAAGGGACGAGATCCCGGTCTCCCACGGGTTCAGGCCTCCATGAACCCCACAAACATGACAGGCTTCCCGGCTGCAGCCAATCAGAATGGAGCCGGGACCCCTGAGCATAAGCTCCAAGGCCCAAAACGTCACACAGCCAGAAAAAAAACAGCACTCGTATCAAAGATGTAATATATGAGAAAGTATGAGAAAGTAAAACAATTCTTGAATTGACCAAGGTTATTACGGTTATAATAGCGTGGGGAAAGTAGATGAGAATAATGATGATGGTGGGAGGAGGGAAATCCACAGGAGAGCAGTGCGAGGGAACAAGCGAAAAGTGTGGCGAGTAGCAGAGTACTGTTGTGACGTGCAGTGTGAGGAGTGAGGGGGTAAGTGGGTGAGTGAGTGAGAGTCTGAGTATGTATTTGTGACCTACGGTGTGGTGGTGGTTGAACACAGTGCGATGGATGAGATGCAACAGCCAGTGTCTGGCAGACCCAAGTCCTCAATAGGTGTGCGTATTTGTGTGCTTGCGTGTGTGCAATAGGGTGCACACACCAGCTCCAGCTCGAAGTGAATGAACTCGAGGCCAGAGACGAGCGTGAGGAAGAGGTTGAGGTGGTCCGAGCTGCACACCAACGCGCTCCTGCTAGCGCCGCACGCACACAACAGCGCACGCGTCCCGTCAGAGCCGTTTACCGCATGCCTCAAAGCGAGAGGTATACTGGACGTGGTGTGCCGGGTGCGCACAGAAGCAGAAGATCACGTCGCGGCCGTGGTGATGCCACAGTGACTCAGTGGCGATTGGCAGCCTTGGTGATGTCATCATTGCTCGGAAGTGCGTGGTGGGTGTGCAAGTGAGTGAGTTACCCGCTGTAGTGGGAACGCAACAGCACCGGGTTCTCACTAAAGAGACGCAGGTAGCTCTCCAGGCTGCTCTCGTTCAGCGCCAGGTACAGCCACGCGCGGCCTGAACGCACCACCACACAAAAGATAGAGGTCCCTTGTATAGCTTTAACAGACTGGTGGGGCAAACGAGCACAAATTAAGGCTGGCACGGCACACGAGAGGGTGGGTGGCCAGCACCACACCTGGCTGGCTTTGTCTCCCGAGTGGCGATGTTTACACATCGCAACACCAGGTACTCATTTGAGGCTGAGTCGACCTCAGGAAGGCCCAGGACCAGTTCAGACAATCGTGACTGGTCTTGGCCTTGAGCGGAAATCGAACTCGGGTCGTCGGGTTCATAGCGCAGCGTGCTAACCATTGCACTACTGCACCACCACACACACGCATACACAGATACAAGATAAAGATCTCCCCTATAGCCTTAATGAACTCTCGAGGAAAGTGCTCTTAAGGAGCACATATGGCAGCTGGCACGGCACACAATAGGATGGTGCAGCCAGATCCACGTCCAGCCAGCCTTTTGACTCCCCATTGCTGATGATAAAGACAACCCATAGATAACAGGTTAATGTGATGCTGCAACATCATCTTGGGCAGACAGGTGGTGGTGTAGTGATAACACTCGGCCTCAAAGCAAGAAGACCTTGGGTTCTATTCCTGATTTGGGAACCTCTCTGCATGGAGTTAGTATGTTCTCCCCCTGTTCTGCAGAGAGTGTGAGAGAGAGTCCGTGTTAAGCGGTAGTGTAGTGATTCGTGCACTGCATCATAAACCCAACGACACAAGTTTAATTCCAACACCGGTGACGAATATCTGAGCAATCCTTGGTCTCCCCTTGGTCGAATCAGCCTCAAATGAGTACCTTGTGTGATGTGTAAACATTGTGACTAGGGACACAAAGGCAGCTGGGTGTGGTACTGGGCAACGACCCCCTCGTGCGTCGATGCCAGCATTAATAATCAAATCTAATTATATCATCAAATTTAAAAAAAAGTTTTTTTTTAATATCCGGGTGGTGATGCAGCTAAGCTGTAGCACGTTCGCCCCTAATTTCAGAGATTCGCGGCTCCAACTCGGCAGGCTGCCCTAGTTATCACTGCGGGTGTATTAATCGTAAAATGACTACGAGCTGCCTGCTTCACAGTGGACGTTAAAGATCCAGCTCAGTGAGTGTGCGAGCAGTCGGTACGTTCTCCCCCTGTTCTGCATGAGTTTCCTCCGAGTTCTCTGGTTTCCTCTCAATTGCAGGACAATGGGGAGCACGCGTGTGGAAGTGGCCGCACGCGCCGGCTCGTGACCGATCCTGGAAGGTGACACCGCGGGAACTCACTCCGGCCCAAGCTCGTGGTCACATGATGCAGGGCAGAGATCGTCGCCACCGCATCGGAGCGCGTGAAGTGCATGACCAGCGGCCAGTAGCCGGCAGGGATGTGCTGCAACCTGGCCACACACACATACCAGACTTAATGGACAAATGCTGTTAGCAAGCACCTATTAAGGCCTGCACAGGACACAAGGGCGTGGGCGACCAACACCATGCCCGGCCACAGTTGTCTCCCTAGTGGCGATGTTTACACACCGCACCAGATACTGAGTTACACTGACACTCACGGACACACACTGGACACACTGATACACACTCTCACACTCACGGACCCGTGCAGCAGCGCGTGGTCCAGGTGCTCGCACACGCGATGTAGCAGCCGGTCGTGGTTGCGCACGGTCGGCTGGCTGTCCACGGATACATCCTCCTCCTCCTCGCGCTGACAGGGAACAAAGCTGCCTTGAAGCTGCACCCACACACAGACACACAGACTGACTCGTATAGCAGTGCAGACTGCTGATGGGACCCAGATGGTCAAAACCAGACCAGAATTTGCTTGCTTAAATATGGATCATGGATGCATTTACAAGAACACCTGTTCCAGCTAGCTCGAAACATTCAGGCTGGCCAGTCTGCGATCCATCCTGGGCTAAACCAGACTGGATTGTGCGAAGAACTCACAGATCCTTGAAAGATCTTAACACGGTCCCATCAGTGAGCTCTTACAGCAGGCGATGCTGTGTTGGCTGGGTCATGTAGACCGCATGCCCAGCCACCGCATGCCCAAGCAGCTTTTGTTTGGCCGGATAGAAGGAGATAAACGGGCGCGGCACGGGCTGGAGAAGTGATGGAGCTGATGTGGTACAGGAGGATGTGAAACTGAGTAGACGTTTCTAGATTTGAAGCTTTTGTGACTGCAAGGATCCATACTCTTTGGTTCTATTCGGTAAAATCACGTAGGTAAAAAATAAAACAACAAAAATCACGACGTTTCGGCCACAACACAAGCGGCCTTCAGCAGGTGAAGGGACCAGACTGCCTCGAGAACAGCGCTGGAGTGAAACACAGCCAAGCTCAGTAGACTTGCCTATAGTTCTGTGGAAGAGATTATTAATAGATGCTATGAAGTGTCTGCAGGCATCACATGAGCTTGTGATAGAACAACACTGATTCTCGCACACCTGACACAATGCAGGTATTGGAGATGTGATTTTAATCAACGAATGAATGCATCGTTCCGGCCCGAATACAGGCGTGCGATGTGTGCCCTGGGCTGTTCAACACGAGTTTGCAACTTCGTCAACGACAAAATTATATTACCGCACTCCAATGACTCTGCTTCCATATATGTCATTGCAATGAAGGCAGCGCAATCACCAGTGCACTACAAGGGCAGGTGGAGCCATAACTTTAAAACATTCATTATTAATCTTTAAATACATCACTGCCAGCTCGCGTTGCCAAAGGACGTCACCACCAGATATGTCTACCAGTTAGCCTCGGGTCTATTATCAAAACAGTGCAGGTTACTGTGATGAAGTTCAACACAGCAACACTGCTACCAGGTCTCGGTAAAAATCAATTCCCAGGCTGTGTGTAAAATCCAAACAGATGGCAATGCAACCCAACCTTCAGATTAAAAGACCGCAGCATGATCTGAGAAACATCAGACAGTTTTCAAAGTATCTTTGGGGGCAGAAACTATATAGATTTTTTTTCAAACGACTCCCCAATACTAAGGGGGGTCCCTCTCAAGGCTCCGTAATGGCCCACTATTGTTCTCTCCATGTGTAAACAACATTGGCTCAAAGTTAATCTGCTTAAAAATTATTATTTTATATTCACAATCTGAATTGATACACACCTACTCCATCTGTAAATGAAGGGCCAAACTATATTATTTAAACACTCTGTGGTTCTTTCGGTAAAGTCACGTAGGTATAAAATAAAATTAATTACATCACAACGTTTCGGGCGCAACACAAGCGTCCGTCATCAGGTGGGAAAACTACAGCAAGAAATAATTGCTGAAGTGGGCAAAAGGGCTGCAGAGACAAGAGGCTATATAGGAAAGAGAGGGGGGTGTGGGGTAGGAGTGGAGCGCTGCGAGAGGGATTAGGAAACGAGCAAGGCAACATGCCGGTTGGGGGGGGGAGTGGGCGGGGCTGGGAGTGGGAAGCTGACGAAACTGGAGATGCGGTTATTAGGGGGGTGTGGGGTAGGGGAAGTGGAGCATTGCTAGAGGGATTAGAAGATGAGAATGGCGCGGGGGGGGGAGCGGGGCTGGGAGTGGGAGGCTGAAGAAACTGGAGATGCGGATATGAAGGCAACACCATAAAGCAGTTAAGGTTTTACCTGGTTAATAATGTAGAGGTGTTAACTACGCGCTGTTGCGTAACCCGCGTTGCCACCAGGGCGGTGCAGCATTACCCCTGGGTACAACAGTTGGGGTCAGTCGAGGTGAAACGGATCGTGGCCAGGGTTTGGTGCGAACCAATCAGACGGTTCCACGTGGGAATGTATGATTGGTTCTACCTGGCCACGAAGGGGTATAAGACGGGTGACCCAACGGACCTCGAGGAGTTCGCTCCCTGCACGAAGACAGAAGACTGGGCTGGAGCCTAGCTAGGACCCTGGACCAGCCTCCCAGCCCTTCTGAGGGCTAAGGCTCGGCATACCCAGCGGTCAGGACCCACCGGGCCAGCGGTGGGTCAGATAGCCTCCCTTAGGTCCTAGCCGGAGGACTAGGATAGCGGTAGACGTGTGAGTCCCGCCAAGTCCGGAGGTTGTACCTCCTTAGGTATCAAGGAGGTTAGCGGTAGACGTGTGAGTCCCGCCAAGTCCGGAGGCTGTACCTCCCTAGGGTATCGGGTGAGGGGACCGAATATCCCTCTGTGTGTGTTAAGCGATGTATAAGGGAATAATACAATAAACAGAGTGTGCCTCCTAAAGAAGTCTGCTCGTCCTTACAACACTACAACTGGAGTCAGAAGTGGTTGGAAATGGAAACCAGAAGTTCAGCCCACGCGCGGAGCCAGAACGAAGATAACGCTGTCTCACCTGCAAGCACCACCAGCTCCGTTGAAAACGCTGCCGCGTTGACGGCCGCCCAGCCACCGGTTGAGCAGCCGGTTGCTCCCCCTGCCATGGGGTACGGACTCAGGGCAGCACACGGCCGTCTCGCTCAACTCCTACACGCCGCGGCCTCCATTCTCAAAGAGATCAACTTGGAGGTTGCGGGCAGGCCGAGTCAACCGCCGGCAGACGTTCCCGCCATCGGCCAGGGCAGACATTTTGATTTTCCCGCCGGGGAACCACGTGATTCCGCCGGAAGCGGAAGCCAGGGGCATTCTGGGAACGCGGGGGGCCCATCACAACCCACAACGTCATCAGCACGCGACGCTGCGAATTCAAGTTTCTCAGCGGACGCCGCGTCATCACTGTACCGACACGGTACAGTAGACTATCGGCCGGGAAATCGCCGATCTCCGGCTCGAGACGGTACAAGCTGAGGGGGAGACGACGTCCGCCCTCCAACAACGATTGCCCATCTTCCGAGAATTCACATCTGAAGGGGGCGACTGGGCGGCGTTCCAGCGTCGCTTCCTGAGCCACCAAGAGATGGTGGGCTGGTCGGACGCACAGGCGCTCCGAGCACTACCGGCCACTTTGGATGACGACGCTCTCGCCTCGCTCCCTCACCATCCCCAGGCAACAAAGGGCGACTCTTCAATCGGCCCTTCGACGGATGTCCGACGTGTACGGGCCTCCATCTGACGTCCGCAGCCGATTTTACGACAGGCGACGCCGCCCTAAAGAGTCTCCGTTGGCATTCCGGACCGCTCTACTGGCGATGGCAAGAGCGGGTTACCCTCGCATGGACGACGAGGCCATCGATGCCATCGTTCTCCAGAAGATGCTGGAGCTGGCGTGCGAGCTGCGCATCGTCATCCAAGCGGTGGACGACGACAGTATGTGCTCGCTACGAGCCGCTCGGTGCATCCACGCACATCTGCTGCTCCACACGGAATCGACCATCGCCGCCTCGGCTTCGACGTCGGAGCCTGCCAGCAGGGATGCCGAGTTCTCCCCCGACCGGGCCTTCATGGCGACCAGGTCAACGGGCCGGCGATCGTCCGACCACGCTGGTCGCCGCAACGACCAGCAGCGGGGACGGCCTGCTCCACGCGGCGACTTGACGTGCTTCAACTGTGGCCGACGAGGCCACATCTCCTCTGACTGCCGTGCGCCTCGACGACGCCCCTCCGCATCCCGGGGCCAGGACTACAGGACGTCCACGGCATCGCGGCAAAACCAGGCAAGTCGCGACGCCTCTCACGCTCGGCCCTCATTCACACCATACACACTGCAACGCACCATAAGAAGGGCTCGCGATTCGGCGTGTGATGGGGGTGTTCTGGCGTTTGTTCGTGGCCACTCGGACCTGGGCAGTGGTCTGAGTTGGCCCATAGGGTAGTCGCGGCGACGGCAGGTTCGTCCGTGGTTGTCGGATCAATCGAGGGTGTGGAATTTCGCGTGTTGGTTGATACTGGTGCGTCGGCTACGATCATTTCGGATCTGATTTACAATATACTGCCCGTATGATGCCGCCCCTTGGAACGGGTTTCTATCCCGTGTTTCGCCGCTAATGGCAGTTCACTTGGCATTATTGGGCAAATTCGGGCGCAAATTTCGATTGGAGACATTAAATTGGCAGGGCCTATTTTGGTCTCTTCTTCCCTCGCCGTGCCGTGTTTGTTAGGCACTGATTTTCTCGCGAAAAATGCCTATTAAGATCCTTGTAGATCAAGGCCGCATCGAACTCCCGTCGGGTCGACGGATGGCGTTCTTGCCCACACCCTCACATCCGCGCATGGCTAGTGCCTCGGTGCAGGCGTTTGTTGCGAGCACAGTCCGCATTCCACCAGGGACACAAATGCTCGTGCCCTTGCAACTTAAAAAACCGCTAGCCCCGGAGGCCTCGGCACATGGCATTTTGCTGGGGCCTTCAAACGCAGCTGCTAAGGGGTTAGATTTGGTGGCTGCACACACCCTCGTAGCAGCCGACAGGGAGCCGTTCTTGCAGGTTTTGAATGTCGGATTGTCCACAACCGTCATTCCGCAAGGAACTGTGCTCGCTCACGCGACCCCGGTGCCGTTGGGGACCGGAGTCGCGGGACACGTGCGTGACACGCCGCAGGTCCCACCTCCTTCCGAATCGGATGAGAGATGGTTGGACGCGCTCTGCACAGACACGGGTGATCTGTCTCATTCGCAGCGAATTAAATTGCGCGCTCTTCTGCGAGAATTTTCCGATGTCTTTAGTAAATCTAAATTTGATATTGGCTGCACCAAGCTGCTGCGTCACCACATTGATACTGGTGACGCTGCCCCGATTCGACAAAACCCGTTTCGGCTTAGCCCGGCGGAGAAACAGCATGTTAAATCGGCTGTGGATGACATGCTGAAGGCCGATATAATTTCTCCCTCCACTAGTCCCTGGGGTGCTCCAATAGTGCTGGTCAAAAAGCACGATGGCAGTCTCCGTTTTTGCGTTGATTTTCGGCGCCTAAATAAAATCTCGGTAGCGGACGCCTACCCTCTCCCTCGTATGGACGAGTCATTGGATGCCCTGGCAGGGGCGCACTATTTCTCCACCTTGGACCTTCTGTCGGGGTTTTGGCAACTCCCCCTCGACGAATCGTCAAAACCTAAGACTGCTTTTCGGACACCACAGGGCCTTTTCGAGTTTAATAGATTGCCCATGGGTCTCCACTCGGCCCCAGCGACGTTCCAGAGGCTCATGGAGCTGGTCCTCGCTGGGCTCCAGTGGGACTCATGTCTCATTTATCTTGACGACGTCATCGTCTTTAGCCGCACGTTCGGCGAACACATCGAACGGTTGCGTGCTGTCTTCTTGAAAATGCGGGCCGCTAACTTGAAATTCAAGCCGCAGAAGTGTCACCTTCTGCGTGAGTCTGTGCGCTATCTGGGCCACATAGTTAGCCGCTCGGGCATTTCTACCGACCCTGAAAAAACCAAATGTGTTCAACATTGGCCGACCCCTACATCTGCGGGCGATGTTCGTAGTTTTATTGGTTTTGCGTCGTACTACCGCCGGTTTGTTGCTGGCTTCGCGACGATTGCCAAGCCGCTCCACGCCCTTACGTCAAAAGGGGTGGCGTTTCATTGGGGGGACGCAGAACAGGCTGCGTTCGACTCCTTGCGGAACGCGCTCGTGACGGCACCGTCCCTTGCGTACCCCGATTTTTCCGTGCCATTCGTGTTGGACACCGACGCTAGCAATACGGGGATTGGGGGTGTTCTGTCACAAAAAGTTGATGGCATTGAAAGGGTTGTTGCCTATGGTAGCAGAGTCTTGTCTCTTGCTGAACAAAGATACTGTGTGACCAGACGTGAGCTGCTGGCCATTGTTTTTTTTATTCAGCAATACAGGCCGTACCTGTATGGTCAGCATTTTACCGTGCGATCTGATCATTCGGCTTTACAGTACGCTCTGCGGGTTGACCAACCGTCCGGGCAGCTTTCTCGGTGGCTCGAAGTCCTTCAGGACTACGATTTCAATGTCACTTACCGTAGGGGTGCACAACACACGAATGCCGATGCGTTGTCTCGCCTTCCGCCGGCTCAAAAATGTGCGTGTTTTTTGGGCTCGGGCCGTTGTAAGCCGCCACTGCCTGCGCAGGTCGCGCCTCTCACAACGGTGTCAGCCGCACTTCCCGCCTCCTCAGCGCCGATGTTGGATCATGCAGATCCAATGGCCAGTGACGATTTGCTGGGGATAACTTTGGCCGAATGGGGTCGGCACCAGGGCGAGGACATGTCATTATTGAGGTTGCGTCGCCACGCGAATAATGCGGTTCCAAGACAGGGCAAATTTAATTCATTTGTCATGAAGCGTGGCTTGTTGATGCATTGGGATGCTGACTCGTGTCAACATAAAATCGTCGTGCCATCCGCCTTGCGATGCAAGGCCGTATGGGCGGCGCATGAGCGTTTATTGCACCTGGGTGTTCATAAGACCATTGGGTTGTTGCGGTTGCAATTTTTCTGGCCGGGCATGCTGCGCGACGTCACTGACATTTTGCTGGGATGCACCCATTGTGCGCAACGTAAACTGCCGGCTAAACCGGCATGTCCACCCCTGCAACCCATTTCGGTCTCTCGTATAAATGAGTTGGTGGCTCTCGATATTTTGGGCCCTTTTCCTACTACGCCACGGGGTAATAAGTACCTTCTGGTTGGGGTAGAGTATTTTACACGGTGGCCTATGGCCTGGGCCCTCCCCAACCAGTCGGCGGCGGCCGTTGTGGACGCCTTTGTTCAAGGCTACGTCCTGGACAAGGGCGCACCAGAACGGTTGCTGACCGATCAGGGAAGACATTTTTCAGGAGCCTTGCTGACTGATGTGTGCCGCCTGTTGGGCACTAAGAAAGTGCGCACTTCGCCCTACCATCCCCAGACCGACGGCATGGTGGAGCGCCTTCATAGAACTCTCACCGCTATGTTGTGCCATCAGGTCGATGAATCCCACCTCGATTGGGACTTGCAGGTTCCGGGGGTCCTCGCCGCATACCGTATGGCACCTCACGCGGCGACGGGATTTTCCCCGTTCTTTCTAATGTACGGCAGGGATGCCTTTCCTCCCGCCGACGTTCGGCTGGAAATCGAACAGCCACCGCAAAAGTCAAAGCTCGTTGACCACTTGCGATTCAACCTCCGTAAGTTGGCCGAGGCACGGGAGGCCGCCATTGAAAATTCGGCTTCCCGCCAAAGGGCGAATTTGCGACTGCGGGACCCTCGGTCGTACACGCATCGGTGGGCACCGGGAGACAGGGCATGGCTCCACTGCCCCCAGGTGCCGGTGTCCATGTCGGCCAAACTCCTCAGACCATGGCGAGGCCCGGTTGAGGTAGTGGAAGTCCTGCGTCCCCAATGTGTTAAAATTAGCTGGGGACGGCGTCGCTGGTGCGTTCACCCCTCTCGGTTAAAACCCTTCGTCACGCCACGCGTCCCTCCACAACACACACGACATGGGGGCCGAGTGTGCGACGCGTCCGACGAGCCGGATGTTGCCCCGTTGGTGCCTAACCCGCAGCGAAGGCGTGTCATTTCTCCTGCAGATGACGCGGGAGTGACGGCTCCATGCAGGCCACGTTCGGCCTCAATGGACCGTGGAGCAGCAGGTGTCCCCGTGGAGATGCCTAAACGCCCACCGGATGCTCTGGCTCATCCTCCTTCCCTTGTGCCGCCGACAAAGCCTGCCATCCCCTACGATGGTCCCGCGAAACGCACGCGCGCGAAATCTCGCCGGTTGTTATAATGTTTTTTTGGCATGTCTAGTGCCTTGTACATACGTTATGTTGTTAAGGGGGGTATTTATAGGGGTTTAATTGTTCTTGTTGTTCGTGAGGCACACTCACAATTCTTCTACCATTGGTAATTTCGGAGTTTCCCATTGTTGCAGCCGGGACGGCTGGAGCTTCCGAAGGAGGGGGTGATGTAGAGGTGTTAACTACGCGCTGTTGCGTAACCCGCGTTGCCACCAGGGCGGTGCAGCATTACCCCTGGGTACAACGGTTGGGGTCAGTCGAGGTGAAACGGATCGTGGCCAGGGTTTGGTGCGAACCAATCAGACGGTTCCACGTGGGAATGTGTGATTGGTTCTACCTGGCCACGAAGGGGTATAAGACGGGTGACCCAACGGACCTCGAGGAGTTCGCTCCCTGCACGAAGACAGAAGACTGGGCTGGAGCCTAGCTAGGACCCTGGACCAGCCTCCCAGCCCTTCTGAGGGCTAAGGCTCGGCATACCCAGCGGTCAGGACCCACCGGGCCAGCGGTGGGTCAGATAGCCTCCCTTAGGTCCTAGCCGGAGGACTAGGATAGCGGTAGACGTGTGAGTCCCGCCAAGTCCGGAGGTTGTACCTCCTTAGGTATCAAGGAGGTTAGCGGTAGACGTGTGAGTCCCGCCAAGTCCGGAGGCTGTACCTCCCTAGGGTATCGGGTGAGGGGACCGAATATCCCTCTGTGTGTGTTAAGCGATGTATAAGGGAATAATACAATAAACAGAGTGTGCCTCCTAAAGAAGTCTGCTCGTCCTTACAACACTACAATAACATCCTTCCGATGACTGAATCCTGATGTTCCTACTCTGGTTAGGCACTGCCTTACCAACACTTACTTCACCTGGAATGGTACTTTCTACAAACAAAATGAAGGTACCCCCATGGGATCCCCCTTATCACCAGTGATAGCGAATGTTTTCATGGAGAAATTGTAAACAGATGCCATCCAGGCATCCACCCCCTACATCCTTCCTTGTGGAAGAAATATGGAGATGACACTATCGTCATTTGGCCACATGGCCTGTCAGCATTGAACCAATTTCTGAACCACATTAATTCAATAAACCTATCCATCAAATTCACCATGGAAGTGGAGGATGGTAAGCTATCATTCCTGGATGTTTTGTTTAGGAGACCTAATGGCTCGTTGGGACACTGCCTACAGGAAAGCCACCCACACGGATTCCTATCTGAAACCTGATTTCCACCACCATCCGGCACAGAATAATTCCCTCATCAAAACACTACCACATAGGGCCCAATGCATTTCTGACCAACACCACCTAGCCAGTGAACTGGAACACGTACACCAGGCCCTCAAGATGAATGGCTACTCGGACCGCATTATTCGCAAAGCTGTTTCTCCAACTATGGAGAAACAACCCCCTGAGATGGCAATAAAAACCATCACGTTACCATACATAGCAGGCGTTGCCAAAAAGATTTCCAAAATCTTAAACAAACACAAGATCCAGGTCCGATTCAGTACAGTACACAAAATCCGTGATCAAATCCCATCTGTGAAGGATGTCATTCCTGACATGCAATATCCTGGAGTCTACAAACTAAGTTGCACCTGTGGTGGTTGTCACATTGGGGAAACGAAACGACATATCTCGGACCGTGTTCGTGAGTACAAGTCAGATCTGAAACACGGCAGAACCAATACCTCCGCCACGGCTGACCATTGCTATAACGCTGTGGGCTCTCATTATATTGTTTTTTTCCGAGACCAAGGTACTCTGAAAACCTTCAGGCTACTATCAAAGGTTTGTTCATGAAGCCATCCAGATATTATGCTTGGTTCTTTCAGTAAAGTCACGTAGAAGGGAAATAATAAAAATAAAACAACGCAAGCAGCCGTCCTCAGGTGAAGAAACAGAGCTGTCGGAAAGACATCGTCCGAATGAACACTGCTAAGCTTATATTCTTAGTTTTTTCGGTAAAGTCACGTTGAAGAGAAACAACAAAATAACAAAATATATATAAAACAATAAAAAATTCTCACGACGTTTCGACCATAACTCAAACGGTCATCATCAGGTGTGTTGGTTTGCATAAATTTATTTTTAAACGGCACAATTATTTATTTATAAAAAAAACGTTGGCGTCACGCGCAGCGATTTGGCAGTTTGCCCAGGACTAGTCCATCTATTTTTTTGAAAAGAGGAGGGGGGAGACGAAATTTTTTATAATGTATGCTGTCTGAAAGCCACTGTAAGCGTGAACAATCAATTAAGAACTGAAATGGTTTATCAAATCTTTCCAATGATTGCTAAGATAGAATCCATCTTCTCGGTTGAAATTGTCTCTGTGCTTGTATATGTGGATAGCCTCATGAACGAATTTCTCATGGAAGCCAGATGGCTTACAAAGAACCTCCGTCTTGGAAAAGTCAATGGCATGTGAGCCTACTGAATTAGAACAATGATCTGCTACGGCCGAGGTGTTGGTCCTACCGTGTTTAAGGTCTGCTTTATGTTCACGAATGCGGTCCGAGACATGGCGTTTGGTTTCTCCAATGTAACTACTACCACAGAGGCAACTTAGTTTGTAGACACCAGGGTATTGTATAAACACAAGATCCAGGTCCGTTTCAACACATTACATAAAATCCGTGATCTGGTTCCGTCTGTAAAAGATGTGATTCCGGACATACAATACCCTGGTTTCTACAAACTAAGTTGCCTCTGTGGTAGTAGTTACATTGGAGAAACCAAACGCCATGTCTCGGACCGCATTCGTGAACATAAAGCAGACCTTAAACACGGTAGGACCAACACCTCGGCCGTAGCAGATCATTGTTCTAATTCAGTAGGCTCACATGCCATTGACTTTTCCAAGACGGAGGTTCTTTGTAAGCCATCTGGCTTCCATGAGAGATTCGTTCATGAGGCTATCCACATATACAAGCACAGAGACAATTTCAACCGAGAAGATGGATTCTATCTTAGCAATCATTGGAAAGATTTGATAAACCATTTCAGTTCTTAATTGATTGTTCACGCTTACAGTGGCTTTCAGACAGCATACATTATAAAAAATTTCGTCTCCCCCCTCCTCTTTTCAAAAAAATAGATGGACTAGTCCTGGGCAAACTGCCAAATCGCTGCGCGTGACGCCAACGTTTTTTATAAATAAATAAATGTGCCGTTTAAAAATAAATTTATGCAAACCAACACACCTGATGATGACCGTTTGAGTTATGGTCGAAACGTCGTGAGAATTTTTTATTGTTTTATATATATTTTGTTATTTTGTTGTTTCTCTTCAACGTGACTTTACCGAAAAAACTAAGAATATGAATTACTGCAGTCACGAAAGCTTTAAATCAAAACTGCTAAGCTTGTCAGCGTATTTTTAATTATCCATCCAGATATATAAACAGACATAACTTCAACCAAGAAGATGGACAAAAAATTGAGCAATCACTGGAAGGATGTTATTAACCAGGTAAAACCTTAACTGCTTTATGGTGTTGTCTTCATATCCGCATCTCCAGTTTCTTCAGCCTCCCACTCCCAGCCCAGCTCACGTCCCCCCCCCCCCCCAGCATTTTGCCTTGCTCGTCTTCTAATCCCTCTAGCAGCGCTCCACTTCCCCTACCCCACACCCCCCTAATAACCGCATATTCAGTTTCTTCAACCACCCACTCCCAGCACCGCCCACTTCCCCCCCCCCACCCCCCGGTATGTTGCCTTGCTCGTTTCCTAATCCCTCTAGCAGTGCTCCACTCCCCTTACCCCACACCCCCCTCTCTAAATCTCCTCCCTGGCTCCGCCCCCCTCTCTTACCTATATAGCCTCTTGTCTCGGCAGCCCTTTTGCCCACTTCAGCAATTATTTCTTGCTATGGTTGTCCCACCTGATGACGGACACTTGTGTTGCGCCTGAAACGTCGCGATTTAATTTATTTTATTTTATACCTACGTGACTTTACCGAAAGAACCAAAGAGTATGGAGCCCTGCAGTTACGAAAACTTTAAATCTATATTTTTATTATTTCACTATTTTTATTTTACCAGGTAAGGTCCAGTGCCCTGGCCATAAATTATAGCACAATTAAGTGGCTTATCATTTCGACATTTATAGCAGCCAAATATTATAAACGCATGTTTCTAAACACGGAGTGAAAAACCGGAGGACCCGGAGAAATATCAACACGACCAAGAAAGAGACACGCAAACTCCAAATATACAGCAGGCGTCAGGGTCGGGATCGAACCCACGACCTCCTGCATACCACCGTGGCACCCCACATTATAACTGTATTTGGAAAATATTCAACAACATATGCAAGCACTGGGCTATCCAATTATTTGAGTATGGCAAAATTTCATTATCTGCAAACCAATAATCCGCACGCAATTCCCTGTACTTTGTGGATTATTGGCGGTTTGTCCTCCCTCCCGTAATCTGCGACACCCCGCAGTGGACTGAAAGCGCTTCGCGGACTGCAAAGCACCATCCACAGAAATGGGCAGAACTAATGGGGAGCTGCATGTGTGGAGCTACAGGGAAATGATGAGGTAAAATTTTTTTTTATGTTACTCTTTGTGTTACATCTGCAAAGACGAGCTGTGCTGAAGTGATTTGTTCGTAATTTTTCGTTTCAACTTGTAACGCACTGCCACACAGTAGGCACTCACTCTCGTAGAAAGAGAACAAATTCAGAGGTGCGAGCGATGGCGCTGCATTCACATCGCCTGTTGTAGTTTTCGCAGCGGGGGGTGATGTGGCTGCTGCGTAGAATCCCAATTGAGTGATTTGTGGTGTCATTTTCTGCATTTGGCGAATTTGGACTGTGACACCGACTCGTTTCAAATGACACCACATCATATTCTTAGCTCTTTCGGTAAAGTCACGTTGAAGGGAAACAATAAAATAACAAAATATATATACAATACAAATTCTCACGACGTTTCGACCATTTGTGTTATGGTCGAAACGTCGTGAGAATTTTTATTGTTTTATATATATTTTGTTATTTTATTGTTTCCCTTCAACGTGACTTTACCGAAAGAGCTAAGAATATGAATTACTGCAGTCACGAAAGCTTTAAATCAAAAGACACCACATCATGTTTCTCATTATCCGCTTGTACCAGCTTGTCGCGCCTGTGTCCACGCCTCACTGCTGGTGACGTGATTCGTTAAATCAACACAAGTCTCGGCTTTAAATAGGTGGATCCGGTTTTCCAAACCTCCCGGCGTTTTCTATAAGAATACGACCGCAATGTTCTGTTCCTCCTCATCGCAGTTTATCTAAAATTTTTTTTACGATTTCCCTCCATCAGCTCTCAATGGGAAGTGGTGTGCGCGCGACTCCGAGTACAGACCTGTACACGGCCGAACACCCACTGCAACACGAACAAGAGTACATGCCGCAAAACAGATTTAACCACACGCACAGAGGTGTGTAGCATTGCATGTACAATAATTACCCCGGTTAACGTGAGGGATGCGTTACTGAAAGGTGTGATGAATTTACAGGGTAGGTGGAGGCGAAGGCTGAGGCGACGGATAAGAGTAAGGGTGGACAATGCTGTCAGCGACATACGCGTGGGTGAAGGCGACGCAAATCATGTAGTGGTATGAATAAAGTGATGACATATTTGCGAAACGACATAAAAGAGAGACGTAAATCAGAATATTACTGTACCAACGTTCTCAGCCTTATCCCGACCACCAGCTCACAAGAACTGCATCTGTAGTCACTGTGTCGTTTTAGACCACAAAATAGAAAAAAAAACACTTGAGAAAACGCTCAATGCAGAGGACTCACCCCCACCATAGGAATGTGGAATTTGCCCCTCACTGACTCACATGTGTAAACAGGAGATGAGTACCGCCTAAGGGTGCAATCACTTTGGCTCTTTGAGCTTTGCTTTTGCCGTGAGAATAGGAACTGTGACAATGACAGCATCACTCCCAGGCTGTCCTCGTAGAAGAGAACGCCCCTTGGCAGCTGAGGCTGAACCTACAGTGGAGAGGTTAAGATTCCAAAAGTCTTCGCTCGGCACAAAACGAGCAGCGGAACAAGCCGCACGCTGATGGAAAGAGGAAGAGAAACCACGTAGCCTGTGCCACGCGGCGTCACCGCAATGCCCCGTGGTGCGCTTTGCGGCGTGAATAATGGCACGCCTGGAGTCCAGGGGAGCGTTACATAGAATAGACTAGGGTCAAAGACAGCAATGGGAAAAGCGGCCTCTCCTGTGCAGTGTGAGATCAGATGCGATGAACAGGTCTAAAGTATAATGATAGACAGGCTAAAGCTTGGGGAGTAGCACTGTTCACAGGTTCTTCCAAGGTTGTTCTTCACAGCAACACTCCAGCTTCACTGCCAGTGTCAAGAGTAGCATGTCTTCCCTTCAGCCATGAGCCGTCTCGGCCACCAGTGTCTTCTCCAAGGATGGCGGCTTCAGTACTGCAGGGTTGCTGGTGCAAAAGCTCAACGCTTCTGGTGCAACTGCAGGCACAGCACCGCCATCAGCAGTTCTCTGCCGCCACGGGTGTTAATCTGCGTCCTTCTGCTGTGTTCCACCATCAGCAGCAGTTGTTCGTCTCCCTCGGCTATCATCTGCAGCTTCTCCAAGCACGATGCCATCTCCAGTACAATCTTTTTCCCTCCATCCATGAAAATGGGCCCAGTGACTCCTCTATGAAACAAAAACCTGTCTCTGACCCCAGGGACCCTGCAAACTATGGCCCCATTGTTGGCAGAAAGGGTAAAACCTCTTATTATTTTTTCATACGGCCCCATTACAAACATATCAACCATTTCCAAACTCCTGCAGCACCTCGCTATTGTCACTCAAAGATCACATCATCCCCCAATTCTGCCCCCTACAGTATGCCGACTACCTAGCCTACATAAGAGGTTTTTGGGTTAGGTCGCGTAAATATGTCGTTAAAACCCGCCACCACCCGACACAGCCAACTAGTAAGAGTTGTCACGTAAACAGAACATGCCAATTAGTCACTAGTACAGCACACCGGTGTACTGGTGAAACGTCGTACTCACTTTGTAAATGTTGTGGCTTGGCTTTCCAACACACCGGTGTGCTATACTAGTGACAAATCGGCATGTTCTGTTTACGTGACAACCCTTACTAGTTGGTTGTGTCGGGTGGTGGCGGGTTTTAACGACACATTTATACATTTACTCGATCTAACCCAAAAAGCTCTATAATGGATATTGGTCACGAAAGCCTACGTGTTAAACTACCTAGCTTACTCCAGGGAGACTGCGCTCGTTCTTATCATTGACCAGTGCTGGACCAAAGGCTGCCAAAAGGCGAACAGTACAAGGACAACGGAAATAGTCACCTTTGAGACAAAGACATGAAAGAGGCCACCTCTGGTTCAGGCCAATCAGTTTCCAGAACAGTGCGTGCAGTATCAACGCATATTTTGTTTGCATGTTTTACCACATGTCCGTGTAGTTAATTCAGGCTTGATGTCCTATAAAAGGTGTATATTTGGTGTTTGAACATCTTAACACCTTCTGTATTTATGCCAGAAAGGGTGAAGCCCCATTTTTATCATTCAATATCTTGATACTGTGCACAAAGATGCCACGAGTAAAACTACAGCGTCTCAAAAACAACGCGTCACGCCCTCTCCTTGGCATTAGGCGTAGCCACATGGCTTTAAAAAATAACATTTAGCTGGAGATTGCATCCAGCATCATCTGGTGTAAACAAGGGCTCAGCACTCTCGGGTAATTGACATTTCCTACACGATCAAAACCCTAAAAAACTACTAAACGTGTTTGGTGAACTAGGCGAGACCGGCGCGAGAAATCCGGGCTGGCACAGCCAGCGTTGGCATTTAACTCGAGTTGACGTTTTACAAATAGGAACGTGGGCAGACCGGACAGCAACTAGAGCTCGCTCCTAGACCTGCCCCTCCACACCAACCTCACAACTTGCCCTACCACACCAACCTTACGACCTGCCTCTCCACACCGATCCCACGACCTGCCCCTCCAAACCCACCTCACGACCTGCCCCTCCACACCAACTTCACAACCTGCCCCTCCTCACCGAGCTCACGACATGCCCCGCCACACCAACTTCACGACCTGCCCCTCCACACCGATCCCACGACCTGCCCCTCCACACCAACCTCACGATCTGCCCCTCCACACCAACCTCACGACCTGCCCCTCCCCACCAACCTCACGACCTGCCCCTCCACACCAACCTCACGACCTGCCCCTCCACACCAACCTCACGATCTGCCCCTCCACACCGACTTCACGACCTGCCCGTCCACACCGACTTCACGACCTGCCCCTCCACACCAACCTCACGATCTGCCCGTCCACATAGACCTCAGCAGTCTGTGAGGGGACTTTGAGGAGTCTGTGCTGTGAGCAGTCTGCGATGTGAGGAGTCTGTGAGGAGTCTGTGAGGAGTTTGTGATGTGAGGTGTCTGTGAGGAGTCTGTGAGGAGTCTGTGAGGAGTCTGTGAGGAGTCTGTGAGGAGTGAGGAGTCCGTGAGGAGTCTGTGAGGAGTCTGTGAGGAGTTTGTGAGGAGTCTGTGAGGAGTCTGTGAGGAGTCTGTGAGGAGTCTGTGAGGAGTCTGTGAGGAGTCTGTGAGGGGTCTGTGAGGGGTCTGTGAGGAATCTGTGAGGAGTCTGTGATGTGAGGAGTCTGTGAGGAGTCTGTGAGGAGTTTGTGAGGAGTCTGTGAGGAGTCTGTGAGGAGTCTGTGAGGAGTTTGTGAGGAGTCTGTGAGGAGTCTGTGAGGAGTCTGTGAGGAGTCTGTGATGTGAGGAGTGAGGAGTCTGTGAGGAGTGAGCGAGTGAGGAGTCCGTGAGGAGTCTGTGAGGAGTCTGTGAGGAGTCTGTGAGGAGTCTGTGAGGAGT
This sequence comes from Petromyzon marinus, assembly GCF_048934315.1. Taxonomy (NCBI): domain Eukaryota; kingdom Metazoa; phylum Chordata; class Hyperoartia; order Petromyzontiformes; family Petromyzontidae; genus Petromyzon; species Petromyzon marinus. The sequence continues at coordinate 520,912 of NC_133700.1, read as the reverse complement.
CTGTGAGGAGTCTGTGAGGAGTCTGTGAGGGGTCTGTGAGGAATCTGTGAGGAGTCTGTGATGTGAGGAGTCTGTGAGGAGTCTGTGAGGAGTTTGTGAGGAGTCTGTGAGGAGTCTGTGAGGAGTCTGTGAGGAGTTTGTGAGGAGTCTGTGAGGAGTCTGTGAGGAGTCTGTGAGGAGTCTGTGAGGAGTCTGTGAGGAGTCTGTGATGTGAGGAGTGAGGAGTCTGTGAGGAGTCTGTGAGGAGTCTGTGAGGAGTCTGTGAGGAGTCTGTGAGGAGTCTGAGGAGTCTGTGAGGAGTCTGATGCGAGGAGTTTGTGAGGAGTCTACGGTGTGAGGAGTCTGTGAGGAGTCTGTGAGGAGTCTGCGAGGAGTCTGCGAGGAGTCTGCGAGGAGTCTGCGAGGAGTCTGCGAGGAGTCTGCGAGGAGTCTGTGAGGAGTCTGTGAGGAGTTTGTGATGGAGTCTGTGAGGAGTCTGTGAGGAGTCTGTGAGGAGTCTGTGAGGAGTCTGTGAGGAGTCTGTGAGGAGTCTGTGAGGAGTCTGTGAGGAGTCTGTGAGGAGTTTGTGAGGAGTTTGTGAGGAGTCTGTGAGGAGTCTGTGAGGAGTCTGTGAGGAGTCTGTGAGGAGTTTGCGATGTGAGGAGACTGTGAGGAGTTTGTGAGGAGTCTGTGAGGTGTCTGTGAGGAGTTTGTGAGGAGTTTGCGATGAGGAGTTTGTGAGTCTGTGAGGAGACTGTGAGGAGTCTGTGAGGAGTCTGTGAGGAGTCTGTGAGGAGTTTGTGAGGAGTTTGTGAGGAGTCTGTGAGGAGTCTGTGAGGAGTTTGTGAGGAGTCTGTGAGGAGTTTGTGAGGAGTTTGTGAGGAGTCTGTGAGGAGTCTGTGAGGAGTCTGTGAGGAGTTTGTGAGGAGTTTGCGATATGAGGAGTTTGTGAGTCTGTGAGGAGTCTGTGAGGAGTCTGTGAGGAGACTGTGAGGAGTCTGTGAGGAGTCTGTGAGGAGTCTGTGAGGAGTCTGTGAGGAGTCTGTGAGGAGACTGTGAGGAGACTGTGAGGAGTCTGTGAGGAGTGAGCGATGTGAGGAGTCTGTGAGGAGTTTGTGAGGAGTCTGTGAGGAGTCTGTGAGGAGTCTGTGAGGAGTCTGCGAGGAGTCTGCGAGGAGTCTGCGAGGAGTCTGCGAGGAGTCTGCGAGGAGTCTGTGAGGAGTCTGTGAGGAGTTTGTGAGGAGTCTGTGAGGAGTCTGTGAGGAGTCTGTGAGGAGTCTGTGAGGAGTCTGTGAGGAGTCTGTGATGTGAGGAGTGAGGAGTCTGTGAGGAGTCTGTGAGGAGTCTGTGAGGAGTCTGATGCGAGGAGTTTGTGAGGAGTCTACGGTGTGAGGAGTCTGTGAGGAGTCTGTGAGGAGACTGTGAGGAGTCTGTGAGGAGTCTGTGAGGAGTCTGTGAGGAGTTTGTGAGGAGTTTGTGAGGAGTCTGTGAGGAGTCTGTGAGGAGTTTGTGAGGAGTCTGTGAGGAGTTTGTGAGGAGTTTGTGAGGAGTCTGTGAGGAGTCTGTGAGGAGTCTGTGAGGAGTTTGTGAGGAGTTTGCGATATGAGGAGTTTGTGAGTCTGTGAGGAGTCTGTGAGGAGTCTGTGAGGAGACTGTGAGGAGTCTGTGAGGAGTCTGTGAGGAGTCTGTGAGGAGTCTGTGAGGAGACTGTGAGGAGACTGTGAGGAGTCTGTGAGGAGTGAGCGATGTGAGGAGTCTGTGAGGAGTTTGTGAGGAGTCTGTGAGGAGTCTGTGAGGAGTCTGTGAGGAGTCTGCGAGGAGTCTGCGAGGAGTCTGCGAGGAGTCTGTGAGGAGTCTGTGAGGAGTCTGTGAGGAGTTTGTGAGGAGTCTGTGAGGAGTCTGTGAGGAGTCTGTGAGGAGTCTGTGATGTGAGGAGTGAGGAGTCTGTGAGGAGTCTGTGAGGAGTCTGTGAGGAGTCTGTGAGGAGTCTGATGCGAGGAGTTTGTGAGGAGTCTACGGTGTGAGGAGTCTGTGAGGAGTCTGTGAGGAGTCTGTGAGGAGTCTGCGAGGAGTCTGCGAGGAGTCTGTGAGGAGTCTGTGAGGAGTCTGTGAGGAGTATGTGAGGAGTTTGTGATGGAGTCTGTGAGGAGTTTGTGAGGAGTCTGTGAGGAGTCTGTGAGGAGTCTGTGAGGAGTTTGTGAGGAGTTTGTGAGGAGTCTGTGAGGAGTCTGTGAGGAGTCTGTGAGGAGTTTGTGAGGAGTTTGCGATATGAGGAGTTTGTGAGTCTGTGAGGAGTCTGTGAGGAGTCTGTGAGGAGACTGTGAGGAGTCTGTGAGGAGTCTGTGAGGAGTCTGTGAGGAGTCTGTGAGGAGTCTGTGAGGAGTGAGCGATGTGAGGAGTCTGTGAGGAGTCTGTGAGGAGTCTGTGAGGAGTCTGTGAGGAGTCTGTGAGGAGTCTGTGAGGAGTCTGTGAGGAGTCTGTGAGGAGTCTGTGAGGAGTCTGTGAGGAGTCTGTGAGGAGTTTGTGATGGAGTCTGTGAGGAGTTTGTGAGGAGTCTGTGAGGAGTCTGTGAGGAGTCTGTGAGGAGTTTGTGAGGAGTCTGTGAGGAGTTTGTGAGGAGTCTGTGAGGAGTCTGTGAGGAGTCTGTGAGGAGTCTGTGAGGAGTCTGTGAGGAGTTTGTGAGGAGTCTGTGAGGAGTCTGTGAGGAGTCTGTGAGGAGTTTGCGATGTGAGGAGACTGTGAGGAGTTTGTGAGGAGTCTGTGAGGAGTCTGTGAGGAGTTTGCGATGAGGAGTTTGTGAGTCTGTGAGGAGACTGTGAGGAGTCTGTGAGGAGTCTGTGAGGAGTCTGTGAGGAGTCTGTGAGGAGTTTGTGAGGAGTTTGTGAGGAGTCTGTGAGGAGTCTGTGAGGAGTTTGTGAGGAGTCTGTGAGGAGTCTGTGAGGAGTCTGTGAGGAGTCTGTGAGGAGTCTGTGAGGAGTGAGCGATGTGAGGAGTCTGTGAGGAGTCTGTGAGGAGTCTGTGAGGAGTTTGTGAGGAGTCTGTGAGGAGTTTGTGAAGAGTCTGTGAGGAGTTTGTGAGGAGTTTGTGAGGAGTCTGTGAGGAGTTTGTGAGGAGTCTGTGAGGAGTCTGTGAGGAGTTTGTGAGGAGTCTGTGAGGAGTCTGTGAGGAGTTTGCGATGTGAGGGGACTGCGGGGTCGCTGACTCGCGGGATGACGTCTCGCGACACGAGAGCGCAACGCGAGACGCCAGGACGCGGAGAACACAACACGAGAACAGGGCACAACGCGAGACCACAACGAGGGAACACAACACGAGGGAACACAACACACTTCACTGCGTCACACCAAGGGCACCGGGCCAAATGTGGCTAGGGGCCGCTGGGCCGGCTCCGCACGGGATCACCAGGGGGTCGCCAGGGGGTCACCAGGGGGTCGCCAGGGGGTCACCAGGGGGTGGTGGTTCCGCACCTTCTTGATGGACCAGGAGATGTTCTCCAGGATCCGATCTTTCAGCTTCACGCCCTCCATTCGCTCCGCTCCAGGCGCGCGCCCAGCCACGAAGCCACCGCCCAGCACCGGCTCCAACCCCGACCCAAAACACCAACCCGTGCCCTAGAGACCCCGAACACCAACCCGTGCCCTAGAGACCCCGAACACCAAATGGTGCCCTAGAGACCCCGAACCCAAACCCGTGCCCTAGAGACCCCGAACACCACCAACCCGTGCCCTAGAGACCCCAAACGCCAACCCGTGCCCTAGAGACCCCGAACACCACCAACCCGTGCCCTAGAGACCCCGAACGCCAACCCGTGCCCTAGAGACCCCAAACACTCGGGCAAGCTAGCGCCGGTGCTGGCCCTGGGACCCCGCTCCCCGGCCTGGCTCTGTATGTTGAACTTCTTTCGCACTGTACGTGGCCAACCGTGCGAATCGGAGGCGCTAAATCGCTGTGTCCAGCGCTGCTACTGATCACGAGACGCAGCCACAGACTCGCACACAGAGAGACTCGCACAGAGAGACTCACACAGAGAGACACACAGAGAGACTCGCACAGAGAGAGACTCACACAGAGAGGCACACACAGAGACACAGAGAGACTCGCACACAGAGAGGCTCGCACACAGAGAGACACAGAGACACACACGGAGAGACACACACAGAGACTCGCACAGAGAGAGACTCACACAGAGAGACTCACACAGAGAGAGACTCGCACAGAGAGACTCACACAGAGAGGCACACACAGAGAGACTCACAGACACACACACAGAGACACACAGACACACGCACAGAGACACACACAGACTCACTCACACAGAGAGGCACTCACACAGAGAGGCACTCACACACAGACTCTCACACAATACACAGCCGCAGAGACTCGCACACGCAAGAGATTCACAAAACAGCACGCACAGCGACACTCCCTCTCTCACACACAATTACAGACTCGCACAATAACACACACACGAATCACACACACACAGCCACAACAACCACTCCTATCCAGGCGCTCACTCGAACCCTGCGCTCCCACGCCAGCCCCGTGTCACTTCACCCTAACCCCTGCCTCGCCCACCCTCTGCTCGCTAAATCATGATCTCACTCACCCATAATCTCCCTCAATACCCGTCTCACTCTCCCCCTACGTTCCCTGTTGTCCCCAACTCTCCCTGCACGCTCCCGCTCTGGCCTGGCACCACAGCCAGCAGCTGTTTAGAGCCACTCCTAATTTGGGCGGCATCGATTTATCGATTCTTCACAAACACCGATTCCTTGCACTCGCGATGTGGGTTTTTTGAATCTACGGCAGGAATCTAAAGTGGTAAATCGATTCAGTGGCGACACGGGGAGCACGTGACTGATCATGGGACCGGGGGTGTCTGCCCCCCCCACCACCACGCGATCCAGGAATCGACGTGATTATATATACATCGATTAAATTGGCTGCGATGTCACGATATCGAGTTGACGTTTAGGTGATTTGTGTACGCGCAGGGTTCCCCGTTTAGCCAACTTTCCGGTCATCACTCGAGAACGAATACATGTATCGCACAAAACACTGGGTTGAATAATGGTCGTTAGATAAACACGCGGATACAAAAAAGAAAATACAGTGAAAATATAATCTCAGCAGAAAAAATTGATTAGGTACACGTGCAAGTAAGCTCTTTGGTTCTATTGGGTAAAGTCACGTAGGTGAAAATAAAATAAAAAATCACGACGTTTCGGCCACAACGCAAGCGGCCTTCATCAGGTGAAGCTTTGTATGCTAATCTAACCGTGACAAACACGCAAATCTATAAAGAGTAACGAAAACATATGGGTGCAAGTGGCGCAAGATGAAAGTTAGTCGCAGGTGCAAGTGAGCGCTGTGATCTTGGCCTGATATGGAGATCAAGCGGGGGAGTGAAGGCAGGGAACGGAGCTGTAGATGAAGGGGCCAACGCTGTTCCAGAAACGTTGAGCAGCAACGCTGTGAATATATTTTTTTACCAAACAACTTAAAGCAAATGTTTTTTTTTTTGGGGGGGGGGGGGAATAGGAGGCACTTCTGAAGCTACGGGATTGAGTTCAGAGGAACGAAGTGATCCTTTTGGTAATTAGCAGATGTTTAAGGCGATCTTTGCGATGAAAACGGAACAGTGACAACCTCCGGATTTTCTTGGAGGCAGATTTTGGTTAACGTACAGGCACCTCCGATTAGCGCGGTTGGCTACGTACGGTGCTAAAGAATTTCAACATACGGTGCATACATACGGGTTGCAATGAGAATTTTTATAGGGGGCGTCAAGGGCAAAACGGAGAGTGGAGTGGTATAATGGAACAGGACGTTTTAAGGTCGATTCAGAAGCTAGGTGGTAGATGGTGTCACAGCCATCAAATATGGGCAGGATGGTGGCATGAACTATATTCAAGCGAAATCGAGGTGAAATACACTGTCGAGTCCAGGTTAACGACAAGGTATTTAAAGTTGTCAACCTGCTCAATAAGGTGCGGGTCCAGAGCCACGATATGCATAGGAGGCGAGACAAGTTTAGGGCAGCCGGAGAATAAGATAACGTTGGTCTTTTTTAGCATTGAAGACCAGCGTTAGGGCATTAAGTTAAAGTCGAAGATAACCGAAGTCCTGCTGTAGATGATTTCTGGAATATCTCGAAGTCATCAGGGTTGTGTCATTAGCAAAGCTGTTCCTGTCAGGGTGCAGATTAAAAATGACTAGGTTGTTGGCATACAGAGAAAACAGGATAGGGTCAACCACAGATCCCTTCAGAATCAGAATATTTATTTATACTGGAGGAATCAGATGAGTGATTAAACTTTCTCACAGATGCCCAGTAGAGACAGGTCAGCACGTTACAACGACAAATAATACAAAACATGATATGAGTGAAAATTATAAGCAAGGCAAATAAATCACTTTAAAATATATGCAAATCAAAGGCACACTGAGCCATTAGCTTCTTTTTCAGAAGCGACCTGGCCACAAATGAAAGCTCAACAAAGTGACTTATGTGGAAATGTTTTGCATACAAATACTCTAAACTCATGTTTCTAAATGTGGAGGGGAAACCCTGAGGACCCGGAGAAAAATCCACACAACCGTGGAGAAAATATGCAAACTACAGCAGTCGTGAGGGTCGGGATCGAACTCACAACCTCATGCATACCAGACGAGGTAGTTAACATCTTGCCACCGTGGCACCATTATCTCATCAGCAGTCAAGGCTGCTTGCTTGGACCAATGCGGGTCAAATGCCAGGGTTAAAGAAAGGGGTCCTTGCCTATCAACATCAGGCCGTTTCACAAGCGTTGGTCTGAGCAAGCAGCCTGATTCTGCTGCTGATGAGACACCGAATGTCGAACCAATCTTGCTGAAATTACGTACTCCCGTGTTGTTGACGGGATGTATATGAAGCACATGTGGAGACACGTACACGTTTGAAGGACATGTGCGGGCTGCTCCTCTATCTTGCCGTAATCTCCACCAGGTCATGGAATCTGCAGATCCACTCTGCCAGGGCCGCAATTCACTCCTCCCGGGCTCGCAGCACCGAGACCGGGCTCAGGAACCCACTCCGTGCCGCTGCTGCTACTGCAGGGTTGACTGCACGAGTACAATCTTATAATGTACGGATTTACCCAAGAGAGCCACGCTGGGTTGTAGGACTCTATTTCAAGTCTAGCAGCCCGCACGTCCTTTGAACGTGACTATCTCTTCCTCCAGCCAACCAACCATAAAAACTTTGTTTCTAATACATATGCAGGAACCCCCTGCTGTAAGTTTCCATGTTACGTGTTGTTTCTCATATATGTTGCCAATAATTTGGGAAAATATGTCCTTGTGAGTAATGTTTAGCATATTCATCCTTTTTTAAGTTCAAAACAATGCTGAGGTATTTTTTTGTAAATTATTTTTATTGATCCAACCACGGGGGGGGGGGGGAAGAGGTGTGGGTGTACAACTTCCGTGACAGGTCAGTGGTGCATAGCTGGATAGGCGGTTCGGACAGACAGCCAACATGGACATGTAGGACTATAGCGTCCTTGCAGAAGCTGCAAAACTTCTCATTAACCTCCATAACCCTCATCCTGAGGCGCCCATCGGCGTCCTTGATCCCAGAAATGTGGTTATGAGTTTGCTTGCCCTTGACCAGCCGGGTTAAGAGCTTGGTCTTGGAGGGAGAGGGGTCGTAGAAGGAAATCTTGTCCCTTATAAAGAGGAGGGAGGTTTGGCCATTTAACACCTTGTCTAGTTCCAGCTTTAGTCTATTCACCTCCCCTTGGACCGCACGATATTGGGTTGTCTTGAATCGGCGATGTTTCTCATTCAGTTTCTCCTCCAGTTCTAGGATGGTTCTGGTCCTTTCTTTCTTCCTCCAGACCCCGTTCTGAGATTAAAATGCCCCTAATGGCATCCCAGACCACCAGGATGGAGGTTGGGGGGTATGATCTCAAGTTTATTTCCATGAAACTAGTGGCCTCATTTATGATTCTCGTTAATAGGCCCGCATCCTTCAGTAATCTGGTGTCCAGGGACCATGTGCTATGGAATTTTTCAGTGGGGTCTAGAATAAACTGCGTAAGAACAGGACAGTGGTAAAAAAGCTGTTGGTCAAGTATCCTTACTTTTTAGACCGGAGGGAGGAGGGTCTTAGAGATTAAGAAGTAATCTATCCTAGACAGGGTCCTGTGAGCCCGAGATACATGAGTATAGTTAGGGGGGGGGGCATGGAGAGCAACGCGAATTAACCGAAAATTACCGAGCTGACCGACGAGGTTACAATCCCATACCATAGATACAAACCCCCTTGCATCCCCCTTACAGAGTGCCCTGCCAACACAATAATATAATACAACTCTTGTTATGAAAAATAATGGAGGTTTATGGCGGGTGGGGCAGTGGCGAGAAAGGTGAGTGGGATGGTGATATGGGGTGGGGGTGGAGTTGGTGGAGTTGCGGAGGTGGTGCGGGCGGCGGGGGGGATGTCACATCGGTCCCGAGGATCCACCAAGGCCGCTGGGATGACGGCTCTGACGTCGAGGTTTAGGGGAAGAGAGGGAGGCCCATATGGCCGAGGTGCATGAGGTGAGGGGACGACATGCCGGTTTTGAGCATTTTTTTTTACTAGGAACGCACGTGGTGAATCGGACTATTTTACCTTGTAATATCATATTGTACTGTACGTGCCAGGGACGTGCGGCCAGGGGAGGCAGGGGAGGCAGAGCCTCACCTGTCATACTACAATGAAAATAGCTGTTACGAAAAGTAAAAAAAAGAATAACCAAATCAAATAAATGTTAAGATTTTTCCACTGATCTGCGTTATAAATGTCATTTCTGTACGATTCCAATTATTTTTAGAGTCAAAATCGCCAAATTTGCAGAGCTCCGCTGCAAAAACAGGAAGAGACGAGAGGTGAGGCAGCGACGAGCTCAGCCTCCCCTCTGATTGCACAACCCCTCAGTAACTGGATGGAGCGCGGCCAATAAGCGCGTGCCTGTTACTATCTCAGTATGTCACCAATGTAATGTTTGTAGACCCCTTCATTTCATGTCCTCGCCTTCCATGCTCCAGGTAACTTATTTCACGTATGTGTATAAAGATATTTAGGCTCGCTGGTCTCGTCATGAAACTGCAATGAAAAAGCACCAGGGGAGGCAGCTATCACATCCGCCTCACTGAGGGGGACGTGTCTAACACGCCCCCCCCCAGTGAGGCCACGCCCCCCTCAGTGTGTGAATCTGGCTCTGACACTAGCCAGTGCCTCCCCAGCCATTGACCTCACCGCACGTCACTGGTACGCGCATAGTGCATACCGCCAAAAATCCCTTTACCACGTGCTCAGCCTCCGTCTGCCCGCCCGCCATTTCGAGTGATGACGCACACGTGTTAGGATATAGTAAAAATAAATATAAATGGCTTTGAAACATTTGTGTAAAATGCAAAGTACATGATGATAGTGCCTTTGGCTAGAAAGGCAAAGGAAAAGTATTACACTAAAGGTTAAATGAGTAGCTTTAAAACACGTGAAAAGGCAGTCGATGTTGCCAGCCTCCGTCTGCCCGAATGCTTGGTCTACACACAAACTTTTCCAGGGAATGTGGGAAAAAGTCTAGAATGTGCTCAAAATGTGGTATCTTTAACTGCCACTATAGTAACTAGTTGATGTGTAATTCTAAAAAGAATGTAAAAACATTTCATAATATGGATTGAAGATCAAGATCAGCGTAGCACTTCATATCTAATTATATGGACTCATTCGTTCAAAACATGGGGCGAGTTTGTGGGGGGGGCAACACCCCTCTCAAACTGGACACCTTTACTAATTTATTTTCAGTAGTTTACAATTAAGATTACAAATAAATTAATTATATCCACTCGCGATTCTAAATGTGAGGGACAAAGCGAACCTCTGCCCCCCCACCCCCCACCAAAACAAAAAAATAGAAGACAAACTCCGCCTATGGTCAAAATTAATGTTAACTTATACTCATATGCATTTTTTGTACGCTTCATGACAATTAGTCACAACCCCTGATTCTAACATAATTTATATGGGAAATTAGAGTTTGCTTGAAGTAATTTCGAGTTAAGTAGCATTTCCCGTTCGTGGTGTGATCCATGGCCCGGGTCGAGGAGGGCGTGACGTTATCGTGAACCCGGATCAACACTGGGGAGCTTGTGACGTCATCACGCAGCTGTACGGAGTGGCATCCCCACCATGCGCACCATGAATCCCACCTGGCTTTGATATTCCACGATGCTCATGGTCCACCCTAAACCTCACAAACCATGGCAGCAGATGCGGAAACCTGATGCACAAATGGCAAATTAAAAACCCTTCAGGGTGCGACTGTGGTCATCCAAAACAGACCTGTTTAACATATGACGCAATTCCCAATCCATAAATATCATAACAGTCCACTGCTCCTGGCGCAGTTATCTGGGCTAGACAAATTGAATGTGAAATTGTAGTTGATGCTCTGCATCTACATCAGCCATACAGGGCCGGATCATGGTCCCGTGAGGCCCCTGGGCACATGACTTTTGGAGCCCCCCCCCCCACCCCCGCTTTCCTATATTGCCTTCCTCCTCGCAAAATCATCCACTAGAGCAGTGGTTCTTAACCTGGGTTCGATCGAACCCCAGGGGTTCGGTGAGTCGATCTCAGGGGTTCGGCAGAGCCCCCGCCACGGAGGTCCGGACACACTTGAATTATTGTGTAAATTTGTGATGACACACACGGCCCGCTTGGCCATCACTGGCTGCAGATGACCATGCTACACTGCTTGGCCAATCAGCGCTGCGGGGAATTTAGTGCGTACTCAGTAGTCAACGTGTGACTGTTGTTGTCGTACGTCGTGTGATTTCTTTAATATTTTATCCATACTGACTATGTCGGGCAAAAGAAAAAAGTGGTCGGACGAATATGTACAACATGGATTCTCATGTATCACGGAACGTGATGGGAGTGAGCGTCCTATCTGCATGATTTGCAACGCCAAGTTGAGCAACTCTAGTCTTGCACCGGCAAAACTAAAGGAACACTTCTTGAAGCTGCATGGAGACGGGGAATACAAGAACACAACACTTGCTGAATTCAGGGTGAAGAGAGCCAGATTCGATGAAAGGGCCACTCTGCCTGCTCTTGGATTTGTACCTGTTAACAAACCAATCCTGACAGCATCGTACGAAGTTGCTTACCTGATCGCAAAGCAGGGCAAGCCACACACCATTGGTGAAACACTTGTGAAACCAGCTGCATTAAAGATGGCGAATCTGATACTCGGAACAGCGGCCGAAGGTAAATTATCCCAAATTCCCCTTTCAAATGACACCGTCAGTGACAGAATAGAAGACATGAGTAAAGACATCTTGGCTCAAGTAGTCGCGGATCTGATTTCAAGCCCGGCAAAATTCAGCCTTCAACTCGACGAAACCACAGACGTTTCTGATCTAAGCCAGCTTGCTGTTTTTGTACGCTATGTGAAAGACGACATGATAAAAGAAGAGTTTTTATTTTGTAAGCCTCTTACAACAACAACGAAGGCAGCCGATGTGAAGAAGCTTGTGGATGACTTCTTCAGAGACAACAATCTTTCATGGGATATGGTTTCTGCAGTTTGTACGGACGGAGCTCCAGTCATGCTGGGAAGAAAGTCTGGTTTTGGTGCGCTAGTAAAGGCCGATGCACCACACATCATTGTGACGCATTGTATTCTGCACAGGCATGCGTTGGCAACAAAAACCTTACCTCCAAAAATGGCAGAAGTATTAAAAACTGTGGTGGAATGTGTGAACTATGTGCGAAAAAGTGCTCTGAGGCACCGCATCTTCAGTGAGCTGTGTAAAGAAATGGGCTCTGAATTTGAGGTACTTCTGCTCCATTCTAATATTCGGTGGTTATCCCGGGGACAGGTGCTGAATCGTGTTTTTGCCATGCGTGTGGAATTAGCCCTGTTTTTGCAAGAGCACCAACACTGCCATGCAGATTGCTTCAAAAATCCTGAGTTCATTCTCATTTTAGCGTACATGGCTGATATATTCGCAGCTCTCAATCATCTCAATCAGCAGATGCAGGGTGGTGGAGTCAATATCATGGAAGCGGAAGAACACCTGAAGGCTTTTCAAAAAAAGCTACCGTTATGGAAACGACGAACAGAGAACAATAACTTCGCAAACTTCCCGCTTCTGGACGACTGTGCAAGTAAGATCGAAGATGTGTCTGGAATCGGAGATATTTCTGTATCCACGGAACTGAAGCAAACAATTGCCACGCACTTAGATGAGCTTGCAAAGTCTCTCGACGGATATTTCCCTACAAGAGAGTCATATCCAGCATGGGTGAGACAGCCGTTCACGTTTGCTGTTGAAACAGCAGATGTCAATGATGAATTCCTCGACGAAATCATTGAAATTCAGCAGAGCCAGGTTCAACAGCAACTCTTCAGAACAACAACGCTCTCAACGTTTTGGTGTCGACAAATGAACAAGTATCCAGTTATTGCTAAGAAAGCCCTGGATTTTTTTATACCATTTGTTACAACATATCTTTGTGAGCAATCCTTTTCGAGGATGCTGGACATAAAAACGAAGAAAAGGAACAGACTTTGCTGTGAAAATGACATGAGAGTGGCACTTGCCAAGGTGAAGCCACGCATATCTGAACTGATCTCTCAAAGGCAACAGCAGAAGTCACATTGATTTCCAGGTATGTAATTTGGTGTGAGTTTATTCATTGTGTTGGTTTTATTCTTTGAACAAGGTAATGTTCATGCACGGCTCATTTTGTGTACCAGTAAAAAACATATCTATGTCTTGAATTTGAAAAAAATCACATTTTATTTTTCACTAAAGAGGGGTTCGGTGAATGCGCATATGAAACTGGTGGGGTTCGGTACCTCCAACAAGGTTAAGAACCACTGCACTAGAGCGTCAAAATCTAGCTGTCTGATAAGGTCTGACTCTATTGACATAAGTGACAATGAGCTGAGACGTGTTTGGCACATGGCATTCCACAGCTATTTTTTTATCTTCTAAATATAAAAGTCAAAAATTACGTGTGGGTTTGTGTGTGGTCGGGGTGCGACAGGGATGTCTTCTGGCTCCAACATTGTTTACCATCTATTTCGACCACGTAGTTCGTGAAGCCTTCAGTAGCTGTACCGGAGGAATTTCCATCTGGTACAGATACAATGGGAGGCTGATCGATGCCCGGGTGAGGTCAAGGGATGGCTCCCTATTGGTCAACCACGTTATGTATGCCGACGACCTGGTAATTGCGGCTCACTCAGAGGAGGAGTTGGAGGCGCTGCTGCTGAAACTGGAGCGTGCCACTAAGAGGTGGGGCCTTACCATCAGCCCCACCAAAACGAACCACCTGCCTGGGTATTTTGTACCATCGGACACTCCATCCCCACAACTCCCAATCGGTGATGGATGGGGCAATTGTGGAGAGAGTGGAGAGTTTCCCATACCTGGGCAGTGTGCTCATGACCGGCTCCAGTTTAACAGCAGAGGTCACTCTGAATCAGTCGAGCGGCATTATCTTTTCATCAGTTGCGTAATGCTGTGTGGAAGCTACCTGGTCTGTCACTCCGCACGAAGCTTCGAGTCTTCTCAGCCACAGTCATTCCCTCCCTTCTCTACGCTTGCAAAACGTGGACCCCCCTAATGGAACATCTTCGCCGGTTTGAAAAATTTAGGCTGGCCTGCCTACGATCCATCCTGGGTTTAACCAGACTGGATTGTGTGAGGAGCTCACAAATCCTTGAAAGATCTGGGCAAGGTCCCATCGGTGAGCTCCTCCGGCGGGCAAGGCTGCGATGGTTGGGTCATGTAGCCCGCATGCCCAGCCAACGCATGCCGAAACAGCTTTTGTTCGGCCGGATTGAGGGGGCTAAGCGGGCGCGGCACGGGCTAGAGAAGAGATGGAGTGATGTGGTACAGGAGGACGTGGAGCTGAGTGGACTTACCGATGACTGGTACCAGCGGTGTCAAGATCGGCCTCTGTGGAGGAGGCTCGTGAAGGATGCTACTGGGCAGTTGGAGGTTGTCGCCCTCCAACAACAACGGAGGGCGGAGGAGCGACGCTCAGAACAACGAGCGGTGTGCCGGGTGGCTAAAGCACAGCAGGTTGGCACAGTAGGGGGCACAGGTGGTGCATCAGCCAGTCATCTCAGTCAGTCGACCCGTGGCACCTGGGTCTGCCCCGTGACCTCCTGCCAGCGGGCGTTCGACACTTCACGTGGCCTCAGGGTGCACATAGCCTGGCACAAGCGTCGTGGTGACGTCACCGCCACTTAGTGGCGAATGGCGGTTGTTGTTGTTGTGAGTGTCATAGTCGATGCGTTTGTGTTTGAGTCCATGTGTGCATGTAAGTCGATGTTTATGTGTTTGTAAGTTAATGTGTGTGTGTGTGTGGGGCTACCGTCCCCCGCCATCACCGAATTGTCGGGGCCGTTGTCCCCCGACTCCCCCGTTAAATTCGTCCCACTATCCCCCCGGCTGTTCTGTGGGGTCCGGGCTACCAACCCCCAATTCTTCGCCTCCTTGCGCCCCCGACTTTGCGGCTGCCCATGTAGGCATGTTTCAATTGGTGAGGCCGCCTGCTCTACGCTTACGATGCGCTACGCTGTTCAGTGGCGGCGTGCTGCGGTGAGCGCGCTCGCAAAGTAAAACCCCGTCCCGCATGTGAACAAACAGGTATGGCGCGCCGACGCGTGATTCCCTCACACACACGCTCTACGCGCTCAGGCAATAACAAACACGACGCTGCTACCTGCCGAGCCCCGTGCACCAATCACACGCGAGGGAGTGGGGAGTCGGGGGTGGGAGGCCAGGGGCGTCTGCCGTGTGCGTGCTGCTGATTGGAGGGGGTCACTTCGCTCTGATTTAAAGGGCCGTTTAAACAGCCGCGCGAATACGCGCACGCCAGGCGCTTAGCTCGCCATCTCGCTATAGACAATCGCGCAGGCATGCGACCGCAACACAGTCACACAGGCACGCGAGCGCTAAGCACTACTGTAAGCAATCGCACAGGTACGTGAGCGCTAAACACTACCGAAAACAGTCGCGTAGGCACGCGAGCGTTAAGCACTACTGTAAACAATCGCACAGGTACACGAGCACTTAATATCACCGAAAAGAGTCGCGTAGGCACACGCACGCTGAACACTCCGCCTCGGGGTAAACAACCGCGCATGCACGCGAACACCAAGCACGCTCTACCCTCCTCTTCACACTCCCAAAGACCACACGACACAGTTTATCCCCCTACTAGTTATTTTATTTACCGCGAGTAACCCGTTAAACTACGGGTGATTGTGTGAGTCAGCAGGCCCTCCTAGCCTATCCTTCGGGAATCCTAGGCTCAATTTATCCTATCGCTCCGCTCTCTACCCTCGATTAAATCGTTCACACTCACCTCTCTCTTACTTACGCTTACTTTCACCCTGCTGCGCTGAAAGCTGTAGACGGGCGAGGCTGTGGGTCGTCTCCGTAGAGGGTTGAGCCTGGCTGCGCTGAAGGCTATAGACGGGCGAGGCTGTGGGTCATCTCCGTAGAGGTTTGAGCCTGGCTGTGCTGAAGCTCGTCACATGGACGTCTCGAACGGCTGACTCTCCTGCTCCGTGGACCGCGATGATTTGAAGAACTCTGGTCTCGCTACCCTAAGCCTCCGCATTTTATCCACCCTAAAGGCATTCCGTTGCTCTCGTGCTTGCCCACCCGTGCTCTTTCATATTCGGGTCTATAATCCCACCTATGACAAAAGGCATTCAGATGCTTCCGCACCCGTGCCGCCCTGTCCATTCAGAGGCCTGGCCTCTGAATGTGTTTGTGTGTGTGGGTCGATGTCTGTAAGTGTGTGTAAGTCGATGTGTGTGTCTGTCTTTTTGACCCAGGTAATGCTGGGTACTTCCCGCTAGTTCTGCCTAAAAGGGAAAATGTCCACTCACCCTGGCAGTTTGTCACTGGCAAAGTTAGAAAAATCCGAAGTGCCACGAAAACATTGGGGAACACTGACTGCAGATTAAGTGCCTGCAACGTCTCAAGCAATTTAGTTGGGCACTCTTCACCCTCAGAGTCAGACATGAAGGACTTGAATTGGATGAGTTCATTGGAAAAGTTAATGTCCAGGTCTGATGGCTATGCAGCGGAGAGTGCATTTACCTTTTCCACTATGACATCACTGTTAGACACCTGATCTGACATAAACAGAACTCCAAAGAGACTGGTCAAACGCTTGTAAGCGTCCAAGCAATGTTCAAGGCATGCCACTAGTTTATCAATGACCACATAAAATGTTTATATTTTGAACTTCTCCCTCCCCTCAAGTGTCACACCTGGCTCTGAGCTCTCATCTGCAAATGTTTTGCGTTCCCTCTTTCGCTGAAGATCGTGCTTATATGACTTAGAGACACCTGTCAGATTTAAGGTTGCCCTTTCAAAAGCCTCAAACTGGTCACGCTGTCCCGCCACAAAATACTTCAACGAAGACAAAAGCTGTGCTGCTATAGAGATGCCAATGTCACTTTTCTGTAGGTGCATGCTTGTAGCGTGGAACTGGTCAAGTATGACGTCCCAGAAATGTACCATGAGCACCATCTCTAAGGTTTCCAATTTAGCACATAGTCCAGCGGCCTCAATTCGAATATCTCTTTTCTCATTATCATCATTGCACATACCACCGAAGGCCTCTCTAATGTGGGTGTAATATCTCCACAGTGCCTTGGTTGACTCTGCCCAGGCACTCTACCGAGTACTGGACAGCGCTTTGAATGTCAGTCTGATATCTGTCTTCCGAAAGACTTTCCCCCATCTGTGTGTGAATGAAGAGCAAAATGTGTACAGTAACTGCAACATGTTAAAATAACTCGTCAGCCTCTGGGCTACTGCCATCTGAGGTGTTAACACCAACTAAGTTAAGTGAATGCGCTGCGCAAGGCACATACTCTATCAGAGGGTTTTTTTGATTCACGTGGGCCTGTAGACCATTGTATTTTCCTGACATGTTGCTTGCATTGTCATATGACTGACCTCTACATTTTGACCAGTGTGGCTCTCAATTTGCTCAAAGCCCAGGAATCGCTCCACCACATATCTGCTGCTGTTAACAAACCGGAATATGAACGTCAATTTGTCCACATGTGACAGGTCTGGGGTGTAGTCAACAATTATTGAAAAATATTAGGCATCTCGAATCTCATCTGCTATTGTTTGGCGAGTTTTCTGACCTATTAGATCAATGAGTTCTTCGCATTTTGTCGATGACAAATAGCACACTGTGCCTCTTCCTTTTCCGCCAAACTATTTAATGTTCATATTCTTAGCTCTTTCGGTAAAGTCACGTTGAAGGGAAACAATAAAATAATAAAATATATAAAACAATAAAAATTGTCACGACGTTTCGACCATAATCAGGTGTGTCGGTTCACATTAATTTATTTATTTTTAAACGGTGTATTTATTTATATAAAAAAACATCAGCACCACGCGCAGCGATTTGGCAGTTTATTTAGAAGGACTAGTCCATCTATGTTGTGAAAAGAGGAGGGGGGGAGACGAAAAATTAATGTATGCTGTCTGAAAGCCACTGTAAGCGTGAACAATCAATTAAGACCTGAAATGGTTAATCAAATCTTTCCAATGATTGCTAAGCCAGAATCCATCTTCTCGGTTGAAATTGTCTCTGTGCTTGTATATGTGGATAGCCTCATGAACGAATCTCTCATGGTAGCCAGATGGCTTACAAAGAACCTCTGTCTTGGAAAAGTCAATGCCATGTGAGCCTACTGAATTATAACAATGATCTGCCATGGCCGAGGTGTTGGTCCTACCGTGTTTAAGGTCTGCTTTGTGTTCACGAATGCGGTCCGAGACATGGCGTTTGGTTTCTCCAATGTAACTACTACCACAGAGGCAACTTAGTTTGTAGACACCAGGGTACTGTATGTCCGGAATCACATCTTTTACAGACGGAACCAGATCACGGATTTTATGTAATGTGTTGAAACGGACCTGGATCTTGTGCTTATTCAAGATTTTGGAGATCTTTTTTGTGATCCCCGCAATGTAGGGTAAAGTGATGGTTTTGAAAGGATCCTCAAGAGGGTCCTTCTTCATGGTTTGAGTGATAGCTTTGCGGATTGTATAGTCGGAGTAACCATTAGCCTTAAGAGCTTGGTGTACGTGCTTGAGTTCACTGCCTATGTTTTCCTGGTCGGATATGCATTGGGCTCTATGGTGCAGAGTCTTGATGAGAGAATTCTTCTGCGATGGATGGTGGTGAGAATCCGGCTTCAGATAAGCATCCGTATGGGTAGCTTTCCTGTAGACAGAGTGGCTCATTGAACCATCAGCGCGTGGCGCTGACGTTTTTTTTATTATAAATAAATACACTGTTAAAAAATAAATAAATTAATGCAAACCGACACACCTGATGACGACCGTTTGTGTTGTGGTCGAAACGTCGTGACAATTTTTATTGTTTTATATATATTTTATTATTTTATTGTTTCCCTTCAACGTGACTTTACCGAAAGAGCTAAGAATATGAATTACTGCAGTCACGAAAGCTTTAAATCAATATTTAATGTTCAGTTAAGAATTGGTCAAATTGTGATAGCAATTCTAGGATGCAAAGGAAATTACCGTTATAGGTTGACCCAAACCGTTCATCATCTCCCCTAAACACAAAACCTCTTTCACCCAAGAACTTGATCACTGCTACAACTCTTTTCAAAATGTCCCTCCAGTATTTACTTTCCCCATCAAGTTGCTGCATAAGATCTGCATCTATAGCACTGCCCTTTGTCCGCTGCTGCAAGGCAAGCATGCATGATCTGTGCTCTGCTCTTTTCGTGTTCCCCTATTCTTTCAGAGTGCTTCCAGTCACTAAACCCCTGACTAAAGCCACCGAGCTTGCTAGACAATAGTTTGCATGCAAAACAGTACACACTACTTGTTTAGGGTTAGTACAGTAGCTACTGTTTAGAAACCTTCTGCCCATTTGGCAATATACAGTTCAGACGTTCATTGTTAAAACTTCTAGTATGAAGCTGGGTATTTTTCACTGCGGTTTTGGAAGGGGACTGTCACTGGAAGTGCTTTGCCATAATGCAGGGTCAGTGACCTCATAGCACCAGGAATGGCTTGGTTGCTGATTTGATTATTGTGAACTGCCCAACTGCTCCTGAGGTGGAAATTATGGTTATTTTATACCATTAACTGTTGAGGGTTCGCCTTCAAAGGATAGCTCTGGGGGAGTGACATCATTACAGGAAACTGAACTCGTGCTAGTTCCTTCCTCACAGCTGACAATAATGCTGCTGTCATCATTATTACTATCAGAGGGTTTTTGAAGGAAGTTGGCAATGAGTGGAACACTTTTAAGCAAAACTGTCTCTCGTCTTTTCTTTTTTTGGCTGTCCTTTTGGAAGCACCACTATTCCAACATTTGTGGTCCATATTTCAGAAATAATATGCTATTTATATTAATATATTTATAGCATGTCTCAATAGTTATTAAATAATAATTAAATTAATATATTGATAATGACAACATCCTTCAAACACTGTTGTTGGAAAATACAATCAAGTGGTAGTATTTTATAGTCTACTTGTACCTAAAGGCAGCTTTGAGTAGACAAAAGAAAAAAATAGAAAAGCACATAAAAGACAATAACCCCAACCCTTTAAAAAGGCTGTTAGAAAATAGCCCTTAGAAGGGATTGTTTAAATAGCTTTTAAAAAGGCTGTTGTTTTCCTAACAAGAAATGTCTTATATACCTGCCTGACACAGAGAGAATAATGTTGCTTGAAATTAAAAAGATAACTTTTTTTTCATTGGCTGACCAACCAACAAAGGTTTCTGATAAGTCAGTGAGATTATTTGGTGGAGACTATGCACATAGGCCACACCCCATCGATGGGGAAGGGTAAAAAAGACCTCGTAAGAGCTGTCGACAATTTGCATGTCAACGTTAGCATTATCTACTTCCGTGGATCTAAAAACAGACGGTCTATGGACAAAATGAATGGGATTTTCCTTAATCTTTAAGTATGGATTGGGTCTCTTATATATGCATTAATGTATGAAAAAATATAGCTTTTGCCATATTTTTTTAATATTTCACAAACCCGCGGTGTATTTTTAATAATTGATTTGTCAACGCATAACTAAGCTCTGGCTTTTTAGTGCAGCTTATTTGGTTGTAAGGGCAGCTAGCTGGCAAAAATGGCAGCTAACTCATTTCTGTTAACAAGCTGAATCATATGGGCAGCTAGCTAGGGAAAATGGGCGGCTAGCTAAAATAAGTCAAATAACAAACGGCTTGCCAAAATATGCCCTTCAAACTGTCCTGTTATGCAGAATGAACCGACTTCGAGAAGGATCTAGAAAAGGGGCATGGCCAAGGGCGGGGCCTGGCTACGCCGCAGCGGATAAAAGCCGAGTCCCGGCGGTGATCGTAGTTGTTCACCTCTGGAAAGAAATCCTCCGTCTTCGTGGGTCCTCGGTCTCCGGTCTTCACGCACGTGGACCAGGCAGCGTGTTGGCTGTCCTGGTCCGATTTAGTAGTTATCCCATCCAGTATGTAAAGTCACCTGTGGTGTTCACCCCTCCAAGTGTATATAGTTACTTGTGTTGGTCACCACCCTTAGTCATTATCAAGTTAAGTAAAGAGTTACCTGTTGGAGTTAGTGAATAAACGTGTTGCCTCCAAGATAAAGTGTGCGCCTCAATTGAACCCACTACACATGCATTTTTCTGGCGAATTGCTCGATGATGCTGGATGTAATTACCAGCGAAACGTCACAGTACTCAAAACTGTAAATGTTGTGGATTCACTCTTCAACACACCGGTGGGCTAAAGTAGTGAACTATTTGTCTTTTGTCAACGTGACACTTTTTTGCTGATTGGCCGTGTCGGGTGGTGGAGTGTTACGACACATTTATAACTAACGCGATCTAACCCAAAAACCTTTATTATGAATACACATGCACTGTATGTACCAAGGGGCCCAGGTGTTATGCTCGATGCATGTACTGAGGGGCCTGGGGGCCCTAGTGGTCAACTCACACTGTAATCACCCAGGGGCCCGGGGGGCCCAGTGGTCAGCTTACGCTTTAAGCACCGAGGGGCCTCACATTGTAAGCGCTGCGGGGCCCTGGGGCCCTAGTGGTCAGCTTACGTTTTAAACACCAAGGGGTCTGGGGGCCCTCACATTGTAAGCACTGAGAGGTCTTGGGGGCCCTAGTGGTTAGCTCACGCTATAAGCACCCAGGGGCCTAGTGGTCAGCTTGCGCTGCGCGCACTGAGGGACCTGGCGTTTAACTTCCTTGGGGAGTCTTGGGCCACGCACCGTGCGCAGCCTGAGGCTTGGAGGCCCCCTGGCAGTCTGAGGCCCCGGGCACTGGCCCCACCGGCCGGGTCCATAACACAGCCTTGCAGCCATGCGAAAGAAGGAACGGAAGCTGCAGGTTGTTATAGTGAAGATGATTGCTCTGTGTGCTGCAGTGGGAGTTGGTTTCAGTGAAAGGGCACAAGAAGGGAAAAGGAACGAGAGATCGAGACTGGGCACAGGGCGAGGGAGGCACAAAGAGGGGCTGTAGATGCGACAGTAGTAATAGATGAAACGAGATAACGTGGGGCCAGACCGTGGAGGGAATTGTAGACTAGAGTGAGACATTTAAACAGACGATTGTAGGCAGGGAGCCAGTGGAGTTGGGAAAGTAGAGCACAATTGTGGGAATTGTGGGGGGGTCTTAAGAATGATCCGGGCCGAGTAATAATGTATGTTGTTGAAGAGTGAAGGCGTAGGCCGGAAGGCGGAGAAGAAGAGTTTCAGTAGTCAAGGTGAGTGAAGACGAGGGAGTGAACCGTGAGTTTAGCAGCAGAGAGCGAGATGATTGGTGTGCCAATGCTGAATCGGTGTCAGTGGCGAGTGCGGGCAGTGGCAGAGGTAGTTGGAGAGGGTAGAGCTGAAGATGAGCCCGGGGTTTGCTGGCAGAGGAGACCGGAGGAGTGAGGGAGAAGGGACGGGAATGAGGTGTAGGACAGGGTGGAGAGGAGAGGGAAATAAACGTATTTCAGTTTTGGAAGAATTGATGGGGGTCGTCTGCGTGACATCCAGGATGGGACAGTGACCCAGTCTGAAATAACATCGAGCGTGTGGCCTCAGCACGTACACTGGGCGACGTTTCGTGGGCAACGGCCCTTGTCTGTCGCACGTACAAGGGCCACCGTCCTATTAAGGCGTGCGCACGGCGATTGTCATTGACTGGCGTCTTCAGTCGTTGGCTGTCTCTGTTGCTGGGCCCGCTGGGAGCCCTGCCACTCTGGAACGCCACGCAAAGGAATCGATTCTGGAATCGGCGCGCGAGCCGAATTGCGACGTGGGATGAATCAGCGAGTTTAAAGGGAAGCAATGCAGTCCCCGCGAGGATCAATTTCGGAATGGAATCGAGATGGAGAGTGGAGAGAATCGGAACGGTGGCGGTTGCCACACCCCCTGTGACGCGACGCCACCCGTCGGGAATCGATTCGCGTGTTTGCGAAGCGATCGTGATGGTAATCGATGCAAGTGCAACGTTGTCCTGCAATAGAGAATGTACGAATCGAATCGTAAACCACGATGAGATGTGGATCGATTGAAGGAATAACAGAATCGATACACTAAACGACAAACCCTACAGTGGGCGGGAATCGATCCAACACCTTACCGGGAATTCGGGAATCGATTTTGCGGGGGGGGGGGGGGAGAAGAAAACCGCGCTCACGCGCTTCTCGAATCGGACGATTGACTCACGCGCGGCCGGATCGTTACGATTTCAATGGTGAAACGATGCACTCACTCGGGAATCGACAGTGGAGTCGGGGTTTTGTTTCTCCACGGAATCGCGGATCGCGCCTGGAGACCCGGGGCTCGCGAGACGAGGTGGAGGACGGGAGACGAGGTGACGAGAAGGGTGGACTAGGAGGAGGACGGGAGACGAGGTGACGAGGAGGAGGGTAGACTAGGAGGAGGACGGGAGACGAGGTGACGAGGAGGAGGGGAGACGAGGTGACGAGGAGAAGGGTAGACGAGGTGGAGGACGGGAGACGAGGTGACGAGGAGGGGAGGAGGGGAGACGAGGAGGAGGACGGGAGACGAGGTGACGAGGAGGAGGGTAGACTAGGAGGAGGACGGGAGACGAGGTGACGAGGAGGGGAGACGAGGAGAAGATGCCGCTGTTCACATCCAACCCGTTCGACGCGGACGTGGGTAAGAACGTGACGGGCCCGGAGCCTGGCGAGTGGAGGGGGTGGAGAGCAGAAACAGCAACAACAAATCTAGAACAACAACACCACCACCACCACGACCCACCCAGACGTGTATAGCAACAACCACCACCTCCATACGTGTATACTCACACTCGCACCACTGCAGTGTCGTTTGTAATAACGCCATCCACAACAACAGCCACGGCAATATTGATGACGGTAATAGCACGGGTAACAACAATGCTGTGTAATGCACAGAGCGATAGTGTCAGCATGTGTCCGTGTCTCCCTGTCCCCTGGTACCCTTGCCATGTGTCCGTGTCTCCCTGTCCCCTGGTACCCTTGCCATGTGTCCGTGTCTCCCTGTCCCCTGGTACCCTTGCCATGTGTCCGTGTCTCCGTTTCACGTCTCCCGTGTCCCTGTGTCTCCGTGTGTCCGTGTCCCAGTGTCTCCGTGTGTCCGTGTCCCTGTGTCTCCGTGTCCCTGTGTCTCCGTGTGTCCGTGTCCCTGTGTCTCCGTGTGTCCGTGTCCCTGTGTCTCCGTGTGTCCCTGTGTCTCCGTGTGTCCCTGTGTCTCCGTGTGTCCCTGTGTCTCCGTGTGTCCCTGTGTCTCCGTGTGTCCCTGTGTCTCCGTGTGTCCCTGTGTCTCCGTGTGTCCCTGTGTCTCCGTGTGTCCCTGTGTCTCCGTGTCCCCGTGTGTCTCCGTGTCCCCGTGTGTCTCCGTGTGTCCCTGTCTCCGTGTGTCCCTGTCTCCGTGTGTCCCTGTGTCTCCGTGTGTCCGTGTCCCTGTGTCTCCGTGTGTCCCTGTGTCTCCGTGTGTCCCTGTGTCTCCGTGTGTCCCTGTGTCTCCGTGTGTCCCTGTGTCTCCGTGTGTCCCTGTGTCTCCGTGTCCCCGTGTGTCTCCGTGTCCCTGTGTCTCCGTGTGTCCCTGTGTCTCCTTGTTCCCGCATCCCCCCTGTATCCGTGTCTCCTCGTCATGTTTCCGTGTCCCCGTGTGGTTGTCTCCACGTCTCTGTGTTTCTCCATTTCTCGGTGCCTTTCTGTGCTGGCAGTTGTCTACGGGGGGCTGACCGTCCTGTGGTTGGGGTGAACCTTCCATGGCGGCCCCACCATTCCCTTGGCTCCAGAACCTCCGACCCTCAGACTCGTAGACTCCCGGACATTGCTGCCCGAGTCCCCTTAGGATACAGCAGCCGCTGCATCACGCATGGAGTGGCAGCCTCTGGTGCACAGGGGCAGCCCCACGTCAAGGGGGTGGGAGGGTCACGGGGTGTAGTGGGTGTGAGGGTCACGGGGGTGTAGGGGGTGTGAGGGTCACGGGTGTAAGGGGTGTGAGGGTCACGGTGTGTAGGGGGTGTGAGGGTCACGGGGGTGTAGTGGGTGTGAGGGTCACGGGGTGTAGTGGGTGTGAGGCTCACGGGGGTGTAGGGGGTGTGAGGGTCACGGGTGTAAGGGGTGTGAGGGTCACGGGGTGTAGGGGGTGTGAGGGTCACGGTGTGTAGGGGGTGTGAGGGTCACGGGGTGTAGGGGGTGTGAGGGTCACGGGGTGTAGGGGGTGTGAGGGTCACGGTGTAAGGGATGTGAGGGTCACGGGGGTGTAGGGGGTGTGAGGGTCACGGGGGTGTGAGGGTCACGGTGTGTAGGGGATGTGAGGGTCACGGTGTGTAGGGGGTGTGAGGGTCATGGGGTGTAGTGGGTGTGAGGGTCACGGGGTGTAGGGGGTGTGAGGGTCACGGGGGTGTAGTGGGTGTGAGGGTCACGGGGTGTAGTGGGTGTGAGGGTCACGGGGTGTAGTGGGTGTGAGGGTCACGGGGTGTAGGGGGTGTGAGGGTCACGGGGGTGTAGGGGGTGTGAGGGTCACGGGGTGTAGGGGGTGTGAGGGTCACGGGGTGTAGGGGGTGTGAGGGTCACGGGGTGTAGGGGGGCGGTGAGGATCACAGAAACACCCAGACCCATCCACGCGCTCTTCCTATGCCAACACGACCACTGCTTCGCCACTGGGACCCACGACACTCAGGGGGGACATGGGAAAGATTGCATCAAGGGCCTACGATGTAGGCAGCACAATATAGTATTGTACTGTACAATCCTCCAATGTCTATGTTCCTCACTTTCACAAGCCTGTAATGACCTGCGTGGTGAAGCATGGTCAAATAAGATCCACGTGGCGTGGGAAGGCCCTCATCCAACAGGAGATTGGCACAATGGGCTGTGCATGTGTGTGTGTTGTCTCATTCATGGGTAACGTGCCTCACTGTGTGTGGGCTGCTGGTTCTGGCCTGTGCAGAAAAAGCGACCAGTGAACTGAATACAACGGAGGACTGGGCTCTGATTCTCGACGTCTGCGACAAGATTGGACATTCTCCGCAAGGGTGAGGGAGAACCGTGGCCCCTTGGGCTCCACATGAGGATTGGAAGCGATATTATACCGCCCACATTACTCACTGGTCAATGCAGTGATCTATGCAATGACAAATGTATTGTATCATTTTGCATCAAACTAGGACCATACCTGAAAGAACGGGTCGTTGCCTGTAACATCGCCAGTTCACTAGCATTGATTCAAGGTAAACCTGACTGCTGATTAAACTATTTTGAAACCAGTCCAGAGTTTGCTTGCATTGGATGAATGCTGCCAAAATTATGCACTCCCAGAAGGCCGAGCGGCCGATGGGTTGTGTAACTAATACCTCTGTGATTTATATTGAGGGACACAGATGTGAAGGAGCCATATCTTCTGGGCATTTGTGTTGTTCAACAAGGGCATATTGGCGGTGGCACATTGAGTGCCTCAGTGAGATCGTACTGTATCTGAGTTGCAGATGTGAATCCATTAAAACGCACACGTACCTCTAACATTCCACTGTTTTCCATTCCGTTCCACCACCCAGAGAACGTGCGCTAATTTTCTACAGAATTCCTCCAGCAGAAATGTAAATCGACCCAGAGGGGACCGCAGAGTAAACAACTTGGAGGGTGGAGAATAGATTGCGGTGTGAAACCCCTATAGATGTAATCAGGGAGAGGAGGTTGCGATGGGTCAGGTTGGTTCGCAGGATGGGGGAGGGTATTTTGAGACGGACATTAGTAGAGTGGCACCCAGAGTTATCTATATATATTAAAAAGGGAAATTTGTTAATGTGTCTGTTCGAAATGTTTAGCATACTTCCCAATATGCAGCAAACTTGAAATTTGGCATCCCCCCCCCCAACCCTCCGCGTAGGCCGTGTATTAATCCAAGACAAGAATCCAAGTCTCGGGCGAAGCCGGGTAGTAAAGCTAGTGTGACCTAAAGCCAGCCAGATGGTGGTAGTGAGGCTGCCGGGATGGTTGCTGGAGGTCTGGGGAGTGGGGTGGGTGGGGTGCTTAGAGCAGTGGGATCTTGCATAAGCGGGCGATTGTGAACCATGATGGCATCTATATCTGCAATGCCCTCTTCGCTTTGAGCTTTATTACCGAGTTCATACCACACAGAATGTGTGTTGCTTGCTGAGTGTGCTTATTCAGCTTAACACCAATGTCTGGGAGTGCATGCTGGTTTTGCACAGTTAAAGAAATTTATAAAAGTGCTTGGACAAAGAATTGTGGCAGTTTCTTTGTGTAGCTGCTGCTTTTGTGGTGGTGGTGTCGCTACCATTCCCACCCGTGCACATGTTCCGTGGCATAACATTTCTAGAGGTACAGTGGAGATCATTGCTATGTAAACCTGTCATGTCAAACTTCTAATAATAATATCCATTTTAATTTGTATAAAATCCTGTCATGTGCTTGCGTCTCCAAAAGCTGTAGAACTTTTGACGGGTGAAGGAAGTCAGAACCTATGGCACAATTTCCAAAGCTCCGTGGTCCTATGTTGGGATGTTTGGCCAACCCCCTGAATTAGTGTTTATCAGAATCAGAATTTTTACTTTAGACTGAAGGAATCTAATGAGCTATGAAGCGCTCCTTTACAGATGTCCAGTAGGGGAGTTACATCAATAAACAATGCAAGAAGCAATATGAGAGTAAGAGAGAGAAAAGTCACTAAAAGTAAATAATTACATATAAATTGAACATTCAAGTTAAATTGAAACTACTACATACATTCCTGCAGATTTGTCAACAACAAATTCAAGATTTGGCAATTCCTCGATTACATTGCACTTAAAAATGTAACTATCGGTACATGGGTAAGGTTAATATTTAGAAACATTAATATACAGTATTTAAAACACAGTTTCAAATGTGGATGTATTTGGCACTAACCTTCTACATGTTCTAAGGCTGTAAGATATTGTATGTGTGTGTGTGTGCGCTTGCTTTATAGGCACACACGGGAGCAGTAATGAAGCTGTTAGCGTGCTACGAACCCAGTGACCCGAGTTCGATTCCTGCTCACGGCCAACACAAGTGATGATTATCTGAACTAGTCCTGGGCCTCCCCTAGGTCGACTCATCCTCAAATGAGTACCTGGTGCGGTGTGTAAATATTATCACTCGGGAGACAAAGGTGGCCGGGCGTGGTGTTGGCCACCCATCCCCTCATGTGCCATGCCAGCCTTTATAGCTGCTCACTAACAGCATTTGTCCTAATAGTCTGTTAAAGTCTATAGGGGGGGTTTTTGTCTTTGCTCTACAGGCCCAAAGACTGCCTCCGGGCGACCATGAAGAGAGTGAATAACAAGGTTCCTCACGTGGCCATGCAGGCGTTGACTGTGAGTACCCTCTGCCTGTGTCGTGTGAGGCTACCGTTTGCGCCGCCTGGAGGCGATGCATTTATGTACATACAATACAAACTGTTATCCGAGTCAGTCTTTGCCTATAAACATCTGGCAGTTTATCTTCGGTTTAAGCAAGCCTGACTTGATGAAACACTGTAAGGCGAAACTTGCCAAACATTTGCTTATATTGAACGAATTTTTCTGAAAATTTCTGATCCTAGAAGGCCGAGCGGCCAATGATGTGTGTAGAAAACATTCATTTTTGTGTGGAGAAACTCATTTGGAGTAGGGACATGCTGTCTGCTTAGTTTTTCACGGTGGAGCATGAGATGGCTACCCTTGGGCGGGCTGGGGGTTTGCGCATGTGTGTGCTCCGTGACGTGCTCCCAAAGCCCCGCCGTGAATGTGTGTGCTCTGTGATGGGTTCCCGTGGCCCCACCGTGAGTATGTATGTGCCATGTCGGGCTCCCATAGCCCCACCGTGAGTGTGTGTGCTCCGTGACGTGCTCCCATGGCCCCACCGTGAGTGTGTGTGTGCCATGTCGGGCTCCCATGGCCCCACCGTGAGTGTGTGTGTGCCATGTCGGGCTCCCATGGCCCCACCGTGAGTGTGTGTGTGCCATGTCGGGCTCCCATGGCCCCCCCGTGGGTGTGTGTGTACGCTCCGTGACGGGTTCCTCTGGCCCCGCCGTGAGTGTGTGTGTGCCATGTCGGGCTCCCATGGCCCCACCGTGAGTGTGTGTGCTCCGTGACGTGCTCCCATGGCCCCACCGTGGGCGTGTGTGTGCCATGTCGGGCTCCCATGGCCCCACCGTGAGTATGTGTGTGCCATGCCGGGCTCCCATAGCCCCACCGTGAGTGTGTGTGCTCCGTGACAGGCTCCTGTGGCCCCACCGTGAGTGTACAGTGAGGGAAACAAGTATTTGATCCCCTGATGATTTTGTACGTTTGCCCACTGACAAAGAAATGATCAGTCTATAATTTTAATGGTAGGTTTATTTGAACAGTGAGAGAGAATAACAACAAAAAAATCCAGAAAACGCATGTCAAAAATGTTATAAATTGATTTGCATTTTAATGGGCGAAATAAGTATTTGACCCCTTTGCAAAACATGACTTAATACTTGGTGGCAAATCCCTTGTTGGCAATCACAGAGGTCTGACGTTTCTTGTAGTTGGCCACCAGGTTTGCACACATCTCAGGAGGGATTTTGTCCCACTCCTCTTTGCAGATCTTCTCCAAGTCATTAAAGTTTTGAGGTTGACGTTTGGCAACTCGAACCTTCAGCTCCCTCCAGATTTTCTATGGGATTAAGGTCTGGAGACTGGCTAGGCCACTCCAGGACCTTAATGTGCTTCTTCTTGAGCCACTCCTTTGTTGCCTTGGCCGTGTGTTTTGGGTCATTGTCATGCTGGATTACCCATCCACGACCCATTTTCAATGCTCTGGCTGAGGGAAGGAGGTTCTCACCCAAGATTTGACGGTACATGGCCCCGTCCATCGTCCCTTTGATGCGGTGAAGTTGTCCTGTCCCCTTAGCAGAAAAACACCCCCAAAGCATAATGTTTCCACCTCCATGTTTGACGGTGGGGATGGTGTTCTTGGGGTCATAGGCAACATTCCTCCTCCTCCAAACACGGCGAGTTGAGTTGATGCCAAAGAGCTCCATTTTGGTCTCATCTGACCACAACACTTTCACCCAGTTGTCCTCTGAATCATTCAGATGTTAATCGGCAAACTTCAGACGGGCATGTATATGTGCTTTCTTGAGCAGGGGGACCTTGCGAGCGCTGCAGGATGTCAGTCCTTCACGGCGTAGTGTGTTACCAATTGTTTTCTTGGTGACTATGGTCCCAGCTGCCTTGAGATCATTGACAAGATCCTCCCGTGTAGTTCTGGGCTGATTCCTCACCGTTCTCATGATCATTGCAACTCCACGAGGTGAGATCTTACATGGAGCCCCAGGCTGAGGGAGATTGATAGTTCTTTTGTGTTTCTTACATTTGCGAATAATCGCACCAACTGTTGTCACCTTCTCACCAAGCTGCTTGGCAATGGTCTTGTCACCCATTCCAGCCTTGTGTAGGTCTACAATCTTGTCCCTGACATCCTTGGAGAGCTCTTTGGTCTTGGCCATGGTGGAGAGTTTGGAATCTGATTGATTGATTGCTTCTGTGGACAGGTGTCTTTTATACAGGTAACAAGCTGAGATTAGGAGCACTCCCTTTGAGAGTGTGCTCCTAATCTCAGCTCATTAACTGTATAAAAGATACCTGGGGGCCAGAAATCTTTCTGATTGAGAGGGGGTCAAATACTTATTTCCCTTATTAAAATGCAAATCAATTTATAACATTTTTGACATGCGTTTTTCTGGATTTTTTCGTTATTCTGTCTCTTACTGTTCAAATAAACCTACCATTAAAATTATAGACTGATCATTTCTTTGTCAGTGGGCAAACGTACAAAATCAGCAGGGGATCAAATACTTTTTTTCCTCACTGTATGTGTGCCGTGATGGGTTCCCATAACCCCACCGTGAGTATGTGTGTGCGTGTGCCATGCCGGGCTCCCATGGGCCCACCGTGAGTGAGTGTGTGTGTGTTGCACCTCTGCAGCTCCTGGGGGCCTGTGTGTCCAACTGTGGGAAGATCTTTCACTTGGAAGTCTGTTCAAGGGAATTTGCAAATGAAGTAAACAACGTCCTTAACAAGGTGAGCACACCTGTGTATGTGCATGTATGTTGAACTTCTTTCCCATCGTACATAGCCAAACATGCTAATCGGAGGTGCGATGTGAGTATGTATGTGCACATGTTGTAAACGTAAAATACAATAATCCCTGCATGCTGTCACACAGCAACAGCTGACATCCAGACAGAACCATCACCATATTGATAATACAGACATGATGGCCCCCATGTGAATATACGTTGGGACGTGATGGTGTGGTGTGACGCGATGTCGTGGTGATGTTTGTGATGGTGCACCGTGACAGTAGTTTGGTGATGTGGTTTGATGGTGTTGTGTTGATGTGATGTGATGTTGTGGCGTGATCGTGCCTGTCTCCTACACGTGATCGCATTTTGTGCTTTATCCTGAACTGAAATATTGATTCCCCCAAATTCAGAGAAACAAACCCCATTCACATATCACAATTTAGTCATTTGCGGTATTATTTTTAAAATCTGGCAAATTTGGACCATGACGCAATGGCTGACGGTTTACACGCACACACTGCAGTAATAACCAGAGCGGCCTGCCGGTTTCGAACTGTGAACCTCGACCGGCCCAGAGGGGCCAAGTCACCACCTGCTTCATGTTCTCCAAGCGAGGGACCGTGTCTGCGACTCGCCCATGAAGGTCGTCGACACGGCATGACGTTTGCGTCTGTTCCCAGTTGGATTTTGTACGACTGAGTCTCCGTGCTTGGGCCGGCGTGTGTGTGCGCAGGCTCACCCCAAGGTGGGTGAGAAGCTGAAAGCCCTGATGATGGAGTGGGCCGAGGAGTTCAAAAACGACCCACAGCTCAGCCTCATTGCCGCCATGATCAAGAACCTGAAGGATCAGGGTGTGGCCTTCCCTGCCCCTGGCTCACAGGTCCCACACGCGTCCCCCATGCACCCCCCACGCACGGTCGCTGGCCAGTGGCGCGGGGCACAGAGAGCAGAGCGAGACTGAGTGGCGAGATGTTAACTACCTCACCTGGTATATACAGAAGGTTGTGGGTTCGATCCCAACCCTTGACGCCTGCTGTATATTCTGAGTTTGCATGATCTCCTTGTGGTCGCGTGGATTTTTCTCCATGTCCGGTTTTTCCCTCTACATTTAGAAACATTAATTTAAAGTATTTGGCTGCTATAGATTTCCACATGATAAGCCACTTCATTGAGCTATTACTTGTGGCCAGGTCACTTCTGAAAAAGAGCTATGTAGTTCAGTGGCCTTACTTGGTAAAATAAAAAATAGTTTAGTTTAGAGTGGGAGATGGAAGCGGTGGAGTGAGATACGGGGACACAGGATGTGACTAGAGACGAGTCACAGAGTAGACGCTCGTGGAGAGAGGAAATCCAAAGAGCCGATTCCACGCTACATTGGGATTTTGTTGATTAGGCGAACAGTACAAAGACAATGCAAGTATCAGAGCATTTATAGCTCAGTTTGAGCAGCTATTCTCTGGTCTGACACTGGTGAGACTAGGCAATAGAGAAGGCTGTCTCTGGTGTAGGCCAATCAGTTTCAAAGACAATGTATGTCTTATCAGAGCATGTTTGCATCTTCACCACAAGTACGTGTGGTCAATGGAGACTTGATGCTTTGCAAAAAGGTATAATCTATTTGGTGTTTGGAAATCTTAACACCTCCAGTTTTGATTTGAAGCTTTCGTGACTGCAGGAATCCATACTCTCTGGTTCTTTCGGTAAAGTCACGTATATAGAAAAAATAATACAGGAGACTATACCTCCTGTTTTATTGCCAGAAAGGGGAAAACCTATTCTTATTTTTCATACTTTGATATTGGCAAAAAGGTCCCATGATATTATTTTATTATATTTTTAACACTTTTTGGCACAGAAAAGCCTCACCGAGTCTCCAGACTTTTTTAAGAGGGTCCAGCCACAGCCGATTTTTCGTCACGGGATCTTTTAACGTTCACTGTGAAACAGACGGCGCCGCGTAGCATTATACTCGGTATTAACCAGGGCAGCCTCCTCGATATGAACTACGAACCCCTGCAGCAAGTAGCAAGCGTGCTCCTACTGGGCCATGCCAGCAGCCCGTGTGTCTGCGTGATCCATGTGGTCGCGTCCGCGTGTCCCGTGTGGTGGCTGTACCCGTGTGGCCAGGTCACCCGTGTGGTGGCCGTGCCCATGTGTCCGCGTCACCCGTATAGTGGCTGTGCCCGTGTGTCCGCTTAACCCGTGTGGTCGCCATGCCCGTGTGTTCAGGTGACCCTTGTGGTGGCCGTGCCGGTGAGTCCAGGTGACCCTTGTGGTGGTTGTGCCCGTGTATCCGCGTGACCCGTGTGGTTGCCGTGCCGTGTGTCCAGGTGACCCGTGTGGTTGCCGTGCCGTGTGTCCAGGTGACTCGTGTGGTCGCCGTGTGTGTGTGTCCAGGTGACTCGTGTGGTCGCCGTGCCGTGTGTCCAGGTGACCCGTGTGGTTGCCGTGCCGTGTGTCCAGGTGACTCGTGTGGTCGCCGTGCCCGTGTGGTTGCCGTACCCGTCTGTCTGTGTGACCCGTGCGGTGCCCGTGTGTCCAGGTGACCCGTGTGGTTGCCGTGCCGTGTGTCCAGGTGACTCGTGTGGTTGCCGTGCCGTGTGTCCACGTGACCCGTGTGGTCGCTGTGTGTGTGTGTCCAGGTGACTCGTGTGGTCGCCGTGCCCGTGTGGTTGCCCTACCCGTCTGTCTGTGTGACCCGTGCGGTGCCCGTGTGTCCAGGTGACCCGTGTGGTTGCCGTGCCCGTGTGTCCCCGTGACCCGTGTGGTACCCGTGTGTCCGCGTGACCTGTGTGGTCGCAGTGCCCACGTGTCCATGTGGTCGCCATGCCCGTGCCCTTGCGTCCGTGTGATCCGTGTGGTGGCCGTGCCCGTTTGTTGTGCTCCAGGCTGCAGAGCAAGCGAAGGCGAGTCCGGCGCTGGTGCCTAAGGACCCCGGCACCGTCACGGCCAAGCAGGAGGAAGACGACCTCGCCAAGGGTGAGTACGGGCGAGCGGGGCCTCTCTCCCTTCCCACACTGCTGAGGTCACCACTCACTTGGCTCTGAGCGCGATGATCGCCGCTTCCGGCTTCTCAACTTCTCCGTTGTATCCGGGTGTCGTTGGTCACAGCTCTGTCAGTGGAGTGGATTTGAGAGTATTTTTTTTAACCAGGAGAGATCTCAAGAGATGAGGATAGGCTCGTAATAGATTGGTGTATGAGCGTTTAACAATGCTGTTGTAGCTGATGCTGTTGTAGCTGCTGTTGTAGCTGCTGCTCCTGTAGTTGCTGCCGATGTAATTTTTGCTGCTGTAGCTGTGGCTGCTGTTCTAGCTGATGCTGTTCTAGCTGATGCTGTTCGAACTGATGCTACAGTTGTAGCCAATGTAGCTTTTTGCTATAGCTGCTACGAGTGTCACATCAGTAGCAGCAGCAGCAGCAGCAGCCACGGCTCAAACGATGTCCATGCTCTGCGCCCGCAGCCATCGAGCTGTCGTTGAAGGAGACCACGGGGCTGGCAGTGGTGGCCCCCGTGGGTGCGGGGGGCTCGCTGTACCCCACGGCGACGGCACTGGGTGGCGCCGCGCTGGCCCGCAGCGCCGCTGGCGACGCGCGCAAAGTGCGTGCCATGTACGACTTCGAGGCGGCGGAGGACAACGAGCTGACCTTCCGCGCTGGTGACGTCATCTCCGTGCTGGATGACAGGTGACTGCCTACAACACCTACAACAACGAGAATTCAACGATCTTGTTTGTTTATTTAGTTTGTCGGGCCAGCTGGACAGGATTGGGCAAAAAAACGTAGCCCACTTTTCACCCACACAACTGGAGAGCACACAGACTAAGTCTTTCTGACATAACATTAAAACTAACAACATATTTAAGAATCACAGTTAAGAGACAAACTACATATATACTATTAAAGGCACTTTTGCAGTGACCACTGCAGTAACTATATTCCTGGGTCTTTCGGTAAAGTAACGTAGATAGGTTCAAAGAAAATAACAAAAATAACAAAAACTACAACGTTTCGATCGCAACACAAGCAGTCGTCTTCAGGAAAAGGGGGGTTAGCTTCCAAGGCAAACTGTTTATAAGGGGTTTGAAATGGGCGTAGCCCAAATGTCAGCAGCCAATGATAATGTAAGTGGTGGACAGCCAACCTGACGGTGGTTGGTTTTCCACCAATCAAAGGGCTGCCAGGTGAAAATTAGTATGTTAATGAAAGATCGCAGCGCCGCAACCAAGGGGTCGGCACACAAAGTAACTGTGGAAGCGCAAGTTTTAAATGGGCGTAAAGCACAACTAACATCGGAAGGTGGTAGGATGGGAACATAGCCAATTATAACTTAAACTGGTTGATATCATCCTTCGAATGATTGGCTTCATAAACGAATCTTTGTTGATAGCCAGTGAGCTTGCAAAGTACCTTCGTCTTAGATAAATACATTTGATCAAACAGACACAATTTCAACTGATAAGATGGGTACAAGCTGAGCAATTATTGGAAGGACGTTATCAACCAGTTTAAGTCATATTTGGCTATGATGTTCCCATCCTACCACCTTCCGATGTTAGTTGTGCTTTACGCTCATTTCAAACTTGCGCTTTCACAGTCACTTCGCGCGCCAACCCCTTGGTTACGGCGCTGCGATATTCCATTAACATGCTAATCTCTCTTTAACATGCAAATTTTCACCTGGCAGCCCTTTGATTGGTGGAAAACGAACCACCGTCGGGTTGGCTGTCCACCACCTACATTATCATTGGCTGCTGACATTTGAGCTACGCCCAATTCAAACCAATTTAAACAGTTTGCCTTGGAAGCTAACCCCCCTTTTCCTGAAGACGACCGCTTATGTTGCGATCGAAACGTCGTAGTTTTTTGTTAATTTTTGTTATTTTCTTTGAACCTATCTATGTGACTTTACAGAAAGACCCAATAATATGAATTCCTGCTGTCATGAAAGGTTTAAATCAAGACTGCAGTAACTACTACATCTTAACACCTGCATTATTGCCGGAAAGTGTAAAGCTTATGATTTCTTTGTTACAATAATGAATACGGCACCTACCGCAGTAACCATTGTAGTAACCACATTATAAAAATAAAAAGTGTATTTCTCAACTTGGAGCTCCATAAGAATCCCTACACCTTGAGCAAGGTCTTTGTCACCTGTATTTGCTGCTGATGCTGGCCGAATCTCGCAATGAATAAATGCACCTCAATCGACATCATCCGATAGTGAATGCTCTTTCTCTGCTTTGTCTCTGGTGACAGCAGTTCAGTTCAGTTATTAGATATAGCCCTGTGAGCTATTCGGCTCTTGAATCGGGTGCAACCGCAACAAACAAAAACATGAACAAGAAACATCTTAAAGTGACTACGCGCAGCAGAAAAATCCAGGAAAAAACATGCAAAGTCTTCCAGAAAAAGCACCGTATATCAATGCTGTGTGCAAAAATCCCAGTGGGATGCAAGTCAAACAATAACAAGTCTAACTCTGTACTTCAACAAACAAATATGGCTAAACCAAAACGTTTTCGAAATAATCAAAATTAAAGCTATTAAAACAATGTAACAGTGATCATAGGAACTGCGATTCAAATTTAACAATAAACGATATACATAACATGTACGACCAAACTTTGCAGCCATAGCTGGCAGCATGAGTCACTCCATAACAGCAGGAGCATCAGTAAGAGTATCAAACATTTTCAATGCACCTTTAAAGATCAGCAAACTATAGTCAAAATTCAAGATCATACTTTGTAGTGGTCATCCAGAGCGATATATTTGATTTCAGGCCACTGAATAGCAGTGACAGCTAGGGGTGTACAACTCCTCTAGAGCAGTTTTGAGTGAAGATCTCACAGGTAGTGATCCAAGTTGCAGTTTATTGGCGATAGCATTCCAGACCCTGGGGGCATCAATAGCAAATGCCCTTCCTCCAGTATTTGTACGGCAATAAAGAATGTGAAGCTGGTAAATGAGCGAAGACCTTAGGTCACATTTGTTCTTCGAAACAGTGAGGAGATCCAGCAGGTAGTCTGCAGATTTTTTTGTAAGTACATCGTGAATAAATAAGATCTGATGCACAAGCCGTCGATCATTAAGAGATGTTAAGTTTGACCCAATGTAGAGATCGCAGTGGAGGGTCCTATATGGGCAGTTCAATGCCGAGTGATAAATTGAGTCAAGCATCTTCAGTATAGTACTGGGGGCTGATTTATATACGATGTCACAGTAGTCAAGTAGAGGCAGTATGGTTGCTTTTATCATTTCCAAACGGAACATAGGGGGGAAGCAGTGCTTATGTCAATACAGAAAACCAATTTTTATTTTTGTCTTTTTACCAATATAACCAATGTGATCTTCAAAATTCAGTTTTGAATCCAGGATGACCCCAATATACTTATAGATCTTGACTGGCTTTCTTTGATAATTATTTAAGAAATGTCATTGGGGAAAAATAACTTCCTGCTTTAGTCCTGGTGAGAAGCATAGCACCTTGGTTTTGGAGGTATTCAGGACTAGTTTAAGAGCAACTAGCTGATGTTGTAGTTTGTTGAAATCACCCTGTAGCTTAGCAATCACGTCATCTGGAGAGCGGCCAGCAGTAATCAGTATCGTGTCATCTGCAAAACGATTTACCCTGGAATGATCCAGGTCAGTGCCCAAGTCATTGACATAAAGAGAGAACAAAAGGGGGCCGAGGATGGAACCCTGTGGAACCCCTTTTGTAATATTAACACTGTTTGACCTCCAGCCATCTATGAATACAGTTTGGGTGCCAGTAGAGAGGTAATTTTTTCACCATTCCACTGCGTGTTTGAAGAAACGGAGGCAACTTAGTTTACTAAGCAGGGTGTTGTGGTCAACTGTATCAAAGGCTTTGGACAAGTCAAGAAATAGACTGGCGCAGTTCTGCTTATTATCAAGACTACTGTAAATGTCATTCAGCGTCTAATGTAGCAGATGTGGTGCTGTATTTTTTTCGGAACCCAGATTGATTTCGATGTATCTATTCCTTAAAATCCTGTATTATAGTCAGTCTTTGACCAAATTACTTTTCTGAGCACATGCCCAAGCCTTGTCCCTAGTTTTCATGAGCTTAATAATGAAAGGATCAAACCATGGTGGGCAGTTGCCTTTAATTTTAAATCTAACCAACAGAGCATGTTTGTTAAGAATTTGGAGAAACGTATGCCTGAAGGTCTCCCAAGCCGTAGTCAGGTTGTGGATATCACAGACCTTGTCAATATCCGAGTGAAACACATTATTAGTAAATGCCTGTATGCTGAAGTGTCTCATGGAGTGCTTATCAACCAATTTAGAGGGGGCTTTGGGTCTGGCTGACGATCTTACCCCAAATATAAAGGAGTGATCACTAAGGTTATTACCCAGAACACCAGTAAGTGGGAAATTGTGAGGGGCATTAGTCAATAGGACATCAAGCAGAGATGACTGTCCCGGATTTTTTAGGTTGGGTCTTGTGGGGACATTTATTAATTGAAATAGGTTAAATTCATCTGCAAAATGTGGCCACGGCCGGCGGGTTTAGCCAATTCCAATTCAGATCACCCATTAAAATGTTTTCACCTTTAGGGAGGCCCCCAAGAAACTCCCTCACTGCGTTCCCAGCTTCAACATCCTTACCACTAGGTGGTATATAGCAGCACACTACCAATATCTGTTAATTTTTAGGGAGAGTGATTATGAGAGCCAGACCTTCAAAGCAACATTTTTTAATAAGGAATGAGCTGGTGAACATGCAATAATACTATGAACATATATGGCAATTCCACCTCCTTTAGACCCTCGGTAAAGTCGAAAAAGGGTGTAGTTGTCAATTGTAATCTGCAAGTCATTGACGGCCAGAGTGAGAAATGTTTCTGTAAGGCATAAAATGTCCGGGTCCAGGTTTTCCACTTCTAGTTTTAGTTGACTTAATTTAATCACAAGCCCTCTGATGTTGACGTGTATAATACCAACACCTTTTCTGCCAGAAAAATCTACAGAATTAATTGGGTTATTTGCATTTGGGCCAGGGTGAAGCTCAATACCTCCCAGAAATAAGAAAAGTAGAATTTTATTTTGATTTAAAGCTTTCGTGACTGCAGTAATTCATATTCTTAGTTCTTTCGGTAAAGTCAAGTTGAAGGGAAACAATAAAATAATTTTTCTATTGTTTTATATGTTTTATTATTTTATTGTTTCCCTTCAACGTGACTTTACCGAAAGAGCTAAGAATATAAAAAAGTAGAATTAATAGTTTGCACAAGTATTTTTTGTGAAAGGATGTAGAGCGACGAACCTTGGACGAATAGCAGCTGCTTACATATGGCGACATTTTTTAAGAGCAGAATGAAGTTAGGAAGGAGTGCTGGTGAAGTAATAGGACAGAGATAGGGTTTAAAAGGATACAATGATGGAGTGTAGAAGTGGCTAGAAGCTGTTTCACTAGCAGGTGTAGTGTCGAATGGAGCATCAAGTACAGACGAGAAATAACGAGGGCTGCCAGTGGTGGAGTTCTGTTTGGCACTAGATATGGCCGGGAGGGACAGCAGTAGGATACACAGCAGAACTGCCATCTTTAAAATAACAAAGATCCACAACAGTTAAACACACAAGTGAAAACGTACCGGTAGGCCGAGCGAGAAATGTCTTGCTGCACTCGTCGCACATGTACGGCTTCTCGCCCGTGTGCTTGAGTTTGTGGTGGCGGTCAGCTCCAGGTCATGAAGTTGACTAGTCGTTCAAGTTCTTGCTGTTTGTAAGCACACCTTTGTGCGTTGCTATTTCTCTACGCTAGCGCGGATGTGACCTAACACGTCACTCTTTTTTCTCTCGAGAATATTCGCGAACAGGGCAATAACCTGATCAAGCAGGTGAAGGCTAAAAACCTCAAGGAGCGGGTCAAGACTGTCGAGGGCTTCCTGCAGAAGCTTTGGCTCCTTGCTTACGAAGAGCGTTTCTGAGCAAACCAGGCAGCAGCAGTTAAGGCAGACCCAAGGAGCAGCAGCTCAGGAAGGCCCAGGGAGTAGCTGCTCAGGCAGGCCCAGGGAGCAGCAGCTCAAGCAGGCCCAAGGAGCAGCAGCTCAGGAAGACGCAGGGAGCAGCAGCTCAGGCAGACCCGGGGAGCAGTAGCTCAGACGTGCACTGCGTTATGGGATTGCTATTCGCATGAATGACGCTCTATCAAAAATACTGCATGTGATAGCCACAAATCTTATGAGCTGTTATTGAAGAGTCATAATGTCTTGTTCCTTCATATCACTGTTGAGTGTAATCATGTTACCTTGTTGGTTTACCCCATGAAGGCCGAGAGCATATTATGTGCTATATGCCAACACAGTAGTGATTTGAGGAAGATCTCATCAGGCTTTCGAGAGCTTCCTCGTGGTGGCATGAGCCGGCAGTTGCAGGACTGCACCTTTACCTCTGCAACATTCATGAACAGCTATAACCACGATAACATGACAGATAATTAATCCACAAATTACATTAAAACAAAATTACTTATTGATTAAGGGGTGGCTTATAATCTGCAATTCATGTATCTCGGTAAAAATTAAGTTATTAAACACCTATGAGTAAAAATTAAAGTTTATACATTTAGGCCTACTAATCTGGTACTAGGCGAAGCCTGCGGCAAGATAATTGATCCTCAATTTAGTTTTAAAAATACTTATAGATTTAGAGGTGACTGATAATTTCCCATCGAAGGACCTCTGTAAAATTGTTAAGTTATTAAATACCTTAGATGGGGAACCAAATTAAAGTTTAAATCTTTAGGCCTGAGGCCTACTAACCTGTTATTAGACGAAGCCTGCGGCGTGATAATCCTCAATATAGTTAAAAATAGTTGGGGAACCAAATTAAAGTTTAAACCGTTAGGCCTAAGGCTTGAGGCCTACTAACCTGTTTCTAGGTAAAACCTGAATCCTCAATTACGTTTAATTTACTTATAGATTAAGAATGTTCAATGAGAACTGTTATTGATTACCGGAGTGTTGATGATGGGTGATGGTGTTGGTGATGAATGGTAATCATTATGGGTGGTGAAGATGGATTATGATGATGATGGGTGTACGTACACGCAAACCTGCCTGTTCAGACTGAGACGAACTGGAATTAATCCCCCCTGCACCCGCCAATCTCAATTTAAACACGCATACAGCTCACTAATACACACAGCTCACTCACACTCACTCACACGCAGCTCACACACAGCTCATTCTCACGCACAGCTTAGCTCAACTCACACAGCTCACTCGCACGCCGCCGCCATCCACATTACGCAGTGGTAGCGCGTCTACCGCTTGTTGCAGAGGTGTGTGTTTCTAATGCGGAAGGCCTCCCAAGTTATTACTGCGGGTATATTAACGGTAAAATTACTACACGTCATCTGCTTCACGGTGGAGGCTAAAGATCCTTTGATATCATTGGAAACTAGTAGGCTATTGTGTGCCGGTGTTATGGTCCAAATTTTACAAATTTGAAAAATGTCCCTGTGGATTGCTCAATTGGGATTCCACACACAGCACGATGTCACCCCCTACTCTGAAACGCCTGCAGACTTTGTGAAAAACAGCCTGTCTTCATGATGTTAGCCGTGCGCTATGAAAACAATAGCGAGAATGCCAAATGTACAACACAATGTGATTTTTTACTACTATAATGAGCCAAGAATGTCTGTGTGTCCCGTGCGTGACGTCACTCCACGTCAACCAGCCCCCCTCATTAATAATCATGAACAGGTGACGTCCTCCAAATGGGGGGGCGAGGCGCCTCCTCCCCCCTCCTCAGCGTCAACTTATAACCCTCACTACAAAGGCAGAACCCTCACGTAAAAAGGATGGCATGATGAACAAGGGATTATAATTCTAGATTTGAAGCTTTCGTGACTGCAAGGATTCATACTCTTTGGTTTTATTCGGTAAAGTCACGTAGGTAAAATAAAAGAAAAGAAAACAATTAAATCACGACGTTACGGAGGCAACACAAGCTTCCATCTTCAGGTGGAATAGTCACAGCAGAATATCTGTGTCAAGTGCACAGCTCTGAGACGATCGGGTTTATATATAGGTTAAGGGGGGAAGGAGGAGCCAAAAAGGAACGTGGGTGGGTGGGAGGGCTGGGTTAAGCCGCCTTTTGTTAAGCTGCAGGGGGGTTCGGGGGGAGGCGATGGCGTGCGAGTACGCCCCATTTTTTAAAACGAAAGAAGCAGCTAAAGTTTGGCATACTACCACTGAAAATTGCTGTACAATTAAAAGGCAGCTAACGTTTGACTTGATTTATAACATCTTTCCAATGGTTGCTTAATTTGAAACCATCCTCTCGGTTGAAGTTGTGTCTGTATTTGTATATCTAGATGGCCTCGTGGACAAATCTCTGGTAATAACCGGGAGGTTTGCAGAGTACCTTGACCAAATTCGCAAGCACAAATTAGATTTAAAACATGGCAGAACGAATTATTCTGCCGTAGCTGATCATTGTTACAATGCTGTGGGTTATCATTATATTGTTTTTTCCGATACCAAGGTACTTTCAAATGTTTCTTGCCGTTGTTTTTTTTTCACACCTGATGACGACCGTTTGTGTTATGGTCAAAACGTCGTGAGAATTTTATTGTTATATATATTTTATTATTTTATTGTTTCCCTTCAACGTGACTTTACCGAAAGAGCTAAGAATATGAATTACTGCAGTCACGAAAGCTTTAAATCAAAATTTTATTTTATATTGTTCATGCCTGTGTCTGCAGTGACCCCAACTGGTGGAAGGGCGAGACCCACAAGGGATCGGGGCTGTTCCCATCAAACTTCGTCTCAGCCGACCTGACGGCCGAGCCGGAAGCCCGTGAGTAGAGAGTGTCCATCTCTCCCGTTCCGCAGGACAGCACGTGTCAGCACGTGTCAGCACCCGCAGCACGGGTTAGAAAGGATCAGCACGGGTTGGCAAGGATCACTACGGGTCGGCTCGGGACAGCACGGGTTGGTATGGGACAGCACGGGACAGCATGGGACAGCACGGGACAGCACGGGACAGCATGGGACAGCACGGGTCACCTCGCTCCCTTCCTGTGAATGGCAGTGAATTAGAATTCACGTGCTCAGCAGAAACTGTGAGACCAAGGCTGGTGACCTGGCCCAACACTCATCCCTCATAGCAAGAAGCGCCTGAGGTTGATTCCTGACTCATTTCTGCGTGGAGTTTGTGTGTTTTCCCTCTATGCTGCAGAGTGAGTGACCGAGTGAGTGACCGAGTGAGTGTGTGAGAGGATTTTTTTTATGTTCTCCCCCTGTTCTGCAGAGAAAGCGTTTGAACATGAGAGTGAGAATCAGTCAGTGAAAAAAGGGGGATCGCACTGATGGCAACAACTACCAGAGCATCTCCCTACTCAGTGTGAGGCCGGGAAAGGTCCTGCCAAGGATTATTCAACATCACCTTGTCAGACATGTTGAGTAGAGACTTACAGAACCTCAATCCTTCTAAGTAGGAGTGGCAGACCCTACTGATGAATGTGAATCATGTTACTAAGAGAAGGGGCCTTACCATCAGCCCCACAAAAACAAACCATCTGCCTAGGTATTTTATCTCCTCGAATAATCCCCGCCCTCCACTCCCCATGAGTGATGGGGCAGTTGTGGAAAGAG
This sequence comes from Petromyzon marinus, assembly GCF_048934315.1. Lineage (NCBI taxonomy): Eukaryota > Metazoa > Chordata > Hyperoartia > Petromyzontiformes > Petromyzontidae > Petromyzon > Petromyzon marinus. The sequence goes on along the minus strand of NC_133700.1, from coordinate 477,604 downwards.
TGCAGAAGTTTCCATACCTGGGCAGCGTGCTTACAACCAGCTCCAGTTTGGCAGTAGAGGTCTCCGAATCAGTCGAGAGGCATTTTTTCATCAGCTTTTTAATGCTGTGTGGAAGCCGATTGCTCCATAAAAAAACAATGGGTCTTCCGTATTCTTGCGAAACGTGGAGCCCTCGAGGAATATCTACGCCAGTTTTAAACATTCAGACTGGCCTGCGTACGATCCATCCTGGGTTTAACCAAACTTGGATTGTGTGAGGAACTCAAGGATCCTTGAAAGATCTGGACACAGTCCAATCGGTGAGCTCCTCCGGCAAGCAAGCTGCATTGCCTGGGTCTTGAACTAAACTAAAACTAAACTATGTTATTCACCTGGTAAAGCCCACTGAGTTAATAGGTGTTTTTCAGAAGTAACCTGGCCACAAATGATAGTTCAACAAAGTCAGCTCAAAACAATTATCTATTTATTTTAAACTATTTTTAGTTTGCCAGGTAAAGCCCACTGAGCTAATTGCTCTTTTTCAGAAGCAAACTGGCCACAAATAATAGCTCAATGAAGTGGCAAGTCATATGGAAATTGATAGCAACCAAATAAACTTAAACGCATGTTTCTAAATGTGGAGGGAAAACACGTAGGACCCAGAGAAAAATACATGAGACCACCGGGAGAACACGCATACTCCAAATATACAGGTGTCAGACCCACGACTTTCTGCATACCAGGTGAAGGAGATAACATGTCGCCACCTTGCTGCCCTTGTAGCTCGCATGCACAACCACCACTTGCCTAATAAGTTTCTGTTGGCTGGATAGATGGGGCTAAACTGGCATGGCACGGGCTACGGAAGAGATGGACTGATGCGATACAAAAGAATGTGGAGCTGATTGGACTTGCCGATGACTGGTACCAGTGGTGTCAAGATCGAGCTCTGTGCAAGAGGTTCGTGAAGGATCCTACTGGCTAATTGGAGGCACTCGCCCTCCAGCAATGATGGAGGATGGAGGAGCGACATTCACAACAAAGAGCAGAGCACCGAATGGCTAAAACACAGCAAGTTGGCACAGTGGGGAGCACAGGTGGTGCGTCTACCGACAATCTCAGTCAACCCATGGCGCCTGGATCCTTTCTGAAACCTGCCAGCGAACCCTCAACACTTAATGTGCCCTCAAAGTACACTTAGCCTGGCACAAGCGCTATGGTAATATCATCGCGACTAGTGGCAAACAATGGTTATTGTTGAGTGAGTTAGTGTGAGAACTTGAGCGGAAGCGATAGTGTAAGTACGTGAATGAGTGAGTGTGAGAGTATGTGAGTGTAAGACGATGAGTGAGAGAGTGTGAGATCGTGAGGGAGTGAGTGTGACTCAGTGTGAGAGGGTGTGAGGCGGCTGCATTGTTGTTTTAACAGCCATAAAGACCGAGAAGAAAACGGTACAGTTCAGCGACGAGGTGAAGGTGGAAGCCATTGAACCGGAGCCCGAGCCCTTGTTCATCGATGAAGTGAGCATCTCCTCCCCCGAGCCAGATCACCTTGCCACACGCGTTGCACTTGTGCAGCCCATTCTCAGCCCACTGATGGATGACGGCCTGCCTGCACTGTGTAAAATATTATGTAAAAAAAACTTTGGTGGCTGGCACGCGAGCAGGCAAGTGCGTGGTGGTGACGTCACCGCACACATCTGCATGATGGCGTCACCTGCATCCCACAGCGTTGAGCCGTGTTCATGCGTCGCGCGAACGTCATGCCTCTACCCACCCACATTCCACCCCAACCGTGGATCCCACGCAAAACGCAAATGCGCGGCCAGTACTGGTTAATTATTATATTGTTTACCAGAAAGCCTTGCTAATTCTCAACTATTTTTCTGGCATGTCCTGCCATGTTTTTTTGCAGTAGGTGCGATGTTGATTTTGTTGTGTGATCCCAATTGAGTAATTTTCAGGGTAAATTTTCAGCATTGGGATGTTTGGCCAATGCGAGTTACACTGGATGTGTTTAGCTACTGGAGAAAAGTGGAAAACTCAGAGGAAATCCATGTTGAACATGGGGAGACCATACATACTCTACACAGAGAGGTGCCCTAAGTCAGGAATTGAACCCATGACTTTTTTTAAACTAAACAATGTTTTGTTTTAATTTTACCAGTTAATGCCCACTTAGCTATATAGCTCTTTTTCAGAAGCGACCTGGCAACAATTGACAGCTCAGCGATGTAGCTTATCATGTGGAAATTTATAGCAGCCAAATACTCGGAATGCATGTTTCTAAATGTGGAGGGAAAAACCAGAGGACCCGGATAAAATCCACGCGACCGCAGGGAGAACACGCAAGCTCCAAATATACAGGCATCAGGGTTGGGATCGAACTCACGACTTCCTTTAAAGCAGTCGAGGTAGTTAACTTCTCACCACCGAGTGTTACCACTGCACCACTCTGCTGTCCACATTAGAAAAAGGTGGCCGGGCGTGGTATCGACCACACCACCCCCTTGTGCACCGTGTCCCCCTTGATGGCTGTTCACGCTTGCCCCCCAACAACGTGTTAACAGCTACATGGGGAACCTTTGTGTGTGTGTTTGTGCGCAGGGGAAGATGGACACATTGCTGAGGATGTTGCAGAGCGCTGACCCGGCCGACGAGCGCCCCGACCCCCCTGAGCTGCTCTATTTGGAGGGTACGGCGCTGGCACCGTGCTGCCACTTGTTGTTAATTATTCTTGTTACGCTCATTTACCTAGGAAAGCCCCACCAAGTTTCTCTATTTCGGGACGTTCCTGTCAGATTTTCGCAGGATGGCGATGTTGCCTTGTGTTATATCCCATTTCAGTAAATAGAGGGCATTTTTTCAACGTTCGGATATTTGGCCAGTAGCACTTGCACTGTCCTGTAGTCTTTAGCTACTACTACAGCGCCTGTCCTTTGTTTTCGCTCATCAGCTTTTAAACGCTTTGTATCACGCCAGCGCTCTTTGCTCTACACAGTACGAAAATTTTCCTCCATACACACACTCGTATACACTCCTCTAGCAGCAGCAGTGGATCCCAACCCATGGGTGGTTGATCAGAAAATATTTTGTTGTGCATCTCAAAACTCAGAAGAACAAACAAGAACATAAACTGGCAACAATTTTCGTGATGGCTAATGACGAATAACAATCCGCGACTTTAGACTTCATGCATGAAATCATCATAACATCTTCCAATAGATGGCACTTTTGCTGTATGTCGTATATTACAGGGTTAAATCCATCTGGCTAATTGTTGGTCAGAGCATTGCTGGTGGATCACAGAGCCTGTTGTGAGTCATCTGAATGGATGATCAGAATGCTTGGTATATTGACCACTACTCAGTTACAGCAGAAACAGCTACAGCATCGGCAGCAGCAGCTAAACGGCAACCTTACCCAAACTTTGGTTTCAGTCGGATGCGCAATATTTCAAATTACGGTTTTACGGTCAACTCAGCCCATCATCCCTTTCAGTCATCGGCGGTTGTCCAATGAAGATACTGTCCCCTGCCATAAGAATGTGGAATTTCCAGCACTAGCTTGAGGCTGCTGACTGCAGTAGGAACCACCTCAGGCTGCTGCTCTAGAGAGGGAGGCACCGAGTTGTGTGTCTGTCTGTCGCGATGAGCTCCTTCACCGAGGCGGCCACACGCAGACTCCAAGGTCACTTGTGCAATGAGACCATCCTTGACATGGAGGGTTTCACAATGAATAATGCATGCCACGCTAGTCAGTTAGCTCAGATAAAGCAAAATAGCATTAAAATACATCAATTTGCAGTGGTTAATATCTAGATTAAATCTGATTGGTTGGTCTATTCCTGTGAGGTCAGGTGACACAGTTTTGACTTCCTGGCTTGTTTTTTTTACTTCCTGAACTTTATCCCTGAAGATGCTCGACGCAGTTTCAAGCGAAAGGTCGTTAATCTAATCGCTAAATGTGGTTGTGACAAGTGTTCTAGAATTTTTTCGATGAGTGAGTGAGTGAATCGGTGAGTGGGTAGGTGGGAGAGTGGGTGAGCGAGAATATGAGCTGAAACAGTAACGATCGGTGTCCCTCGTACACTGGGTGACAATTTTATTTTGCTGGGTTGGGTAGTGGCAGGTCCTTACGACAAAAATTTGGTCAAATAATTACACATGGCCAAACCAATTATTGACCACGATATTGACCGCTTGAAATCTGCATGTCAACTTAAGCTGTGACGTGGATTTGGATATTCATGAAATGGCGACTCGACACCACTGACTGAGACTCAGACACGCTCTCACTGGTTCTCCCTGTGTGCTGCTCTGCGTTTAGAGTCGTGCCAGCACATGGGGCCTCTGATCGACCAAAAGCTGGAGGACATTGACCGGTGTGTACCCCTTATGATGGCAGCATACACTTTGCACAATCCCTATCTCTTGTCAATCTCTCCTGTACGGATACGAATTGAGGAGCAACTGTAATTCTGTAATTCCATATCTGGATTCTAGCTGCTGGCATCACATCCCAGCGAGGGTTTTCCATCTGTGCCCTCAGAGATCGTTAGCCGTGGACACAAGTTCACATAGAGACCTATAGATTCGCAAAGAGAAACAGAATATTTATAAGACTTAGAATATATATTGGTACTGGAGGAATGTATATCCAATGTTCTATAAAGCCCTTTTTCACAGATGCCCATTAGACTTAAACCGAGGCACAGACTCACATAGAAACCCATAGACTCGCACAGAGACGTATAGACTCGCACCCAGACACAAACCCGAACGGATACTCTATGCATGTGACGTCATTACACACTACGTGACACTGTTTTTGTCGGGAACGGAGAAACTGATGTTGTGTTATTAATGTCACGTCCTGTTTTTTTATCAATCTGAAACAAGTATAATTCGGAATTGTTCGAATTCCCCTGACGAGGCCTGATATTGAGATTTCTCAGATAACTCGCACTGTAAAACTATGGCAGTGATTAACCCCTCTCCCCTCCCAATCACCTCCATGGTCTGTAGAAATAGAAATTGCAGAATCAATGCTTCATCCCATTTGTGCTCTCTCACGGTTATCGTCTGTATCACATGTTCTGTATTGAGCACACTCAAAGCCTAGAGGTTGACTATCGTACAGTGTGAGCATGATCAGTGTAATTAAAAAAACTATTGATTTTTTTAGACGATTCAGCACATGCGCCATGGGTGCAAGAGTCAATTTAAATCATCGGATCGATTACCCGGCATAATCGCAACACGAACACTACCCCCAAAACCCCCAGTGGCACCGTGGAGCCGAGCCGCTGTTATGTTTGTACCTGTACCTGTACAGGTATTATGGATGATGTTGGTCGCGAAAGCCTACGTGTTAAACTGTTTTGTTTGATGTTCGCAGGAAACACTCTGAGCTGTCGGACATTAACGTGAAGGTGATGGAAGCGTTTGAGCTGTACAACCAGCTCATGAATGAGGCCCCCGGCTATGGCGTCTATGGGAAGGTGCAGCCGTCCCTGCAGCAGCAGCAGCACTACTACTCACAGGTGAGGGGGGGCAAAGCCCAAGGAGCAGAATTCGAGGCGCAGGCTGCATTCGGAGGCACCCCGAGGGTAGCAGCGAATCGGGGCGGCCGCCCCTGGCCACCGCGCTTTGGTGGGCCCTGCGCATCCACGTCACGGTGCCAGATGGAATACCTCCAGTTTAGTTTAAAGGAGTCGGGGACTCGCATGGTGGGATTGCCCTGAGCCTCGCACCCCCTTACGGACGGCCCTGGCTGCACACTCCGGGCCTCGCCACCGGTCCCACATGCACCGCGCACAGGTGGAGACCCTCTCTTGATTCAGGAGATGCTGACGTCATACTCGCGTCACTCTGACGTCGCAGCGGTCATGCGTTCGTACCTGACGAACATCTGAGCTTCATTGCTCATCAGATTCCTCCAGTATAAAATATTCCGTTTTTGATTTCGATATTCTGATGTTTGACCGATGTGGTTACTGCTGCGGTATGTGTAAAACTCACTCACAGTAACCGTTAAAGATCCTATGATCTCATTCATAAAGAGTAGGCCATTGTGTGCTGGCAACACGGTCTAAATTGACAAGTTTGAAGAATGAGCTGCAAATTGCTAAGTTAGGATCACACACAGCAACATCACCCCCCTACTGTGAAATTACTGCAGGCTGTGTGAAACACAGCAGTGCCTTCGCGATGATCTCATTACGCTGTAAGAATGGAACGAAAACCAAACGTACTGAGTCATTGTTCAAAGCCAGGAAGAGCGGCGGGGAGAATCGCTGTGGAAACTGACTTCACTCAGGGCCACCACAGTGACACCCACTGCCCGTGTCTTCTACTGCACGAGAGGGCAGCCCTGCAATTCCCTATCCACATCACTGCTGGCGGAATAGCCTACACTAGAGGGAGCTGTAGAGAGCCCTTATAGAAGGTATTTGGCTTACTCTTCCATGCTGGCCGAGACGTATTGGAAGAGTACCCACATGCAACCCGTTGATCAACTGACTACAGTGTACCCATTTATACCGCTGGGAGGGTAGAGATGGTGGTGGTGGTGGCGGGGTTTCATAAATGTTGCTTCTGTGCAACATTAATGTCCAGTGCGCTCACCATTAAATCCACCACGGCAGCCCCCTCGCTCGTGATGCTGTGTTGTTTCGTTCAAGAACACTTCCGAAGTGTTTTGTGCTTCCGTGCTACATACAAAATGTCGGTGTCAAATTCCTCCGGCTGAGTAACACGTATTGTGCGCGTGAACTCACTGTGAGCTCTGCGGCGTAAGGCCGGGCGAACATGGCATCCACATGTCTATTGTAACACTCTCGTACTCAAAGCGGCCGCGTGATTCTGCGCTAGAGCAAGCGGCTCGCAATCTGAAGGTTGCAAGTTCAAATTCTGATTGGGGGTCGACTCAGCCCATCATCCCTTTTGGGTAGAAAAATCAGTGCCACTTTGTCCTATGGATCGACTCATTCCACCGTATGAATGTAGAATTTCCACCACTGGCTGAGGGTTGTACACAGGAGAGGAAATGACAATGATTTGTTTTTGATAGAGCGCCCTTCAGGCCGGGCGTCTCAGAACCCTTTACATGCAAAATGTGACTTGCTGTCCCTGTCGGCACTTGGCCTGCAAACGGTCATTAGCCTCCCACTGGCGGCCAATAATTACTGCTGTGTGTGATCCCAATTGAATAATTTGAGGATAATATTTCGAATTTGCCAAATTGTATATGTGGCGTTGGCACATAATGGCCTTCTCGCTTAGAACGATGTCAGGGGATCTCTTAAGGTCCACTGTGAAACAAACGACATGCATTTATTCACCTGCAGTAATAACCAGGGAAACCCGCTGGATTCGAACTCTGAACCTCTGCAACAAGCGGCGAACGTCCTACCGCTGGGCCACGTCACAGCCTCACCTCAACTCTTGTTTGAGTGAGAAATCACTTTTGACTTTTGACACCACGTTCCTGTCTCCGTGTGTGTGTGTGTGTAACTTGACACTAGCAGCAGCAGCAGCAGCAGCCGTACAGTGGCCCTGCTGCTGGCGGTGGTGGCGGATACATGGTGCCGGGCACGGCTCATAGTTATCCCGGACCTGCCGATGGCGGCCAGGGTACAAGTGCTGCCTCACTGCCTCCCACCCTGGGCCCGGGGGGGAGCCAACCCGGCCACGCCTACACCAAGTGAGTGTGGAGCATCGCCGGCGGTGCTGGCTGCCACACACACTCTTTTTTACATAGTTGCTGAGCACAGGTCCAATGGTCCAACACGCCAAATGTTCAGCAACAAACAGCACTATCAAATGTGTAATAGCTAAGAGGGTAATGCATTTAGCAAATTGAGCTTGGGGAAAAAAGATAATGGGAGGGAATCCAAAGTGGAGCAGTGTAAGGGAAGAAGCTGCAAGTGATGTGTATTGAACTGCAGTGTGGTGAGGATTGAGTGAATGAGTGTGAGTAATTGGATGGGTGGGTGGTTGAGTGAGGGAGTATGTTGTTGTGACCTGCAGTGTGGCAATGGTTGGACACGGTGTGATGGATGAGACGGAAGAGTCTGTCTACTAGACTGAGTCCTCAACATGGGTGCAGGATGAGTCACTTGGGCCATATTCTCAGTGAGACTCGGCTCTGGCTCGGCCTCTGTTTGACTTGTTGACATCACCTCGACATTTTAGATGCCCCACAGCACTAAAGTGCGCTGTACCGAGGACACAAAACTCACCTGGTTCTCACTCAATCCCTGCGAATGCCCCAAACACCAGGAATTATATTGCTTTGTATGGTCTTGGTTACTTTCCCATGCAAATCGCAGTTCTAAGCCGTCGGTTCTTTACGACAACGTCACTTGCGGTTGTGTTTGACTCTGTTTACATACTCAATCATCACCTTAGATCTCTTTTGAAGTTCATGAAAAATAATTTAATTATGGTTCACAAAAGTAATTTGTCCGAGCCAAGTAATCCGTATGACTGAAATGTTAAGATGTTAGGTGGTACCCATATCCACTCTGGCCCTTGCACTGTTATAATATTTTTTTTTTATAATTGAGTACTTTTGGTATTCTTGCCATTGCTAACGCCCAAGGCTATTACGAAGCCGCTATGTTTCACAGACAATGCCTGCAGTAAGTTGACAGTAGGGAGTGTTTTTTTTCTCTCTGTAATTCCAGTTGAGTAATTTGTAGCTAATTTTTTTTTGGCAAATTTGGACCATGCCGCCAGCACACAATGGCCTACGCTTTCAAACAACATTAAAGGATCTTTAATATCCACTGTGAAGCAGGCTGTTTCTATGGCAAATACACCCCTCAGTAATAATCAGGGCTGCCTACAGGTTTCAAACTGCGAACCTCTGCAATGAGCGATGTATGCGCTACCGCTCCTGGCAGTCTCATGCCCATCTGCAAGCCAGGTGCTGTCACCGTATGCCCCGAGAGACAGCTGTCACTGGGTGTGCCTTTTCAAATGTTTGCGATGAGATATAAGTCGCTTACCACATGTACAGCGCTCCAAGACTACCCTGGCTTAAAGCAATCATCGTCATCATCGTCAATAATACCTAGGCTTTGTGTGACCAGCACCACTTTGATTCTACAACCCTGAAGCCCCAGGTGTATGTGAGAGAGAACTTCGGGTGACTTCTGTACATTTTTATCACAGTTCGTTGTCTCATGTGCTGTGCGTATCCCATGGCGATGGTGAATGTGGGTGCTGTATGTGTGCGTGTCCTGCTGTCGTCTCGTTGCAGTGCCCTGCCCGGCACAGGCCACGTTGTGTACATGGGGCCGCCGGGCCCTGTCGGAGTAGAGGCCACGGGGTTCCCTCCCGGGAGCCTCCCAGCCGGCGGCGTGGCCGGCACGTTCCCAGGGCCCGCTTACAGCAGCCTGCACAACGCACCGCACACCGTGCAGCCCCCGCCGCAGGCCCTGTACACGCAGCAGCAGCAGCAGCAGCCCCTGCTCTAGAGCTCCCTCTGGGGCCGAGCAGCCCTCCTGTCTCACACTCTGGGAGAACCTCTGCTTTTTTTGTAGGCAACACCATATCTGGAGGGAAGTTAACATCTGTGTAGACATCTCTCTCTGTCCTCTCGTTGTCTTCACGGAAATCAAGTCGAGCGAGTGGCATGCCTTACGGTGACGGTTGATGTTTGATGGCGATAGCGGAAAGTAGGGAGTATATAAGCTGCAGTCACTTTCTTTGAAAGGAGTCTTTGTATTGAAGCTGCCATGTTGATCATGCCCTCAACGCGTGCGTATGTGTGTGTTTGTGGTGCGCGTGTGTGCGTGTAGCCCTCTGTTGCCACTGTTATACAGTTGTGTAATAAGACACATCAGGTGAATGCTGCACCACGGGTCACCCAGTCTACCAGTAACACTATGCCTGATTAAACTGTAGGCCAGATATGAATCGGTGTGTTTTAAAAAGCAAGCAAATTGACGAGTTGTGATTAAAACGGAACTTGTACATAGCCACTGCGCTGCAGAGCAGCGGTTGGGACCCTTGCTGCAGTGACTGCCGAGTATGCAGCCCTCGGAGGATGACGACAGCCTGCGCTGCTCCTCCTCTCGCGCGTGATTGCAGTGGAAGTTTCTCCGCCTCGCATCTCCACCTCCGTGTAACATGCGCCTTCGTTTCCTGTACATGCACACCACTCGTAAATCCCATTTTCACTTGGACAGACCGTGTGGGGTAGGGCCGCTAGCAAGCAACCTGTTTGTCCAGCACCACGTGCCTGCACCACACTTGCCCGCTTCTATCCTCCCAGTGCTGATGTACGTTGCTCCAGCCAGGGTTCGGCCAGAGGCACCCATGGCCATTGCATGGCCACTGGTTCACAAGGCCAATTATTGAACTCATTGCTCAATCTGCGCCACATCTCCCACGTCCGCCACTGCTCTGCCCCAGCTTCCTGCCGAGTCGCTCATCCATGTCTTCACGTCTTGACAGCTGCAGATCTTCAAGGTAAATCCATCGCCTGCAACCTCCAGATGACCCAACATGCCGCTGTCAAGAGCATGTCACCCCAATACTCCGATCCCTTCACCAGCTCCCACTCGCCGTCTTCAAGATTTTCTATAGCCTCGTTACTGCCTACTTCTCTCTCTCATCCCGCGCAATTCCCCCCCACCTCCTCCCCCTTGCCTTCCTCTTACTCCCATTCATGCGCTCTATGCATGAGCAACCAAGGCCTCCTGTCAAGAGCGCAGGTTAAACTTCACTCGGTGGGAAGTTGTTCATTCTCTTCTGCTGCCCCCATAGTTCTGAATTCCCATTCCCCCAGCTGTCTGTGCTGACAATTCCTCTGCTCAAGTCTGGGCTCTCAAGAATACTATCTCCTCTCCGCCACCTCTTCCCTGTAGTGCACGTCCCGCTGTTTGTGTGTAGCGTCGCGAGTTGCGCCTGGGTGCTTTGTCCAAATTGATTGCGTTGTGGACCTTGGGTCACTGATAATGTAGTGGCTCAAGCTGACAACTCTACCGCTGCTTCTACTCTACACGGACGAGTGTGCGCGTGCGCTCAGTGCGTGGCAGCATAACCACGACTCGGCAAGGTGCTTTACCAAAGTACGGGGCGCGTTAAAGAGCCGGTGACATGGCTACGGTGTTGGCACACGCTGTTGAGCGGGCGCCGGTGAATGCGCTGGCGAAGGTGTGCTCACAACTACACGCGCACATGCGGACCACTGCTGGACGAGGACCTCTCTACTCCATGGGGATCGTGGGGGTTATTTTACCATATTTCATTACACTGGTCAGTGCGGCTTAAGGTGGGGAGCATAGGACGGTACAATGGATGTTACTACGTTGCTTTCTGCTACCCACAACCCCACATCTCCTGCTTGGCCTCCGAGATGCGACGAGGTGAGGTGCATTCCGGTGATGTCCTAATCATGATAATGATACTTGTTTGTATTTGGCAGAGCCGCCCTCCTTCACTACGGGGCCTCTCCGGAGTGATTTACACACGATCAGTGACTCGCATCTCATGAACACATTCGAAATGACGCACCAGGTGGCAGCTGCCCCATTATGGCGTTAGTCTGCCAGTAGGGGGCGATGATTACTGCTGTGTGTAATCCCACGAGAGATTTGTGGGTACATTTTTCACAGACTTCACTGCCACACTAGCCGTTTGTGTCTCTTGGTCTTCGGTGCACAGCAACCGAGTGTCCATTGTGAGGTGGCACATCTACGTGACACGCGTTCCTGACATGATAGCAATGGGGACACTCGAAACCCTGGATGAGATGAAGAGATTCAAGTCACGTTGGGGTTTGAGTTGACCCCTGGGAACCTGAGTGATCTTTTTAATATTCGTGTGTCAGCCTGGTCGTAGCCTGCAGACCATGTGCCGCATGACACTCTCCGTATCGGTAGTATTCTGACTTTATTATTTGTAAGATTCCCCCAAAAGTTAACAATGCCTTACCAATTGAGCTATAACCATTGATTAATATCGCGACTTTTAAGGTTTTAATTATCAACCGCAATTATTTCGACGAGCTTTTGGCTGCATCGATGTGTATTGGTGGCATGTGCTTTTTTCAGTATTTGTGAAAGATGGCATTGCTAACTATATTAATTCCGGCACCGATGGTGTGACCCAAATCTGAACTTGGTAAAACTGTGGAAATTCAATGCCTCTTGTACAATTGCAGGAAGCCCCTGTGGGGAAACGGTTGGGCTAATCCATAGCCTGAGCTATCCCGATGGAAAGACTGGCATACAACTGAAGAGATGTATTTAAAGATGTACTGTATATACGTAATGTCCGAGCCGATGATGAATATCGTACACCTCGCTGTGCAGTGTTTAATTGCGCCTCTGTAAGAAGCTCCAGGAATTGACTGCGCGTGTACCTTTGGGTGTCCGACTTCTTTTGTATGTATAATTTTACGTGTATTCGCGAAAAGAAATGTAGAACTCGCTTAAGATCCTTGACTAATTTCATCATAAGACATTTTGACAAAGACTTGAGACGAATAAATTTAGACAACTACTCTCGCAGCCGATTGCTTTTGTAAGTTTCATCGAATCACACTTGGAACTAGAAAATCTCTTGACTAGGGCTGTCAAACCACAACTGGGAAACTGGTAACTGTTTTCAGAATCGGTTTCCGGCTTGGAAAGTCAGGAATCGGTCATCGATTCTGGTGGAACGTGATTGGCATGTGCGGACGAGCAAAAACCGCATGACAGCCTAAGTCACCATGTGCTTCACGTGCCCTCGTCTCTCAGTTACAAGCCAATTGAAATTGCTCGCTCACGCCATTGGTGGAAAGGCCCCTACTAGAGGGCACTCAATAGGGTATTTGGTCTACTCTTCGACACTGACCAGGCATCTTGGAAAAGGTGACGACCTCTAATTTGCAAATCCGGTGTGCTGCTCACTGTCACACCACCGCTGTGGCAGCTCCTTTCAATTTTCAGAGGTGAACATTTTTTTATGCGTGGCAAACCGGTCACGTTTTTTTCATGTAACTGCCAATCACAGTGGGGATGGGGGGGGATTGTGCCGCACTGCGCTTGGACGTGCACACGGACACTGCCATCGCTCAGCGTGTCACTTCTGTGTTGTGTTTGCGGACGGCAGTGACTCACGAATTGGAACAATCCACCTTCCTACACACAAGCTGATCTCATCGTTTCGTCTCCAAAGTCGAGGTCCTCTCGGGCGTGTTTCCTCCTTTAGCTGCCAATATTTATTTAGTCTCCACCACCATTATTCTTTCGAGCAATGTCCTCCCCAACCCACTTTAATTTATGTACAGTAATGTCTATAAACACTGTCATCCATGTGCCTCTTTCCGTGTAATTCCAAGCATGCACCTCTCTGCTCGTTTGCACACTCTTCAGCTTTTGTTTACTTCTCTTTGTCAATGGTCATGTTTCTGATCCATATAACAAAGTCAGAAATGAGCACTGGTGGAAAATATTCTTCTCTACGAACATTGGTCTTTTGATTTTCATTGTCAAGTTCAGTTTCCCAAAAGCACTCTGACCTGTTTAACACGTAGGCTTTCGCGACCAATATCCATAAGAGGTTTTTTTTGGGTTAGATCGCGTAAAGAAATAAATGTGTCGTTAAAACCCACCACCCGACAGCCAACTAGTAAGGGTTGTCACGTAAACAGAACATGCCAATTCGTCACTAGTAAAGCTCACCGGTGTGTTACAGAGCCAAGACTGTACATGTGGGTGGTGGCGGGTTTTAATGACGCATTTACGCGATCTAACCCAAAACACATCTTATGCATTCTGACCTATCACCGTCTATTTAATTTTTGCTACTGTATTAACTGAAACATAGGATCAAAATGTATCTTAAAAGGAATATGAATATGAAATCCTTAATGACACGTGAAAGAGATTCTGATCCTGCCTCATTCTATGGTTAGGAAGTGGCACGAGGAGTGTGACCATCATCCAGAGTCTACAACTTCCACAACTCCCATGTCATTCGAGTTCACGCTGGAATCACAGGAGAACACTACCTGAACAAAACACTTCTGAGACCTTTACTATGGATCCACATGAGTCACATTAATCGTATTTAATAGAGCGCCCTCATAGATGCCGTTGTGTCTCGGAGCGCGTTACACACAGTAAACCACTTGCATATTATTGCGAACACTTGAAAGGGCACCCCTAGTGGCAGCTGTTCCAGCACAAGGTGACTCAACATCTGGACTGTGAGTGGGCATGTCTGCCAGTAGGGGCATGATTGCTTGTGCTTTCCCAGTTGAGTATTGACTGAATATTCAGCCCAACACTGGCAGATGGGTTCTCAGAGTGTTGACCAGAAGCAAATTGACCAGAGGCAAGTCAGGGACAGGAGCTCTCACGTCTCTGAATAATTTGCTCAAGTGAACAAAAAAATGCGTAAAAAAATTCACTATTATTGTAAAGCTTAGTAGTGGCAACGCCATTGACCTTGACTTTTTCAGTTACTAGTTTAATTTACTGTACGGCGGTCGTGTAACAAAAAGGATTGGAATAAGATGCTATTAAATGGAAACTCAGTGATGGAGGGCCTACGGTGACCTCTTGCCCTGTGCGGGAGGGGCTGTGGGCCATGGGTAGACTAATTTCAGGAGTAAGCACGGCATCATCAGCCGTGCTAAATCCACTGCTGAAGGCCCTCCCTAAGCTACCGCCACCTCTCATGATCTTACGATGTAACAGTCCACCCAGCACCTGCTCGTTTAAGTGATTCAATCGCGCCATCTCCTCGGTGGGTATTCCAGCCCTGGGCTGCCACTCCATTATTCTTCCAGACCATCATCCATCATCTTGTCTGGCGAATTGTGTCCTTCTTTTTAATAGTTTAGATGTTGTTAACCTGGGTATGTTCTCTAATCCATGTGTTCTTTTTGTCTTTCCATGTAAAACCAAGCACACATAGCATTGTCGCTGTCGGTGTTTGTGCAGAACTCGATGAATAAAGCTCGGAAGAAACTCCAAAACTCGTGTTGTACTGCAGGATTAATTAGGGTTTCATAAACCGTTTAGAACAATGAAGTGGGCAAAGCAGCTTGTTCTAGGGGGGACTTGTACACCAACACACTTGCGCACAATCTCTATCAACACTACCAAGGACAGTCAAACCTCTTCATTCGCAGATTTTTCTTTCACCAAATTTGATTGCCATGTTATATTTGTACAATAAGTCATCGTTAAACGCGGTAGAAGCATTCCTGAAAAGTTCTGCTTGAAGCTAAAAACGCGTTCAGCGAATTTTTTTCCCCATAATATAACAATAAAGTTTAGCGAGATACGATATACGCACACAGTAACATGGCGGGACAAATCGCTGAAGGTGCGCCGCCGCGTTACTATATTATTCCTTTGACTTCGCGATTTGGCAGCATCCCACTATGCTAGAATAATATTGTACTTGCGCAGTACTGTTTTGGATTGTGGCGCATGTGTCGCCATTCACACGGCTTAGATTTTTACGCTTCACGTGCCCGTAGCCTTTTGTGCTACTTTTTCCCTGTTTGTGTTTTTTTATTTCAATCATGGGATCTAAGCGCCCAGTTAGTGGAGGAAATGAGAGCGAGAGGTGAAAGGCAGGTGATGAGTTTTGCTCAAAAAGATGGAGTTGTTGGATAGACTTGCTGGTGGTGATGGTGCGTCGTCTGCTGTTGGTGTCATTTCATGGTAGACGAGTCAACAGTCAGATTTGTAGAGACACGCGAGAGGGCGATCAGGGGGAAGTGTAGCAGCAAGGGTAACGATGACCACCAAAGTTGAATCATCACGCCCCCATAATCATCCAAGGTAAATAAGACTTCCAGATTACAGTGTAATTTATTGATGTTTTGTATTTTATATTTGTATCATTGTTCTGTTTCATAAAATATATGGATGAAAGTTACGTGTACAGGATTAATGTTACGAAACATTTTCATATTCTCCCGTTCAGTCAGATACAGGAACGTAATCCCAGATCTCTCCAGCCAAACTCGACTCTCTACAGTTACTCTCAACATTCCGGCACTGAACGCCTGCACGCACACACGCTTCCATTATGTCATATCAGATCCGGCTTCCTGGCGCCGCCATTGTGAGCGCGTGCAATCTAAGCCAATCAGAGGCGATCACAACAGCTCTGGAAACGCGTGCTCATAGCTGGCCCCTATTGGCGGCAGCTCGACGCCTCGTGTTCATCGCCGGTGAGCTTTGGGGACACTTCACGTTGGCAATTTCTCATTGTGGGGGTGGGGACATCACCTGCATTCGCTTGCACAGAGTGAGTTCGTGGGTGAGATTTTCCTCGCTCCCTTTTCCCCCGGTGCTTTGTACTTAAGTTGCTTTATATAATGGACCCCATACAATGGCGGAGCCAGGATTTTCAGGTAGGGGGGCAACCCCTCCAGAAATGAAAAATGATAGGCGTTCGTAAGGACTTGTCCCTTGCTTTTTATTTGACGCGTGTGTGCGGCGATGGCGCAGCCATCGATCCAGGGTCGATTTGAACCATCTGTGATCGGCATCGCGCTCGCTGAAGGTGAATGCCTTCAGGGAAGTCGTGTACTGTATACGCAACTGTGCACAATTCTGTGAGTGACTTATAACTGCTTTGCCGTTACTTATTGCCAATTATGGACTCGGACTATTGTCCTATCATCTCATAGAGTCCCTGGCACGTAATAATATGCTACACAGTGGCAGTGGGGGAAGCAAAATGCCGATGTATCTATATATACAGTATATATTAAAGGGAAATTTGTGAATGTGTCTGTTCGAAATGTTTAGCATACTTCCCAACATGCAACAAACTTGAAATTTGGCATGTGGGTAGCTTCCAGACTGTACACAATGCAAAATGTATAAAAATAGACTTTTGTATTTGGGGGGGGGGGGGAGGCGCAATAATGGATATATTTTGCACGGCAAGTGAGCGGTGACGTCACATCTGATGTCACCCGCATGCGGCAGCGTCAGGCAGTGTGCCTGCTGACGTCACACCCCCCCACCCACCCTCCGCGCTGTCCTCCAGACAGCCTCGTCCCTTCACCTGATGAAGGCCGCTTGTGTTGTGGCCGAAACGTCGTGATTTTTTTTTTTTTACCTACGTGACTTTACCCAATAGAACCAAAAAGTAAGAATACAAGTCTCGGGCGAGGCCCGGTAGTAAAGCAAGTTACTAATAAACCCCAATGATCCGATCGAAATTAGGGATTTCGATCGGATCATTGGGGGGGCACGTGCCACCCCCCCCTACTGGCTCCGCTAGTGACCCCATAGGTTTTGTGAATTTATAATAAAGGTATATTTTGCCATGAATGAAATTGCTCAAACGTAGTGAAACCTACTGACGTATTAATTTGACCCGGTCTCTCAGAGAAGATGCGTTCTTCTCCACGTTGAAGTTCACGGTTTAGGCCTGCTTGGGGTTAAACTGGGTCCAACACACACAGCTCCTCTGCGGCGGTGGAAGCGCTGCACCACGTGACGCGAGGCCTTGGCGTCTGAGGGGCGGGGCTGCGGGTCGAGGGGCGGGGGGCATCACTTGAGCGGAGCCACGGAGGGGGCGGGGTGATGAAGGGGGGCGGGGTGATGAAGGGGGGCGGGGTGATGAAGGGGGGCGGGGTGATGAAGGGGGCGGGGCTTTGTGTTGAGGGCCGCTGATTAAAGGGCGGGGCCGCGGGTGGCGCCAGAGGCCCGCCCCCCCCCGTCTCAACTCGTCATCATCATCATGGCGGAAGAGGGCGGCGGCGGTGGCGGCGCCGCGGCGTGGACGAACGCTCGGGATGACTACGAGTTGCAGGAGGTCATCGGTACGAGCCCCCTCGCCGCCGATTCTGTTGACGCCGCCGATTCTGTTGACGCCGCCGCCGCCGCTGCTGCTGTTTGTGTTGTTGTTGCTGCTGCTGCTGTTGTTGCGGCTGCAGGGTCCCTGTAGCTAGCTGGTGGCTTGGGCGAGGCCTGGGCCTGGTGCGAATGTGACTGGGAGAAGGGGAGAGAGTGCGAGTAGTGAGGGGAGAGAGGAGGAGGCGGAGGGGGAAAGCTTGGGGAGGGGTGTGCAGACGGAAGGAGCAAGAGAGTGCGAGAAGCGGGAGTCGAGGGGTTGAGTTTGGAGTGGTGAGACGGGTGGATGAGTGGGCGTGAGGTGTTGAGAGCGGGGAGAGAGAGAGAGAGAGCGAGGAGAGTTAAGAGGTAAGACAGCGGGAGAGGGGTGGTGGTGCAGAGAGGTGAAACTGATGCGAGAGGGGGAAGGGATGAGAGAGGTGAGGCAGAGAGATAAGCGGAGGTTTGAAAGCGAGGAGCGGGGAAATAGGAGAGAGGAAAGTGCGGTAGGAGATACGGTAGAGGGGGCACTAGAGGATGGATGGAGAGAGCCGGTAGAGGGGGAGATGTCAAAGGGGAGAGAGCAGAGGGGAGACGTGAAGAGAGAGAGAGAAGTTGAGCTCTCACCCTTGCCAGGAGCCCTCGCCTGGGCCCGGCCTAGTGCCTCGTTCCCGCGGCCACTGCGACGCGAGGCCGGACTGACGGGGAACCACAGTCTCGGGGTGAGAGACTCGCCTAACCTGCTCGCCACTAAAAGCCTACGGGGCCGGGGAGAGCCGCGTTAACTTCCTTTTTTTAACGCGCGCAAATCTGAGTATACGAATGGGTTAGCGCGAGGCTGTTTAAAATCTGAAGTCGCGAGCGTTACGTCTGATGCCCTGTGTTTGTACTAACGCGTTAAAGCAAGCGAGTGGCGTCACCGCCCCCCGCCCGTGAGAAGGGGCCCAAGTCAGGGCGGGCGCTCCGCGGGATCAGCTGGCCAGCTGCCGGCTCCGAGCCAGCCCGGTTCCTACCGGCGTGAAACCGCGGGGGCGCTCAGGGTCACACGCCGCTCTCCTCGCGGGGGCCCTCGTAGGGCACCGTCAAAACGATTGTGCAACACCCCCCTCCCTCCCTCCCTCTCCCCTCGGTGATCAAATTCCCACGACCCTCAACTCTGCCTTCCGCCATGCAGATCTAACAACCCCCCCTCTTGCACCGCGAGGAATCGGCCCGGTCCCCCTTCCTCCGTGATGAAAATTCCAGCTCCTCCATGACCCCTGTCCTTCCACGACCATCCGCCCCAGATCCATCACGGGAATCAAATCCAGCTCGCGAGAGTTTCCCTGCCTACGTGACAAGGCCAGTGGTTTCTTTGAGGCTCTGTGCTCATCTGCCGTTTCATAGCCCCGAGCCGGTGATGGAAATTTTCACGTTCCTATGGTGGGAGTGAGTGAACCTATAGTCCACCGATTAGCACGGTTGGCTACTTGGGGTGCGAAAGACATTCACTATACATAATTCCACCGTTGGTCTTTTTTTTACTTATTTTATCGACCCTCGGGAGTTGATGGGCCGAATTAACCCCCCCCCCAACCAGGATGTGAACTTGCAACCTTCTGATTATGCCCAACTCTCTTTGCTGCTGAGCCGCCTGCCCGGATTTTTGCACCATCTGTAAAGGAATTGCACCTCATCTGTGTTTACACATTGGTGCGGTAGTCACACACGATCTTATTAATGTTTCGTAACTAGATTTGTAATTCTATTATGATGCCGAGCTGATTTATGCAACAGGGTATTTATTATTTAACATGGATTTATGTTTGTGAAATATTTTCCATTTCGCATCATTTTGGTGACCCATGTCACTTGCAAATGAAGCGTATCCTGGTCCCTTCAGTTCTCACTTGGTTAAACAAAATTTACCTGAAACTAGAACCCTTGTAAGTTATTGTCAGTCAGCCTTGTGTTGTGCAGATTGATGCTTTTCAATGTTGCACATGCCTGGTGTATGTGTGTTTAGGATGCGTTCTCATTGATCACTGTCCCTTGTTAATGCTTTGCAACTAAGATTGAATGCGTTTATGCGGTAGCGCTATCCATCTTTAACTTGGAGCACGAAAACGCACACATGATAGAACACAAACTAAACTTTACCGTACTAGTCTATTCAGGACTAACCATATTGAGCACCATTTATCAAAGACTTGCACAAAATACTTTGCAAATATGTCAACACATTTATCCCTGTCAGCTCCATACTGCCCATTAAATACTGAAGACTAAACCGGGATTGGAGAGCGTCTATAAATGTGTGCTTTGTGGATACATTTCTCCTGCCATAGTAATGTGGCATTTTCACTCCTGCATCGGGGCTAAAAAGGAGGATGAGCACCAATGCTCCAATGACTGGGAACTCTCCCTGACTTGTAATCGTGCGTACGCATTATTTATCCAAGTTTTTTCTCGTTTCAGGCAGCGGTGCCACTGCCGTCGTGCAGGCTGCCATGTGTATCCCGCGGAAAGAGAGAGTCGCAATCAAACGCATCAACCTGGAGAAGTGCCAGACCAGCATGGACGAGCTCCTGGTGAGTCTGCTCACCCCGCCGCTTACCTCGCCACTCGCTTCACCCCCGCTGTCCGGCGCTCTCATGGTCGCTGCTCGGCGTCCGGATTTCCATTCTAACCCAGAACCTCCCATTTCAGAAAGAGATCCAGGCGATGAGCCAGTGCAACCACCCCAACGTGGTGAGCTACTACACGTCGTTCGTGGTGAAAGAGGAGCTCTGGCTGGTGATGCGGCTGCTGAGTGGAGGTATGGCCACCGCTGCACCTTGAGGTCCACTTGGTATTCCCTCGGACTTTCTACGACAGGATGGTCGCAGTGCAGCTTGCGTTCGATTCCCGACTCCGCGTCTTTCTGCGTGGCGTTTATAGGCTTTCCGCCTTTTCTGGAGCGTGAGAGTGCGAGTTCGTGCGTGGAGTGGTGCTGGCCACCCACCCCCTCGTGTGCCGTGCTGGCTTCCATTGGTGCTCACTAACAGTACTTGCCACAGCACTTTTTTAAGACTATATTGGGGATCTTTGTCTTTAGAGTTTGTTTCCCCCTGTTATACATGGGTTTTCTCCTGGGTTCTCCAGTTTCCTCCCAGAACTAAAAAACAATAATTGGTAATGCCCAAACATATGAATGCTGAAACATTTCTTGAAAATTACTCAATTGGGATCACATACACAGCAGCATAACCTCCTTCTGGAAAAGCCTGACGAGGCCCTCCTGAATAAGTCTTGAGACTCGTGAGGCTTTCCTGGTAAGCAAGCTTAATAATAAAAATACTTGAGCCCATTCTGTACAGTCGTCATATCAAGGGTGAAGAGGATGCCTATCACCTATTCCTAGTCTGTACTGTGATAAGGTAGCTACTGTGTGCTGTCAGGACATGAGGGTTGCTGTGTATGTGTGTGTGATGAAATTGGTGTCGTGGGTGATGGTTTGTGTGTGGTATGTGGTGTGTCTGTGCGTGATGGGGGTTGTGTTCTGTGTGATATTATGTGCACCTAGCCTGACACTGGCGCTGTAGTGACGTCACTGCCATTTAGTGGCGAATGGCAGCTGTTGTAATTAGTGTGATGTGGTTGTGTATCCTGGGTGTGTCATATAAGAGGTGTGTTGATTGTGTGGTGCGGGGAGTGAACCTGAGGTAGTCATTCTTGTCCTGTGTACGTTATTTAGTTGGCTGTGCTGTGTATGTGTGTGTTGTTATGGTTGGGACGTCCTGTTCTCATGACACTATACCAACCCACGCTGAGCAACATGCCGAAGTATTGGTAAATAACCCCTACGAACTGCACGGCATAGCGAGCCCCTCATCCAGCAGTGTATTGAAGAGGACTGTATGTGAGCATGAATGTTTCAATTATTGTTTCAGGTTCCATGCTGGACATGATAAAGCACATTGTTCAGAAGGGCGAACATAAATCAGGAGTGTTGGAGGAACCCGTCATCGCCTCGATCTTGAAGGAGGTTCTCGAAGGCTTGGACTACCTCCATCGCAATGGGCAGATCCACAGGTATTGTGTGATACCTGCCACCTGCACGCTCTTCTCTAAAGTGATTGAAAGACTTCTTTATGTGATCTACACAGTCTTAAGCCTGTGTGTTTTGTGAGCAGGGATGTGAAGGCAGGAAACATCCTTTTGGGTGAAGACGGCACTATTCAAATTGCAGGTAAATGGCTTCATGTGAGTAACTGGCACTTTCGTGGCATAAACATGAGTAACTCGAGACGAGCTGCATGTGCACTATAAATCAAAGCCCACATGTGTTTTTCATTGAAGATTTGTTGTCTGAGGTGGCCTGTACTGACGCAAGGGCAGAGAACTTGGCTAATCGCGTGTGCTTCTCAGCGTTGGCAGCACCCGCGGTGCCTTGCCAGTGATGCAGTTGAATTGGCCCCGTGTTGTTCTGTCGTCGAGCTCGCTGACTGTGACGTCCGTGCTCTCTCACATGACGGTAGAGACCGGACACGCGCTCTTAACCCTTCGGGGCGGTCATGTGGTCCCCGCGATGGTACTTTCGCCATTTGTTGCAGAGTTTCACAGTTCGAATCTGGCAGGCCGCCCTTGTTTATTATTGTAGGTGTATTAACCGTAACAAAAATACACGTCGTCTGCTTCACTGTGGACGATAAAGATCCCAGGATGTCATTGAAAACGAGCAGGCCTTTGCATGCCGTTGTCATGGTCCTCTGCTTTAAGACTAGCATAAATACAAAATGTGCGAAGTTAATATTATCGCTCACCCTTGACGTTGGCCAGACTTTGGGGTGAGTGCGTTTCTGGCGACCGGTGGAGACGTGACAAGGAACAAGGTGCGCAAGACATTTGTGGGCACGCCCTGCTGGATGGCGCCCGAGGTCATGGAGCAGGTACGGTCGTGATTCTTGCCGCCCCCCCCTCGTTCCCCCTCCTCCCCGTGCGCAGTTGTATGGAAACTAGGGTCATTGCAATCGTTATTGCCGCATAACCAGTAACCACTTGGCAAAAAACGGTCAAAAAGTACGAGTTTGCCGCAGCAGCTGCCATCGTGATGGTGCGATGGTGAGCAGCGTTGGGCTTTGCAATCAAGAGGTTGCCGGTTTGATTTCATCTCCAGGTGTGCCAGTTAAAACAGTGGGGGCAAGCTTCTTCAATCCACTCGCTCCGCCTCCATTCCTGGGTACACCAGAGTTGAACGGCAGGTCTTCCAAGTGGGAGAGTAAACCAAATACCGTCTCGTGCAGGCCCTCCTGCCAGCAGTAGAGAGCGCAAGTGAGATATTGCACGGTTGCACTTTTATAACCGAGAAACACGGGCAATTGTCCCATGCGGTGACTTACGGAGCCGTGCCTTTCATATTGTTCGCGCGTGCCAATCGCTGAGATTCCCCTGGTTCCAGACTTGATGAAAACGCTTCCCTGCTTACTATTCATTGGTTAACACCCCCCCTACTAGGGACATTCCTGAGACCGAAGAATAATCCGGACTGTGTCGCATGCTGCCATAGTTGTGTTGTGCCCTGGTTCTACCAACCACTGGGTTTGTTTAATCTATACTTTATCATGCTGTGCAGTGCTGGTCGGTGAAGTGAGGTAGCTGAGGATAGCTTTCACCCGCCACTGATGTTAACCATGGCTGGGAAATCCAACACGGACCACAGGATTCGTAACGCAGGGCGCTAACCGCTTCGTCACCGCTCCAGCTTTCATGATGATTGCATCTCTTAATATTGCTGCATATGAAGTGCAGCATTGCAAGACATTTTTAAGATGGTGTGGCACCAATATAAATTCATGCATGGCACGTACTTAACCAATGAGAGGAGAGCTAAATCTATGGATGTTTCACCGGATTGGCCTAGATGCCCCTCGGGCACGATTCGGACGTACCTCCACGCCTTCTGGTCATATACTAAGAAATTCTCGACTATTATGAACTCAGTCCCTCAATTGTACCAGACTCAGTCCCTCAATTGAAACAACTCTGTGGGGCCTGAAATAATAATAATCACGACTAGGAAGTCCATCCTGGCATAATGGAGGGGACCATGAACCCTTCTTCATGGAAACGGAGGCTTGGGTACCCTCCTCCCCCTCGCGGGAACATAAACACTTTAGCCACAAACTTAAAGGCAGGGGACGAGAGTTCGAGGTCAGATGATACCCATTCTTGCAGAGCCTCATGCGAGGTGCCTATGCTTGGAGGTCAGGGGGAGGGGATAGGTGCAAGGAATGCTCCCCTCCCCCTCCTCCTTCCCTTGGAATGGACGGAAGTTAATTACTGCCTTGCGGGATTATATAGGTTGATATGTTCACTCGGCGCGTGGAAGTTATTCCATCCTAGGTGCTCCTCCCTTTTTCCATTTCCCCCCTCCTCCCACCTTCCCCCTGCGCCCTCTACTGCCTTAAATTCTTCTTCCCCTACCTTCCCCTCACCACACAAATACAAATTCCACGCTCTGTGGGGCAGTGAGCCCAATCTTCTCGCTTCTCGAAGTTCTGGGGCATAGAGTTTGAGACTTATGTCCGTGGTAGTTCTGTACCCCCCCCCTCCCCTGCATTGTGCTTCGTGCTCTGCATCGGGCTCCTACTGAAATAAATATTTTTAAAAGATGGCGTGGCACCATTACAAATGAATGTTTGTGTTATTGAATTGTCAAAAGTAACTGATGAACTATTTTACACATGTGCTACAACTTCCCTGCTATGGCTAAGGTTTATTTTGTGCAACGGGTAAAAGTTTATGAGACCAGGATACAGTATAATTTGCAAGTGTGACCCCTGGGTCACCAAAATGACAAATACAAAATAAAGCACAGCAACGAATCGAATGGAAAACTTAGAAAAACAAATAACCATGTCACCCACCACATGACAAACCCAAAACACTGTACAGCTCGCATTGGTGCGAAATCGTAAACGCCCTGTAGTGCAAGTTACCTCGGGCAGATTATCCCTGGACTGATCGTAGCTCGTTACAAATTAAATTACAGAAACCTTGAACAGATATTGGGTGACCTGTACTCGTATGTAAAATAGACGAGTATATTTGTCACATACAATTGCACGTGAAGTTATTGCAGAGGGTCGACGGTATTGTGATTTGGATGGTAGAGTAACCAAGGACGTTTGCCAAGCGTTGGAATTCATGACGTTTGAAGCATTTACAATGAAGTGAAAACGTTTTTTTTATCCTTGGCACAATGCACGGCCGTGCTGTGGGAACTTAGATATTGAGGTTTTTAGTCAGGAGTAAACTCTTTTTATAGGGACAATGTTGTGTGACAGATAAACCTAACTAGATACATTCCAGCAGCAGTGGCTAACGTGTGCATCCCGAGCCACGGGTGGATGACTATTTTTGTTGTGGATCTTAGGACAATTTGGAACGAACAGGAAAAGCATGCAACAATTCTCGTTGCCTGTTTTCCACAAAGATTAATTCTTTGGGTCTTTCGGTAAAGTCACATAGGTAGATCCAAGGAATATGAATTCTTGCAGTCACGAAAGCTTTAAGTCAAGATTGAACAATCCCTAACTTAAGAATGAATGCATTACAAACAATAACTTCTTCCAATAGATGGCGCTAATGCTCCCTAATATATTGCAGGGTTAAATATGTGTGTAATTTTCGGTCGTGTTTCTGGCAGATCGCGGAGTGCATTCAGATTCACTAGAATGGTACCCGGTGCTTTGTGTATTCGCCATCACTGCATTACACTTTCTGTATTACTAGTTGATAATCGTCATTCTCAAGTGGGAAGAATTTATTGACCTGTAACAACGTTTTAAGATGAGGAAGAGGTCCTGTAGCTTGAGTGTAGCTTTGTGTGATGCCATCTGCGGTTCGACACTTGATTCCGATCGCGTTATGCCATGGCTTGCACGGGACGCATTGTGTTGATGGGTGGTGTTGCTGCCCTGTGAATAGGTGCGAGGCTATGATTTCAAGGCAGACATCTGGAGTTTTGGCATCACCGCCATGGAGCTGGCATCCGGGGCTGCCCCATACCACAAGTACCCACCTATGAAGGTAAACAGGCACCTATTACAATCGCTTGTTTACCCCTCTGAATGCCTCGCTGAATCTCAAGAACTTATTTCAGGACATGCCTTCAGTTTTTCACAATTGGGGACAATGTTATTGTGTGGGATCTAAATTGAGTAATTTGCAGGTAAATCTTCAGCATTGGTATGTTTGGCCAATATCAGTTACATTGTGTGGATTTTATTTTTTTTGTTATGGGAGCAAACAGGAGGACGTGGAGGAAATGTATACAGAACAGGGGGAGAACACACACACGTGTAAATGCGTCCAAGTCGGCAATCAAACCCAGGGCCTTGTTTAATGCGAGGCATGAGTTTTTTTTTACCACTTTTCATTTTTTTTCAGTTGATTTATTTTGGTATAGCCCTGTGAGCCATTCGGCTCTTGAATCGGGTGCAACCACAACAAACAAAAACACGAACAAGAAAAACATCTTAAAGTGACTATGTGACTGTGCAAACAGAAAATCCATGAAAAAAAACAGCAAAATATTCCTGAAAAAAGCACCGTACACCAACGCTGTGTGCAAAAAATCCCAGTGGGATGCAAGTCAAACAACAACAACCACCACAAGAAAACTTAGATTAAGGCCATCAGTCTAACTCCGTACTACAACAAAACAAACATGTCCAAACCAAATTTTTTTTTCGAAATCACCAAAAAATAAAGCCATAATTGCAACGTAACAGTGATCACAGGGACTGTGACCGAATTTTTACAAGAAACTACATAAATAACATGTAACACCAAATCCTAGAGCCATAGCTGGCTGCATGAGTTACTCCACAACAACAGAAGCATCAGTTGGAGTATCAAATTTTTCAATGCACCTATAAGATCAGCACGCTAAATCAAAATACAGATATTACTTTGCAGCGTCATCCGGAGCGAAACATTTTATTTTATTTTACGCCAATGAATAGCAGTGGCAGCTAGGTGTGTACAACTCCTCTAGAGCAGTTTTGAGAGAAGATCTCATTGGTAGCGATTCAAGTTGCAGTTTATTGGCAATAGCATTCCAGACCCTGGGAGCATCAATAGCAAAGGCCCTTCCTCCAGTTTTTGTACGGCAATAGGGAATGTGAAGCTGGTAAATGAGCGAAGACCTGAGGTCAAATTTGTTCTTTGAAACAGAGAGGAGATCCAGCAGGTAGTCTGCGGATTTTTTTGTAAGTACATCGTGAATAAGATCTGATGCACAAGCCGTCGAACATTAAGAGATGTTAAGTTTGACCCAATGTAGAGATCAAAGTGGTGAGTCCTATATGGGCACTTCAATGTAAATCTTAAGGCCGAGTGATAGATGGAATCATTCTTCAGTACAGTACTTGGGGCTGATTTATACACGATGTCACAGTAGTCAAGTAGAGGCAGTATGGTCGCTTTTATCAATTCCAAACGGAACATTGGGGGGAAGCAATGCTTGTGTCGATACAGAACACCAATTTTTATTTTTGTCTTTTTACCAATATAATCATTGTGATCTTCAAAATTCAGTTTTGAATCCAGGAATACCCCAAGATACTTATAGATCTTGACTTGCTCTATTTGATAATTATTTAAGGAATGTAATTGGGGAAAAATAACTTCCTGCTTTAGTCGTGGTGAGAAGCATAGCACCTTGGTTTTGGAGGTATTCAGGAATAGTTTAAGAGCAACTAGCTGATGTTGTAGTTTGTTAAAATCTCCCTGTAGCTTAGCAATCACGTCATCCGGAGAGCGGCCAGCAGTAATCAGTATCGTGTCATCTGCAAAAAGATTTACCCTGGAATGATCCAGGTCAGTGCCCAAGTCATTGACATAAAGAGAGCACAAAAGGGGGCCGAGGATGGAACCCTGTGGGGAACCCCTTTTGTTATCTTAACACTGTTTGACTTCCAACCATTTGTGGA
Organism: Petromyzon marinus; assembly: GCF_048934315.1. Lineage (NCBI taxonomy): Eukaryota > Metazoa > Chordata > Hyperoartia > Petromyzontiformes > Petromyzontidae > Petromyzon > Petromyzon marinus. Next base: position 449,849 of record NC_133700.1, on the reverse strand, counting down.
TACAGTTTGGGTGTGAGAAAAGAGGTAATTTTGTAACCATTTTACTGCGTTTTCGGAAAAACCGAGGCAACTTAGTTTACTAAGCAGGGTGTTGTGGTCTACTGTATCACAATCTTTGGACAGCTCTAGAAAAAGACAGGCACAGTACTGCTTATTATCAAGGCTCCTGTAAATGTGATTCAGAGAGTCTAATGCAGCAGATGTGGTGCTGTATTTTTTTCGGGAACCCAGATTGTTTTAGATGTAGTAGATTGTTGGTGGACAGGAAACTGCTAATTTGGTAGGTCAATAATTTTTCAAAAAATTTCATCAACGGGGACAAAATTTAGGTAGGTCGGTAGTTGTTTGGATCATCTTTAGGGCCCCCTTTGTGAAGTGGACGGACATAGGAATGTTTCCATTCTAGAGGAACTAATGCTTCTTTGCTGGACAGGTTGAAAATATGGGCTATAGGTTTGTGTCTTAGGTGACCAACAGTTAGTAGAGCAAAGACGGGAATACTATCTGCTCCGGTAAAGGAGGACCCTTTGAGGTAGGACAGTTGTTTCAGAACCATTACTTTCATGGATTGGCTGGAAACTTAAGTCGTTTAATGTTTGGACAGGGGTGTAGGAATTGGCATGAGCAGGGGTGACTCCCAATACATTATCAATAAGATTACCAGCTTCAGAAAAATGAAGGTGAAAATTGCCAACTCTTTTTTTGGGATCTGAAAAATATTCCCCATTTCGGTGAAGCTCAGCGGGCAGATTGTCTGTTTTGGATGCCTTTTCGATACATTTGATTGTTTTCCATAAAATCATGGCATTTCAATGTGATTCCAGGAGAGTGGAGGAAAAGTAGGCATTTTTTGCATGCCGTATTTTTTTGACGCATATATTCCTTAAAATCCTGTATTCTAGCCAGGCATTGACGAAATTAATTTTCTGAGCACATGCCCAAGCCTTGTCCCTAGTTTTCATGAGCTTTCAAATCAAAGGATCAAACCACCCTGATGCCCAGCCTCAGATCGTAACTTTCACTAGCAGGACACCAGAACAAAATGTGGCTCTCGAAGAGCTGTGCACTTGGAGCTCTGCTTGGGAAACTACCCGACCAGGTTCTGAGTTAACACATTGTCTACTGCTTGAGGACATCGGATGTTGCCCATTGTGGGGTTTCGTTTTTACACAATTGCTGCGTTTGGGCACAAAGGCAAACCATAATGCAGCCAGCAACAAACAGCACTGTCAAAGTTGTAATGGATAAGTGTAACACGTGTATTGAATCGAGCAAGGCTCATATTGTTAGAAGTTGGGGTGGGGGAAATAGACGATGATGGAAGATAATTCCAGAGTGGAGTAGTGTAAGAGAAGAAGCGGAAAGAAAAGTGAGGTGACCTGCAGTGTGGTGAGTGGGCAAGTTAGTGGGTGAGCAAGTGAGTGAGCGGTTCATTGTTGAGTGATCGGGTGAGTGAGTGGTTGGGTGTATTTTTGTTGTGACCTGCACTGTGTTGGTGAAACGGTGTGATATGTGAGATGAAAAAATCATTGTCTGGTTGACCCAAGCCGTCAACTTGGGTTTGAGGAATCGATGAGTGAAGTTCACGCAAACAGTAACCATGGAAGTAGCCATAGCAGAGTGATAAGGAGGTGACTGACTGCCATTGAGCAAGTGACTGAGTGAATCAGTGCCCGATCGTCAATCAACATGATTGCATTGCGTGGCCGTAGAGTCTGCGTTTACGCATGGGCATTTTGATGGTGTGCATCCTGGACCAACAATCTTTAATATTTGTCCAGGTCCTGATGCTGACTCTGCAGAATGATCCGCCCACCCTGGAAACTGGCGTTGAGGACAAGGAGATGGTTAAAAAGTATGGGAAGTCCTTCAGAAAGCTGATTTCCCAGTGCTTACAGAAGGACCCTGCTAAAAGGTGAGTGGTGGAGGTCCTAGTTCACACGCTAATATCAAAGCTTGCTCAAATGAGCATTGAGGCATTGGTGCTCATTTCCTGTTTACAGGCTTGAGGAAGTGGTGGAAATTCCACATTTGTTGTCTGTAGGACAACTGCCGTTGATTTCCCCACAAAGTGGTCGTTATTTTATCGACCCCAGAGGGATGATGGGCTGAGTCATCTCCCAACCAGGAGTTGAACTCGTGATCTTCCAATTGCGAGCCACTCGCTCTATTGCCGAGCCACCAGTTGTCTGATTGTGAGGGTGCGTGTTTGATTGTGGTTGTTTGACGTAATGTGGGGAGTGGTAGTGTATCGGTTAGCGCAGTGTGCTATGAACTTGGTGACCCGAGTTCAAATCCTGCTCACGGCCAATACCAGTGACGATTATCTGAACCAGTCCTGGGCCTCCCTGAGGTCGTCTCGGCCAGAAATGAGTACTTGGTGGTGCGGTGTAAACATCGCCACTGGGAAGACAAAGGCGGTCAGGCGTGGTGCTAGCCACCCACCACCTCGTGTGCTGTGTGCTGGCTTTCATAGGTGCTCGCTAACATCACTTGCCTCAACAGTCTGTTAAGGCTCTACGGGGGATCTTTGTCTTTGATTGACATAAGCAATGTGATTATTGTTGTGGTGCGGTGCTTGTCTTGCGAAACTTCATTCTCCCCCTGCTTGAGTCATAAGTATCGCATGCACAGGGCTTCTGACCGAGGCAGGCTCTCGGCCGCCAAATGAAACTCGGCCTCGGGGCGACGTGGTTCTGGCTGCATTCACTGCACTGGGGAAGGCCGCACTGTGACGTGTTTGTGTGTATGCGTATGCTCCCTCCCATGTGCTTTCTGCAGACCCACGGCAGCTGAGCTACTCAAGAGCAAGTTCTTCCAGAAAGCAAAGGTGAGCTTCAACTGCCCTGGTTCGTGTGACCGAGCTTGTAAATGAGTGGTGTTCGATAAGGGGCCATGTTGTAATATTGTTCGGTTTAACGGAGCGATTCCACGCTATTCGTGCTGAGCCAGTTGTGAAACTTTCTGCATTCTCAAAATGAGGGGAAGTATATCCATAGGACAACCACTTTTCACCTCCCCACAGAGTGGTGATCATATCAATCCTGGAAGAATGATGGTCTGAGTCAACCCCCAACCAGGAATTGAACTCGCAACATATAAATATACAAAACATCAATCCATTGGCCTTTTTCTTTTGTGAAATTAGATTCGCTATTTCACATTTCTATACCAGTTTTACTTTTGTGCTTTTTCTCTTTGGCTATTCACAATTTAGCAGCATCCGCATCATGGTGAAGGGATACCTGTACTTTTGCATTACAGTAGCGGAATGTGGCCCGTGTGCCGCCATCCACATGGCCGAAGTTTTTACGCTTCAAGTGCCGTTGCCCTTTCGTGCTACATTTGCCCTATTTTTTGGTGTTTTTTTTTATTTCCATCCTGGGGTCTAAGCGTTAAGTGAGTGGAAGAAGTGAGAACGAGAGGTAAAAGGCAAAGAGAAGGTGATGAGTTTAGCTCAAAGATGGAGTTGTTGGATAGACTTGCTCGTGGTGATGTTCCGTTGTCTGCTGTTGGTGCCATTGTGTGGTGGTTAGACGAGTCAACAGTGCGATTTGTAGAGAGACAAGAGGGCAATCGGGGGAAAGTGTGGCGGCAAGTGTAACGATGACTGCCAAAGTAGAATCATCATCACGTCCCCATCATCCTAGGCAAATAATACTTCCAGATTGAGTGTAATTTATTGATGTGTTATGTATTAAATATATTTGGATTATTGTGTTTAAACATTTGTTATTTATGTGTAGGATTATTGCTACGAAACATTTTCATTTTCTCACATTTGTTCAATCGGACACGGGAACCTAATCCCCCCCCCCCTTTCCCCGCATATAAACATAGCAGCTACATTTGCAAATTCTACTTTCATGCAGATTTTCAAGAACCTAACCCTCGTGGATGTCGAGGCTTGACTATTGGCCTGGGAAGCTGGATGGGCCAGTTGATTTATGTATTTGTGGAGACGCAGAAGGGAGTACTGCTCATATTTACCCTTTTACCCAGGACGCTGCACAGCGGTGCAATAAATGTGTCACTGTGTTGAGTTTTGCATTGAACAGGGCCCCATTATTTAGATGGTGTCCTCTCGCCAATAATACCTAGAAAAACTTGCAGCATTTGTATAAGAAGCCTGACTGCTGATGAGATCCAGAAAGCCGAAACCGCTCCAGAGTTTGCTTACTTAAACAAATGCTGCTGGATAATATTGTCATAGACGGACGAAAGGGTGACAGACTAAAACATATACATTTTATCTTAATGTGGAGACGCGGAACAGAATTTTGCTTGGGCATTTCAAACCCTATATTTATTCTCATGTCCAAGCGTAGGCTATTGCGTAGTTCCATTCCCACCTTTTATTTGAGCTGTTACTGAATAATAATGATAATGAGAATAATCATGTTATAATTATGTACCACTAAATGTACCCTTGTACTCACCTGTGTGCTTGCCTTTATCCTCAACTGAGTCTTACCTGTGTCCTCACCAGAGTGCTCAACTGAGACCTCACCTTCTTATGTAATGGATAGTTAATTGCTATCGCACTGAGCTCAGGGGAAAGGGATTGATGTTGGTTTCACTGCGATTGTGATGTTGTGCTTCTCAGAACAAGGAATACCTGGCGGAGAAGCTGTTGCACAAAGCTCCGACAATCACCCAGAGGTCCAAGAAGGTATGTTAATCACGGTCTCCATTCGTGCCCTTGGCTTCTGCTGGAATTATAATAATTACATTTTAACATAGCGGCGTCGTTCATGCAAATTGCATCTCAAGACGCCGTAGAATTTGTGACGTGTGCAATTTTCGCACAGAGGCGAGGGAAACCACAGACAAGCGCTTGGGAAGGCAGCCAGAGCTGCCGCTAGCATTCGTTGCTCAATCTCTGTGGACCTATCTTGGGATGTTTGGCCACCTCCCATTAAGTTGCTGAGTGCTGTTACATTTCCCCCTTCCAAAACCGCACCACTGGTCTTTCATGCCAGTGTGGCTGGGGACCCCATATCAGGCTGGTTCAATACACACTGCGTATCAGTGCTGGGGGAGGCCACGTTACGTTTGTCGGCACGGCATTTGGAGTTGACCGAATGAACTCCCAAGTATGGAAGTGTGGAGGTGGTTTGAATGAATGGCGCTGCGCACTGCACAGTGCCCAAGCTCACTTTCGTGAAACGGAGAAGCTGCCCCGCGTGAAACCGAGCTCCGTGCTCTGAGCCGGCTATAGAAACAAAAACAAAGGAATGGCATTGAACGTTATTTGTAGAAGTGCAACCCTTTGTCAGACCATTTCTGGATGCGCTCTGAGATCCTAGGATGGAATGCGCATTTTTAATTTTAATAATTATTATGAGGTTCCCCCCCCACCACACCTTGTAGGTCGTGGGGGTGGTTTGCACTTTGTGGGGGGCAGTTGTGCCGTAGTTGGCGTGCTGTGCTGACTCACCCGGCAACTCCAGTTCGGTTCCAGCTCTTGACCGATAACAGTGACGTATATCTGAAAAAGTCCTGGGCCTCCCCTAGATCAACTCGACCTCAGAGGAGTACCTGGTGCGATGTGTTAACACCACTGGGGAGTCAAAGGCTGCCGGGTGTGAGATTCGCCACCCCCTCGTGCTTTACCGGCCCTCACAGGCACTCGCGAATTGCTCTTGCCCCATCAGTCTGTCAAGGCTATTGGGGGAGGGATCTTTGTCTCTGTACTTTACTAGGCTCGTCGATGTGGGTTTGAAGAGTGGCATTGAAGTAAAGTATAAAAACAAGTATTTTGCTCCACTGCACTCTGCTGCCCACCAACTAACCCCACAGCCTGTATCACCTGGAACAACAGTTAACCCAAATACTATCCAGATTCAACCCATTCCTGACCTGGGCACCTTTCTTTTTGGAATTTGTATGTTCTCTCCCTGTTATGCATGCGTTTTCTTTGGGTTCTCCAATTCTCTCCCAAAGATGATAAAAAAACCACTGTCATTGATGTTGGCCATACATCCCAATGAATGTTCCTTCAGACAAAAAGAGTTACCAACTCTGCAAGGCTTTTCTGGGTAAATAGTTTTCCTGCATAGCTTCTGAGGTCTGATGACATGGGGTTAGTTCTGGGTTATTTGGTCAGGGCGTGGGTGGCCAGCATATGCACCCATGTGTTAACTGTAGACCAACACGTGCACAGTCTTCAGAGTAAAACCACAAACCCAAGAAAGCCTCTCTGAGTCTCAAGACGCTTTTTCATGAGGCCCCTGCCAAGTCTGGCAGTAGGGGGGCAATGTTGCCACTGTGTTTGTGATCCCAATTGAATATTTTGCAGGTAATTTTGCAGCTTTGGGATGATTTGGCCAATACTGGTTACAATATTGGGTGTGTGGGTTTAGCTGTGGGAGGAAACCAGAGAGCCCGGAGGAAATAAATGCAGAATGGGCATGTACACACTGGGAAAGATCCTCCGTATAGCCTCAAAAGGTGAAGCTAGTTGTAATACTGGCGAAAACGTACTCTGATTGTAAATGTTGTGGCTTGGCTCTCCAATACACCGGTGTGCTGTGCTAGTGACGAATTGGCATGTTCTGTTTACCTGACAACCCTTACTAGTTGGCTGTGTTGGGTGGTGGCAGGTTTGAATGACACATTTATATATTTACGCGATCTAACCCAAAAAAAACCTCTTATGGAAGCCTTAAAAGACTGTTGGAAGAACTGCTGTTACCGAGCACCTGTGAAGGCTGGCATAGCACATGAGGGCGTGGGTGGCCAGCATCGCACCCAGCCGCCTTTGTCTCCCTAGTGGCAATGTTTACACACAACACGAGGTACTCATTTGAGGCTGAGTCAACCTAGGCGAAGTCCAGGACTGGTTCGAATAATTGTTACCGGTGTTGACCATGAGCAGGAAAGGGGCTTGGGTTGCTTGGTTCATCGCGCTGTGGGATAACTACTGCGCCACCGCTCCCAGCCCTCCGAGCACTCTCACACTCTGCAGTACAGGGGGTGAAGACAATCCCCACACGGAAAGACACCTCAACCGGAAATATGATCAAGGCGCTTGTTGCTGTGAGGCAGCACGAGTATGACCAACCTGCTTCTTGCTGCTGCCAGACGTGTGGTGTAGCCGGTGCTCCTTCCCACTCTGTCAGGTGCGCCGCGTGCCGGGCTCCAGCGGACACCTTCACAAGACGGAGGACGGCGGCTGGGAGTGGAGTGACAATGAGCTGGACGAGGAGAGCGAAGAGGGGCAGGCGGCCACCATCCAGGAGCGGGTGGGTGCCACCGCAGGCCAGCACAGCCTTGGTCCTTCTCTGAGCTAAGAGGAGGAGGAAGCGCCTTGCTGCGCAGTTAAAGGATCAACTCTTTGGTTCTTTCGGTGAAGTCACATAGGTAGATAAAAATAATAATATATCACGACGTTTCGATCGCCGCACAAGCAATCGTCTTCAGGTGGGAGAGAGAAACGGGCTGCTGAAACAAGTTCTTATGTATAGAGCCGGGAGGGGGGCGGTTGCCTCATCGGGCAAGAAGGTGGGCGCTAGAGATTGTGCCTAAGCGGGTGGGACATCCAAAGATGGGAATCGAGATGGGGGGGGAAGGGGTGGGTTGTGGTTGATGCACCTCCACGACGATGAAGAGCTCAGGTGGCCATTGTATATTGAGAGATTAGCATGTCAATGTGTAGTGACGGTAAATCCGCCACTAGGGGGATAGAGCACTCAACAGGAGACCCACAGACAGAGACACACACATACACACAAAGATACACATACAGGGAGACACAGAGAGAAACACAAACCGAGAGACACACAACAACATCACAGACAGTTATAGTCTGATAAAATAAGTAATATTTAAAAATGCTTCGATGAAATGTACTGTACGAGCAATGGCAGAACTCCACGACTCCAGGAAGTGGCCGCAAACCTTGCCATAACGTAAGGGGCCGTGGTGATTTACAGCCAACGTGAGTTGAGCGTGGACAATTAGACCCAAGCCGAAACATAACATATAAAAAAAGAATATAACAATAAAAAAAATATATTTTTTATAGAATAGTATTGTCATCAGTATGACATAAGTATACGCAGTTTGCAGTCGATACCACATTGGGAAGTGGCATAAAATAGAGATACAAGATTTGAGGATACGACAACAACAGAGTTAATAGAAAGCGTGTAAAAAGATCGTTAAATTTGTATTTTATTTTTTATGATACAATATAGTATTGTCATCAGTATGAAATAGGTATACCAAGTTTGCAGCCGATACCACATTGGGAAGTGGGTTAAAATTGAGTTACAAGATTTGAGGATACGGCAACAACAACAGACAGTGATTCATATTCTTAGTTCTTTTGGTAAAGTCACGTTGAAGGGAAACAATACAATAATAAAATATATATAAAACAATAAAAAAAATTCTCACGTTTGCAAACCGACACACCTGATGACGACCGTTTGTGTTATGGTCGAAACGTCGTGAGAATTTTTTTATTGTTTTATATATATTTTATTATTTTATTGTTTCCCTTCAACGTGACTTTACCGAAAGAACTAAGAATATGAATTACTGCAGTCACGAAAGCTTTAAATCAAAACAGACAGTGAGTTAAATAAAAAGCGTGTAAGAACAACGAGAGCTACCGCCACATCGAGGGAAAGGGGGCAACGTTGGCTTTGTTAGTGAGACATTTAGCCCGTTAAAGTAAAGACATTTAACTTGGTAATGTAACTCAGAGAGTCGGAAATAACTGCTGACAATGGCAGGTAGGATGGCGATCGAAACGTCGTGATCTATTATTATTTTTTCTACTTATGTGACTTTACTGAAAGAACCAAAGTGTATGGATTCCTGCAGTCACGAAAGCTTCAAGTCAAATGGATTGTACGCAATAGTAATTGTGTTAATTTGGTATTCACACCTTGCTTATAGCGCTGTGTTTAAAGAGATTCTGCAGTAGTTTTGCAGTTGTGGGTGATGCTGCTGTGTATAAAGATCAGCTGTGCAATTATCAACTATTTTCTCTAATTTGGATAGCGTTGCTGGCACACGTTGGCCTACTCAGATGATGTCACGGGATCTTTAATGGCCACTTCGAAGCAGGCGGCGTGTGTTTGTTCACACACACACCATAGTAATGACCAGGGCGGCCTGCCAGATTTAAACCGTGAGCCTTCTCGGCAAGCAACGAACATGCGACTTCCGGGCCCTGCCATCGCCCCATGAATAGCGACGGAGCGTAGGGGCCCCATGCAGCATGAGGGGCCCTGCATTGATAGAACAACAGTGGTGAACCAAACATTAGTGAGACATTTAAATCCCAATGAGCATAAGTGAGAATTCATCTCTCATTCCTATCTTATCTGCATTTTTCTTATCTTATTTCACTACATCTAGCCTTTGTCTACTTATCACTCATACAATTACATCTCTCAACTGTATCTTCTCTCAGATAACTACATCTTTTGTCCACATTTCTCTTGTTTGACTGCATCTTGTCTATTGTCTATCTCATCCCATTTAAATATCTCTGTCTCTTGTATTTAGCTCTTCTGTCATCGCACTTGTAGTTTATGTATTAAAACGGTTGGGGCACAAAAATACATTCTGCTTAAATAAATGGTCTCGCACCATGACTGCTGCAGCCTATCGGCAGCCTGAACCCTCTACCCCACCACTTTCCGTCTCCTTTAACCTGACGTGTATGTCGTTTTACCACGCTGTTCATTGGGCCTGTTACCACACTACTTGTGATCCAAACGTGATCGTGGTTGGTGGCAGCAGTGTGTGACCCCCTCTGCAGGGAGGGTCGTGGTAGTGCATGTGCCTGGAAGTTGATCTCACTGCCACACAAGGGCTGACACGGATGGTGCAGCGCAAATGCCGCCGTGGCGTGGAGCGACGTCACATCCACGGGGATTCGTGTCACGAGATCGGTTTTTCGGCCAAGGTTTGAACATGAAAGGGAGGCTTTTGGTTCCTTCCCAGCCAATCGGAAGTAAAGGATTCATTTAGGTTTTAGATTTAAGGTGCAAGTTTACGCATTTGAGCATAAGATCAAAATAAAAAAAAATTATTTTTTGGCAGCTACGAGTTCAGGTTATTCGATATTTTTACATGTTAAACACTTTGTACATGTGACAATTGAATTTGGCTGTCGGGTAATGGAGGGTCTTATGTCACAGATGTGGTCAGATTGATTGTGTGCCATAACCCATGAATCAATAATGATTTATATTTGGTCTTTGTTAACCTTGCTCAAGGCTGCATGGTCCACTTTGCTGTGCAGACGCTCTCCTATGAGCCAGATGGGGCGCACTCTGCTTTAATCCGCCAAGTGTCAGTGGCAAAATGTGACTAGTCTCGCAGTGCCATTCAAGAATAAATTCCTTTTTGTAATTGTGGTGAATTTTAGCACCTCTAGTGGCTGTCAGTCATATGAACTCAAAGTATAATGCATGAGATTCCAAAAACGCTGGTTCATACACATGTGGCTTGATGCGTGCGACGTGCGTTTTATAGTCTCGTATAATTTCACCACAAATACAGTCTTGTTTTCGACTGTGAAATTTGGCCTGAATCGTGTTCTCAACCATGTACACATGGTAATGTGGAGGAAACTAAGTACAATATTTGTTGTGTTCAACACAGCCTTGACACATGGACCCATTTATTAGGATAGTTGAGGCTATTTAAAAATGTAAAAAAAAAAAAATTTTGGTCAAATATGTTTTTAGATTTGTAAATAACATTGTTACTTGTTAAAATGTAATTACATTTATTCTAACGACGTGAGAACTCAAGAGGTCAGGATAATTTTTACTTTGCAAGAGTCACCTGGGGCATGAGCCTGCCAGTATGGGTGCTGATTGCTGTTTATAATCCAAATTGAGTATCGGTGTCATTTTCGCATTTGACAAATTTGGACTCTTTTGCGAATGACATCGGGGCATCTTTAACATCCACTGTGAAAAAGACGGAGTGTTATATTATGGTTCTTACACCTGCCGTAATAACCAGGGTGACCACTGGATTCGACCCTCGAACTTCTGCAATGAGCGGCGAATGTGTTACCACTGGGGCACGCCACCCACCCTGCATTAAGGAGAAACAAAAACATTATTTAAAATCAAAAAGTGTGTCAAATGTGTGCTTGATGTTGATGACATATCTGACTGCTCTTTTTATTTACATTTACAGTCCCCGCGAGTAAAGGAACCGGAGTTGAGTTTGGAGGTATGTGGCTCCGTTTTAAATGTTTAGTGTGGCCCATAGAAACCCCGTGAGAAATATTACTGTCCTTCCATGTATAGCCTGCGAAAGCCAGACAGCCTTGCTCCACATGGACAATTTGTGTTGGGCCAACACTGATGGACGCAATCTCAAATTGCCTTGTGCATGAAGCCCTTTGGGCCATTCACAAGGGCTGCTTGTGTTCGCTGTGGCTGCACGGCCAGCGCCAGCGTCTCGACTTGCACGTGTCATATGTGCACACGTTTGTTTATATATACACAGAGGCTCTTGTCTGGTACACACATGGGTACGTGTGTGTGTTGCATGCATTCCTCTGCCTATATGTATGCATGTTCTTGTGTGTGTGCAAATGCGCTGGTGTCTACGTTAGTATGTGTGCCTATGTGCACACGCATGTTGTAAGAGAAGTGTTGTGACCTTCAGTGTGACAGTTGAACACAGTATGGATGAGATTAAATGGTTTGGTAAACCAGAATCCTCAACATGAATAGAGGAAGCTGTGAGCGAAGTTAACGGGAACAGAAGCCATGACCGTAGTGCGATTTGAGATGCGATGCAACCAACGCAGGCTGTCTGTTGCAGGGAACGATGAACAACATCACTGTCGCGGAGCACGCCCCGGCGTCCCAGCCGGGCAGCGACGGCCCAGCCGCCCTCCTCACCGTCCCCACAGCTCTCCCTCCCGGCACGGCCGCCCCTCCTGCCACCACGAACGCGGCAGACTCCACAGGGGGAACGTCAACGGTATGCTTCGAATGCAGCGATCGTAAAGTCTTGTGTTCGCTTGGCAAGGCATCGCTGAGGCTCAAGACATTTTTCATGGGCAATCCCACGCTGGGGATATTTGGCCAATTATTTTTAAACTAAGCAGACCGTACGACTCCTTTCCAAAATATGGCTCTTCGCACAATATAAAAGCATGTTTTTCACACCGGATCCCATCAGTCACACAGCCGTCTGGGTGTGCATTATTTCGGTGGCATTGGTTCATTACAATCAACCTTGGGACCGATTTTTAACTGTGATCAGCATAGGCTTGAGCCAATGCTGGTGGACTGCCAGATGTTTATAGGCAAGGATCCTAGCTGTAAGATTTGGGTCCTAGTTCACACAAAACTATCGTGTGAATTTTATACACGCGTGTTCTTTTTCAAAGACCATTTTGCACTTGGGAGCAAATCTTAATGCATGGAGAAATCACTTGGATATCCGCATGGGTGGGTCGCGGAACCCAGTTGCTATACTGCCGTTGCCTGGCCGACTCGCAACCCCCAGTAGGCTTCGGTCTCTGATCTTGTTTGGCCCTCAAACTCTCGCCTCCAGAGCACTGGGTTACCAGTGTGAGCCCCGCCATTCCCCGTCACTGCTGTGAACACTGCAAATACTGTTCCTGGTCGTGAACACTGGAGTTGGTGTTGATGTGAATTATTTTTGTAAAGCAAGCATTATAATTGCTTTGGTGCTAAGTTTAAATCACCATTGTATGGGTAAATAAATAATATGGTAAGCAAAATGCCTCATCTCCATATCTGCCTCTCCGGGGAATTTTTTTAAAAGTATCTTTTACACATCGGCCTTCTGGGGAGTGCTTAATTTCAGCAGCATTCGTTCAGTACAATTAATTGTTTAATCAGGCTTTGTTTGCTGGAACCACTACTGGTGAACCGCCAGATGTTTATGAGCAACGTTCTTTTCTGGTGGATATGGGTTCTAGTTCGACATCGGACTACAAAATATATAACACGAAATAAATGTTACCGTCATGAACAATAGATTGTGAAGATATGTTGATGCTGTGATTGCCAATGTGATATGTGCCAAGAAAGTTATTAGGAATTGATGATAGGACAGATATGAAAATTAAGATGGTTTGAATGCTGGATTTTTTTTATTATTGTGGTAAAGGTAGCATGTACAGATGAAGTTGTGTCCAGGGCAGGGCATGTGTGGTGCGGTGATGCGAGTGGTGGTGTATGTTGTGCAGTTGTCGGTGCACAGCACGGAGCCTTTGCCTGGGAGCGAGAGCAAGCCTGTCTCCTTGGTGCTGAGGCTCCGGTAAGGCCCGGTCGAGTCGCACACATGCAGACTGAACACTGAGTGCTTGTCACATGACAAACGGCGCTTGCCGTGTCGCATCGATGGGTAACAGCAATCGGTGTGTGCTGTTATGTTGCCGCAGAAATTCCAAGAGAGAGTTGAACGACATCCGCTTTGAATTCACTCGTGGTAAAGGTGAGTCCTCCGCTCTGCGTCTAGCGTTACAGCAACGATCATGGGGTTTGGCAGACGCAAGGCAGCGATGGTCACAGTAGCATTTGTGCAAGAGGAGCTCTTGACGTTGAAACGAACACTGACGCGCGAGCATGCGTGCGCACAAGTGGGGCGCAACGCTGCTGTCGCCCACTGTTGTAGCTCGTGTCGCTCACCCCCATGCACTGCGGCTACTGACTCGGCACACCTGTGGAGCGGTTCTGCGAAGTTCACACGCGCGTGGATGTGTTATAGCTATGGGACCTTTTTGCCAGGATCAAATATGATGAAAAAATCATAGGTTTTACCCTTTCTGGCAATAAAACAGGTGTTAAAATGTCCAAACGGCAAATGGATAACCTTATAGCTCGACCCAAGTTTTTAAGTGTTCTGATACTTGCATTGTCTCTGTACTGTTTGCCTTTTGGCACTCTCTAGTCCAACACTGGTGAGACAAAGCCATAAAGAAGGCGGTCTGTTGTAGGCCAATTAGTTTTAAAGACAATGCATATATTATCAGAGTTTATTTACGTGTTTTTCCAAAAGTATGTGTGGTTAATGCAGACTTTATACCTTGCAAAAGCTATATATTTCGTGTTTGAACATCTTAACGGATGTATCTATAGTTTGTGGCTGCATTTAAAACCCTGTGACCTGAGCTCAAATCCCCCTCGTGATAAAAAAACAGTGGCGAATATTTAAACCGATCCTGAGTTTTCCCCTAGGTTAACTCAGCCTCAAATGCTGTGTAAACAACAGCATTTGGGAAACGAAAGGGCATGGTGTTGGCCACCCGCCTTAAATAGGCGTTCACTATGAGTACTTGTCCCAACGGTCTGTTAAGGCAGTTCAGGGGATCTTGTCTTTGTGTAAGTATGCATGCGTGTGTGTGTACCTGTGCTCCTTGGATGGGATGGGTGCTTCGATTTAGCGGCATCATTTGTAACTTGTGATGTGTTAGCATTTACACGGCAAGCACCGTCCATTGTGTAGCAGATTGCCACGGCCTGGCATCAGTCATGGACCCGACAGTGTGATTCATAAGCAGGGCCGTGATGTAATAATAATCGTGATGATACTCATCTGGTGTTTAAAGCTTTGGCATCTCACAGCGCCATCCATGTCTTGAGGGACAGAGTTGGGGAGCACGCCTTTACTCGCAGACTGTGCTGATTACCGTATTTTCCCGCATATAGCCCGCATACGCATATAACCCGCAGACACATATGCCCCACAAAAATAGCGTTTTGTGTTAAACAAATTTCAGATATCCCGCACCTCCATATACCCCGCATTTTAACGTCGTTACCGCAGCTTAATTCCATCAATACGAAGTTTACATTTGTTATGCATTCCACTATCAATTGTTAACATTAAAATCATAACGTGCACAGAAAACAAACTAAGCGGAAACGAGTGAACTTAAAACAGTAAATAAGTAACAAAAGTAAATATCCATTGAATAAGTAACACATAACTGGTAGATAAATACGGTAAGTACAGTTTTAGCACCCGTAGATTGCCCACTGCGCAGATAGGTAACTCCATTGCCTCGCCCCCCCCACCTCTCTCTCCCCCTTGCTCTCCCGTCACTACCAGAGACCTTGCTCTGCCCCACCCCCCAACCCCCCACCTCTCCCTCCTCCCAGTTCTCCCGTCACCGGTAAACAAAGTGCGCCCACTTCAAACATTGTCGTTTCATTGTACAAACAATTGGAATAATTTAAAACGTGATAACGTGCAATTTTAGTGTGAGTGGTTTATTCAGCGGTGCTTTAGTCAAAGGTAAGTGTTGCATAGTGGATAGTCCTACCATGAAAACATTAAACGAGTCATGACATGTCATGTGTAAAATATATATCCCGCAGGGTCTTGTTTTGTTTGTAAAAAGTGGTATACCCCGCGGGTTATATGCGGGTAAATACGGTAGATGCTGCTTCATGGTGTATGGTGGAATTGTGTGGGGTTTTTTGTCACTTGGTGTTGAATATTGTGTAATGTTATTGAATGGTGTTTGATTGCGTTTGGTAATGTTCTATGGATGTAGTGGTGTGGTCGTGTGCGATTGCATGTGTGGTGTGTGCTGTGCCGACCTTCATAGGTGCTCTCAAACAGCACTTGCCCCAACAGTCTGTTAAGGCTACACTGGGGATCTTTGTCTTGGTGTGTGATTGCATGTGTATGGCATGGTTTGTGATTGTGTGGTAATGGTGTGTCTATTGGGTATGGTAATGGTGCGATTGAATGTGTATGGTGTGTAATTGTGTGGTGATGGTGTGTCGCAGACACCGCTGATGGGGTGTCTCAGGAGCTCGTGTCTGCGGGGCTGGTGGACGGCCGGGACGTTATTGTCGGTGAGTAATTGGCCCGAGTTGTTTGTTTGTTATCGCAGACTGCAACGTTTCTTTAGTCAGGCAAACGGAAATGTGAAAAAAATATTAATCGCGAGATAAAAATGTCTCATTAGTTCAGTCAAAGCAGACAGTTCCGGCCTTCATTTACCCAGGAGATGAAACCATCCCACTGAGAAACATTGGCTCCTCCCTTGTCATGTCGCTGCATCCACGGGGGTGTCTTTGCAATGTGAGGTGTAAATGTATAAATAGCTGAGCTTGCATAGTCAAGAAGCCAGTGGTCTCTTTGGTGCCCAGTGTTTTAAATAAATATATAAGAAATATGAAATTATAATAAACTCGCCTTTTGCCCCTCCAAGGACGTGTGTATTGCAGTAAATCTGAAACTTTCAAGCGAAGAGCAGACCGCGACGTGATATATTCATTGCATCAATGCGTGTGCAATTAGTAAGGCCGCGGTGACAGACTTATTTCATTTGAAGGTTATTAAGCCCTTGTTCATCACGACGTCCTTTTTACTTCTATGTCTCAAAAGCGTGATGGAGATCACGTGATGTGAGGGTTCTGCCTTTGTAGTGTGAGGGTTGAGTTGACGCCGAGGAGGGGGGAGGAGGCGCCTCGGCCCCCCATGTGGAGTGACGTCAGCCGCTGATTATTATGAATGGGAGGGGGGAGGGTGTCCATTTGGAGGACGTCACCTTATAATGATTATTAATGAGGGGGGCTGTTCGATGTGGGGTGATGTCACCTGCTCATGATTATTAATGAGGGGGGAGGGTCCATGTGGAGGACAAAACCTGTTCATGATTATTAATGAGGGGGGCTGGTCGACGGAGTGACGTCACGAGCGTTGCACACAGACATTCTTGGCTCATTACAGTAGGTAATAATAATGGGGGGGTGTCCATTTGGAGGACGTCACCTGCTCATGATTATTAATGAGGGGAGCTGGTCGATGTGGCGTGACGTCACGAGCATTAAGGACAGACATTCCTGGGTGATTTAGTAGGTAATATAATCCTAGGACACCGCAAATACGACGGGCCTGCTCGCGGATTTCGGGATCAACAGTCCCGCGGATTTCTGGGACAGCTACGAGTCATCCACGGATTACAGAAATTTGCGGATTATTGGAATACAGAGTACTGCTGAATGTGCATGATTCTTTATAACCACTCGTGAATGTACAGTGATTTTCACTGCGACCAGTAACAAATGAATTACCCTTCCTTACCCCGACTGCTACATAGTCAAGAGATCGGCATGCAGGCTCGTCTCGGCTTAATGAGTGAGATACGTTTCCGCGAACATTTTTCGGTTAAATGTAGACTCATTAAATGATCGTCGTTTTCCTATTGACTCACTCCCGTTGTTAACAGCTGAGATACGTTTCGGGCCCCAAAATTCTCCGCTCCTTGAAGAACTTTTTAACATAAGAAATACAAATTCAAATTGTTAAATCAAGTAATAAAACATCAAATATAACACCACACATGGAAAACCACTGCTTGCAGGTGCCTGGAATTTGTTGTTTGAAGGGTAGATGTTAGTGGTTGGAGGAAGCAGCGGGGACCATGCAGGACCGGTGGTTTAAATATCACTCGCCACTGATGTTAGCCGTGGCTGGGAATCGAACCAGGGTGACTGGGTTCATAGCCACGATGCAGGGATACAGGTGAAGCGCAGCTTCCGATCCTCCGTAGCTGCAATTAATTTGCGTCGCCACCCATTACAGTGCCACCACGAGGCACCCTCCCGCACGCGACGAAATGCCGCCGTACACCACAGGATAGTTGCTAAAAGAACAGCTATGTGCCACCGTGCGCCCTCTGCCGCCACGGACACACTTATCAATCGGTCTCCACTCGATAAACAAACATTTAGTTAATTTTGCAAACAAATGAGTCAATTTAAATTACTCTTTATAGTGAAGTCTCGAAGAAAGAATGCTCGTTAAACGAGACTAGCCTGTAGTCTCAAGAGTTGACTACGTGTTTAATGGGGAGTCATCATTCGTGGCACTTACAGTATCGCGCACAGCTCTTGGTACATTGCTGACGCCCGTGCAGATCCATGGTGATGACTACATTGAATGTGTAGTCATCCCATGTCACACGTCGGTGGTATCGAGGTGGACTGAGGAATGGTGCACCCAAAACATTAAGAACCGCTTCCTCGTCACCAACCCCCACTGGCTTGCACCTGCTCCGCCGTCACGGCCCGCGCTGCCAAACAAGTTTCATACCGGCCAGTGTCTGTGGTGCACACCATCGCCGCATGCGTCTGTGCGTGCGCCGTGTTTAGTTGCTGCCAACCTGCAGAAGATTGTTGACGACCCACAGACGAACAAGTCGCTGACGTTCAAGCTGGTGAGTGTTGGGAGCGACGGCGCTATTGGCGGCGTTGGCTGGTTTAAATATCACTGTAATCGTTCAACAAACTAGAATTTTATGGTGATGTGTGACCTGCGCATGGGTGATGTGTATGTGTAAAATTATTGTTTAAAACACGTGTTTGTAACCTGTGTGGCGCGCGTGCTTGTGTGTGTGTAGTTGTGGGGAGCGGTAGTGTTGCGGTTAATGTGCTGCGCTACGAACCCAGCGTGCCGAGAGCGATTCCCGCTCACGGCTAACACCAGTAACGATTATCTCAACCGGTCCTGGGCCTCTCCTAGGTCGACTCAGCCTCAAATGAGTACCTGGTGCAGTGTGTAAAAACATCGCCACTGGGGAGACACAGGCAGTCGGGCATGGTGTAAGCCACCCACCCCCTCGCATGCCGTGCCGGCCTTCATAGGTGCTCGCTAACAGCACTTGCCCAAACAGTCTGTTAAGGCTATACGGGGAATATTTGTTTCTGTCATGTGTTGTAGGCGTCGGGCTGTGAGGGCTCCGAGATCCCGGACGACGTGAAACTCATCGGCTTCGCGCAGCTCAGCATCAGCTAGGAGCGCAGCAATGGCACCTCCACCGGTGTCTCCCGCGCCAGCAGCACGACCTGAACACCGCTCTTCTCTCCTTTCCTTTTTTATCATTGATTTTCTCCGGATGGCCACAGTTTTATTTGAATAACATTGGGCTCATTGTAAATATAAAAAACTAATCATTTAACGATGACATTTTGTCCACGACGTGCAAACTCATAGGTGCGCTGCACATGGCTGCTGCGGCGACACGGTGTTAGTCTTTATAAGGCTTCGCATGAACTCCCTCGGCATCTTCACTTTTCAATCTCCCCCCAGAGGCAAGGGCAACAGATATGCCATAAGATTTTTAGACTATGCATAGTATATAAAATGTTAAACCAATTTAAAGGAGAATTAAAATAATGTAAGTATTGTTGACCAAGAGTGCACAGCTTTTCGTGGGGAGACACAAATATGAGAATGAAGACACTCCATCCTTTACGAGCAACACGGGCCTGCCAACTCAACGGGCTAGTTAAGCTATATCCATAGCCGTCATCCCATCCCGAACTGCGAAGCTAGCCAGCTAGCCGCAATGCATACCCTAGCCGTAGCTCTTACCCAGCTAAATGTAATCCCACCCATGCCCCCTAACCGTATCCTTTCTACCTGCGATTAACCAAAACAATTAGCCACGACCTTCACCCAGCAAACTGCAATACTCTTGATCTGACCCCTTCCCTGCTTGCGAGGCAGCTATTGCTGCCTACATGGATAGCCCTGTCCCAGCCGGCCACAGCCCGGCTCAACCCAGGCGGCTACGAGCATCGAGCCTGCAAGGCCGCCGCCGCCCAGGCCCCGCTGTGTTGGGAAGAAGCACCTTTAGGTGTGGGCAGCGTAGGACTTAGAACCATCTGCTTTTATAGAACGTATTAATAACAAGTCGGCATGAGAGTACAACACTAAAATAAACGTGAACACATATAATTAATTACACTAACGGGGTTAGTGGAGGTGCGATGGCAAGATTGTGGATTCGGGTGAATCTTGGTGGCGGTGGCACCGGACGGCGCGAATTGTGACGGCGTGCACGGAGGGAGGATCGCTTTAGAGGTGCAGGCTGCTGAGCGCCGCTGTCCGCTAGGCCGGAGAAGTGAGCGTCCCTCATCGCGCGAGTGCGTGAGCCGGGGCTGATGGCAGAGTGGCCCCTCGGAGACTCCCTTTACTCTAGACGTGCCGTCTGCGTGTGTTTGTGTTATTCAACAATACGTGTCAATTCCCGCTGGTTTCCACACAATAATAAAACATACGTTTGCTCTACAACATTGGATGTTACATCTTATTTAAGGGATCACGGAGAATACTGCAGTCTTGTTCATTGGGATCGTTAATTTTAAGTTGAAAAAATATTGTTCAAGCAAACATGTGTGTATTTATGCAATTTGTCACCTGTATTGGATGATACTAGGCTCAAAACGAATGCCGTGGGACGCGTTACTCCAGCACTTGTGGAAACTAAAGCAATGTTCGTGTTTAACGGCTTGCGTCCACGCAAATTTTTATCCCAGGTTGTGTTTCAGGGGGCAAGCGTGGTGCTCGTTGCAGCGCAGCTCGCATGAGTGGCTCCTCCTCCCTTTGTGCGGTGGCCTTCCCACACTCGACAGCGCCTTTCGTCTCGCCGCTATCGGAACGCTCGCGATAATCCACGGAGTAGCATTGCTTGGAGGGCTTACGGATGGCGCTCCTGCTGAGACCGTTCCCATTTCTGACACGAGTGGAGCCCGAGCGGGTAGGCTCAGAGGAGTGATAGACGGTAAGCGATTTAGTGTCCTTTCGGGTGTCCAAATCGATCCCCAGAATTATTTCCCATCGCAACTCCGGGAACCTCTGGAGTGCACATTGCAGTGTGTACAGACCTAGGTGGTTAGGCGAGTAGATTAGTGCGAGTTGAATTCATCTGTACATGTCCAGATCAATATTCTTACAGATATACCTTACAGTGTTTGGGACCCTAAGGAATCGTGGCATTTGGCTTAATTTATACATCAATGGAAACTGCCTCATTGGCCAGTATGGGCATGACTCGTGCACCTGCGCTCAGCTGGGTTTTGTGCCGACTCTGGGAATCAGAAACTGAATGGGGAAATGGTTGCTTTCATTAAACGCATTGCAGCACCATTCAAAACTGCCCCAATTATATAAAGGGGGGGGGGGTTGGGGGGGGAGGGCTACATACAGGGTCGGGCTTTTCTGAAAAGCGCTCTATGTTATTTGCAATGTGACATTTTACGTTGGTCGTTGATTTGATCGTTCACATTTAAAGGTGTACCTTTTTTTAAAGTGTGCTTCACTAACGTGAATGGGCAGGGAGACGCAGGATGCAGTGTCGTGGCAGTGGAGGCTCGTGCAATGCAGGCCTTGTGGGCCCTCTGGGGGTGGGGTCGGAGGGGCAGCACCTTCAGCTGCCCGTGCCGAGGCTACCTTCCCGCGTTAAAATCCGGCCCGGCCACTGCTGCCCCGCAGCTGGTTGTTGGTTATTGTGCCTATTGCTTATGAAAGAAAAAAGATCACTTAAGTGGAATTTCAAAGGTCGATTACTCTTATCACTATGGTTTAGGCTATGGTTATTCTTCACTACTATGGTTTAGACTGTAAAAGTGTAGACCCTTTCAGTTATGTGAAAAAATAAAAGTCCTATTAAGTTCATCGTTTTGATTGTGTGCGTGGGAGGAGGGGTGCTGTGAAGAGTGCTGGTTTGTGCAGGCTGATACTGCTGCCTTACACAACAGCACAGCTACTTGGACCAGAGAGCTTCGATCTGCAAACTCCAGCAAATTGCGCACTTCAGGTGGTGGATTGGCTGGCGTTCCAAGTGGACTGCGACCCTCCAAAGCGGTGTTTCTCAAAATTGTTTTGGCCCGTGGACCACCCAGCCCCTACCCATGATGACAAAACGCATTAACTTCTCTTTAAATAGCAGCGATACAAAATAATTGATATTACTGCAACATGTCTTTTTTTTTAAAGCAGCCATAAGGTTTCTTTTAAGAGGGGTGTTGGGGGACACTTAGATATTAGGGTTTGGGTGGTTTAATCGGGGTCGTTTATCTAACTTTATTTTAAATGAAATATAAGTAAAATATAGTGTCTGAAACTAAATGAAACATTGTCATTATTTCCGGATCAACCTGCATTTGTATCAGCAGCCCGCGGACCACACTGAGAACCACAGCTCTAAAAAATCGCGCCGCCCATATGGTCGTCCCCGTGATACGTTGATCAAACATCTCTCGAGACACCGGTGGATGGCAGCAAAAGCAGTTTATGCAAACGCTGTCGCAATAGGTCACGTTAGGTTGCAAGGGTCCGCTAACTATGCATGATGAATGAAGAAGGGAACCTTCTCTGCTAGGAAAGGTCTTGGCAATGATAATTTGACATTGGGGGGTTCGCAAGCCTAGCAAAACAATGTGGTCTTGCAAAGACAATATTTTGTCTGGTCTAGCAGATGTGGGTGTTTTTTTTTTTTTAACAGGACCTACACTTCTGTACAGGCCTGTTCAATGCCTATGCTACCAAAAAATTAATTTGGGTTTTGGGGACTGACCGTCTGCACAAAATCGTTAAGGACTTTCAAGATGATGATAGAGTTGGGTAAAGTTGTCAATGGAAGGGCTATTTCCTGTCTACCTTGGTGTGGTCGTGATGTCGGCTGGTTCCTAAACTATTTGAAGTCTTGAGCACGCATCTAGAAACATTCTGTAGCTGTACCAGTCAGATGTTGGTGCAGACACTGAGAGGTCCATTGGCTGCGGGTGGCCAAGGGATTGTTGTCGACTGGTCAACCCTGCTCGCTGTGCTGATGACTTTGTAATTGCTGCTTACTGAGAATTCGGAGACTCGTGGAGGTCTCCCTGATATACCTCCACAGCCGTATTAGCTGCAGTGCAGAACTTCCCCTCGGCATTGGGCTGTGATGGAGGAAGATGCCAACCCCAGCTGCGAGCGATTATCAAATTCGTACAACTTTTAATTGCTAGCTCAACCCAGGCTGCATAATGCAGCTGTGTACGTTGAACTTCTTTCGCACCGTATGTACAGCCAACCGTGCTGCGAGGTGTGGGGAAGAACAGCAAACTAAACTCAAAGCAGTTCTAAAGAAATAAGTATCCAACCTAGATTTCAAAGTGCATAGCTCGAGTGGCTTCCTAATATCGGAAGAGCGTTCCAGACGGTCAGAGAAGCGCATCTGAAAGCGCGCGATGCAGTGACCGTTATTTTTGATGGCCAGCCAAAAGTCGCTGCTGTGAGGACGACCGCAATTCGCGTGATGGTTTACGCTCATTGACGAGATGATCAGCAAGGTTATGTTTGTAATGCGCGCGACCTTATCGACCTGTCCTGTTGCTCCACACGAAGCGCCGAGGATTCTCATACACAACCATTGTGGACCCTTTACAGCCAGCACACTGCTGGCTTTACACATTCAAGCTGACCTGCCTACAGTCTCAGCTTGAGTTTAACAAGGCTTTGATCGTGAGGAGTTTACATCAACAAAGCGAAGGAGCCAATAAGAAAGCCTTCAACACTTCACGTTGCTTCGAAGTCTCGTATCCGAAGTGTGGCGGCAAAACCACCGTGGTGAGATCACTTATTGGCGGAGGGGTCGCCGTAAGTGTGCACGTGTGTATGGAAGTCTGTAGGCTGTGTCAATGCTGCTCGCGTGCAGGGAGTACACGTGTCGTGGCGAAATGAATGCTCAGTAACAGCACCGTGGGGATCGCGTCACGTCGCGATCTCTACACCCGTCCACTGATGGTCACGGCACATTGGGAGCACTGCTAGGTGGAATGCGTGAAGCGCAGGGTGGTGTCGCTTGTGGTGGGGCGGCCGTTGTTGGAGAGGAAATATGGTCGCGAGGGAAAAGCATCGCAAATGTTTATGCCGGCACCAAATGTCGGTACAAATATATTCCCGACACCCGAACACAGATGCCAATTACGGGACAGGTGGCAACCGACCTCGTCAAGGACACTTCTGGGGCAGCTGGAGGCAGTCACCACCTCCTCCCTCATCTCGTCGTCTCCTCCCTCCCCCTTCGTATCTCCTTTCCTCCCCTCCTCACCTCTCTCTCTCCCTACCCTCCTTTTCCTCCCATTGCCCGCTCATCCCCTCCTTCCTCCCCTGCCCCCGTCCTCTAACTCTGGCCCTCTCCCCGCACTCCCTGTGCCCTCGTCTCGCCGGACTTGCTGCTGCTGCTGCTACTCGGGGCTATGGTTCCGGGCGAGGCGGGCGCTGCCGTTGAGTCGGCGTCGCTCGCGAATGGCGACAACAACAAGAGGACGGCAGCGGCGGCGGCGGCCGCGGCTCCGGCGGGGAGCACCGGCGTGGCAACCGCGTGGCTCATCTTCTACAACGTGGCCATGACGGCAGGGTGGGTCCCCGCGGCGCGCTCCCCTCTCCAGAGCCGCTGCAGCGCACGCGCGGTGCACCACCCCGCTCCACCAACCTCCCTTCGGCGCGTGGAACTTTGCGGGAGAACCTGGCGGGCCCTGTTATAATTAACCGCGGGACCTCGGTGGGATCGGGGACCTGGTCCCCTGCGCGGAAGGCGGCGGTGGTGGGGGGAGGGGGGGTTCCCGGGCCCCCGCCCGCACCGCCTGGGCTCCTGCTGACGGGCGAATTGCGCGGCCAAAAATAGCGACACGGGAGCCGAGTTCAAGACAGCTGCTCCCATCGAGAGGAGGAGGAGCTGGGGGGAAGGGCGGAAGTAGGGACAGCCGGACAGGTGCCCGCGGGCACGGTCATCTCATCGGGGGGATTGGGTGCAGGGTCCCTCTCCATTCTTACACACAGTCCCAACGCTGACTCACAACACGGACACACAGTCCCAACACTGACTCACAACACGGACACACGGCACCAACACTAACTCACACCACGGACACACAGTCCCAACACTGACTCACAACACGGACACACAGTCCCAACACTGACTCACACCACGGACACAGCACCAACACTGACTCACACCACGGACACACGGCCCCAACACTGACTCACAACACGGACACACAGTCCCAACACTGACTCACAACACGGACACAGTCCCAACACTGACTCACAACACGGACACACGGCCCCAACACTGACTCACAACACGGACACACAGTCCCAACACTGACTCACAACACGGACACACAGTCCCAACACTGACTCACAACACGGACACACAGCACCAACACTAACTCACACCACGGACACACGGCCCCAACACCGACTCACAACACGGACACACAGTCCCAACACTGAGTCACAACACGGACACACAGTCCCAACACTGACTCACACCACGGACACACAGCACCAACACTGACTCACACCACGGACACACGGCACCAACACTGACTCACAACGGACACACGGCACCAACACTGACTCACAACACGGACACAGCACCAACACTGACTCACACCACGGACACACGGCACCAACACTGACTCACCACGGACACACGGCACCAACACTGACTCACAACACGGACACACAGTCCCAACATTGACTCACACCACTGACACAGTCCCAACACTGACTCACAACACGGACACACGGCACCAACGCTGACTCACACTATGGACACACTGCACCAACGATGACTCACAACACGGACACACAGCACCAACGCTGACTCACACCACGGACACACTGCACCAACGATGACTCACACCACGGACACACAGTCCCACCACTGACTCACAACACGGACACACAGCACCAACGCTGACTCACACCACGGACACACAGCACCAACACTGACTCACACCACGGACACACGGCACCAACACTGACTCACAACGGACACACGGCACCAACACTGACTCACAACACGGACACAGCACCAACACTGACTCACACCACGGACACACGGCACCAACACTGACTCACCACGGACACACGGCACCAACACTGACTCACAACACGGACACACAGTCCCAACATTGACTCACACCACTGACACAGTCCCAACACTGACTCACAACACGGACACACGGCACCAACGCTGACTCACACTATGGACACACTGCACCAACGATGACTCACAACACGGACACACAGCACCAACGCTGACTCACACCACGGACACACTGCACCAACGATGACTCACACCACGGACACACAGTCCCACCACTGACTCACAACACGGACACACAGCACCAACGCTGACTCACAACACGGACACATGGCACCAACGCTGACTCACACTATGGACACACGGCACCAACACTGACTCACGACACGGACACACAGTCCCAAACACTGACTCACAACACGGACACACAGCACCAACGCTGACTCACAACACGGACACACAGCACCAACACTGACTCACAACACGGACACACAGTCCCAACACTGACTCACACCACGGACACACGGCACCAACACTAACTCACAACACGGACACACGGCACCAACGCTGACACACCACGGACACACGGCACCAACGCTGACACACCACGGACACACGGCACCAACGCTGACTCACACTACGGCCACGCGGCTCCAACACTGACTCACAACACGGACACTCGGCACCAACACTGACTCACACCACGGACACTCGGCACCAACGCTGACTCACAACACGAACACATGGTCACAACATCTACGATTGGATCACAGAAGTCCTGCGGTGCCTCCAACCGAAGACTTCCTTTGAACACCACGTGACACGCTGTTCTGCGAGAGATCCACCGGTAGAACAATCGGAACGTCCAGGAGACCATTGAATATGGCGATGGGTCACGTTCTTGGAGAAAAAGGCGATATTAAATACTTCGGCCTTACCTAAATAATGGGGCGGGCTACACGGCAACGATATAGACGCAACACAATTGAAATAAGCACTACTGTATGCCACAAATTAAAACAAAATTATTGAAATAAACACGTATAAACCCTATACAAGACACATTCCTGGAGAATAAATAGTATAAATACTGAATAAATACCATCCTTCCAAATGATGATCCAAAGCGAGTGTGTGTGTCCGTGATGGTTAACTCACTGTGCTATGAACCGGGCAACTCGAGTTCAATTCCCGCTCACGACCAACACCAGTGACGATTATCTGAACCGCTACTGGGCCTCCCCTAGATCGGCCCAGCCTCAAATGAGTACCTGGTTTGGTGTGTAAACATCGCCACTGGGGAGACGAAGGCGGTGGGGCGTGGTGCTGGCCATCCCCCCCCACCCCCCGTGTGCCGTGCCAGAGTGGGGAGCTGGCACCGTTGCCTGCCGGGCTGCTCAGTCACCAATGGGGAGGTCAGGTGGGAGAGGGGGTCTGAATCGGCCACTGAACGGCATGGCGAGTTCGTCTATCCTAGCTGATGAACAGTAAGGTTTTATTTTTGTGTTAGATCACGTGAATATATAAATGTTGTGTCGTTAAACCCGCCACCACCGGACACAGCCAACTAGTAAGGGTTGTCACGTAAACAGAACGTATCAATTCGTCACTAGTACAGCACACAAGGTGTGTTGGAGAGCCAAGCCACATTTATAATCTGAGTACGACGTTTCGCCAGTAATTACAACTAGCTTCATCAGGCGAGTTGTAATTTCTGGCGAAACGTCGTAATCAGATGTAAGTGTTGTGGCTTGGCTCTCCAGCACACCGGTGTGCTGTACTAGTGACGAATTGACACGTTCTAGTTACGTGACAACCCTGACTAGTTGGCTGTGTCGGGTGGTGGCGGGTGTAACGACACATGTATATATTTACGCGATCTAACCCAAAAAAATACCTGCATTGTGGATGACATTAATGGCGAAAGCCTACTGCGTGTTAAACGAACAGTAAGGTTCTTTCCTATAATTTCCGAAAATGCCACACAGCCCACAGCAGCCCGCTGCTCGCACTGCTGTAGATG
Source organism: Petromyzon marinus (assembly GCF_048934315.1). NCBI lineage: Eukaryota > Metazoa > Chordata > Hyperoartia > Petromyzontiformes > Petromyzontidae > Petromyzon > Petromyzon marinus. The sequence continues at coordinate 422,175 of NC_133700.1, read as the reverse complement.
GATCATGATCGCCGTGCATGGTGGTGGTTCAGAATCTGTCTATTGATCGTCAGCCTTGCTGCATGTGTGCACGTGGTGGTGGTGGTGGTGTAGATGGATCGTGATGTCGGGGGTGATGCTGAAGCACGCGCTGCTGCAGGGCACCGTGCGCGGCATCTACCGCAGCGTCGAGAAGCCGCTCAAGCTCTTCCAGACCGCGTCTGTCCTCGAGGTGCCGGTCCGCGACGCTCACAGCAGCAACTCTAAACAGCAGGAACAGCGGGCCATGCGCTCCATCCGTCGTTTGAACTGGGGATGTTGAACGCAAACCGATAACCGTTTCGAGAACTGCCTACCGGTTCTGAAAGTCACGCACCGGTAACCAATTCCAGTGGATTTTTTTTGGCATTAATGCACTTATTTTAACTTTTACCGTTGTTTTAACGCTGCCATAGCCATTACACGGCTACGGCAGCTCCCCTTGTTAGCCAGGTTAAAAGTGAATTAGTTTACATTTAATGCTGGACACGGTTATGCAAACATTGATTTTAACAGCCCTAATCAAACCAATCTCTCAACGCGCTCCCACGTGCTATCGGAATTTACAGCGTGTGGGTTCCGCGTGATTATTCTGAGTTTTGCTCCACGTGCTGGGGAGCTTCCCCAGCAACTGAAGCGTAACGTTGGACGTTGTGCGGAAGCGCACGCGGTGACAACCCGAATGCACAAGGGGGCGCTGCACAGCACCGTCACAGCGCGCAACTCGCCGTCCCAGCACAGGTCTCTAATTGGGAATTTTGCTGTCCTTGGCAGGTCCTGTACTCCTTTTTCGGTGAGCAATGCACTCACTGACAATTCGTGTTCTTCCGTTGCGAGGGAACTCGATGCACACTTCTGAACCAATCACAAGAAAAAAACCTAGCATGGCTAACCAACGCCAAGAACCACATCTGTATCATTTCGGGTGAGGTTGACAATAAAACACTTTCAACAGAGGTCGGGAATTTTTTTTTAAAAGGTAATGTTATGCTACTTTAACCACCGCCAAGCGTGTTCTTACCCGTTAGAGCACGAGTTTGTGCGTTCAGTTGTTCCTGAATAACACGGAGGCTCCCTGAACAGATCGGCCTGCCAGCTTGTTGTTATCCCTCTCTGCCCCCCCCAGGCATCGTGCCGTCGAGTGTGACGCTCAAGGCGTTCCACGTGTCCTCGCGAATCTTCCTACTGTGGGCCGTGGTGCACAGTGTGAGAGAGGTACCAAAATTATAAACGCCTCCTTTGAACTTACAGCTTTTGTGACTGCAGGAATTCATGTTCTTGGGTCTTTCGGTAAAGTCACATAGATTTAAAACAAACCTGCCTCAGCAGCTTTCCCGCTATTTTTTTATCCTGATGACGATTGCTTGTGTTGCGATTTAAACGTCGTAGTTTTTGGTTCTTTTTTTGTTATTTTCGTTGAACCTATCTACATGACTTTACCGAAAGACCCAAGAATATGAACGCCTCCTCTCTACCATTTGTCTCTCCACAGTGTTGTTTTACATGACCCATTGGCCATACGCATGGCCTTGATGGAGTGCATCTTTGCTTAACTAATTCTATAGATGAACATGCTGAGCCAATTTTTACATTGTCTCATCATCAGAAGAGTTAGGCTAGAGTGAGCCAATGCTTGTGAGCTGCCATGTGTACCCTCTCTGTGTGATATGGGCCCTGCAAAATACATAATGTCCACACGTTTTTCTCTCCATATACACAAATATTTTTTCTACAACTTTTTGGCCTCATGGACTTTTGGGAGTGCTCATTATCAGCAGAATTAGTTAAATACATGGACACTCTGGACTGGTTTCGATATTCAGTGTCTCATCAACACCCATACTCGGGTGCTGCGATATAACGATATATCACATATTAGATCCACAATAATCATGTTTCTGTTTTTTCTAACGATCATCATATTGCGATCACAGTTGCTCATCCTACTTTTCTAAACTATTTTACTTTCTGAGGTGGCAAGATAGAAACCACGTGAGATACGAGAGGCTTGAGCTGATTTAGATGGAGAGATACAGATGTACCCCGATGCACGTTAATTTGATTTACGGTGACTCGTTATGTTCGTCATAAATGAACACATTTTTATTTCTCATTTGTTCCGATATTAATTTTTTTTTTGGTCTAAATTATATAGTAAACCCTCGCTATGCGCGCATTCTCGATTCGCGAGTTTCGCATATCCGTGAGTTACTAAATGTTTACCGATTCCCTATTCGCGACACCGGGGAGGTGTGCGCGGAATGTTACATTTGCAGCAATCCCGCTCTATACTCGCTATTGTGCATTTTGACTTTATATGTATTTAGTCGATTCGTTTATACATATTGGTGTAAACGAGTCAACCGTGAGGTCCATTAAAAATAAGGCGAATGCAATCGGATAAAGTGTATGCGGCGAATGCTCCCCAAACACCTGCATCTCCCGAGGGAGTCATCCTCCTGAATTCCTCACCACCACCTCCATCGTTGTCAAATGATGATCATCAATCGTAATAAAAACACATTAAACATTTACCATTTCCCCACCCCCCCCCCCGCCCAAATTATCGCTCGTACTAGGGACGTCATCCCATTTTTCCCCCATTGGAACGAGGTTTCTGCATTCGTGAATTCTGCATTCGCGAGCGTTTTCAAAAACGTAACGCTCGCGAATTGTGAGGGTTTGCTGTAAAATTTTGGTGGGGTGAAAAAAATGAACTAAATGCGCGTTTTGTCGTTTGTCCGTGCATTTAATACCATTCCAGGCAATTCTGGCCGCCACCATTTGTAGCTTCGCCACGTGTTGTTTACAAGCGGGGTAGTGTAAACTACTGTACCACCATGCTTTGAACTGTACGTACTGTACGTACTGTAGGTACAGTACTCCCCAGCAGGGGGAGGAAGACGCTCCTCCTGTCCCTCCCCCACCCTCCCTGTCTGCCCCCACCCTCGACACCTTACAACCACGTGTACGGCAGTTTCAAGTTATAATGCAGTGTATTATTAATCCCTGTCTAGTTATTCTCCGTATTTAAGTATGAAAATATTTTAGTATGTGTTGAAAAGTGTTATTTTAGTAGGCTTTGAATCAGAAAATATTTTCTTAGGAACGCATCTTTGGTTGACGTAGTGGGATATATTTCAGTTTCCAAGCGTGTCTCGCTTAACGAGCAAGATGCATTCCACGAAAATTGCTCGGTAAGTGAAAACTCTTGAAACGATCATCGTTTTCCCATTGACTCCCATGTTAAAAGCTGAGATACGTTTCAGCCCCAACTTTTTCCACTCTTGAACAACGTTTAAACGTGAGAAATATACATTATAATCTTGACTTAAAGCTTTCGTGAATGCAGGAATTCATATTCTTTTGGTCTTTCAGTAAAGTCACGTAGATAGGTTCAAAGAAATGAACAAAAACTACGACGTTTCGATCGCAGCACAAGCGGTCGTCCACTTGTGTTGCGACCGCTTGTGTTACGATCGAAATGTAGTTTTTGTTAATTTCTTTGAACCTATCTACGTGACTTTACCGAAAGACCCAAAGAATATAAATTACTAGCGGGAAGTACCTGCCGTTGCCCGGGCGAAAAAGACAGACACACACATCGACCTACACACACTTACAGACATTGACCCACACACACAAATACATCGACTTACACACACATATGGACTCACACACACAGACATCGACCTTAGATACACACCCATGGAGTTACACACACACGGACAACAACAACCGCCATTCACCACTAAGTGGTGGTGACGTCACCGCGACGCTTGTGCCAGGCTATGTGCACCTTGAGACCATGTGAAGTGTCGAACGCCCGCTAGCAGGAGGTCACGGGGCAGACGCAGATGCCACAGGTCGACTGACTGAGACGACTGGCTGATGCACCACCTGTGCCCCCTACTGTGGCAACCTGCTGTGCTTTAGCCACCCGGCGCTCCGCTCGTTGTCGTAAGCGTCGCTGCTCCGCCCTCCGTTGTTGTTGGAGGGTAACTGCCTCCAACTGCCCAGTAGCGTCCTTCACGAGCCTCCTCCACAGAGGCCGATCTTGACACCGCTGGTACCAGTTATCGGCAAGTCCACTCAGCTCCACATCTTCCTGTACCACATCACTCCATCTCTTCTCTAGCCCGTGCCGTGCCCGTTTAGCCCCCTCTATCCGGCCGAACAAAAGCTGTTTCGGCATGCGGTGACTGGGCATGAGGGCTACATGACCCAGCCAACGCAGCCTTGCCTGCCGGAGGAGCTCACTGATGGGACTTTGCCCAAATCTTTCAAGGATTTGTGAGCTCACACAATTCAGCCAGGTTAAACCCAGGATGGATCGTAGGCAGGCCAGCCTAAATGTTTCCAATTGGCGAAGATGCTCCATTAGGGGGTCCATGTTTCGCAAGCATAGAGAAGGGAGGGAATGACCATCGCTGAGAAGACCTGAAGCTTCGTGCGGAGCGACAGACCAGGTAGCTTCCACACAGCGTTACGCAACCGATGAAAAGATAATGCTGCTCGACTGATTCTGAGTGAGACCTCTGCTGTCAAACCGGAGCCGGTCATGAGCACAGTGCCCAGGTATGGGAAACTCTCCACTCTCTCCACAACTGCCCTATCACCGATTGGGAGTTGTGGGGGTGGAGTGCCCGATGGTACAAAATACCCAGGCAGGTGCTTAGCAGCAGTGCCTCCAACTCCTCCTTTGAATGAGCAGCAATTACCAAATCATCAGCATACATAAAGTGGTTGAGCAATAGGGAGCCATCCCTTGACCACACCCGGACATCGATCATCCTCCCATTGTATCTGTACCAGATGCAAATTTCTCTGGTACAGCCATCAAAGGCTTCACGAACGATGTGGTCGAAAAACATGTTAAATAATGTGGGAGCCAGAGGACATTCCTGTCTCACCCCGGCTACGTAGTTTTACCCGGGCCCGCTCACCATCATGAAGGTCCTTAATGATTGTGAGCAGAGGATCAGGGACTCCGAAAGCACGAAGAACAACCCAGAGCCCAGGCCTACTGATGGTATCATCATAGGACTTGACCAGGTCAATAAAGCAGAGATGTAGGTCTTGTTAGAATTTCCTACACCTCTGCTGTAGCAAACGGACAGAAAATATGGCATCTGTGCAGAACTTCTCTTTACTGAAACCACATTGGGGCTCCGCAAGCCTCTCCTCAGTGTGCCTGGCAAGGCGATGTTGAATAATCCTTGCCAGGACCTTTCCCGGCACACTGAGGAGTGAGATGCCCCTGTAGTTGTTACAGTCTGTGCGGTCCCATTCTTAAAGAGGAGGACTACAAGGGCATTCTTCCAATCCTGCGGAACCCGTCCAGTGTTCCAGACTGTTGTTATGATGTCAGTCTGTGCACAAATGCCACCCTCCTTTGCATTTCGCTTGGCAGATCATCTCTGCCCGGTGCCTTTCCTGGTCTCAGACTCTGGATCGCCTTTAGTACTTCCTCAACAGATGGCACCTCAGCCAGCCACTCACAGGGGGTGACTTCCTCACTTTGTCCCACGATGTTTTCCATGTCTAGGGATTTCCCTTCCCCCAGGACTTCACAGAAATGCTCAGCAAATCTGCAAACCTGTTCCTGGGGGTTGGAGATTACCGTTTTTTCTTCTAATGATGGTAATAGGTGTGGCACTGCAGGTTACTTTTTTGATGGAGTTAAATAGGGATTTGTGATCGCGGGCCATTGAGGCAGACTCCATCTCCTCAGCAACCTGCGACCACCACCCATCCTTGCAGCATCTCACGGCTCTCCGAACCTCCGAGCGAAGGCTGTGGTAAGCCTCCTCATTCTCTGATGTGGGATGCTGTAGATGATTAGAGTGGGCCTGTGGCTTTTTCTCAGCCATCCTGAACACCTCCTCTGTCAGCCAGGGTCTCTGGGGAGTTCTGGACCACGTACCCAAAGCAGCTATTGCAGCTGCCTGAGTCACAGTCCTAAACCTCGCCCATTTACCCTCGACATCTGGAGGAGTGGGAGACGATGCCAACCCCAGCCGCAAGCGATGATGAAATTCTCGCTTGCAACTTTCATCACCTAGCTGAGACCAGGCTACCTTAGGTTTGAATGGGGTCCTGGGTGTACACCCACCACCGGACTGGAAGAATGGCAGGCGCATCTTACAGATGACAAGTCGATGGTCAGAGGGAAGATCAGCTCCCCGGTAGGTCCTGGTATCAAGGACATGGGCCCACATCCGCTGTTCCGTCACTATGTAGTCCAGAAGATGTTCTTGCTTGGACCCGGCATGCATCCACGATGTTGTGTGGATGCTCCGATGCTGGAACAGCGTGTTGGTAATTACAAGCCCATGGGCTGCACAAAAATATAGCAGCCTCCTACAGTTGTTATTGAGCTGATCTGGACCATGCCTTCCAATCGCTGCAGACCAAGTGCCAGTATCATGACCAACTCGGGCATTGAAGTCACCCAACAAGATGACTTTATCCCAAGGCGCCACTTTAGCTAGCACCTGTGACAGGAGGTCATAGAAGGCATCTGACTCATCGGCCTTGTCTGCATCCCTCCACGGATGTTCATCTTCGATGGGGGCATAAGTAACCATGATCACCACTCCTCGCCTCCGGTTGATGGGAAGGCGAGCCCAAAGTAGCCTGGGGCTTACAGCTTCCCACACCTCACCGCCATGCTCCCACGCCCCCTTCATTATTTTGTTCAGAAGAAGAGCCACTCCCTGTTGTTTGGTATTCTCCTGCCCCGAGTAGAGGACTGTCCACCCCTCATGGTGGCAGGAGCCAGAGCCGGTCTACCGGACCTCATGAATACCACAGATATCCAGGCGGTACCGTTCCAGCTCCCGACAGAGGAGTGGCAGCCTCTCCTCCGCAGTGAGCGGTCGAACATTCCACGTGGCCATCCGTAGTGGCTTTTTGTTGTTTCTAACACACACATGCGCCTACACACACACACAAAGAAATGGACTTACACACTCACATGGAGCCACACACACACATCGACTGACACACACACACATCGACTCTCACACACACTCACATGGAGCCACACACACACATCGACTCTCACACACACACACATGGACCCTCACACACACATCGACTCATGCACACACACAAAGACTCTCAGACACACATCGACTCACACACAGACATTGACTGACACATACAGACACATCGACTCTCACACACACATACACAAAGAAATGGACTAAGACTCTCACATGGAGCTACACACACACATCGACTCACACAAACAGACACATCGACTCACACGCACACATGTACTTAGACAGACATACATATTAAGAAATGTACTATTTTAATTGTAAAATTTTAGTTGTCTACACACACACACAAAACACGCACACACATTGACTAACACACACACATCGACTGACACACATATTGACTCGCACACACACATGGACTCTCACACACACACACACATCGACTAACACACACTCATGGACTCACACAAACAGACACGTTGACTCACACACACATATCGATGCAGACACACACGTAATAATTTAAAATAGAAGTAACCTAATTGTTAAATATTAGTTGTGTACACACACACAGCACGCACACACATTGACTAACACACACAGCGACCGACACACAGAGATATAAACACATACACACACACCGAGTCGCACACACATCGACTGATACACATGTAATGAGTGGCTCCGACACGGTAGAACTTCAAGTTATTTATTAATACATTATTCGGTACAGCTTCAGGTTCTCTCTCTCTTGCGTTGCGGATGTTAGCCACTCGGGTGGCTGTGCTGCCCCGCGCCACGTGGCGCTCACCAGCTCACCAACACGCCACTGGCTGACGACGCGCTGGGAGCGGCTGAGCGGCTGAAGGTCGAGCCGCCACGTGGCAGGTGGAGGTGGCGGGGCAGTAGCGACGGGGAGCTCCTCTTGATCTTCACACACCGACCCCGCACGCTGCTGTGCCCCTGGCTTATATTCACCCCCCGTGACTAAGCCCCGCCTCTGGCCACGCCCCTCTTGGAACCTTCGGGAACGTTCCCAAGGCTTCACTGGAGGATCCGCCCATCACCTTTACCCCAGATATAATATCTACTGTAGATAAGCCGTAGCTGTATAACCAATGTACGCCCCACAATATTACAGAAGATGGCGCCCACATTACACACACGGGCGTAGACACACACACGGTGGCAGACACGCACATGGACTCCCACGCACACAAAGGCTTACACACGAAAATATATTAATATTGACCAAGTAAATTTTGAAATGTTAGTTGTCAGCACACAAACATTATGAATGTAATATTTGCAAGGTGGTTATAGAAAAAAGTTTTCTGTAAAGGTGAGTTGACAAATAATAAATATAATAATGCCAGTGATTGTTAAAAGATTAGTTGTGAGCAGGCAACCAAAAATTGTAGTCTGCACACAAACATAGTTAATGTAATATTAGCAAGGTGATTATTAAAAAGCTGGGTTTATAGCAATATGAGGTTAGGGAAAGAAGCAAGCAAATAGTACTTAACATTGCTGTGGTGAGGCCTAGTCCCGTGCAGAGCCCCGTCCTTGCCTAGAGTGCGAAGCCGTCCGAGGTGTCACATGGCAGGCTGGGGGATGGGCCTGCTCCCCCCGGCTGTGCTACAATAATACTATCTAAGCGCTAAAATATGTAGGGACTCTATAGTAGTAACAGGACGCATTGGGGTGATGTGGGGAGAAGAGGACGTCACACTGTGAAGAAATAACCTCAGCGTTTTGTGTGTTTTAGTTGCATGTTTAACACGAATGAAAATTTGTGCCGATCGTGTGTGCGTTGCTAGGGGCAACCCCTGTCAGCAGTGCAAAGTGTAATGTTATAAATGCTTATAATACTAATGTGTGCGACTTACCTTGTAGGGTGTGCAGGCGAATAAAAAAGGCCGCACACCTCCGGCGATGGTGCGTGTGGGTTGCTAGGGGCTAACCGTGATGAGCGTTGTGCGCATGCGCAGCTTGCTGCGTTGTCCCGAGCGGCGAAGGGAAATAAATAAATCATAGTGCAACTAACTAAATACATGAAGAGATATCGCACAAGAACGCTATTTTAACTTATTTAAAGGTGACGGACGGGAGAAGGAAATAGCGCTTACGGCGTGGTACCTGGCAATTTTTAATGTAAACCCCGCCGTTTGAAAGCCTAATTTTTCGCAAGCGCGTGTGCGCAGACAGACAGGCGGACAGACAGACAAAAAATGAATGTTATAGGTAACAATGTTTTCATAAATACAATATTAACTGTAACATTTGCCAGACACGAAGAACCACAGTGCTTTGCAGGTGCCTGTCCTTAGCGTCTACAATTAGCGCAGTGAACCACCCCTCTCCCGCCACCGACAACCCTGTATATCTCAGAAGTCCAATTATTTACGGTCACAACTCAAAAGCCTTCAACCCCATGCCTTGGTTACATGTCTGGCCCCATCACAACCACAGCACCTGGTGATGCACGTTATCCACCCAGGAGCGCCTCACAGAGGCTTGTGTTGAACCAATGTTGCTAAATCCATGATATGTTTTTTTGGGTTAGATCGCGTAAATATAAGTGTATCGTTAAACCAGCACCACCTGACACAGCTAATTAGCAAGGTTTGTCACATAAACAGAACATGCCAATTTGTTACTAGTCAGTGTTGGAAAGCAAATCCATAAAAATTATAATCTTAGTACGACGTTTTGCCAGTAATTACAACTAGCAGCATCAGGCGGACTGCCAGATTTGTGGAGAATCCTGTTTCGATCCTTAAATAGAGGGATAGATGTGATGGCGTCACTTGTGAGCCCTTCACGTGTGAAGGGAGGGATTAATGAATTTTATCTATGCCCCACCCCTTCTCTATCCTCCCGTTGCCGATCTCCCCCTTATCTCATGCGCACAGTCGTTTATGACTCTTGGGCTACGCCCATTTCTACCCTTTAGAAGCAGCCTGCATAAGCAGCTTTCCTCCTACCTTATATAACCTCTTGTTGCAGCAGCTCTTTCTCCTTCGTCAGCAGTTCTCCTGCTGTGTTGGTCTCACCTGATGACGGTTGCTTGTGTTGCGATCGAAATGTCGTGAGCTTCAAATCAAGATTGAACCGCCTCTACGGGGAGGGTTTCCACACAATTGTTAGATCTTTTAACAGACTGTGAGACAAGAAGGCTCACCTGATCGAGTCGCTCACCTTTCTGAAGAGATGCCGCGACAACAAGATAATTCCGATCGCCTTTACACTCACATCTGCTGCTGTCACTTCTTCTAATGCTAAACGGATCTTGTTCAGGGCCAGCCTAGCTCTAATCTCAGAGAGAATAAGACTGCTCCGATTTGAGCTTGATAATTTAGACAATATTCTCTTACAATCACACTTAGCATTAACAGATAAAATGTCCACATCGGATTGGGATCATGTAGATAACATGACTGTTTCTTCAGCCGCTACAATGCCAATCAAATGTAAAGCTAACATGATTGCTGACTTCAACTTCCTGTCAAAAAATAATCCAGAGCTACACGTTAAAAAGTTAGATGTTAACAAGATTGTTATCAATCAGAGTAACAGCCAAATTTCTGGCAGCCTAAAATCGGTACTAGCTAAAGGGTTGAATTTCGCAGTCACCCCTAAACACATCCCAGTGAATGATATCATTGCCCAGGTCGATGTAGCCCTCAAAGATTTGGGACATCCCGGCAGATGTGGCAAGATCTTAAATCGCTGCTATCCTCAAAAACGCTAAAAAACTCCATTAGTAACTACAGCAAGGATGAGCGTTTTGAACTCGCTCAATTGAAAAAGAGAGATTATATTGTCATCCTCTCAGCCGACAAGGGCAATGCCACTATCATCATGGATAAAACCACATACAACTAAATTCAGGGCCTTCTTAATGATGGCAGTTATTTCAAAATCAACAGAGATCCTACCAACCGCCTGGCCACGAAAACTAACAATATCATCACTAATTCGACTTCTCTAATCAAACCGACCAATCAGCTCTCTCTAAAACCTTCGGTTGCTAGACCACCCAGATTTTATGGCCTTCCAAAAATCCATAAAGAAGGTACTCCACTCCGTCCTATCGCATCCACCATTAACTCAGCCACCTACAAACTGGCCCCATTTCTGTCTGAGACCCTGCTTCCATTCACGGGCAAGACCACCTCAGTTGTACTTAACTCAGCTCACTTGGTCTCTCTATTCAAGGACATCATTATTTGCTTGTCAGTTTCGATATAGTCTCTTTGTTCACTAAGGTACCTGTGCCTGACACTATTGTAATCATTGAAGACTTGGTCCAACAGGAACTGAATCCTGATGTACAAAGTTTGGTGAGGCACTGCCTTACCAACACTTACTTCACCTGGAATGGTACATTCTACAAACAAAATGAAGGTACTCCTATGGGTTCTCCCTTATTGCCAGTGGTCGCGAATGTTTTCATGGAGAAATTTGAAACATACCATCCTGACATCCACCCTATGTCCTTCCTTGTGGAAGAGATACGTAGATGACACGTTCGTCACCTGGCCACATGGCCTGCCAGCACTGAACCAATTTCTCAACCACATCAATTCTATACACCCATCTATCAACTTCACCATGGAAGTGGAAAATGATGGCAAGCTACCATTCCTGGATGTTTTGATTGAGAAGAAACCTGATGGCTCGTTGGGACATTCTGTCTACAGGAAAGCCAACCACACTGATTCCTATCTAAAGCCTGATTCCCACCACCATCCAGCCCAGGAGAACTCCCTCATCAAAACACTACACCATAGGGCCCATGGTATCTCCGACCAACACCACCTAGCCAGTGAGCTTGAGCACGTACACCAAGCCCTCAAGATGAATGAATATCCAGACCGCACAATCCGCAAAGCTGTATCCCCAACTATGGGGAGAGAACCATCTGAGAACCCAATGAAAACCATCACCCTGCCATACATAGCAGGTGTTGCCAAAAATATTTCCAAAATCTTGAACAAACACAAGCTCCAGGTTCGATTCAACACAGTAGACAAAATCCGTGATTTTATCCCATCTGTGAAGGATGTGATTCCTAACATGAAATACCCTGGTGTCTACAAACTAAGTTGTGTCAGCAGCAGAAGTTACATCGGGGATCGAAACGATATGTCTCGGACCGTGTTCGCGAACACAAGGCAGATTTGAAACACTGCAGAACCAATACCTCTGCCGAAGCTGATCACTGTTTTAACTTGGTGGGTTCGCACGCTATTGTTTTTTCCGAGACCAAGGTACTCTGCAAACCTTCAGGCTACCATCAAAGATATATAAATACAAACACAATTTCAACCGAGAAGATGGGTACAAACTGAGCAATCATTGGAAGGACGTTATTCACCGGTTTAGGTCATAATTGGCAATGATGCCCCCCTTCCTGCCTGCTGATGTTAGCAGCTATTTCCGAATCTCTGAGTCACAGATTCTCTCTCCCCCTTCCACCGATTATCTATGCCCCACCCCCTCTCTCTCCTCCTGCCGCCAATCTCCCCCTTGTCTCACGCACAGCCCCTTTCTTATCTATGCCCCACCCCCTCTCTATCATCCTGCCGCCGATCTCCTCCTTGTCTCATGCGCAGCAATCGTTTATGACTTGGGCGACGCCCATTTCTACCCTTTATAAGCAGCTTGCATCAGCAGCTTGGCTCTTACCTCATATAACCTCTTGTTGCAGCAGCTCTTTTTCCTTCGTCAGCAGTGCTCCTACTGTGTTGGTCTCACCTGATGACGGTTGCTTGTGTTGCCATCGAAACGTCGTGATCTATTATTTTTCTACTGACGTGACTTTACCGAAAGAACCAAAGAGTATGAATGCATATAAATTATGTTGCTGAACTTGTGAACTCCCAGAAGGCCGTGTAGCAGACAGCATGTGTACAAAAATGCATGGAGTGACATATAATACAAAGGAGGGAAATTGCCGACTTATTCTGTTATGTTCTCAGCAAAGATGCTTGTGATTACTCTGTGTTGTGTATCAGATGGTTTTGCATTGAGCTCGGACCCATATTTAAAAGAGGGTCCCTGCCTAAAAACATCTGGAAGTTCAGCATTGGTTCAAGCAGAGCCTGACTGAATCTTGAAGCCGTTTTTTATTGTGTTGAACCAACGCTGCTGAAGTTATACCCTCCGTGAAGGCCATGTGCCTGATGGGATTTGTAAAAAATACACTTATTACACGCTTTCTCTTAACTCACTCTGTCTGTTGTTGTCGTCGTTGTTGTTGTCGTTGTTGTGGTTGTTGTTGTATCCTCAAATCTTGTAACTCAATTTTAACCCACTTACCAATGTGGTATCGACTGCAAACTTGGTATACTTATGTCATACTGATGACAATACTATATTCTATCATAAAAAATAAAATAAAAAATATATTTTTAAACATTCTTTTTTATATGTTATGTTTCGGCTTGGGTCTAATTGTCCACGGTCAACTGACGTTTCCTGTAATTGGCCATGGTTTCCTTACGCTATGGCAAGCTTCGGGGCCACTTCCTGGAGTCGTGGAGTTCTGCCATTACCAGTACATTTCATAAAAGCGTGTTTAAAAAAAAGATGTTTTTAATATTACTTTGTTTTTACATGATCCTCAAGGCAATGTCGGCAGAGGCCTGCATTGCGATATTTGTCCCCTTTATAATGACCATTGACGAGCGGCTTGTGGGAGGAAACCGGAGATGCTGCTTCACCTCGCAGCTCCACAGACACAACACAGCACCTCCCCAGCTTCGGAGGCACCTACATGTTTGATACATACCAGCCTCAAACCCTGCTCAGAGGATTTTGGTTGCATGGGAAGGCACATTTGTATTGCCCGTGTAGCCCCCCCGTGGGCGTTACGTGAGACGAATTCTGCCAAGGGGTCTGTGTTGTCAGCCTCACTGGCAGTGATCATTGGCCAATGATCTCTGATAGCCACATTGGCTGAGGATGCAGCATGTGAACCTGAAGTGCAGACATCATATGTGTCTGATTCATAAATTAGTGGTGCGGGTTAGGCTACAATGGATATGACCAATTTGTGTCTTGAAAACCCTCCACCACCTGATATAGCCAAAGAAAAAGTCATGTGTACTCGCGTTTAACAGGGTGCCGATTATTTTTTTCCTCTGCCTAATACCGTTAAAGTTAGAGAGCAATTCGATGAAAAACTTTCACTTGAAACTTCGTCGTGCATCATCAAGAAAAGATCCAGATGGACAATACAGGAAGTCAGAATATCACATCACCCTTAAATGGCCTAAACGAAAAAACTATTGTGAATAGCATACGCGTGCAGTTTAGCACACGTGTCTAACCTGGCCGCCTGACTGTTGTGCTTGACTGTTGCACGGAGATTGTTTTCACCATTGTGGGATCCCCCCCCTGCCGCCAAGTCTCGCTCCCTGGTGCGCTGTTGCTGCTGCTGGTGACATCTGCTACTGCTGCCACTGTAGGTGCAGAACGAGGAGAGCACGCTGCTGTTCATCGTGACGTGGATGGTGACGGAGATCGTGCGCTACTCCTTCTATACGTTCACGCTTCTGCAGTACATCCCGTACTGTGTCAAGTGGGCGAGGTGTGCTCCACACTCTCCTGAGCCCCCTCCAGCGTGGCTGGTCACAGGTCACCGCGAGCCAGTATGAGGAGACTGTGCGAGTTGTGGAGTCTGTCACCTCTTTATTTGATTTGAGTTTGTTAACCCATTGGGTTGTTGTATTACATGTGCGCTTACCAGGAAATTATAATATCAGACCATCATTATGTTGGCAAATCTATACATTGCATTTGTAAATAAAGAGCACTGCTCGACTGAAATTCCCTCCCACTACCGCATTTCTCGAGCTCGTAAAACCATGCTGTATTCAACGAACCTCTTAACTCTTACAACAATAATCGCGCTGGTTATTGCTGGCCGCTTGACAGTATTGATCAGTATCCAGCAACTTAAAAAAAACGAACCGTATTCAACATTCTTCGTCTCATCAGCAGTCAGGCTTGTTAACAAATGCTGCTGGATTAGCAAGACGACTCCATATATTTGACTCCCGATGAGTGGAATGTTCACCATATTGTACAGAAACTCGTCGTGTGTTGCGATAGAGCATTACGGGTAATGGTGGTGAACAACAAGCGAATTCATGCACGACACCGGGGGCAGCGCCTGACGCCCGCGGCATCTCGTGGCTGCACAGGTGCTGATGAGTCCCCGTGTGTGCAGATACTCGTTCTTCATTGTGCTCTACCCATTGGGTGTGCTGGGCGAGCTGCTGACGATCCACGCGGCGCTGCCCCACGTGCAGCGCAAGGGGCTCTACTCCATCACGATGCCCAACGCGCACAACTTCTCCTTCGACTACCACACCTTCCTCATTGCCATCATGATCGCCTACGTGCCTGGTGCGCTTGGCCGTCACAGCTGCGGCTGGCGGATAGCAGTGGGGGCATGGAAGGGGTGCTATACCGATAAGGTCAAATCAATCAGGTCATCCCACACACGAGTGCCTCTCACGTGACCGCATTCCCTCCAATGTTAAATATGGCTGTGCACTCCAGTATTGACCCCTGTGCCTCAGCAAGAAGCCCCTGGGGTTGATTCCCGAATCGGGCCACTCTCTGTGGAGTTTGTACTTCTCTTCCTCTGTTCTGCATGGGTTTCATCTGGGTTCTGCGGTTTCCTCTCATTGCTAATCCCATACACAAAATGTCACTGGTATTGGCCAAAGTGAATTTTATGGATGGGTGTATGGAATTATTGTGTTTGAGAAATTGGTTAAATGCTGGCAGGCCATGTGGCCAAATGACAAAAGTGTCATCCACATATCTCTTCCACAAGGAAGAACGTAGGGTGGATATCTGGATGGCATCTGTTTCAAATTTCTCCATGAAAACATTCGCTTTAACTGGTGATAAGGGGGAACCCATAGGGGTATCTTCATTTTGTTTGTAGAAAGTACCATTCCAGGTGAGGTAAGTGTTGGTAGGGCAGTGCCTAACCAGAGTAGGAACATCAGCGTTCAGTCCATGTTGAACTAAATCTTCAATTATTGCTAAGGTGTCAGGCACTGGAACCTTGGTGAACAGAGGAACCACATCAAAGCTGATGAGAAAATCATCTGTGGACAGTGAAATGTCCTCGATTAGAGAGACCAAGTGAGCTGAATTATGTACTGCTGAGGT
Source organism: Petromyzon marinus (assembly GCF_048934315.1). NCBI lineage: Eukaryota > Metazoa > Chordata > Hyperoartia > Petromyzontiformes > Petromyzontidae > Petromyzon > Petromyzon marinus. The sequence goes on along the minus strand of NC_133700.1, from coordinate 405,946 downwards.
AGTCTTGCCAGTGAATGGAAGCAAGGTATCGGACAGAAAACGGGCCAGCTTGTAGGTAGGTGAGTTGATAGTGGAAACGATGGGCTGAAGTGGAGTGCCTTCTTTATGGATCTTAGGAAGACCATATAATCTGGGTGGTCTAGTAACAGAAGGTTTTAGGGAGAGCCGATTGACTGGTTCGATTAGAAAAGTCATAATATTGTTGTTTTTTGTAGTCAGGCTGTCAGTAGGATCTTTGTTGATTTTGGGGTAGCTGCCACCATTCAGAAGGTCCTGGATTTTGTTGTATGTGGTTTTATGCATGATGACAGTGGCATTGCCCTTGTCGGCCAAGAGGATGACTATGTCATCCCTCTTTTTCAATTTTAGTGCTAAATGGATCTTGTTTAAAGCCAGCCTATCACTAATCTCAGAGAGAATAAGATTGCTCCGATTTGAACTTGATAATTTGGACAAGACTCTCTTACAATAACACCTGATATTAACAGATAAAATGTCCACTTCTGATTGGGACCATGTAGATAACATGACAGTCTCCTCTGCTAATTCCGCCCGCCCCTCTCTTACCTATATAGCCTCTGGACACAAGCACCCCTTTTGCCCACTTCAGCAATTGTTTCTTGCTGTGGTTGTCCTACCTGACGACGGACGCTTGTGTTGCGCCCGAAACGTCGTGATTTAATTTATTTTATTTTATACCTACGTGACTTTACCGAAAAAACCAAAGAGTATATTAAAATGCACCAATTTGAATTCATGCCTCTATTATGTGTTTTTATCTCATGGAATTGACTAAACGTGACAGAACATACGAGGAGGGTAGACTGACGCTATGCTTAGTCTGTCATTCGGTGGCTATGTTTCCAGCTGCTTCCACCTCTCTACTGTCATCTGCTTCATCCCCTGCCCGGTCCCTTCTCCTGGTGTGTGTTGATCCGCAGGCTTCATTCAGCTCTACGCGCATCTGTTGCGGGAGAGGCGGCTGGTACTGAGAGTCACGCAGGAGCAGAAGGTTGACTGAGCCTTTCCGCGCGGAACCCCCCGACCCCAACTGTGACCCCGACCCCGCCGCGCATGAGCTCGCGTGTGTTTTGCATGGTCTCGCAGAGAGTGAGCTCCTACTTGAATCGTGAATTGGACAAGTCACGTTTGGCCTTCTGAGGCGACTTTCCAACGTGGGCACACAAGAGAATGAGCCCCCCTCTTGTAACTGAAAAATGGAGTACACCTCGTTGTCATAGTAGTTGTAGGCCATATGTGCTGGCGCCACGGTACAAGATCATAATATTTGATAAACTACTGGCAAATGTCTTAATTGGCAAGAGACTATAGCATCCCCCCCCCCCCCCCCCCCCGACTTGTCAGACGCTAATGCCCATTTGAAGGCCTGTGCTCTGGGCACCTAACGCCGCCGCCCGAGGACAGCAGCCAGCGGGATCCCTTGAGTTAGACTGCGGCAGGGCTTTGGAATGGTGGAGATGAGATGTGAAGTAAGGCGGTCTGAGTTCCCGAGGTATTTAAGCAAGTGCCCATCTATGCAAATCCATACACTTAATTGGTGGTCTGTTTAAACGTGGCGGCATGTGCCATAGGCAATAATTGTGGCCTGCTTGTAAGGACACAGGAGGATAAGGAGTCGGTGCAGGGGTGGCATGGTTTGCAAAGCTGATCCGTGTAGCTTCCCCTCTCCCAGAGCCGCCATGCGGTACGGTTAGAGACGAAACGAGGCTTCTTGGTTGAATGCTTTCAAAGGCAGCTTTCACCTTCTCATGCAATGGATCCATTTCATTGTTGAAATGATCTTCGGGTTGTTATTTATTGCAGAACACTTTGGATTGCTGATTCATGCAGTATATGTCTCAAAATATACGGATTCGGTGTGTCCAAGGAGTTGTGCTGTCATGTTTGTTTACTCTCAAGTGTCTAAGCAGCCGTGCCACTGACTCGGTCCTTAAAGGCCGCAGAGGCTTTCCGGTCTTCATTCTGTCTGAGATCTCAATTATTTAATCTCTTCAATAATTATCTTAACCAGACCCAGTTTAAATTTTGATTTAAAGCTTTCGTGACTGCAGTAATTCATATTCTTAGTTTTTTCGGTAAAGTCACGTTGAAGGGAAACAACAAAATAATAAAATATATATAAAACAATAAAAAATTCTCACGACGTTTCGACCATAACTCAAACGGTCGTCTTCAGGTGTGTTGGGGATCACAAAAAAGATCTCCAAAATCTTGAATAAACACAAGATCCAGGTCCGTTTCAACACATTACATAAAATCCGTGATCTGGTTCCGTCTGTAAAAGATGTGATTCCGGACATACAATACCCTGGTGTCTACAAACTAAGTTGCCTCTGTGGTAGTAGTTACATTGGAGAAACCAAACGCCATGTCTCGGACCGCATTCGTGAACACAAAGCAGACCTTAAACACGGTAGGACCAACACCTCGGCCGTGGCAGATCATTGTTCTAATTCAGTAGGCTCACATGCCATTGACTTTTCCAAGACAGAGGTTCTTTGTAAGCCATCTGGCTTCCATGAGAGGTTCGTTCATGAGGCTATCCACATATATGTAGGGGTGCTATGGGGAATAAACACATGACACGGGAAGGTGTGGTTCACCCACACCTTGGTGGCTACAACAACGTCCGCTAAGGCTCCAGTGGGTATAAAGTGCGGGGAGCCAGGGAGCTCGGGGCGGAGTGTGGGGCCCGAGGCTGAAGCAACCAGTGAAGAAAGAAGGCCAGCTAGGTGAGACCCTGGAACTCCTGTGACCGCTGCCCTTTTCAGGGCCGGCACAGCAAGCCAGTGGTGCGGCCCCAGAGCCCCAGAGTCAGAGTCCTTCTAAGGGCCGGTCTGGTCGGCGGGGTGCCGAGATCTGTGCCTAACCAGGGCCGGATCTGATAGCCTCCCTTAGAGCCCTACCAGGAGGAACTGGGAGCCTAGAGCTTAGGCTAGAGAGCCTGGGGTGTGTTCCTGAGTTATACGGGTGGAGGGGCCGCTACCCCTTCTAGTGTAACCCTTGTTAAGGTTTAAATAAATAGTGCTGCTTCTATTCTGCCGTCTCCGTGTCCTGGAACCCACTACAACTGGTGTCAGGAGTGGTCTTAAAATGGACACAAGGAGTACAAACCGATCACAGGAACCCCAGGAGGAGGACGGCTCGCCTGGGATTGCGCCAGAGGCCGCGGCCGACGATCCTGGGATGTCCCAGACGCCCCAACAGCAGCCGCCGCTGGAGGAGTGGCCGCCGATGGAGGACGGGTTGCAGGCGGCTCACTCTCGACTGGCTGAGCTGCTGTATGCCGCGGCTTCCACGCTGGAGGAAATCAACCGCGCGGGGCTGCGGGCGCAAAGGCGGCAGAGAGACGAACGCCGTTCAACGGCCATTCCCGCCGAAACACAGCCACCAGATTTCGGATTTGCCGCCATGACAGTGTCCGCCACGGCGATTGGAGGGTCGCAGCGCCACGTGGACGCTGTGGGCCAATCAGCGGTGGTGACGTCATCACCAACGGACGCCCGCTGTCAGGACCAATCGGCGGGCGCATCGTCATCACCTGCGCGACCGCCGATGGGTGTCCCCAGCCCCTCAGACACCGGTGGAGAGGCCGGAAATGGCGCGCGGCACCTCTCAGAGACGAAGCCATCGTTTCAACAACGCCTGCCGGTGTTGAAGGAGTTCGTTTCAGACGGCGGCGACTGGGGGGCCTTTCAACGCCGCTTTCTCGCTCATCAAGAGATGGCCGGCTGGACGGACAACGAGGCGTTGAGTGCGCTACCGGCCATGCTGGACGATGACGCCCTTGCTACGCTCATCACAGCTCCCAGATCAACGCGATCTACGCTACAGTCGGCGCTCCAGGTCCTCACCATAGTCTACGGGCCATCGTCGGACTGCCGCAAACTCTTCCACGAGCGGTGCAGGGGCCAGAAGGAGCCACCGCTGGCGTATCGCACGGCTCTCCTGGCCCTCGCAAAAGCGGCTTTCCCGCGGATGGACGGCGAAGGGGTGGACGCGATGGTGACGGAGAAGCTCCTGGCGTTGGCCCAGGAGCTACAGATCGTCATCGTCGCAGAGGACGACGCGGACATGTGCTCCTTGCGGGCAGCAAGACACATCCACGCGCACCTGATAGCGCAGCGTCGATCACCTCTCGTCCCCAAGGGCGCAGCTGCGGTGTGCGCTGGGACGCCGACCATCCCCCCCTCCGAGGAGGTCTTCGCGGCGGGTCGCCCGGTGGAGTGGAGATCCGGAGGGAGGCCGGCTCGGACCACACCGGATCGCCAGGAGCACCCCAAGGCGCTCATCACGTGCTACAACTGTGGCCGCAAGGGCCACGTGGCTGCGGAATGCCGGGCGCCTCGTCAACGACAGCCGGGACGGTCGGACGGCGCTCCAGCCTACAGGCCTCCGCATCGCAACCCGGCAAGTCGCGGCACCCCACATGCTCGGCCTGTGCACACACCTGTCCCCACCTCGCGCGTTTCGGTGTACGGGCCTCGGGGTACGCCCATTGGTTTGTTGGGTGGCGGCGGGGTCGAGAGGGTGCTCGGGCCGGGGCAGTGGACGGAATTGGACCACCGCATTGTTGCTGCGTCGGCAGGCTCGTCCGTGGTCGCGGGTCGCATTGACGGGGTCGAGGTGCGTATCCTCGTCGATACGGGAGCTTCGGCGACCATTGTGTCAGACTTGATTTATAATATTCTTCCCGTTCAAAGCCGCCCCTTGCTCCCAGTCACCGTTCCGTGTTACGCAGCGAACGGGGGTTCGCTGGGTATCATAGGCCAAATTCGAGCACAAATTTGCATTGGCGATATCAAACTCTCCGGGCCGATATTAGTCTCGTCCTCGCTGGCGGTTCCGTGCTTGTTGGGGACGGACTTTTTGGGCAAAATGCCGATTAAAATTCTAATTGATCAGGGTTGCATCGAGCTTCCCTCGGGCCGACGGGTAACATTCCTGCCTTCCCCTGTCACCTCAAGGGCAGCGTGCGCGTCGATACAAGCGTTCGTCACTCGGACGGTGCGTGTACCTCCCGGGGCGCAAATGCTCGTGCCCCTTCGCTTGCGTCGGCCTTTCGTGCCCGGTGTTCTGGACCAGGGAATTCTGTTAGGGCCCTCGAGGGCTGGGGAAAACGGGCTGGATCTGGTGGCCGCTCAAACGCTCGTTAAGGGGAGCGATGACCCGTTTATCCTCGTCCTTAACGTTGGCGTACAGACGGCCGTCGTTCCTCAGGGAACTGTGCTCGCGCACGCGACACCGGTCCCCGTGGTAGACACGGTTATGGGTAATGTGGGGACCGATCCTCTGGCTCAACCGCATTCTGAGGGGGACGATAGTTGGATGGACACACTATGTTCGGGCACGAGTGATCTGTCCGACTCCCAGCGTGCCGGCCTACGCACCCTTCTGACGGAATTTTCCGATGTTTTTAGTAAACACAAATATGACATTGGGTGCACGAAATTGTTGCGTCACCACATTGACACGGGTGACAATGCCCCGGTACGCCAGAATCCTTTTCGGTTAAGTCCGGCCGAAAAAGATCATGTCAAATTGGCAGTGGATGACATGCTGGCTGCAGACATTATAGCCCCTTCCACCAGTCCATGGGGAGCACCCATAGTGCTTGTCAAAAAGCACGATGGGTCCTTGCGATTCTGTGTGGATTTTCGCCGCCTTAATAAGATCTCCGTGGCCGACGCGTATCCACTTCCCCGGATGGACGAATCTCTGGATGCTCTGGCTGGCGCACGTTTTTTTTCTACGTTGGACTTGTTATCCGGATTTTGGCAACTCCCATTGGATGATGAGTCCAAGCCAAAGACTGCGTTTCGCACACCACACGGCCTATTCCAATTTAACCGGTTACCTATGGGATTACACTCCGCTCCGGCGACATTTCAGCGCCTTATGGAACTGGTTTTGGCTGGCTTACAGTGGAACGTCTGTTTGATCTATCTGGATGATGTCATCGTGTTCAGCAAGACATTTGACGAACACCTTTTGCGCTTGCGCGCCGTGTTCCTCAAAATGCGTGCTGCGAATTTGAAATTTAAGCCGCAAAAGTGCCACCTGCTACGGGAATCCGTACGCTATTTGGGGCACATCGTCAGCCGCTCGGGCATATCCACCGATCCCGCAAAGACGCAGTGTGTCAACTCCTGGCCAACCCCCACCTCGGTGGCTGAGGTCAGGAGTTTCATTGGATTTGCGTCTTATTACCGGCGGTTCGTCGCGGATTTCGCGACCATTGCTAAGCCCTTACACGCTCTGACGGCGAAGGGAGTGAAATTTCACTGGGGCCAGGAGGAGGAGGTCGCTTTTTGTTCCCTTCGCGACGCTCTCGTGCGGGCCCCTCCATTGAGCTACCCCGATTTTTCGGAACCCTTCCTGCTCGATACAGACGCCAGCAATACGGGCATTGGGGGTGTGCTCTCACAGGTGATCTGTGGTGTGGAACGCGTCGTGGCTTATGGCAGTAGGGTTTTGTCTCCGGCGGAACAGAGATACTGCGTCATGCGTCGGGAACTCTTGGCTATTGTATTTTTTATGCAACAGTATCGCCCATACCTGTACGGTCGGCATTTCACTGTCCGTACGGACCATGCGGCATTACAATATGCCTTGCGGGTGACACAGCCTTCGGGGCAATTGTCCCGATGGCTCGAAATCCTTCAGGATTATGATTTCACGACCACATATCGGAAGGGTGCTCGGCACACTAATGCGGATGCGCTGTCTCGCCTGCCGCCCGCCTCAGATTGCGCTTGTCTCAGGGGATCGGGGCGTTGTAAGCCGCCAGAGGATAGCCCCCCCTTAGATATCCCGGTTCTCGCTGCTGCCACTGAGGACCCCTTGCCTGAGGGTCCTGTCGGGGAGGGAGGTGCGGACTCCTTGCTGGGGTTGTCCGTTGCGGAATGGGGGCGCCTCCAGATGGAGGACGCATCCCTCCTCGCGTTGCGTCGTCGCGCAGGGGGTTCCGTGCGGGGGGTCGCGGGGATTGATTCGTACGGGCTGCTCCAGGGGCTCCTAATGCATTGGGATGGGAGGGCCTGCCGTCACAGGCTTGTGGTGCCATCCTCTTTGCGGGGTAAGGCCGTTTGGGCCGCACACGAGCGACTTTTGCACCTGGGGACCCACAAGACCCTTGCCGTGCTCCAGCTGGATTTCTTCTGGCCGGGTATGGCAAGGGATGTGGATGACCTCCTGGGTGCATGCACTCAGTGCGCCCAACGAAAACCACCAGCGAAAGGCGCCTGCCCACCGCTACAATCTATCACGGTCTCTCGGGTTAACGAACTCGTCGCACTCGATATATTGGGGCCCTTCCCTGCGACCCCTAGGGGTAACAAGTACCTGCTGGTTGGCGTGGAATATTTCACCCGATGGCCTATGGCATGGCCTCTTGCTAACCAGTCAGCAGCAGCCGTTGCCGAGGCCTTTGTCCAGGGCTATGTCCTCGACAAGGGTGCTCCCGAACGGCTGCTGACTGACCAAGGGAAGAACTTCTCTGGCGTCCTTCTGCACGAGGTGTGTGCGCTTCTTGGTACGAAAAAGATTCGCACTTCCCCCTATCACCCACAAACCGATGGCATGGTGGAGCGGCTGCATAGGACGCTCACATCTATGTTGTGTCACCAGGTGTGTGACTCCCAGACCGATTGGGACCTTCACATTCCGGGGGTTTTGGCCGCCTATAGAATGGCTCCTCACGCGGCAACCGGCTTCTCGCCGTTCTTTTTGATGTACGGTCGCGACGTTGACCCACCAATTGCGAATCAGCTCCGCGTCTCGGAAACCAGCAGAAAATCGAAATTGGCCGACCACGTTAAATTTAATATCCTGAGGTTGACCGAGGCGCGGGAGGCAGCGGCCCAAAACTCTTCCTCTCGGCAGAAGGCCAACGAGAGGTTGCGATCGCGCCAATCACGCACACATGCGTGGAAGCCAGGCGATCAAGCCTGGCTGCACTGCCCTCAGGTGCCGTTGGCGACCTCGGCGAAATTGTTGCGGCCTTGGAGGGGCCCTGTGGTTATTGTGAAGGTTATGCGGCCGCAGTGCGTTCGTATCCAGTGGGGGAAACGCCGCTGGTACGTACACCCCTCGCGTCTGAAGCCGTTTGTGGCGCCGCGCGTCCCTCCACCACATTACACAGGCCGAGCATGTGATGTCTCCGCTGACTCCCGGACGGCGTCTTCGTCACCTGCCCTTGATGCTTCACTAACTGTTCCACCTTCAGGCGCCTCAAGAATGACGGCTTCCAGCGCGCCTGCGCCACCCGGTGGGGACGGAGTTTGCCCTTCCGGGGTGACGGAAGACGGTGCACCTGCACAGCCGGTGCCCACTGCCGGGCCGACCGGACCCTCCCCCTACGATGGACCCGCAAATCGGACTCGCGCCAAAATGCGCCGCTTGTTGTAAAAATGGTTCTTGTTACTCTTGTTGTTCACTGTTAAGTTTTCTTGCTGCGTTGATGGGGGGGGGCGGGTACAATGTATATGTGTATATAGTGTAATTTTGTATAGGTGGGTTGGGTTATTTATTGGGGTGTTCGTTCTTATGAGGCACGCACGGGTGAGGGTTTGTTGTGTTTATTGTTCGAGTATTGTTGCAGCCGGGACGGCTGCGGGTTACACGGGAGGGGGTGATGTAGGGGTGCTATGGGGAATAAACACATGACACGGGAAGGTGTGGTTCACCCACACCTTGGTGGCTACAACAACGTCCGCTAAGGCTCCAGTGGGTATAAAGTGCGGGGAGCCAGGGAGCTCGGGGCGGAGTGTGGGGCCCGAGGCTGAAGCAACCAGTGAAGAAAGAAGGCCAGCTAGGTGAGACCCTGGAACTCCTGTGACCGCTGCCCTTTTCAGGGCCGGCACAGCAAGCCAGTGGTGCGGCCCCAGAGCCCCAGAGTCAGAGTCCTTCTAAGGGCCGGTCTGGTCGGCGGGGTGCCGAGATCTGTGCCTAACCAGGGCCGGATCTGATAGCCTCCCTTAGAGCCCTACCAGGAGGAACTGGGAGCCTAGAGCTTAGGCTAGAGAGCCTGGGGTGTGTTCCTGAGTTATACGGGTGGAGGGGCCGCTACCCCTTCTAGTGTAACCCTTGTTAAGGTTTAAATAAATAGTGCTGCTTCTATTCTGCCGTCTCCGTGTCCTGGAACCCACTACATATACAAGCACAGAGACAATTTCAACCGAGAAGATGGATTCTATCTTAGCAATCATTGGAAAGATTTGATAAACCATTTCAGGTCTTAATTGATTGTTCACGCTTACAGTGGCTTTCAGACAGCATACATTATAAAAAATTTCGTCTCCCCCCTCCTCTTTTCAGAATATAGATGGACTAGTCCTAAATAAACTGCCAAATCGTTGCGCGTGGCGCTAACGTTTTTATAAATAAATAAATGCGCCGTTTAAAAATAAATGTATGCAAACCAACACACCTGAAGACGACCGTTTGAGTTATGGTCGAAACGTCGTGAGAATTTTTTATTGTTTTATATATTTTATTATTTTGTTGTTTCCCTTCAACGTGACTTTACCGAAAAAACTAAGAATACAGACCCAGTTTGTATACCGTTTTTAGCTGTACACTAAGCAGTTGAAGATTTCGAGTTGCAGCTCTTGAGAACCAGAGTTGTGCCCCGAGGTTTTCTACCTGTCCAGGTTCTCCTTGCACCTAAGTCTTCTAGGGACATTAAAATTCCCGATTTTTGTCAGTTGCATAATAGAGTACAGGCAGACTTCACTTAGCACGACCCCATAGAACACTGATTCATTATAGCTCTCTTTGTCCTAAAGAACATTTTTACCCAAAAATTAAGAAAATCGAAAAATCTAAACAGTGCTTAGGAGTGAGAACACGCAAGAGTGCTGGCTGAGGAAATGTACCGGCCCCAATCATTAATTACGATTAGTAGTCACGATTACGTATATATATTTGATATTACAGGTGTAGTGGTGTACATGGAGACACACTCTGGAGTTTGAGGCAACACGTTTATTAATAACTTTCCCTCACGAGGTAACTCTAAACGTTTATTGGTTCTATAGTTAGGTGTAGCTACACTGTTAACTATGTGAATAGCGAGTTAACTACACAAACGGGTCAGTGAGGAGCCTAATACGCTGCTTGACCCACGATGCCGAGCGAAGACCGAAGACTCGGAGACGACAAGACGCAGGATGATTCCACAGACGAGCCCCGATCGCTGTCGTGGCTTCCTTTTATCCCCGCGAGCGTGGTCTCGCTCCGCCCCCGGCCACGCCCCCTCCTGGCATCTTGCCAGCAGGCTTCCGGCTCCCCCTCACGAGCTCTCGAGGTCCCTTCCGGGCTCCCTTGCTACCCTGCCTTCAGGACTACGCCCCCTAGGGCCTGCTCGCCTGCCGCACTCACTCCGGCCCCCCGAGAGAGGTTGCAGGCGCACAGCCACACTCCTGGGGTAGTGGCTGGTGCTAACTCTAGTGACATCATTAACGTCACTACACAGGCATTCCTCGACTTACAAACGCGCGATTTATGAACGCCCGCACTTACGAAGCAGCTTACATGAAATATATTTTTTCACACTGACTTGAAACGCAGACTCGCACCTGCAAATTGAACCGAGGAACTATTTTGTACAGTGGAGCGATCCCCCACGAGATGTAATGAGTCAGCCTCGCACTGGGAGTGATTGTTCATGTGTGCGCATGCACACGTGTGTGTGTGTGAGAAAGTGTGTGGGAGCGGTAGTCAGCGATTAGTGCTCTGTGCTTTGAAAGCGGCGACCCGAGTTCGATTTCCGCTCACGGCGAACACCAGTGAAGATTATCTGAACCTGTCCTGGGCCTCCTCCTTGGTCGACTCATCATCAAATGAGTATCTGGTGTGGTGTATAAACATTGCCACTGGGGAGACAAAGGAGGTCGGGCGAGGTGCTGATCACCCACCCCCTCATGTACCGTTCCGGCCTTCATAGGTGCTCGCCAATAGCACTTGCCCCAAAGATCTGTTAAGGCTATATGGGGGATCTTTGTGTTTTGTCTTTACGCGTGTGCAATTGTGGTTACTCATTGCACCCTTTTTGACAAGCAAGCCAACATCAGGATTCAAAGTAAGTGAAAATGAAAGGTTTTTTTCTATTTGTTACTTTATGTTTTATTTTCTATACAGTATTTTTTACAATGTTACATGCAAAGCTGCAATATTTATTTTTATGAGATTGATAATGCTTCCCTTTTTGTTGAACCGTAACATGTTTCATAACACTGACCATATGGACATTTAAATACAACACATTACTGTATTGTATTCTGACTTACGAACCATCCGACATACGAACGGGCCTCAGGACCTAATTGTGGTCGTAAGTCGAGGACTGTTCTATACATTACCTTTAGCCAGGTGAGAATTCACGAGGGCAGAGTAGAGAGTCTCGGACTCCACCCAAAAGAATCTTCACAGAAATTAGGACTGAGGGCATCACTAAGATCACGGAGGTCCTGGAGTTCTTCTCTGAGAAAGACTCCCGATTGTGAGCCCAGCAGCAGCTCCTCCAACCTCATCTCCCACCGCTGTCTTTTAGGAGGAGTACGTTAGAATCTGCTCATGAGTACAGTACATAATGTTGATGTTATAATTTATAAATTTTACCTATGAAATAATGTTACCATTTGTATTATTAGTGCTATTACTGGTAGCGGGTAGTTTGTGATCAACTACCTCAGGGCATGACGACCCTGTCTTACGCGAGTCCCAGGCACAGCTGGCCCGGTTGTCAGTACCCGGTAAGGGCCCCTCCCAGGGTCACGCGGTTTTCTCACTGCCTTGTGAGTGTCTCGGGAGAGTCAATGGCGAAGGGAGTTAACCCCGACAGAAAATCATGAGTGGGGCCCTTAGGCGGTTTTGTGACACACTGCGGCACATTCCCGGCAGCCCCTGCAGCCAAACTGGTACCAAACGTCGTGCTACGCACTCCTTTGGACATCACCAGCAAGGCCGAGGGGGGGATCCTGACGCATGGGCAACCCAGGATTTCCAGAATAAACCTGCCCGGGCTTTGCGCCAACAAGAGGTCCAAAAATGGGGAGAGGACACTCCTCAGCCACCTAATCGTGGACAAGAAACATGGATGGCAGCAGTCACGGGTTATACGCTCATTTTAGATTGGCGTAAAAAATGGGCGCCACGGGTTGCCATCGTCGGTGGGAGGGGTAATTGCACCCCAATAAGGTGCTTTCCCGCCACAGCTCACCTGCTCCAATGGGTGCTTGGAGCTTATGGTTCATCACCAGACAAGTGGGCTGCAAAACCTGTACCAGACAAAAGCAAAACAAAACGAAAGAAGGTTCCAGCCCTTAATTTTGCAAGCTGGAATGTACGTACAATGTGTTCTGGACTATTCGAAGATCTATTGCAGATTGAGGACATCCGCAAGACTGCAGTTATCGATAGGGAGTTGGCGAGACTCAATGTCGATATTGCAGCACTGCAGGAGACCCGGCTTGCTGGCAGTGGCTCACTACGAGAGAGTGACTACACTTCCTACTGGCAAGGAAAACAGCAGAACGAACCAAGGCAACACGGTGTTGGGTTCGCCGTCAAAAACACGCTCCTTGGCATGATAGAACCACCGACTGCAGGCTCCGAGCGGATTCTACTCATGAGATTGCTCACTTCTTCTGGCCATGTAAACATCTTGAGTGTCTATGCCGCAACAACACTCTACTCACCTCCGGAGATTCATGATCAGTTCTATGACGAGCTTCAGAATATTATTCGCAAAATCCCCAGCTCTGAGCACATGTTTCTGTTGCTAGACTTCAATGCAAGGGTTGGGGCTGACCACGACGCGTGGCCCGCATGCCTTGGCTATCATGGTATTGGAAAGATGAATGCCAGTGGCCAAAGACTACTGGAGCTTTGTTCATACCACAATCTCTGTATCACAAACTCATTCTTTCTCACAAAACCATGCCATAAAGTATCATAGAGACATCCAAGGTCTCTTAATTGGCACCAACTGGACCTCGTCATCACCCGACGAAGCCCTCCTCAACTCGGTACTCATCACACGCAGCTACCACAGTGCAGTCTGTGACACCGATCACTTGCTGGTATCCAGCAAGGTCAGACTACACCCCAAAAAGATACACGGACTCAAACAAAAGCGCTACCTACGCATCAACTCTGCCAAGACATCCCTCCCAGAGCTCAATCAATTATTCCAACACAGCCTTGAGTAGTCCCTACACGACACACCGGATGGAAGCGTGGAGACAAAGTGGGTATACATCAGAGAACGCAATTTTCAATGCAGCCATCAATACCTTCGGCAAGCAGACAAGGCGGAACACAGACTGGTTTGAGGAACACCTGGCTATATTGGAACCCATCCTCCAAGCCAAACGCATGGCGCTTCTGAAGTACAAGCAAGTCCCAAGTACAGAATCATTAAGGGCTCTGAAAGCTGCTCGCAGTGCAGCTCAAACGACCCCCAGACGCTGCGCCAACAACTACTGGGTGAATCTCAGTAGTAGGATCCAACTCGCCTCTGACACTGGCAATATCCGTGCCATGTATGAAGGCATCAAGACAGCCTTTGGTCCAGCACAGGGGCCATGATCACTGATAAACAAGAGCAAATGACCAGGTGGGTAGAACACTACTCAGAGCTCTACTCACGAGACAACGTGTGCCAGAAGCTGCCCTTGCTGCTGTAAAGCCCCTACCAACGATACACGAACTGGACAATGTTCCAACCTTGAAGGAACTTGACAACGCCATCAACTCACTAGCCAGCGGCAAGTCACCGGGACAGGACGGCATAACACCTGAGGTACTGAAATGTGCAAAACCCGCCGTCCTCACAAAACTCAATGAACTTCTCTGCCAGTGCGGGGAAGAAGGAGCAGTGCCTCAAGACATGAGAGACTCCAACATCATCACCCTATATAAAAACAAGGGTGACCGTGGGGACTGCAATAACTACCGCGGCATCTCCCTGCTGAGCATCGTGGGGAAAACCTTTGCCCGTGTGGCCCTCAGCAGGTTACAGATACTAGCTGAGAGGACGTATCCTGAGGCTCAGTGTGGCTTCAGAGCAGGAAGGTCTACAATTGACATGCTTTTCTCCTTGCATCAGCTACAGGAGAAATGTCGAGAACAGAGAATGCCCCTGTATTTGGCATTCATTGATCTTACAAAAGCCTTTGACCTCATCAGTAGGGGATGCCTCTTCAAACTCCTCAAAGTGATCGGCTGTCCACCGAAGCTGCTGGCAGTCATCTCCTCTTTCCATGACAACAAGAAAGGAACAACACAGCACAGCGGCACCACCTCAGAGGAATTTCCTATACTCAGCGGTGTAAAGCAGGGGTGTGTGCTTGCCCCAACACTATTTGGCATCTTTTTCTCACTTATGCTCACACGCCTTTGGGACAGCAGAAGAGGGAGTCTTTCTTCATACAAGATCTGATGGAAAACTCTTCAACCTTGGCCGTCTCAGATCCAAAACCAAAGTCCGCAAGTCCTCATTAGAGAACTCCTTTTTGCTGATGATGCTGCGCTGACAGCTCACACCCTCGTCACACGGCGTCACAAAAAGACAGACCCCCCCCCAAACCATATTTCCATTTTGAAAATAAAACATGCTTAAAATCGCTTTAAACTATTGTAATTGTAGTGCGTATTTAATGTGACGCTGCACTCTGATGTTACAGGAGAAAACATTTATTAAAAAGTCTATTTAAGTCGAACGTGTTGTCTACATTTATTTAAAGTTGCACATTTTGACGTGACGTCAAATTTAGCCCTCGTCATACATCGTCACAAATGTCTGACCCCCCCCCAGGTGCGTGACGTCATTTATGGACGGCCCCTAAATAAACACGAAATAACATTTCCTGAAACAAAAGTCTGCAAGGACAAGTCACTTCTTCATCGTGAAAATGTCTTGGTGACATTAAGTTACAGAAACGTCAACATGGATTAATGTTGATTATTGTATGTAAATAGACAAGGTGTAATGGTGTGGACGGATCCTGTCGCCTCGGGGTGGGGAGGGGAGCTATTGTGGAGGGGAAAATCTTCCTAAGCCCACCGTCTCCGGAAGCCAAGGCGCCACAAAGTCTGACCTTGACTGGGGGCGGGACACGAATTGGCCAGTCAGGGCAGCCCAATTGATGTGGGGTGAGGGGCAGTCGACGGGGCTGTGCGTGATTGGTTG
Source organism: Petromyzon marinus (assembly GCF_048934315.1). NCBI lineage: Eukaryota > Metazoa > Chordata > Hyperoartia > Petromyzontiformes > Petromyzontidae > Petromyzon > Petromyzon marinus. Next base: position 390,729 of record NC_133700.1, on the reverse strand, counting down.
AAGGGCTTGTGGGGTTCCGCATTGCACGTACCAAGTTGATTGACAGAGGCTGTGAGGACGGGACTAAATTTGTGTATTCAGGTGAGCGCTACCCACGTATGAGGTGCGGTATGTTTGGCGTTTGTTTGGGAAGTTGGTGTTGTCCGGGCCGGCATTATTTAGTTGCTGCAGCACGCTAATGTCGTATGGGGGGCTCGGTGGCTGGGACTGTTGTCGGTGCTGCTGCAGTTGTGTGGACTGGCCGGTGCACGGTGCTGCTGGTGCGCGGAGTCACTTTGTGCTTTGCTGCGGGGTGGACGAGTCGGTGGCTGGGACAGCTGTTGCACCGAGTTGCTGTGAGCGCTGTTGTGGGTGCGAGCCGGGACCCGGGCCTGCCGAAGTGTTGAGTCGCTCAGAGCGCTGTTGATAGTACTAACCAAGATCCGGGAATGCCGCTGTGTGGAGTTGCTCAAAGCGCCAACCAAGTCCTGAGACTGCCGTTACGTACCCTGGGCTTCTGCCACGTTGTCTCTTCACCTAAGAATGTGTGGGGGCTTATGCCCCCCCCACTCCCCACTATATGGGGGCCGACCTCCCCCTCACCCACCACGGGCGGGGGGGGGGGCGCCACTTCTAATTGGTGGGTGCTGATGCCCTCCCCCCCACCCGCCATTGGGGGGGTCAAACACCTCCTCCACCTCCTCGCGGGGGGGGGGGGTGGCATTTGCCTCCTCCCCCCCCCCGTCCCCTCCGCGTTTGCGCCACTCGTGCTCGCCCACCCCATTGTTCGGGTGACAGGCCCCCCCCCCGTCCCAGGGTCTTCTCGTACCGACATAGCTAGCGGCTGGCCGACACCGCCTAGGGGTTGATTACTCGCGTGCCCTCCCCCACTCTCGTGTCCTAACTGCGTGGATTACGTAATTGTTTGACTAGCCGCTGTGTGGGGTTTAATTAATAATTTCCACTAAGCCGTGGGGTCAACAAGGCGAATGCTCCCTCGCGGTCCGGACATTAATAAATTAATCGACACTCGCGTGACCCCCCCCACCAACGCGTTTTCTCCGCGCGACACTCGCGCGTGTCTCACCGCGCGTGTCTCACCGTTAATACTGTGGTGCGCGCATAGACGCGCCGGCGCAGGCAACCGTTGGTATTTTAATATGCGCGTGCGTCACACCCACACTGATTTATAGTCACCCACACCCCGTCGTACGCCGATCGCTGTCCCACCGCTCTTCACACGCACACATGCACCACGCGTCACAACGTCAGTCTGTGCTAAGATTTATTTCTCGGAGTGAATAGGGACCCCCACTTATAGCCCTCCCCACCCCCAGCCAGCACCCTATGGACAGCGCCTAACCTCCTATCACCTAGCCGTCGCAGAGTGCGTCTATCCCCCCAAGCTCGAGCTGACTGAATTGCCCTTCCGTACCTACTCACCTCTTCAGTTGCCCGATGGGGCTGGGGAAGATGCTCGCCTTGGGGACTTTTTCTGGCCGATCGTTTCCAGCTCCACCCTGCATGCGGCGCACGGACGCTGAGGACGGCTGGTCTCTTCCGCTGCTCCAGAAGAACTCTGATCCAATCCACTCCTCCGGCCCCCTTATGTCCAAAAAACCCCTGCGCATCCAATCGAATCCTCTTTGCGGCCGTTTTGAGCGCTCTGGCTGTTGGGGGGGGGGGGGGGGGGTCGTGTCATCTACCCCCCCCCCCCTTCCCATTGTCTCTGTACCTGCGTTCCTCGCCGTTGACTCATCGATAATCCCCTCGCTCCCTCCAACTTAAATCAACTCTTATCTGCCTAGGGGCTTTTCCCTCCCACCCCACTGTTTACCCTGCCGCTGGGTGCTGGCTGAAGGTCCCATCCCCCCGTGTTGTGTAATGCTCTGTGCCCCCTTTTTTGGGGGCCGCCATGTAATCCGGTCTGGGGGGCTCAGCCAATTTCCTGGTTTGGGGAAACCGTGGAACTATTGTATATGTAGGTTATGAATTTTTTTGAAAATAATAAAAATGAAATGGAATTTGAAATTTGCGTAATTATCCGAAATAATGTTAATAATGTAATTATGCGCATAAATTATGGTAACTCGAGAGATAATCTTGTTAATTTATGCGAGTGTGTTATTATTCTAATTCGAGCCGTTATGATAAATAGGCCCCGCCTCGCTGACGAGGGTGGGTTATCAATCGGGATAATGGAATTAATCGTATGCAGTTATGCAGGTACTGTAAGCATGTCATATTAAACTCGGCTTCGTGGTTTAACTTCGTATTATCGATCGGTATATTACAATTATTCTCGCTTTAACATTTACTGAGTATGTTAGTGTTTATGCCAGGTCTCCAGATTCAGATCTCATCGCAGAATACAGTTCTTATGCATAAATTTCAGGAAAGAACACAACCACTTCTGCATTCATCAATTTATTTTATAATTAAACCTTAATATAGTATGTGAACTCTCAATCTTGGAATTTGCAACACAGTATCAACACAGTATCATCGCGACTGCGTTGTTTCACTTTGATTCATTCCCCCCGCGTAACACGAGCTCAGTTATTGAGAGAGAGTGATTAAAAACATGCATACGCTATTCTAAACAAAAACCTTAATACTCACGCAGTACTGCACTCATTATTGATCATATGCAATTCTTATCACGTTAACAGGGCAGCAGGATGATTGATTATTATGCAACGATATTCATGTGACAAGGCAATCAAACAATTATTATTTCCCAAAAGCACAAGTATCCGTCAATAGATTCGTCATGTTCATTCATGGATACATCTGCAAGGTTATGCAATAAAAAACGAACGACTCAAATACTTCTAAGTGACCGTATCCACGTAACTCAATGGGCCGCAATGTTTTCCGTTATCAGCTAATAGTGGACGCACCTATCATGAGTCTGTGTTAATGTGTGAGTGTTGTTGATCTTCTTACGTTACTTCTTTGCGTAAAGCAGACGCCCAAGGTTGGGCATCCCTTGTATCAAAAAAGTGTTTGTTCCCTGCAGAGCGGTGGGGTGTGAGGGTGTGTGTATCATATGGACAGCAGGGTTTCCTCTATCACGCGGTCGGTTGGAGTTCGGCTGGAGTTCGGCTGATGCAGATTGGCGAGTTGACACGGTGCTGTAGTCGCGGTATTTCGTCAGTAGATGGCGCTCACTGGTTGCGCTCTCTCTCTCTGGTTGCTGCTGCTTTGTTCACGGGCGGCTGGTCAGGCTCTTTCCGCTGCTGGATGACTGCGCTCTCTCTCTGTTGAGATGTCCGAACGCTCTCTCTCTGGCTCGCTGACAGCAGGTTCTCTCCACTGCTGTAGTAGCTGCCGCACGCGCTCTCTCTGTGGAGGCGGTCGAACGCGCTCTCTCTGGTTCACTGACAGCAGGCTCTTTCCACTGCTGGATGAGCTGCGCGGCCGCTCCTTCTCCTTGAAGATGCGCGATCGCGCTCGTGCTGGTTCGCTGACAGCAGGCTCTCTCCACTGCTGTAGTAGCTGCGCCGTTCGCTCTCTCTCTCTGGGGAGGCGTTTCAAACGCACTCTCTCTGGTTCACTGACAGCAGGCTCTCTCCACTGCTGGATGAGTCAAGTCGGCACACGCTTGGCCGCTGGTTGCGGACGCTCTTGCTTGGTGCGTCGGTCGCGTGGCAGCTGGGAGCCGGCACTCGATGTAGAGTAAACTTTCAGTGATACTCTGTCTTTAAGTTCTGGACTCACACTCGGTGGCACCTCGCTACCCTGCGAGCCTCGCCATTCTCAGTTGATTGCGGGGCTCGTTGGAGCCAGCCGCTCGTGCCCTCTTCTGTAGCTCGCCGGGCCGATTGACCTGTTGAACTCGCTGTTCCTTGTTGAACTGAACTTTTCAGATGATGGTTGAGCCGTTATAGTCGAAAATTTTTTTATCCGCTCTGCGCAGTGGAGGGGCGTGGCTGGTGTGTGTGTGTGCGTTTGTGTGTGTGTCATTCCATCGAGCCATCCTGCGTCTCCCCATTCATCACTGTCCCCTCCCCAAGGTATCCCTTCACCCGTGGGGCACAGATGGCCTGCGATAATTCTTGTCTCTGGTGTTATTCCTGCTCTCCCGCGCTGCGGGAAGACAAAGGCGGCCGGGGTCTCTTTCTCTCTCTCTCTCTCTCTAACCCTTGAGTTAACACTGCATTATTATTTGCTTATGTCCTGAGGTTGGAGAATTCGTTTTGACTTAGGAAAAATTCTGATTGCCACACGCTTCGGGTCAAGTTGTGTAGAAATGATTAAAGATGGAAATAACATTTCGTATTGAATTAATAGATGGGTAATGGTTCATTGATGTAGCTTGTGGCCTGGTTTTTAATTGGAGTGCGTGTAAGGATCAATGATTTCAGCTTATTCCTGTTGTTGGATTTTGAACTTTAACGTTACTTTAATAGCAATGAAGAAAAAAAGTGGTTTAGCGGTTGGCTTTGGCTATGTCTGCGGGCTGACGGAAGGGGCGAACTCTCGGCAACCCCGGGCGCTGCGTTACGTCAATCCTGCTGTTTGCTTGCCCAGTGTTTGGTCTGTGCCTTCTGACCCTGGGCATGTTTGTGAACTGTCAAAATTATGTCAGCAGGTCATGGTAAATCGTCCCTTGGTAAATTGGCGATTCTCTGATTGCGTGTTTTCATTCATTATTTCTTGTAAAAAATATATCGGCAAATATTGATATTAATTGTGGAAAAAGGCCTATATATTCAACTATATATTCAACGTCTCTGCTAGTGGGGTCCTCGGGTGAAAACCCATCGTCCCAGGTGATCCCTCCTCGAGACTCTACGGGGGTGCATGCGAGTGTTTAGTGGGGCGTGCGTGCGTTCGTGCTTCTTCGTTTTCAAAATCGTTTTAAAAAAACAGCTTAACTCAGCCCTCCCACCCACCCACTTTCCTTTCTGGCTCCTCCCCCCCCCTTAACCTATATATAAACTGCTTCTTCGTTTTCAAAAATGGCTTAACTCAGCCCTCCCACCCACCCACCCACTTTCCTTTCTGGCTCCTCCCCCCACCTAACCTAGATATAAACCCGATCGTCTCAGAGCTGTGCACTTGACACAGATATTCTTCTGTGACTATTCCACCTGAAGATGGAAGCTTGTGTTGCCTCCGAAACGTCGTGATTTAATTGTTTTCTTTTATTTTGTTTTATTTTATCTACGTGACTTTACCGAATAAAACCAAAGAGTATGTGCAGCCACACCTTAGAGCCCGCTGAGTAGAGGGGGGGTTCCATGCGGGGCCGGGTGCCCTGATGTGCGGCCTCCCCCTGTTTACAGGCCCGGCCGCGGGCCCCTCACAGGATTACCATCAGGTGCTCTACGGGCTGGCTCCCTTCCTCCGGTTGCGGCGGGAGAACGCCGAACAACAGATCTGCTGGGAGGCGAGACTCATGACCAAACATCGTTAGGAACGGGGTCTGTCCCGTAGATGTGTGTACCATAGTGGCGTAGGCGAACAGGGCATAGGGGAGGTGTTCGTCCTAATCCTGTTGATTGGCGGCCGCCATACATTTAAGCTTCCCAGCTAGGGTCTGGTTCATACGCTCCACCATCCCATTTGCCTGGGGGTGATACGCCGTAGTTCGGTCCTTCTGGATTCCGAACTCCCGGCACAGTGCCTGAAATAGCTCCGCCTCTAACTCACTACCCTGGTCAGTAATGACTCTTTCGGGGATCCCATGTTTAAGCATGTAGTGTTCCACAAATGCCTGGGCGACCACAAGGGCCGTTTAATCTGGGATGGCCACCGCCACGGGGTAGCGCGTGAAATACTCCACCGCCACGAGGATGTACCGGTTGCCTCGGTGGGATCGTGGGAATGGTCCTTGTAAGTCGATCCCAACCAACTGGTTCGTCTGACGGACGCGGAACGGTCTCAGGGGTACCTGGTACCGTGCCGTTTTCTGCCCACACTGCTGACAGGCCCGGCAGCCCTGTACCCAGGCGGCCACATCTTGCGCCAATTTGGGCCAGAGATACTGGCGACGCAGAGTCTCCCGAGTGCGCCGTTCCCCATCATGGCCCCCGAGCGGGTGGTCGTGCACCAGCCATAGCAGCTGGAGCCGCACCTGGGCGGGAACACAGATGCACCCCAGCTGCCCAGCTTCGGTTAGTTCCCGCATCACTCCGTTCTCTACACACAACCGGGCATACAAACCACTCCAGGATCCCGATAGGGCGACCTTTTTCTCCTGCAGGGCCGCCTCCACCACCGCCAGGTCCGGCGTATGCGATGACCCGCTCTGTCCCATCCTGCACCTGTGACAACACCGCGCCCAGCCCACTGCTGCAGGCATCGGTGTCCAAAATAAAATCAGTGGTGAAATCGGGGTGTGGGTGAGGTGGTCTTTGAGGGTGGTGAAGACCATCTGGCAGGCCCCCGTCCACTGATAGGGGTTCTTAGGGGATGTGAGTTGGGTGAGGGGGCGTGCAATCTCACTGAATCCCTTCACAAATCGACGATAATAAGTGGCTAGCCCCAAAAATGACCTGATCTCCGTCAGGTTCCTTGGCCGTGGCCATTCCACTACAGCGCGTACCTTTTCCGGATCGGTGCACACCCCTGCCTCGCTGACACGGTGGCCGAGGTACCCCACCTCGCGCTGCGCAAGGTAACACTTACATGGCTTGAACTTGAGATGGGCTGCTCGCAGTCGCTGGAACACCTCTCGCAGCCTGGACCAGTGCTCAGACAGAGATCTACTGAACGCTATCACGTCATCCAGGTAAATTAGGCACTGTTTCCACTGCAAGCCCCGCATCACCAACTCCATCAACTGCTGGAATGTCGCAGGCGCGTTAGTGAGTCTGAATGGGAGTACTCGGAACTCGAACAGTCCCATCGGGGTGGTAAACGCGGTCTTTTGCCGATCCTCCTCCGCCATCTCCACCTGCCAGTACCCAGACGCTAGATCGAGGGTGGAAAAATACCGCGACCCTGCGAGGCTGTCAAAGGTGTCATCGATGCAGGGGATGGGGAAGGGGTCGCCGAGGGTAACTGCATTTAACTTTCGATAATCGATGCAAAACCGGGTCGATCCATCATTCTTCGTCACTAGTACAACCGGGGCAGACCAGGGGCTCGCCGAGGGCTGGATTATGTTATCGCGGAGCATATCCAAGACTGCCTCTTTGATCTGGGCCCGTTCAGGCACGCCCACTCGGTATGCGGGGAGTTTGATGGGTCGGGCTGCACTGATGTTAATTTGGTGCTTAACAAGGTCTGTCCGGCCCACATCTGAATCGTGCTCACTGAACACGTCGGCGTACTCCCGCAATAACCCGCGCAGCTGATCGGCCTCCCCCTTAGGTAAATCTGCCCAAGGTTCATGTAATGCATCACGCAAGGGGACGACCTCGGCTTGGGCAGTCGGGCCGACTCGCCAGGCCAGGTCCTGGCTGTTCTCGGGGTGACCGGGGTCCTTAGCCTAGAGTGCAAACACCGAGTCGTTAGAGTGGCGCGCGTGCAGGGGGTGTATGGTGGCTACCGTGGTGCGTCGTCGTAGCAACGCCGGGGTACTGTGTGGGTTAAACACCCGCGTGAACAGTCGGCCCCCGTCTGCGTTGACCAGCGTGGCCGATCCCACAACCCCGTACCGTGCCGCCAACTCCGGGTGAGGAGTCAGCGTTACCTCGCCCGGTGGTCGGTGTGTGGGGTCGGTGGAGGGGGTTGCCACTGGCACCAGCATCTCGGCGAGCGGCCCGATGGTGACGGCCGACACCAGCGTAGCGGCCACGGGTGTGAAGCGACGGCGATTCGGCTCCTGTCCCAGGAACGGGATCCGCTCCCCGCTGCCCTCCACGGTGGCGCATCGCTGGCGGGGCCGCACGTTGAGCCCCAGTTTCTCCAGGAGGTCCGTACCTGCAACACACTCATGGCACAACACACTCGAGACATAGCATTCCTGGGTGCACGTCTGGTGTCCGAGGCGGACCTCGAGGGAGATTCTGCCCCAGTAGCCATTTGGCCTGAGGGGGGCGGGGGGGGGTCTGCCAATTCCCTGACCCTGAGAAACCGTGGAGCACCACCACGAGGGGGCCTCTCGGGTAAAAACTCAGGGCAGGTGCCCCCCTCCCCACGAGGCCCGACGTGAGTGTGTGTGTTTATGTGGGGGGGAGAGAGCTGTGACGGGAGCCGGGTGGCTTCTCGGTCGCAGCAGCACAGCGACGGGCCCGGTGTCGACGGAGCGGCTTCGCTGTTGTGGCTCCACTCTATTTGTGTGCTTCATAGTTAATTGAATTTCTCCAATCTCAATAAAGCTTCGGATTCTATCGTCACACCGTATAACGCACTTGCTGCCATTTGTACCAAATCATAATCGGCTTGTTCTTCAATCAACATGTTACAAAGTACAGTACTTTATTTAACGGGCAATAAGTTACATGTAGTGTATTCACAACTTCAATCGCTGGAGTCGGTTTGTTTACAGTTCATAGAAAACACACGCTTCTGTCTGCTCGAGAGCGCAGAGATCGCAGACAGAAGTAATTCCCTCATCCTGTGGAGGTTGCGAGCCGGCGCTATCCTCATTATTCGCCGCGGCACGATTCGAGATTACGCGGCAATTAAGAATTTTCTATAGGTAAATTGTCAAACGTTTCTAGAGTTTAAATCTCTCAACGCCTCTCTGTCCGCGCCGCTCTGGTTGGTGTACGTTTTATGAATGCGTGTGTATGATTATTATACGTCTGTATGTGTGTTTACTGAAGGGGCGTATGCGTTTATGAACGTTGACGTTTTAGACGAAAGAGCGGCGTGCGGAGTAAACGCTCACAGCCGCGTGGTTGACGTGGAGGAGGAAAGATGGACCCGCGGAATGAGGAACCCGCGGTGATACGCGGTGCCAGCGATGCGGGTGGGAGCCGCGAGTATCGCGAGTATCGCGAATGTGTCCTGCGTGTACCCCCTGTGTGAGTGAGTGTCTCACTGCCTCCCCCCCCCCTCCTCTGTATCTGTGGGCGTTAGTGTCGGAGCTGCTCGCTCGCTTTGGCTGGCCGCTGCTGCTGTTCTGCGCTCTTCTCTACTTCACTGTGCGCCGAGCCGCCCCGTGGCTGCGATGGGGCCGGAGCAGCAGCAGCAGCACCAGCATCAGCAACCCAGGTCTTACCGATCGATGAGTCAACACCACTTTATTCTTAGTCACGGCCCTGCCCTGGCTTTGCCTCTTAACGCGGCTCAGCTCTGGCTTGAGCCGCGCAGTTGCTTTCAAAGGCACATGCGCAGCTCAGCCATTGCATGTCTGAGCCTCAGCTCATGGGAATCCTGAGCGTGGTTGGGACCATTGTAATATCAGGGCAGATGGAGCCCATCAATTCCTGCAGACTATTGCTGGACAGTGACGAGAGACGCTCCATTTAATGAATACAAGAGACAAGCCAAGAAGCGCTGAGTAGACACTGAATAAGGACTAAACTATGTACTTATATATATACATAACTAGCGATAAGTACCCAGCGTTGCCCCGGGCGAAAGAGACAGACACGCACATCGACTTGCACACAGACATCGACCTACACAGAAACACATCGACTTACACGCACACACATATGGACTCACACAGACATCAACTTACACACATATGGACTTACATACACATAGACATCCACTTTAGATACAACAACAACCGCCATTCGCCACTAAGTGGCAGTGACGTCACCACGACGCTTGTGCCAGGCCATGTGCACCTTGAGGCCACGTGAAGTGTCGAACGCCCGCTGGCAGGAGGTCACGGGGCAGACCCAGCAGGTGCCACGGGTCGACTGACTGAGATGACTGGCTGATGCACCACCTGTGCCCCCTACTGTGCCAACCTGCTGTGCTTTAGCCACCCGGCGCTCCGCTCGTTGTGAGCGTCGCTCCTCCGCCCTCCGTTGTTGTTGGAGGGCGACTGCTTCCAACTGCCCAGTAGCGTCCTTCACGAGCCTCCTCCACAGAGGCCGATCTTGACACCGCTGGTACCAGTCATCGGCAAGTCCACTCAGCTCCACGTCCTCCTGTACCACATCCATCTCTTCTCCAGCTCGTGCCGCGCCCGTTTAGCCCCCTCGATCCGGCCAAACATAAGCTATAGTAATAGGTTTTTACCCTTTTATCTGGCACAGATAAAATGGTAAAAACCTATATGTTGCTACTGGCAAAGGTGGTCTCCTAATGCAAACAAAAGCTGTTTAGGCATGCGGTGAATGGGCATGCGGGCTACATGACCCAGCCAACGCAGCCTTCCCCGCCGGAGGAGCTCACCGATGGGACCTTGCCCAGATCTTTCAAGGATTTTTGAGCTCGCACAATCCAGTCTGGTTAAACCCAGGATGGATCGTAGGCAGGCCAGCCTAAATGTTTCTAACCGGCGAAGATGTTCCATTAGGGGGGTCCACGTTTCGCAAGCGTAGAGAAGGGAGGGAATGACCGTGGCCGAGAATACCTGAAGCTTAGTGCGGAGCGACAGACCAGGTAGCTTCCACACAGCGTTACGTAACCGATGAAAAGATATTGCCGCTCGACTGATTCGGAGTGAGACCTCTGCTGTTAAACTGGAGCCAGTCATAAGCACACTGCCCAGGTATGGGAAACTCTCTACTCTCCACAACTGCCCCATCACCGATTGGGAGTTGTGGGGGTGGAGTGTCCGATGGTATAAAATACCCAGGCAGGTGCTTAGTTTTGGTGGGGCTGATGGTAAGGACCCACCTCTTAGTGGCACGCTCCAGTCTCAGCAGCAGCGTCTCCAACTCCTCCTCTGAATGAGCAGCTATTACCAAATCATCAGCATACATAACGTGGTTGAGCAATAGGGAGCCATCCCTTGACCGCACCCGGGCGTCGATCAGCCTCCCATTATATCTGTACCATATGGAGATTCCCCCGGTACAGCTATTGAAGGCTTCACGAACTACGTGGTCAAAATAGATGTTAAATAATGTGGGAGCCAGAGGACATCCCTGTCGCACCCCAAGGTTAACAGGGAATGGCTCTGACTCCCGGCCACGTAGTTTTACCCGGGCCCGCTCACCATCATGAAGGTCCTTCATGATCGTGAGCAGAGGGTCAGGTACTCCAAAAGCACGAAGAACAATCCAGAGTCCAGGCCTATTGATGGTATCATAGGCCTTGACCAGGTCAATAAAACAGAGATGTAGGTCTTGTTGGAATTCCCTACACCTCTGCTGTAGCAGACGGACAGAAAATATGGCATCTGTGCAGGACCGCCCTTTCCTGAAACCGCATTGGGGCTCCGCAAGCCTCTCCTCAGCGTGCCTGGCAAGGCGATGCTGAATAATCCTTGCCGGGACCTTTCCCGGCACACTGAGGAGTGAGATGCCCCTGTAGTTGTTACAGTCTGTGCGGTCCCCCTTCTTAAAAAGGGGGACCACCAGTGCATCCTTCCAATCCTGCGGAACCCGTCCAGTGGTCCAGACCGTTGTTATGATGTCATATAGGGCAGTCTGCACAAACGCCACCCTCCCTCAGCATTTTGCTTGGGAGATCATCTCTGCCCGCTGCCTTTCCTGGTCTCAGACTCCTGATCGCCTTCAGTACTTCCTCAACAGATGGCACCTCAGCCAGCCACTCACAGGGGGTGACTTCTTCCAATATTTGAGGCACCGCAGCCTCAGCAGGGTCGTCCTCACTTTGTGCCACGATATTTTCCTGGCTGAGGGATTTTCCCTCCCCCAGGACCTCACAGAAATGCTCAGCAAATCTGCAAACCTGTTCCTGGGGGTCGGAGATTGGATCACCGTTTTTTCCCCTAATGATGGTAATAGGTGTGGCGCTGCAGGTTACTTTTTTGATGGAGTTAAATAGAGATTTGTGATCACGGGCCACTGAGGCAGACTCCATCTCCTCAGCAACCCGCGACCACCACCCATCCTTGCAGCGCCTCACGGCTCTCCGAACCTCCGAGCGAAGGCTGCGGTAAGCCTCCTCATTCTCTGACGTGGGATTCTGTAGCCAATGACAGTGGGCCTGTCGCTTTTTCTCAACCATCCTGAACACCTCCTTTGTCAGCCAGGGTCTCTGGGGAGGTCTGGACCGCGTACCCAAAGCAGCCATTGCAGCTGCATGAGTCACAGTCCTAAACCTCGCCCATTTACCCTCGACATCAGGAGGAGTCGGGGACGATGCCAATGCCAGCCGCAAGCGATGATGAAATTCTCGCTTGCAACTTTCATCAGATAACTGAGACCAGGCCACTTTAGGTTGGAATGGGGTCCTGGGTGTACACCCACCACCGGAGTGGAAGAATGGCAGGCGCATCTTACAGATGACTAGTCGATGGTTAGAGGGCAGATCAGCTCCACGGTAGGTCCTGGTGTCAAGGACATGGGCTCGCATCCGCTGGTCTGTCACTATGTAGTCCAGCAGATGTTCTTGCTTGGACCCAGCATGCATCCATGATGTTGTGTGGATGCGCCGATGCCGGAACAGCGTGTTGGTAATTACAAGCCCATGGGCTGCACAAAAATCTAGCAGCCTCCTACCATTGTTATTGAGCTGATCTGGCCCATGCCCTCCAATCACTCCAGACCAGGTGCCAGTATCATGACCAACTCGGGCATTGAAGTCACCCAACATGATGACTCTATCCCGAGGGGCCACTTTAGCCAGCACCTGTGACAGGAGGTCATAGAAGGCATCTGACTCATCGGCTTTGCCTGCATCCCTCCACGGATGTTCATCTTCGGTGGGGGCATAAGTAACCACGACCACCATTCCTCGCCTCCGGTTGATGGGAAGGCGAGCCCAAAGTAGCCTGGGGCTTACAGCTTCCCACACCTCACCGCCACGCTCCCACGCCCCCTTCATTCTTTTGTTCAAAAGAAGAGTTCAAAAGAAGAGTTACACACACATCAACTCACACACACGCATTGACTTACACACACACATCGAGTGACACGCACACATGTATTGACTTACACGCACATGTGGACTAACATACAGACACATGGACTGACACACATACACATGGACGTACACACACACATATCGACTGACACACATAGACACACAAAGGCACATTGACTTACACACTGACGTGGAGCCATGCACACACATCGACTAACACATACACACATAGACTAACACACACAGTGACTAACACACACAGCGACTGATACACATACATGGACTGACACGCACACTTGGACTGACACAAACACATCGATGTACACACCCATCGGGCGTTGTCCGTTTGAAAAAGACAGACGCACATGGACTTACGCACTCGCATGGACCTACACGCACACACATATGGACTCAAACACACACATCGAATCACACACATACATCGACGTGCACAGCAATCCCCGATGATGGCACAGCTATGAGCATGGCAGTACTACATATCAGTAAATAGCGTGACGTGAGCAATCGAAACAGTAGAAATGTATAGAAGAAATCAGCTTAAATAAGTGTACATGAAAGAGCATCAGTACGCACAGGTAAGTTGAGAAACAGGCTACAGTCTAGATTATAGAGTGCCAGTACGCCGACTGAATTGCTACAGTCGACATTAAAAGCTGGCAATACGGGCAGCAGCTGAAAAAGCAGGATACAGTCGACATGAAAGGCTGGCAGTACACCGAGTGAGGTAAAGAAGCAGGCACGAGATAATAGACTGCTATACACTCATATTGGGCAAAAGCAAAATTAGCAGTGTAGATAATAGAGTGCCAGTGCACTGACGTTAATTACCGTATTTTCCCGCATATAGCCCGCATATGCATATAACCCGCAGACGCATATACCCCGCAAAAATAGCGTTTTGTGTTAAACAAATTTCAGATAGCCCGCACCTCCATATACCCCGAATGCATTCATATATTTAACGTTGTTACCGCAGCTTGATTCCATCATATTAATAAGAAGTTTACATTTGTAATACATTCCACATCAATTGTTAACATTAAAATCATAACGTGCACAAAGAAAACAAACTAACCGGAAACGAGTGAACTTAAAACTAAATAAGTAACAAAAGTAAATGTCCAATAAATAAGTAACACATAACTGGTAGATAAGTACAGTTTTAGCACTGGTAGATTGCAGCACTGCCCAGATAATAGCGCATTAAGGTAAGCCATTGCCCCACCCCCCAACTCTCTCTCCCCCAGCTGCCCCACCCCCCAACCCCCACCTCTCTCCCAGCTCTCCCGTCGCTGGTAAACTGCGCGCACTTCAAACATTGTCGTTTAATTGTACAAACAATTCATTTAAAACGTGATAACATTTGTAATTTTAGTGAGTGGTTCATTCAGCAGTGCTTTAGTCAAAGGTAAGTGTTGCATAGTGGATAGTCCTACCATGAAAAAAATTAACGAGTTATGACATGTCACGTGTAAAATATTTTTGGGATAGCCCGCACCTCCATATACCCGAACGCGCATCACTTGGCAGGCCCCCCCCCCCACGCAATTGGCATGAGTTGGTATGGTCGATGTCGTGCAATAAATAAATATAGGTAAATCCCACTAAATCGCTAATTTAACTAATTTAAAGGTGACGGGCGTGAAAAAGGAATAGCCTATTCCCACCGCGGGGCTTAGGGTGTGCTGGCTGGCAATTTTTTCGACGTAAACCCCAGTGTTCGAGAGCCAATCCCTTACAAACGCACGTGGAGACTTTTATATATATAAGAAGAATAGCGGGAAGCACCCGGCGTTACCCGGGTGCGAAAAATATATTTCAAAACTTATATTAAAAACCTTACATATACATACACAGATACTAAGGTATTGTGAAAGCCCGGTGTGTCGTTTGTCCATTTCTCCACCAACATAATTATAAGAAGCTTGCAAAAGTCCAAAAAGTTATAGAAAGTGGGGGGTAAATAGTTGATTTAAAAGGTTTCCGAAAATTGTCGACCCACCCCGTCAAAAAATATCTTTACCCCCTCGTAGGTATACCTACACACCCTACATACAATAGAGTAAGTAGTATCTATTGACTCTGCAGTTCTATCTACTGACTGTACAGTAGCATCTACTGAGGCAGTAGTAGCTAATGACTGTATAGTAGTATTTACTGACTGTAGTAACGACTGACCGTAGTAGTATCTACTGACCCTACAGTAGTATCTACCGACTCAATAGTAGTAACAACTAACTCTATAGTAGTATCTGCTGACTCTATAGTAGTATCCACTGACTATAGTAGTAACTTCTAACATAGCAGTATCTACTGACTGTACAGTTGTATCTACTGACTATAGCAGTAGCTACTGACCGTAGTAATATCTACTGACTGTTTAGTAGTATTTGCTGACTGTAGCAATATTTACTCACCTGTTCCCATTAATAACCTGTTTCAGTTAATAAATGTCCCAACAAGGCCCAACCTAAGAAATCTGGGACATTCATCACTGCTTGACGTCCTATTGACAATTGCCCTCACAATTTCACAGTGACTGGCGTTCTGGGTAATAACCTTAGCGATCACTCCTTCATATTTGGGGTGAGATCATTGGCCAAACCCAATTTCCCCCCTCAATTGGTTGAGAAGCACTCCCTGAGACACTTCAGCATACAGGCATTTACAAATTATGTATTTCATTCGATATTGACAATGTCTGTGATATCTGAACTATCACATTAGCAGTTTCCTGTCCGACAACAATATATTACATAGAAAGCAATCACGGTTCCGAAAAAAATACAGCACCGCAACTGCTGCATTGGACTCTCTAAATCACATTTACAGTAGCCTTGATAAAAAGCAATACTGCGCCAGTCTATTTCTTGACTTGTCCAAAGCTTTTGAAACAGTGGACCACAACACCCTGCTAAGTAAACTAATATGCCTTCGTTTCTCCAAACACGCGGTAGAATGGTTAAAAAATTACCTCTCTTCTCGCACCCAAACTGTATTCATAGATGGTTGGAGGTCAAACAGTGTTAAGATAACAAAAGGAGTTCCACAGGGTTCAGTCCTCGGCTCATCTTTTTCTCTCTTTATGTTAATGAATTAGGCACTGATCTGAATCATTCAAGGGTAAATCTATTTGCAGATGATACTATACTGATTACTGCTGGACGCTCTCCGGATGACGTGATTGCTAGGCTCCAGGGTGATTTCGACAAACTACGACAGCTAGATGTTCTTAAACTAGTCCTGAATACCTCCAAAACCAAGGTGCTATGCTTCTCACCAGGACTAAAGCATATTCAAAAACTAATGATGAACTAGAGCAAGTCAATATCTATAAGTTTCTTGGGGTCATCCTTGATTCAAAATTGAATTTTAAAGAACACATTGATTATATTAGTAAAAAGACAAAAACTAAAATTTGTTTTCTCTATCGACAAAAACACTGTTTTCCACCTATGTTCCGTTTGGAATTGATAAAAGCTACCATAATGCCTCTACTTGATTACTGTGACATCGTATATAAATCAGCACCCTGTACTGCTCTGAAGAGCCTTGACTCAATATTTCACTGGGTCTTAAGATTTGCATTGAACTGCCCATATAGGACCCACCACTGCGATCTCTACATTGGGTCAAACTTAACATCTCTTAATGATCGACGGCTTATGCATCAGATATTATTTATTTATTTACGATGTACTTACAGAAAATTCTCAGATTACCTGCTGGATTTCATTGTTTCGGAAAACAAATATGAGCTAAGATCTTCGCTCATTTAACAGTTTCGTATTCCTTATTGCCCTACAAATACTGGAGGAAGGGCCTTTGCTGTAGATGCCCCCAGGATCTGGAATGCTATCACAAATAAACTCCAGCTTAGATCACTACCTACAAGACCATCACTCAAAACTGCTCTACAGGAGTCGTACAACCCTAGCTGCCACTGCTATCCAGTGACCTGAAATCAAATATATATCTATAGATGACCAAAGCGAGAAATTATCATGTATTTTGATTATAGTGTGCTGCTACTACTATTGTTATTCCTGCTATTATGGATTGACTCGTGCAGCTAGCGAAGGATGCTAGGTTTAGTAATATATGTCATGTATGTCGCTATTGTTAACTTTCATTCACATTTCTTATGATCACTGTTATGTTGTTTTTATAGCATTATTTTTGTAATTTCTAAAAAGGTTTAGTTTAGCCCGATCCTTTAATTGTATTATGATTGTTATTGTGATCTTAGTACGCAGCATGAACAAATGTGCTTTTTCTGGAAGATTTTATTGTTTTTGTAGGGGATGTCTCAATTTGCTTACAGTAAATTTTAAATGTATCGTGTAATTTTATTCTTTGTTACGGTTGTACCCGAATCAAGAGCTGAATGGCTCACAGGGTTATTCCAAGTAAATGAAACTGAAAGGTACCACCACAGCAGTATTCACTGCTATAAACATAGCAGGTACCACCATAGTGAGTATGCACTGCTGTAGTAATAGCAGGTACCACCACAGTTGTTATGCATTGCTGTAGTGATAGCAGGCACCAGCAACGTCGGTATGCACTGCTGTAGTCATAGCATTGACCACCATAGTCGGTATGCACTGCTGTAGTTAAAGCATTGACCACCACAGTCGGTATGCACTACTGCAGTGAAAGCAGGTGCACAACAGTCAGTATGCACTGCTGTAGTGAGAGCAGGTACCACCACAGTATGCACTGCTGTAATCATAGCAGGTACCACCAAAGTCGGTATGCACTGCTGTAGTGAAAGCAGGTACCACCACAGCCGGTATGCACTGCTGCAGTGAAAGCAGGTACCACTACAGAGGGTACACACTGCTGTTGTTAAAGCAGGTACCACCACAGCAATATGCACTGCTGTAATTAAAGCAGGAACCACCAGTCAGTATGCACTGGTGCAGTGATATCAGGTAACCACCACAGTCGCTTTGCACTGTTGTAGTGATATCAGGCACCACCACACTGCTGTAGTGATAGCAGTGACCACCACAGTCGGTATGCACTGCTGTAGTTAAAGCATTTACCACCACAGTCGGTATGCACTACTGCAGTGAAAGCAGGTGCACAACAGTCAGTATGCACTGCCGTAGTGAAAGCAGGTACTACGGCAGTATGCACTGCTGTAATCATCAGGTACCACCACAGTCATTATGCACTACTCTAATCATAGCAGGTACCACCACAGTCATTGTGCACTGCTGTAGTAATAGCAGGTACCACCACAGTCGGTATGCACTGCTGTAGTGAAAGCAGGTGCCACTACAGAGGGTATACACTGCTGTCGTTAAAGCAGGTACCACCACAGCAATATGCACTGCGGTAGTTAAAGCAGGAACTACCACAGTCGGTATGCACCGCTGCAGTGATAGCAGGTTCCACCACAGTATGCACTGCTGCAGTGATATCAGGTAACCACCATAGTCGCTTTGCACTCTTGTAGTGACATCAGGCACCACCACAGTCGGTATGCACTTCTATAGTGAAATCAGTACCACCACAGTTGGTATGCGCAGCTGTAGTGATAGCAGACACAAACAAAGTCGGTATGCACTGCTGTAGTCATAGCAGTGACCACCACAGTTGGTATGCACTGCTGTAGTGAAAGCAGGTACCACCACAGTGTGCACTGCCCTAATCATAGCAGGTACCACCACAGTCAGTATGCACTGCTGTAATCATTGCAGAATACCACCACAGTCAGTATGCACTGCTGTAGTGAAAGCAGGTACCACCACAGTCGGTATACACTGCTGTAGTGAAAGCAGGTACCACCACAGTCGGTATGCACTGCTGTAGTGATCGGAGGTACCACCACAGTCGGTATGCACTGCTGTAGTGATAGCAGGTTTCACCACAATCGGTATGCACTGCTGTAGTGAAACCAGGTAACACCATAGTCGGTATGCACTGCTGTAGTGAAAAGAGGTGTCACCACAGTCGGTATGCACTGCTGTAGTGAAAGCAGTTACCACCACAGTCTATATGCACTGCTGTAGTGATAGCAGTTACCACCATAGTCGGTATGCACTGCTGGGGTGATAGCAGTTACCACCTCAATCGGTATGCACTGCTGTAGTGATAACAGGAACCACTACAGTCGGTATGCACTGCTTTAGTGATTGCAGGTACCACTACAGAGGGTATACACTGCTGTCGTTAAAGCAGGTACCACCACACCATTATGGCTGCTGTAGTTAAAGCAGGAACCACCACAGTTGGTATGCACTGCTGCAGTGATAGCAGGTTCTACCACAGTCAGTATGTACTGCTGCAGTGATATCAGGTAACCACCACAGGCGCTTTGCACTGTTGTAGTGATAGGCACCACCACAGTCGGTATGCACTTCTGTAGTGAAATCAGGTACCACCAAAGTCGGTATGCACTGCTTCAGTGATAGCAGGTTCCACCACAGTCAGTATGCACTGCTGCAGTGATATCAGGTAACCACCACAGTCGCTTTGCACTGTTGTAGTGATAGGCACCACCACAGTCGGTATGCACTGCTGTAATTACAGCATTTACCACCACAATCGGTATGCACTGCTGTAGTGAAAGCAGGTACCGCTACAGAGGGTATACACTGCTGTCGTTAAAGCAGGTACCACCACACTATTATGCACTGCTGTAGTTAAAGCAGGAACCACCACAGTCGGTATGCACTGCTGCAGTGATATCAGGTAACCACCACAGTCGCTTTGCACTGTTGTAGTGATAGGCACCACCACAGTCGGTATGCACTTCTGTATTGAAATCAGGTACCACCAAAGTCGGTATGCACTGCTTCAGTGATAGCAGGTTCCACCACAGTCAGTATGCACTGCTGCAGTGATATCAGGTAACCACCACAGTCGCTTTGCGCTGTTGTAGTGATAGGCACCACCACAGTCGGTATGCACTGCTGTAATTAAAGCATTTACCACCACAGTCGGTATGCACTGCTTCAGTGATATCAGGTAACCACCACAGTCGCTTTGCACTGTTGTAGTGATAGGCACCACCACAGTCGGTATGCACTGCTGTAATTAAAGCATTTACCACCACAATCGGTATGCACTGCTGTAGTGAAAGCAGGTACCGCTACAGAGGGTATACACTGCTGTCGTTAAAGCAGGTACCACCACACTATTATGCACTGCTGTAGTTAAAGCAGGAACCACCACAGTCGGTATGCACTGCTGCAGTGATAGGTTCTACCACAGTCAGTATGCACTGCTGCAGTGATATCAGGTAACCACCACAGTCGCTTTGCACTGTTGTAGTGATAGGCACCACCACAGTCGGTATGCACTTCTGTAGTGAAATCAGGTACCACCAAAGTCGGTATGCACTGCTGCAGTGATATCAGGTAACCACCACAGTCGCTTTGCGCTGTTGTAGTGATAGGCACCACCACAGTCGGTATGCACTGCTGTAATTAAAGCATTTACCACCACAGTCGGTATGCACTGCTGTAGTGAAAGCAGGTACCGCTACAGAGGGTATACACTGGTGTCGTTAAAGCAGGTACCACCACACCATTATGCACTGCTGTAGTTAAAGCAGGAACCACCACAGTCGGTGAAGATACAGCAACAGATGTGAGTGTGAAAGCGATGGGTATTACCTTGTTATCGCGGCATATCTTTAAGATGGCAAGCTGCCATTTTTGGATGTTCTGTTTGAGAGGAGGCCTGATGGCTCTTTTGGACATTCTGTTTACAGGAAGGCCACCTACACAGATTCCTACTTGAAGCCTGATTCCCACCACCACCTGGCTCAAAATAATTATCTCATCAAAACACTATACCATAGGGCTCATTGCATTTCTGACCAACACCACCTGGCCAGTGAATTAAAACATGTACATCTGGCCCTCAAGATGAACGGATACTCTGATCGTACTATCCGCCAAGCTGTTTCTCCCACCATACAGAAACAACCACCTGATACTCCGATCAAAATCATCACGTTGCCATACATAGCAGGCGTTACCAAAAAGATTTCCAAAATTCTAAACAAACACAAGATCCAGGTCCGGTTCAATACAGTACACAAAATCCGTGATCTGATCCCATCCGCAAAGGATGTCATTCCTGACTTACAGTACCCCGGTGTTTACAAATTAAGTTGTACCTGCGGTGACTGCTATATCGGGGAGGTGAAACGACATATTTCTGACGGAATTCACGAGCACAAATCAGATTTGAAACACGGCAGAACGAATTCTTCGGCCGTAGCTGATAACCGTTTCAACACAGCGGGTTCTCATGATGTTGTTTTCTCCGATACCAAAGTACTCTGCAAACCTCCCGGATACTACCAAAGATTTGTCCATGAAGCCATGCAGATACACAAACATAGACTCAACTTCAACCAAGAGGATGGTTTCAAATTGAGCAAACATTGGAAAGATGTTATCAACCAAGTCAAACTTTAGCTACCTTATAATTGTACAGCCATTTCCATTTCTTCCAGTTGACTGCGCTTGCTTTTGATCACCGCTCGCCATCGCCTCTCCATCCCCCTCACCCACCTGCAGCATAACAAAAGGCGGCTTAACTTAGCCCGCCCCCACGGCCTTCCTGGCTCCCCCCCCCCCCCCCTTAACCTGTATATAATCTCGGGTATCTTAGAGCTCTCTTCACTTAATACAGTAAATTTGCTGTGATGGTTTCCACCTGAAAACAGAAGTTTTTGTTCAATCGGATAGAGGGGGTCTAAAAGGGGCGCGGCATGGGCTATAGAAGAGATGGAGTGATGTGGTACAAGAGGATGTGGAGCTGAGTGGACTTGCCGATGACTGGTATCAGCGCTGTTAAGTTCGGGCTCTGTGGAGGAGGCTCTTGAAGAACGCTACTGGGCATATGAATGCAGTCGCCCTCCAGCAACAACGGAGGGGAGAGAAGCAACTCTCACAACAGCAAGCGGAGTGCCGGGTGCCTAAAGCACAGCAAATTGGCCCAGTAGGGGCACAGGTGGTGTGTCGGCCAGTCATCTCAGTCAGTCAACCCATGACACCTGGGTCTGTCCCGTGACCTTGCCAGCGAGCGTTCAACACTTCATGTGGCCTTACCTTGCACATAGTCTGGCACAAGTGCCGTGGTCACATCACCGCCACTTAGTTGTATAATCTGCTCAATGCTTCAGGCAAAGAAGCCATTTTATGCACACGTGGGTGATTTATTCACCAAATGTTAGTCAATTCAGCCAATTCAGAGTCAAAAATGGTTTCATGATCACGTTATGGTCACTACATCACTTCTAAATAGTTCTCTGGGGGTGAAGCAGGGTGTTTGTATATCCTGCCAGCAACTTCATTTTTGTACAATTTGAAATATTTTAGAACACCCTGGAGGAACGCTCCTGGAGAGAAATGTTACATGCTGGAATGCTGCAGGGTGTTCCAGAACTTTCCAGAATGTTCCAGATTACTCCAGCTAATGTCATGGATTTTCCACCTAACCCATACATTTCTACTTTATTATCGAAAGTTAAGGTTTATTCAAAAAGTATCCAGAACATTCCAGAATGTTTTAGCTTGTTCTAAAATTCTCCCAAAAATGGTAGAAATTTCCAATTTGAAAACCATAGCGTGAAACATCACAACTCGGAACGGACCCCTGAACATCCTTCGACTAGGCTGAAATGTTGTGAATGTGCGTAAGTCAGCAACAAGGAACAATCCACAGAGTGCCCTCAATTATGAAACTTACTTTGAAATATAAGGACCATTCTAATACATGTCTATGTATGTATGTGTGTTCAGATCTTCTTATGAACATGCACTCCGCTATGGAACGCTCCCGAATCCGCATGCAGCAAGAACTTGACGCTCGTGCCGCCGAACACCAGGCCCGGGTGAAGCAGGTGCGCTCACAACATAACTGGCCCGGCCTCTGTGTGTATTTCTGTGTGCACCCGTGTATTGGAGTAGCTTCAAACGTGGTTTAATTTCATGAAAAATATCTACTGCCAAGTGCAAACAGGAGCAGACGGTGCCTGCCGGAGCAGACGGTGCCTGCCTCAGATATGAAAGGTGTTTTTTCAGCAATATTTAGCATGATAAATATATAATGGGATTTGGGCTTCCGTCTAAAAATGTCTTTGTTTTATGAGAGCCCAGGCCACATTTATACATCATAGAACTTGACCAAACTGCGACAAACTGGATTGTTTGTCATTCTATGTTTTCAGGGCACATGGGATTTCATGGCGCTAATGAATCAAATATATTTCTACATCTCTTTTAAAAAAAAAAATTGGTAAATGTCTTTATTTAAGCAAGTCAGCGTGTATGTATAGTGTGTTTGTCAATACATGTCCCTCATTCTGTTTGTGTGTGTGTGTGTTTGTTCATGCCTGTATTTTTTTCTGTGTGGGTGTTTATGCACTTGTGCATGTTACCTCCTGAAGGTAAAGAGTAGTTATCCAATCTCCACGAACAGATATACTGGTTTTCTGAGAATTTCTTTAATGACCTGGGGGGGGGGGGGAACCCTGCAGCCCAGATACCATCATGGGGCAAGGTAGGGTTGAGTTTAACACGTAGGCTTTTGCAACCAATATCCATAAAAGAGGTGTTTTGGGTTAGATCGTGTAAATGTACGCGATTTAGCCCAAAAAACATGTTATCGAAGGTTAGGGTTGACCCTGCTGGGGCTGCGGTGCCTCATATTTGAGAAAGTAGCCACTCCCTGTGAGAGGCTAGCTGATGTGCCATCAGTTGAAGTACAAAGAGCTATCCAGAGCCTGATACCCGGAAAATCACTGGGTTGAGATAACCTCCCAAGCGAACTGCTAAGGGAAGGTGATGATTGTGAACATGCCGGCTTATATAACATAATTACAACCCTCTGGACCACAGGATGGGTTCTGCAGGATTGGAAAGATGCCGTGGTGGTCTCCTTTTCCAGAAGGAGACTGCACTGATTGTAAGAACTATCAGGGCCTCTCCCTCCTCGGTGTGCCTGGAAAGTCGACGTTTAGTATTCCTTGCCAAGATCACTGAGAAGTTTTGTGGAGCGTAAATGTGGTTTCATACTGGGGGGCTGATCCTGCAGACTCCATCTGCGACAGCAGAAGTGTAGAGAATTTCAACAGGACCTACATCTCTGCTTTATTTACCTGGTCTTGGCCTATTATGTCATCAATAAGCCAGGGCTCTGGGTTATTCTTCGTGTTTTCGGGGTCTTTTTTTACCATGTAGTTGAAGAAGCTTTACATTGCTATACCAGAGGAATTTTCATCCCATACAAATACAATTGGAGGCTGATTGATGTTACATAGTAGAATAAAGCCTAAACGTGTCATATTACATTTACTTAAAGGTGAGTGTGGAGCATGGCATATAGTGGGGGTTCATTCCCATACAATGTGTATGGGGTGGACCGCGTGTTTGAATGAGGGGGATGGTGAACTGACAGAGGAAGAGCAGGTTCTGTGTTTGCAAAGTGAAGATGGAATCGATGAGCCTCATTCGTACTCTTTGGTTCTATTCGGTAAAGTCACGTAGGTAAAAAATAAAACAACAAAAATCACGACGTTTCGGTCACAACACAAGTGGCCTTCATCAGGTGAAGGGACCAGACTGTCTCGAGGACAGCGCTGGAGTGAAACACAGCCAAGCTCAGACCGCGACCTTTACGCTGTGTGAGAGTAATTAAGGTGCCTTGACAAAGGTATTAGCATAGAAATTTGCATTTTAATAGGCGGACTTAGCATGATGAAAGGTAGGGAGGGGGTCGACCTGTGCAGGCTGTGTGAGCATAAGGCAACTTTTCATTCAGTTTACCAATTTCATCAGCGGTGCAGCAATGCACTTTGAGTTAAATAATTAGAGGAACCACGTGCCCTAATATTAATTCCGACCAAGGGCAGGGCTTATTTTATTAGGAAATTAACCAGTGAAGTTTGCCAAACCCAACCCAATGTTGGTTGTCTTGTCGAGGAGCAGAGACGAGCGAGGTAAAGAAAGGACATTTTATCAGTGGGGCGAGTGCAAGGAGGCTGCCTCTAGCACCATCCTGCGGGGGACATGAGCAGTGCAAGTGTTGCAGCCGAGCCCATAGAAGTCAATAATCTGCTGTTACTGTCTGAATCGTGCTGTTAACAGTCAAATTTTATACTGCTGAGCATGGTAAAGAAGCGGTGGTTCGGAATTAAGGTTTGCATGAGAGGCCACATAAATTTAGTGATGGTGAGGGGTGTTATTGAATAGAGTGTAAAGGTGACGAGTAAGCACCCAGTGGGAATACTGTGGTGTAAGGGGGTGTCTGATCAAGGGGGTGTTGGAAGCCCTAAGGGGTCTCAAATACTCCCAGAACCCTGAAGACGCAACGAGACCAGGGTAATGAAGCAAAATTGCAAAACCCAGCGTGACTTACACGACTGGTGAACAGTGGGGACATCTCCATATCTGGGCTGATATGCAAACAGCCTTAAAGGCCAATGGTGGCTAAGCTAGCCATATTCAAGAGTGTATGAGGTCAGGAAACCGCTAGGACATAGGTGTGAGTGGGTGTATGCTTGGATGTTAATCCATATAAGATACTCTGGGTGAATTGTTGTTGGAAGTTGTGCTACTGTGTGGAAGTGTGGAGGTTGACTGGCCTACAATTAAAGGGCAACCCCAGTAATGTCAGGTGAAAAGTTGCCTTATGCTCACACAACTTAACCCACCATACGAGTGTAGTGACTGTGCTTGTCACTGTATGGTGCCGGGGCTTGCAAAGCCACGGCCGGTAATGTGTTGTCATTACAGGCAGCCCGGATTACGGGATGTAGTACCAGCCCTAGCGGGGCTTGGGTGAGCGCTGGTTAGCGCGGAGGCACTGCGAGCAGTGTGCTGTGCGGGCTCCCGGTGAGGGAGCGAGAGGGAGCGTCAGCCAGCCAGGGTTACCTTGGGGCATGATATGCTGGTTGACCTGCTGTCACGTGACTGGATGATATTGGAGGGGGGCCACCGGTGGACGGGGGCCGTCGGGCGGTCACGTGGTCCCAGAGAGCTCTCGGAAACCTTCGAGAAGGTGCTCGAGAGACCTGGGCGAAGGGCGGAGCCAGCCCCAGCCCGGGGGCATATAACGAGGGCCCCGTGAGGAGCTCGCGGTTCTTCGTGTGCTGGTGTTACGAAGATCCACGTCGGGGAGAAGAAGCCTCTAGCCACGCGGTCCCGGGACCCTGTTTGTGGTCCAGACCGGGATGGCGAACCGTGTCTAGTTCTGCCGTAGCGTGGTTAGATGGGCATTCGAGACTTGAGTGTAGATCGTGTTGTGTTACGTGTTAATGTGTAATAAATAGTGTTGCTCCCAAGATAACGTCTGCGACTCAGTTGGACTCACTACACGAGAACTAGTGACCTGGCTAACGAAAAGTATCAGTGACTCCAGCAAATGTTTATATAGTTACCGTACACAACTGATGTCCAGCTGCAGGTCAGGAATAGCTCTGGTCAACCAGGTTACGTATGCTTATGGTCCGGTGACACTACTGCTGAAGCTGGAGTGTTCCATTATCATCAGTCACAGCAAAAAAAGCACTTGTCTGGGTATTTTATGCCACCAGATACTCCACAGCAGTTTTAGAGCGAGTGGAGAAGTTTCTGTATCTGGGTAGTATACTTATGACCAGTTCTGGTTTGACAGCGGAGGTCTCAATCCGAATTAGTTTAGCAGCATCTTGCTAACAGTTGCGTAATGCGATATGGTAGCTACTTGACCTATTGTGCTATATGAAGCTTTGGGTTTTCACAACCACTTATGCCCTCCCTTCTCTTTGCTTGTGAAAGTGGACCCTTTTAAAGGGACATCTGTGCCTTATGGTCCATTTTGGGTTTAGTTACTAGGCTGGATTGTGGGAGGAGCTCACAGATACTTTAAAGATCTGGAAACAATCCCTTCGGTGAACTCCTTTGGTAGGCGACTGCATTGATTGGGTCATGTAGCTCGCATGCCCAGCCATCGCATACCTAAACAGCTTCTCTTTTGTCCGATAGAGGGGGCGAAATGAGCACGGCATGGACTAGAGAAGAGCTGATGCGGTAGAGGAGGACTTGGAGCTGAGCAGACTTGTCAAAGAATGAATGGTACCAGTGGTGTCAAGATCAGCCTCTGTGAAGGAGGTTCGTACAGGATGTGACTGGGCAGTTAGTCACCCTCCAACAACAATGGAGAGTGGAGGAGCGACAACGAGTGGAGCACCAGGCGGCGAACACAGGAAGTTGGCACAGTAGGGAGCACAGGTGGAGCATCTGTCGGTCATCTACGTTAATTAACAAGGAGACATGAGTCTGCCTCATGACTTCTTTTCAGTGAGCCTTTGACACTTACATGGCCTCAAAGTGCACCTAGCCTGGCACAAGCGCCATGGTGACGTCACCGCCAGTTATAGTTGTCCTTCCTCTTCACCTCTGATTTGCGCGGTTGGCTACATACGGTGTGAAAGAAGTTATACGTACAGTGGCGAATGCAAGTTGCTATTGTGTGTATTTGTCTCTACCTGTCATTCTATATGTTTGTCTATACCTGTCATTTACTTTACATTCATGTACAGGTATTTGTTTTGTTTGTTTATGCCTGTCATCCTCTGTGTGTATATGTATAAATATATGTACACTTAGACTTTGCTTAGTGCTCAAATTGCGTTCCTGCAAAATCCAGCGAAAATTGATTTGTCGCTTAAAGGGTTCATTATACCATTTTGTATGTATATTGGGATGCAATCCCGGTAGTGTTATTTCTTACGTATGAGCAATATATCAGAGGTGTCAGTAATAGTGCTAATAATAATAATACAGATGGTAAACATTTTATAAGTAACAAAACTTTTCAGTATTATGTACTGTACTCACCAGTGCATCCACCTGACACGACCCACATGGACCTGAAGCTCACCTGCCTCAGACTCACCTTATCACTGGCATTTTAACATCCAAAGTGATACTTGACACTGGTCACATTTTCAGCACTAACACTTGCAGGTCTTTTTCCAGACATCTTACAGTGAGGGAAAAAAGTATTTGATCCCCTGCTGATTTTGTACGTTTGCCCACTGACAAATAAATGATCAGTCTATAATTTAATGGTAGGTTTATTTGAACGGTGAGAGACAGAATAACAACAACAAAATCCAGAAAAACGCATGTCAAAAATGTCATAAATTGATTTGTATTTTAATGAGGGAAATAAGTATTTGACCCCTCTGCAAAACATGACTTAGTACTTGGTGGCAAAACCCTTGTTGGCAATCACAGAGGTCAGACGTTTCTTGTAGTTGGCCACCAGGTTTGCACACATCTCAGGAGGGATTTTGTCCCACTCCTCTTTGCAGATCTTCTCCAAGTCAGTAAGGTTTCGAGGCTGGCGTTTGGCAAGTCGAACCTTCAGCTCCCTCCACAGATTTTCTCTGGGATTAAGGTCTGGAGACTGGCTAGGCCACTCCAGGACCTTAATGTGCTTCTTCTTGAGCCACTCCTTTGTTGCCTTGGCCGTGTGTTTTGGGTCATTGTCACGCTGGAATACTGATCCACGACCCATTTTCAATGCCCTGGCTGAGGGAAGGAGGTTCTCACCCAAGATTTGACGGTACATGGCCCCGTCCATCATCCCTTTGATGCGGTGAAGTTGTCTTGTCCCCTTAGCAGAAAAACACCCCCAAAGCATAATGTTTCCACCTCCATGTTTGACGGTGGGGATGGTGTTTTTGGGGTTATAGGCAGCATTCCTCCTCCCCCAAACACGGCGAGTTGAGTTGATGCCAAAGAGCTCCATTTTGGTCTCATCTGACCACAACACTTTCACCCAGTTGTCCTCTGAATCATTCAGATGTTCATTGGCAAACTTCAGACGGGCATGTATATGTGCTTTCTTGAGCAGGGGGACCTTGCGGGCGCTGCAGGATTTCAGTCCTTTATGGCGTAGTGTGTTACCAATTGTTTTCTTGGTGACTATGGTCCCTGCTGCCTTGAGATCATTGTCAAGATCCTCCCGTGTAGTTCTGGGCTGATTCCTCACCGTTCTCATGATCATTGCAACTCCACGAGGTGAGATCTTGCATGTAGCCCCAGGCCGAGGGAGATTGACAGTTCTTTTGTGTTTCTTCCATTTGCGAATAATCGCACCAACTGTTGCCACCTTCTCACCAAGCTGCTTGGCAATGGTCTTGTAGCCCATTCCAGCCTTGTGTAGGTCTACAATCTTGTCCCTGAGATCCTTGGAGAGCTCTTTGGTCTTGGCCATGGTGGAGAGTTTGGAATCTGATTGATTGATTGCTTCTGTGGACAGGTGTCTTTTATACAGGTAACACGCTGAGATTAGGAGCACTCCCTTTAAGAGTGTGCTCCTAATCTCAGCTCGTTACCTGTATATAAGACACCTGGGAGCCAGAAATATTTCTGATTGAGAGGGGGTCAAATATTTATTTTCTTCATTAAAATGCAGATTAATTTAATACATTTTTGACATGCGCTTTTCTGGATTTTGTTGTTGTTATTCTGTCTCTCACTGTTCCAATAACCCTACCATTAAAATTATAGACTGATCATTTATTTGTCAGTGGGCAAACGTACAAAATCAGCAGGGGATCAAATACTTTTTTCCCTCACTGTAGGTCTAAAATGTTTGGCTCAGAGGGTACATCACTCTGATTGGCTTAGCAAATGTAAACAGAGATGATGGTGGGTGCGTTTGCTCGGCCAGCGCTGCGTGTTTCCACTTGTAAGCGCTTTTTAAATTATTGGATTTTCTTCATTTTTTTATCATAAACATTTTCTCCAGGACGAGTGCTACAATAAATCAGCTTTCTACGGGCTCACGCTAAGCGAAGTTAGCTTGTCCACGTTTGATTATGCCTGTCATTTTGTGTATGCGTATGTGTATTTATGTCTTTGTCTATGGATTTCCTGTCTAGCTGGAGGAGGAGCGACAAAAGCAGAAGATGGAGTCGTGGGAAAGAGGACGCAGCCTGCGACCACGCCGTGACCCCCAGGTGAACGTTAACCCCATCTGGAGCTTGCCTGCACTACTCCATTGTCGTACTATTATTATGACACTTGTTTAACCAGAAAAGTGTCACTGAGTCTCAAGATTCACTTTCATTCAGGTGCTTCCAAGTTTTTTGTATTTGTGGGTGATGTTACTTTGTGTAATACAAATTATGTAAGTTGCAGGTCATTTTTCAGAATTGGGATGTTTGGCCAATGGGCAATTTCCTGTCTGGTAACTCAAAATATTAAAACAAAAATATGTTTTTATCCATCTCCCATCTTTATAAAATGTGTATACTTGAAGGTACCATTGAAGCATTTTACATTTTAATTTGAAGTCAGGGGATCAGATGGCTTCCATATTATGAGGCTTTGAATATTTGATCTTTTTCGGTTGCCTGAGGAGGCAATTTACACATTTAAAGCTGTAACTTCCTTATTTTTGGAAATCTCTCTTCAGCTCTTTCGATCCATTTCAATATATGTGGCATACGTCATAAAATATGATTACTATGAATAGTAATTGTCCCCAGGAAAATGGACACACCTCCCCCTGGTATTGAAGATATCAGTCCTCCAATTGTATTTACCATGTTTTCAATTTTTTGTATTTAATTTCTTTGATCGAAGGTCAGTACTTTGTTTTGATTAATAAAGCTGTAGTGAGTTACACTCTTCCGATAATCTAAATCAAATATTTGTTTAAAGTAGCCAACTGCTAATAAATCATACAATTATTAATAATAAAAAAACGTGCATAATTTTGCATTATTTATTAATAATTGGTCGTTTAAACGATTCAACATTCATTGTGGCTAATATCTCCATGAAGTGCCCAATTAACATTTTTTTTATTGCCATGTTGCTGAGGGTCTGGGGATGTTTTTTTCCACATTTTTTAAAATTCCTAGTTTGGACAATTGGTCGGTGTCATTAGACACAAATGAGTGCAAAATAATCATGAATCTTTTATAGTAATGTCATTTGTTTATGTCATCCATGGAAAAAACTGAAAGATACCTTTCCATTGGTCTCTTGGTTTTCTCTGTAGCTCTCAAAATAAAGGTGTGGCTTGTCATTTGGAACCTTACTTCTATGGCACCCAATTTTTTTTATTCTGTGACCCATAACTTGGCAGACTTTTATTCCACTGACCTATAATTTGGAATATTACCATGTCTGTGGTACCTCCAACTCTGCAAATTTCATTAAGATTTAAGATTGTCATCTTTCTTGGCAGTGATTTGACATTAAACTACTTTAATTGTAGACAGCTTAGCAATCACCTTCACGACAATCGGCAGAGTTTTTGGCATCTGTTGGGTAGCATCTCTTGATCACATTGTCAAAGCAGTTTGGCTTCTTTATTCTGTCTTGCATGGTTATTTCGGTTCAGCAACAGCAGACAAGAAGAGGCAGCAAAAAACAAACAGCAAATACAGAATTCTTCTGAAATTATTGACTGCAACGGCATTAATTAGAGATGCCCTAATGTAATTGGCTGAACTGTCAATTAATCTCCACCATGACTCTAGCAACCATGCCTTAAGCCCATTTGTTGCATAATCAATGTTTTTTGAAGCACCGGGCAGTAGAGGAGAAGCAGAATGTATGGGATTAGCTCCTGCAGCAGCAAATACATTTAAACTCCAGGGTGTTGCTCTTCATGAAGGAAGAAAAGCAGATGTTGAAATCAAAAGCAAGCTGTTTCTTTTTTGTTAGCTTGGCAAACTCACATAGGAACAAACTAATGACGACATCTTCTCATATTCTTGGTTCTTTCGGTAAAGTCACGTAGAAGGGAAACAATAAAATAATAAAAACATAAAACAATAAAATTCTCACGACGTTTCGACTGCAACACAAGCAATCATCATCAGGTGTGAAAACCACAACAAGAAAATTTGAAAAAAGTGGCGGTTTTTTAACGTTAGCACCACGGATAGCGATTTGACAGTTTGTTCAGATGGACGAGTCCATCTATGCTCGGAAAAGAGGAGGGGGGAGACGAAAAACAATGGATGCGGTCTGAAAACCACCTTAAGCATGATCAATCAATTAAGACCCGAAATGGTTTATCAAATCCTTCCAATGATTGCTAAGCCATAATCCATCTTCTCGGTTTAAAATTGTCTCTGTGTTTGTATATGTGGATAGCCTCATGAACGAATCTCTCATGGTAGCCAGATGGCTTGCAAAGAACCTATGTCTTGGAGAAGTCAATGTCATGTGAACCTACTGAATTATAACAGTGATGATTGCTTGTGTTGCAGTCGAAACGTCGTGAGAATTTTATTGTTTTATATTTTTATTATTTTATTGTTTCCCTTATACGTGACTTTACCGAAAGAACCAAGAATATGAATCCCTGCAGTCACGAAAGCTTTAAATAAAAATTTGACATCTCATGTTTCAATACTGTCACCTGGATATGTTTCTGAATACGAGGAGTTGCTTGCAACCTCCACTGAGGTGATCTCAAAGCCTACGTGTTAAACTGAGGTGATCTCACTGTACAAGAGATGTCATCTGACTGAAGGAATCTAGGAGTACAAAGAGAACAGAGTAAAATATATCCAAGCAGACATGGTAGGGTTTATCATAACACTGGAGGCTGTAGCACTTTCAACAGGTGTGATGAATCACACTATTGCACTCAATTAGGACCTATCTCAGTGTCCCAAGAGTGAGCAATATCTTCCTGAGCTGTAATGGTCCATCATTATCTCAAATCCAACGTCTTGAGTTATGTCAGAGTTATGGTTCTTGAGTTATAGTTTTATCAAAAGGACGTGAAAAGGAAATACAGTAAAACCTTGGATTGCGAGCATATTTCGTTCCGAAACGTGTTTGTAATCCAAAGCACTCGTATATCAAAGCGAATTTCCCCATAAGAAATAATGGAAACTCAGATGATTCGTTCCACAACCCAAAAATATTCATATAAAATAGATTAATACAAAATACCTTTTTATATTTTATTATTTAAATGTAATATAAAGTAATCAAATTAATTAATTTTTATCGTGGCTGGTGCGAGGGAGACGAGAGAGAGGAGAGGAGGAGGAGGGTGATTGTGTAGGACGACTTTCACTGTCACTAACGGAATCACTGCTATCTGTTGGCTCACTGGAATCTTTTTTTTGTGCGACTTTAACAAGGAACCTATCCAATGACACTTGCTTTTGCCTCCTTTTGAGGATTTCATGGGGGCCATTGTTGCAGTACAGTTACTAAAGAACAGTCACTACACTTGGACACAATAAAAAAATGCTTTACGCGCACACACGTGGTCACAACACTATAGTAAACAGTATACGCTCGCACGGGCACAGATGTTGACTATACGAGTGAGGCACGCCGACTGAGACCGAGTATGGGAGACGATTACCCACAATCCCGCAGCGAGAGAGAGAGAGAAGAACCATCGGCTCAGTTGTGATCACGTGACGCTCGGCAGACAAAGCGTATATGCACTACTCGCATTGCAAGACCTCGCTCGTTTATCAAGTTAAAATTTATAATAAAAAATTGCTCGTCTTGCAAAACACTCGCAGACCAAGTTACTCGCAATCCAAGGTTTTACTGTACCTCTGAATATGAATTCTTTCTATGTAAGTCCTATACAATAAAACCTTTTTGAGGGCCCTTTCAAACCTTGGTACTGTATTAAAAAAGTGTTTTCCACACTATGCTTCACATTGATGAGTTCCCCAAATTATTTATTTCCAATTTCAGCATTTGCACTTTAAATATTTTCGATGTTTCTTCTCTGTTTTTTTTGTGTTTTAATGAAAATGTTTGTGTCATGAAGTCTCAGCAGGAAGATAACTCAACACCATCAACATCACTGCCAAGAACAGAAAGACAACGACTGAGAGACAACAGTGAGCACTTCTTTTTTATCATCATCATTATTAAGTCGTACCATTGTCAGTGAATTAAGCTATCACTGTATATCTCTGTGTTCCTGTGTCCCTATGTGTGTGGCGCCATGTCATGCTGTATCACAGGGTGTGTTTATGACACCATGTCCCATTATGTTACTTTGTATCACTGTCATGGTGTGTACCACTCGCTCAGTGTAACCATGTACCAAGTGTCACTGCGTCACTGTGTCAAGTCACTGTGTATTTGGGGTGTAACTATTTACCTCCATGATTCACGATCGCAAGCACCGTGGAGATGAGGGTTAGTGGATTACACAAATGTAGTGAAACTGCTTGTGGGTGTCAAGATTTCCATACCCTGGCTTGCCAGGAGATAGCAGTACAGCAAGTGGATTTGTCTTCATCTGTTTTCATCTGTATGGGATGGTGTGTTGACCCCCTCGCATGTGTGGGTTTTCTCTGTTTTCTCTGAGTAATTAACTAAAAACATACATATATACAGGACCGCAGAGCTTGGGCATATGCCAGTGTCTCCTCACAGCCTGGCTGCCTTCCCACTTGTCTAATTTCCCATTCCTCTGAAGCATAATGAAAAGCTACATATTACAAATTTGTGTATTCATTTGTGTTTACCCCCTTTTCCACATGTGTTCCCAAGTCGTCTGCTTTCCTCCCATAGCTAAAGAAATAGTGTTATAAGCCAAATATCCCAAATTCTGAAAAAATGCATGCAAATTACTAAATTGGAATTACACGTAGCAACATCGTCCCCTACTGCAAAAACCTGCAGGTGCCCTGCTGAAAAAGAGTTCAGACTCAGTGATGCTTTCTTGTGTAAACAAGAATATGAATACTAAATGATACTCTGATGTGGTGTGTGAAATTTAAAGTAGTCTCTGAAAGATTGCTTACAAATTCCACACAGAAAGGCACCCAAGTCAGAAATTGAATCCCAGGCCCTTAATTCTGTGAGCCACATGTGTTATCACTGCACCACGCTGTTACCCATGAGTTGAATTGAATGTCCACAACAGGCTTAGACAAGAACATCTGGGCGTTGTGGCTGTATGATAGTGAATATGGGCCTATGTCTTCCACACCAAAACCCTACCATTAAAGTGGTCTGTCCAGTGACGTCCGGCTTGTCATCTGTAAGATAGTGAAAACCAGACTTCCAAGATGAGGTTGGGCATCTACCCAGGACTCCATTCAAACCCGAAATAGCTTGGCTTCAGCTAACCATTTCAAAGGAGAATTTGATAGTTTCCTGCAGCTGTAGTTGGCATGTACCTGTCTTGATGATGTTGAGAGGAAATAGTCTCTGTTGTGCTGACATTACAGTCACTTATTCCTTAATGGTGGATGTTGTGTATTGTATTATAGTGCATCATCACGTGTCATTGTGTACATATTGTGTATCAGTGTACATTTAACAATGTCCCTGAGTGTGATGGACCAATTATCTGACACTGTGCGTTACCTGTGTATGTTTCATTGCATGCATATGTTGCCTTGTTAGGGTCACTGATTCACATTTTGTCTCTTTTACAGTTTGTGTGTGTCATCGTTTGTATTCATCATAGTGTGTTTGTCACCATGTATGGTGTGTGGAGGATGTTGATGTGTTTGTCTGTGTGGCGTAGCAGTTAGCGCGCTGTGAATCCCACTCACGGCCAACAACAATGATGATTATCTGAACCAGTCCTGGGCTGCCCCTAGGTCAACTGAGCCTCAAATTAATACATGGTAGGGTGTGCAAACATCACCACTGTGAGACAAAGGCAGCTGGGCGTGGTGCTGGCGACCCCACCCTCTCGTGTGCCATACCGGCCTTCATAGATGCTCGCTAAGAGCACTTTCCCCAACAGTCTGTGAAGTATATATGTATGTTGAACTTCATTCGCACCATACGTACCCAACCGTGCTAATCAGAGGTGTGGGGGAAGGACAACGAACTAAACGCAAAAAGCATTTCTCAAGAAGGAAGTTTTCAATCAAGATTTAAAAGTGCACAGCTCCAGTGGCTTCCTCATATCAGAAGGAAGAGCGTTCCAGACGGCCGCAGAAGCGCATCTAAACGCGAATAACGCATTGACCATCTTTGTTCGATGGCCATCCAAAATCCACTACGAGGATGACCAGAGTTCGCGTGATGGTTTATTCTCCTTGACGAGAGCAGCAAGGTACTGTGGTTCCTTTGTGGCAAACACTGTGTGCAATGAGCGTGACCTAATCTATTTGTTCGGCAACCGGAAGCAAGCACTGGACGGACATGGTGCTTTATGACCTTTGACATCGTGCTCAGGTTTGAGATTGGGCAGTAGTTTGTGGGGTCACTATGGCTCAAGCCAACTTTTTATAAGGAGGGGTGTTACCTGCGCCATTTTTAACCGGTCTGGAAAACAGCCCTCGCTGAACGAAATATTTTCCAGGTGGAGAATGAAGTGGCGCAAGCACATCCAAGCATGATTGAAGAATCGACGTGTGGATGTAGTTAAGCGGCGATGTCTTATTTTGCAGTCGTGCGATGAACATCGACACTTGCCACTGACGTTGGTGCCAGGGTCTCGAGTTTTGCATTGGTTCCAAGTTGGTCAAACTCAGATGGCAGACCAGGAGAATGTGTGACCTACAAGTTAGTAACTGCTTTCTTGATCGTCACTACTTTATAGGCAAATAACGTATCAAGTACTGAGCAGGTTGACTAGTTGATGAGTGCAGCAGACCCTTCACGATCCGCTATAGAGCATGGGGGTTTTGAGCTGACTCATTGACTCGCAGAGCATAGAATGATCTGTTGAGACTAATGAGTCGGTTGGCAGATGTGCAGGCGGTTCTGTAAGTTAAACAGTTTCGAAACATGTTTTCTTCCAAAGACGCTCCAGCCTCCTCTTGTCTGTTTCGCAGTGATTACTTGGGTGACTGTTGGTTACTGCGCACTTTCCCCATTCTCTTTGTGCTTGTTAGGATGGGCAAGGGTTTATCAAGAACAGCAGTGATTTCATTTTCTTTCGATGCAAGATTTAGACATACCGATGATGATCGGATCTCCTGACGGAAAGCATCATGGTGCAGTCTTTTCCAGTGTCTGTATGATATAATTGTGATGGATGAGCGAATAATCGGAAATGCCACTTTGCATGTCACGAGACTGTGATCTGAAATATCCACGTCTTCGATAACATCAGTCACAGTTACGGCATCGGCGGATGTGAAGATATGATCCAGTATATTTCTGACGTGCTGGATTAAACTTTGACTGTCGATAATCTCGGCGAGATCTCTGTTGATTTTACCACAAGAACCAGTCGGTCCGGGACAGTTCAGGTCACCACAGAGGATGTAGTGAGAGCAAAGTGACCCACAGTCTAGCAGACCAGAAAGCTCGGAAAATAATTTTGACACCGGTGAAAAACGGTGGTTGATAGATGATAGCGATCGCAAGCCTCTGCATGCTGTTCGTAATTTTCACAAGCAGCAGCTCGAAAGACGGGATTGTTAATCATTTACTCAGGACTTGGTGCGATCGCACCACCATGTGGGCTGCTGGTGCCAGGCTTCCCACGACGGTGCTGATGTACAATAGCACATCGATTTGGTGCAGCCTCATGCCTAATTATGACTGGTGAGTCGTCCTTTGCCCAAGTTTTGGTAATGGCCAATATGTCGAGTCCACAAACGTTGATCAGATCATGGATCAGCACGGTCTTGTTGATTATGGAGCGTGCGACATCAGCAGCAGTATAGCGATGAAGGCGCTCTTCTGTGATCATGTGGATGTCGGGCAGAAGAACTGACCAGATCTGCAGCACAACCATGTGCGAGGGATAGCAACAAGTGCAGAACATGGTTGGTTAGGAGTCAGCATTTCCACAGCAGATCGTAGCAGAGTGGGTGTGGAACTAGAATAGTTTGAACCAGAAAGTCGGCCGATCAGCACTCCCTTCTCCATGTTGGATGCTGGGCTGAGTCTGCTAGTGAGTCCCGCTGCAGTATCGGCGACGTTTAGGTGAGATAGAATTGGTTTGTCGATCTAGGCCAAGAGAGGTTCCGAGTATGGCCCCAATTCTCCAGGGAAGAGGGTAGACAGTGCTTGTCCAGACCGCTCGACTCGCTCAGCTGCAGTCCTGTGAGAGCAGGGCTCGGCTGCAACTAGCCGGGCAGCAGCAGCAGCAGCGAAGTCAAAAGTTGCAGCGTCGCCATTGCAAGGTGTTGTTTGCTGCTGTTGCTATTACTGCTGTTGTTGATGCTGTTGCAGTTGTTGCTGCTTGTTGCTGTTGTAAATGTTGTCATTACTTTTGTTTTTGCTGCTCATGCATGTTGTTTCTGACATTGTTGCTGTCATTGCTACTGTATCTGTGCCACAAAGCAAGTCCAGGCTGAGTTGCAGTTTTAGCTTATCTATGTGCTTTGAAGCAAGAGCAGCTCACACCAGTCGACATCAAAGAGATTCCACAGAGCCAACCAGTCTCCTAACTCAAAACAACAGAAATGTTAACCTAATTAAAGGACAATCTTCACGAAGGCAGAGATAAAAGGAACAAGGCAACAAAAAAGATGGTTCTTCTCTGTGGAAAGGGTGTATACGGGGATCTTTGTCTTTGTAGACATGTATTTATGCATATGTATTGAGTATCTGCAGGCCTTTTAGTCTTGTGTGTGGTCTGGTTCCCTGTGTTTGTGTGTGAACTATTCTTTGTGCATGTGTTTGTAAGTCAGTGACTGCGTTATTATTTATTTTATAGTTGGAATTTAAAGTTTTTGGCATAGTTTTTATCCTTTTTCATGTATTTTTTGCGTGGTATTTGTCACCGTGTTTTATTAGCATGCTTGTTAGCTAAGTACCGTATGAGACTAGGCTCTAAGGAAAACTGTCTCTAGTGTGGACCAATCAGTTTCAAGGACAATGCAAAAATTATCAGTGTTTTTTAATTTGCATTCTGACTGCAAGTATTGTGGTTAATGTAAACATGATTCCTTGCAAAAGGTTTCCGTTTTGTAGCCAGAAAAAAGGGGAAAACCCCTATTATATTTTGGTACTGGCAAAGGAGGCCTCATGATGTAGCTAACACGTGTTTGTGTATTTGTGTGCGTGTTTCCGTGCCATACCCAATTTGGCAAACCTTGACCTTATCCGCCTGATGAGTTTCTCGTGTCGATGGTGTTGAAGGTGGCTGAGCGATCCAGGCCAACCAAAGCTGCATTGCACTTATTATCCATGATCCTGTAGAGGTGGTTAGTGATCTACAGTAGAGCTCTCTCAATGCTATGGTGCTTCTGGTATGCCGACTGCAATGGGTTGAATCTGCCCATCGTGGCGACCTGGGGAAATAACCGCTGGAGACAGAGGCTCTCTGCGAGCAGATTTGAGATGGGACGATAGTTTGCAGGGTCACGATAGCTCAAGGCTGCTTTTTTCACGAGCATGGTGACCTGCGCCATTTTGAAGCAGTCCGGGAAACAGCCCTCACTGAATGAAATATTCACCAGGTAGGCAATCAACGGTGCAAGCACGTCCAAGCATGAATTAAAAATGTATTTGTGAATGTAGTAGGTTGTTGTGGTTGTAAGAATTATTGTGGTAAGCAGCGGTGCAGTGGTTAGTGCAACCTGGCGACCCGAGTTTGATATCTGCTTACAGCCAATATCGGCGATGAATATCTGAACCGGTCATGAGCCTCTCTAAGTTGATTTTAGCCTTTAACGAGTACCTTTTGTGGGCGTTTAAACATTCGCATTGGGATGACAATAGAGGTTGAGCGTGGTGCTGCTGGCCACCCACTACCTTGTGTACTGTGCTGACCTTACGTGCTCGTAAATAGCGCTTGCCCCAAGTGTGTTAAAGGCTATATGTGGGATCTAGTATTTCTCACTGTGTGTGTCACTGTTTTTATACCTCAGATTACTCTCCGCTGTCAGGAGGAGGTGGGCCCACGTGTTTGTGGCGACCCGGGCGACGTGGCCCGGCTTCTGGAGGAGGATGAGGTTAAACTCTCTCCGCTCGTCCTCCACTTATCTACTGGATGATGCAGTCGAGGTGGAGGATTTAGTGGAGAAGGAGTGAGACGGAGGAGTGTCTGCTGTACAACCCTAAGGCCTGTATGCTTTGTCACGGCTCGGCTCTGGCTGGTCTGTTAACATTGTTCAGCGCAGGCTGGAGCTGCTTTGATGCTTTCACAATTGCGGGAGCAGCTCCATTATGGGGTGTCTCGGCGCAATGAAATCCAGAGCATGGCTGGGACCATACTCAAGTCTGAGCTTAGCCGTGACTAAGAATACAACTGTGAGAGATGAAGTCAGAAAGTTTTGAAAACGAAATGTTACGATGTCACTAACCAAACTCCATATTCAACCAAGCATAGGACCTCGCCATAACATTATGGAATTTCTACTGCTGGCTTTGAGTGGCTAATGGAGATGAGTACTTGAGCAAGGAGTCCAATGACTGACTTACACCTTAAAACATATATTGCAATATTAGACAATCATCATTTCACATCTTAACCTTCCTGTGACAAGTTTATTCTCGTTTTCAAATGATTATGTTGGCCCCATTGTGTGCACACATGGTATGTGTGTTTTATGTATTGACTGGATGTTTCAGGAGTGGGACATAATGTCCGATGTATGTGTGCATGTGTTTGAAAGACAATCATGAAGGGCAGGTTGTTGTAGCAGGTAAAGCAAGTCCTTAAATTGCGGGTCATCTGATTTACACGTTTCCTGCCTAAAAGTTTCATGCTGCAGACCATATAATCCTGTTAGATGCCAATTAATAAAAGGCTGCACATTCTGAATACATAGACGTGTAGTATTTTCGAAGTGCTGGGGACTGGATGATACATTGCAAGAGCTGTTTTAGTTGTGGAACCTGGTTTGCCTGAAGTAGACATTCTGCTGCTGTCACCACATGCATCTACCACATGCATCTATATACACCGTTAGTAGTGATAGGGCTTTGTCCACTGTGATGAAGCTTTACCTTCTGACACTTACAAAGTTTCCTTGGGAGTTTGAGTCATTAATAATAAAACATGGTATTTTGATTTAGCATCGTTAAAAAAAACCTCCAGCTCTAGCCTTTTCTTAAGGAACGAAAAATATTGTTCTCGTGCATTTCGATGTTTCTAGTTGTAAACATAGACTTGAATATATGTATTAACTTACAACTTTCGAGCATGCTGGACTTCTTTAGAATTACCTTTACTCATGACCAACTATAAAATAATGTTTTTGTGTGTCGACGTGCATGTATATGGAGCAGTAATGTAGTGGTTGGCACGCTGTGCTACAAACCCAGCAACCTGAGTTCGAGTCCCGCTAACAAACAAACATCGGAGACATCTGAACAAGTCCTGGGCCTCTCCTACATGGACTCGGCCTTAAATGAGCACTCGGTGGTGCAGTATGTAAACATTAGCACCGGAGAAAAAAAGACGGCCGAGTATGGTGTTATCCACGGCACCCCCTCATGTGCCCTTTTGTCCTTCTTAGGTACTTGCTATAACAGTACTTGCCCCAACAGTCTGTTAAGGCTATACAGCAGATATTTGTCTTTATACATGTGTGTACATGAAGATGTGTAAATGTAAGTGTACAGATTGGGGCCTTGGTAGTTGAGTACACAGACTCCCTCTCTCCGTGCAGCACGGTGGAGGTAGTGAACTCGTTTTTTGTGTGAACATGGCAGTGGCTGTAGGAGTCGAATCATGTTCACCTTGGTGACGAGACCCATGACACTTGGCCTGGAAAAGCCCCGCTGTGGCCACAGGCTGAGCCGAATAATTCACTATTGTTCCGTGGAGAGAGGCACTCTCGAGGAGTGTCGTAGTGATCTTCATGTCACTGACATGCTCGGTTTAATTTCGTGATTTTAGATCTTTTTGAATCTTATGATCTTGGGTGGTTGAATTCATAGGTTACTCATGTTTCTGCTAAAACATAATAATGACCTTTGCCCTTACCCTAATCCTGAACCCTAGACGTAATATTTAACCCCTAACCCTATCCTTATCCTAGGCTTATCCCTAACCTCAGCTGTAATCTCACTTGATGGCAGTCACATTGTGTTCACAATTCTGCTTTCCATTTACCTTTGTAACTGCAATAGAGAGCAAGCACTTTGTTCATTAAAATATATCTGTTCAACAATGCTTGTGAAATTGTCTTTATTCGATTAACCATGCGTGATTTATTTCTCACAAGTAATGAGGTCCATAGAGGTTTTTGGGTTAGATGGCGTAAATATGTAAATGTGTCGTTAAAACCCGCCACCACCCGACACAGCCAACTACTAAGGGTTGCCACTTAAACAGAACGTGGCCAATTCGTCACTAGTACAGCACACCGGTGTATTGGAGAGCCAAGCCACAACATTTACAAACTGAGTACGACGTTTCGCTAGTAATTACAACTAGCTTCATCAGGCGACAGCCAGATTTGTGGAGAAGTCTTACTGTTTTGTTCCTTATATAGAGGCGTAGATGTGTTGACCACCCTTCTGCGCTTTTGCACAATGTGGGGGGGGGGGGATTACTGAAGCAACACACATTGTGTATGTGCATTTTGCGAGCCCTTTGAACTTGTCCTTCCTGTCTATTGTGTTTATTAAAATAGCCCTACCAACAGTAATCCCTATTGAAGTACGCTGCCCTTTGTAGGCATGCATTGAAATCATGTATTATTTGATGATTCGCTTCCACGCAGCACTAATACGGTAGCTAAGACGGTATAGGGATTACCGTTGGTAGGGCTATTTTAATAAACAATAGGAAGGACAAGTTCAAAGGGCTCGCAGAATGCACATCCATAATTTACGTTGCCTCAGTAATCCCCCACCCACCTCACATTGTGCAAGAGCGCAGCTGCGTGGTCAACAGACCTACGCCTCTATATAAGGAATGAAACAGTAAGACTTTACAAATCTGGCTGTTGCCTGATGAAGCAAGTTGTAATTACTGGCGAAACAGTTTGTAAATTTTGTGGCTTGGCTGTCCAACACACCGGTGTGTTGTACTAGTGACGAATTGGCATGTTCTGTTTACGTGACAACCCTTACTAGTTGGCTGTGTCGGGTGGTGGCGGGTTATAACGACATTTACGCGATCTAACCCAAAAACCTCTTATGGATGATATTGGTCACGAAAGCCTACGTGTTAAAGTAATGATGTGTTATAGGTTTAGCATATTTAAGAAGTCTAATGTAATTATTACTTGGCCACATCTGAATTTGTATTTCCATCAGTGGGTCAGGGTTTGTGGTGTGAGGTGAGTAGAATTCCATGCTTATTTGAGTAGGAAAACACTGTTTAACATGTAGGTATATACACAAAATAAGAAATTACTCGCATTCAATAAAAGGATCAGCGAATCTGTCACCTGCAACATTTTTAGCCGGACTTACGATTGAGAAACTGACAGATACATAACTACCCAGAGTTTATTTTACATTGGTCAGCTCACTGGTCATTTCTAAATTAATGGCTTATAAATTCACCAGTGGTATCGTGTGTAATATGGGTGCACAGGTTTTGTTTAACGGGTCTTGATCGTATGGAAACAATCCGATAAAAAAATTCAAAAGTTTTTGTTTAACTCAAACCATTAGCTTGAATTTTTGAGCAAACCGAAACATGCACCAATGAGTATACGGCCCGCCAGTCGTTGATTTGACTTCCCAGACCAATGGGTTGAGCACTTCCACAAATGTGTGATCGACCAATGTTTGAGGGTGGTGAAGTGACAACACTTTATTCTCTTGATGTCCTCCCATAACTGGTCTCAGCCAAACTTCCTGACGATTTCTCAATTAGTATTAAACATAGCAACATCGCCCCCTGCTGCAATAACTTGGCAAGACCTTCCTGAAAAGACGACTCAGGTGAGGCTTTCCTGGGTAAAAGCGCATATTAATAAAGTAAAATAGTTTGCCTCTGAAGCGCCATATTACAGGTATACACTTCTCACAAATCAAGAAATCATGCTTTGTATCATGAACCCTGATACAGTTTATACATGCTACAGAATGGTACAACATACCGTGATTACAGAGAACGAATTCATGTATATAATTTGCATTATAGATTATATTTGGTCCATGTTGCAAATTAAATATGACCCCTGAAAATTGATTTTAATGCTCCATAAAGTTGTAATACTATGCGTGTAAGTGTTAAATGTTACATTCAGTGGATATTTGACAAAGGTTACACTTACATTTAACAAGTTTACCACGTAGGCTTTCGTGACCAATATTCATAATAGAGGTTTTTGGGTTAGATTGCGTTATTTATAAATGTGTTGTAACCCTCCACCACCCGATACGGCCAAACAGTAAAAATGTCACGTTTACAAAGGACAAATAGTTCACTACTTTAGCCCACCGGTGTATTAAAGAGTGAATCAACATCATCTTCTTTGGTTCTTTCGGTAAAGTCACGTAGAGTGAGAATAAAATAATAAATTAATGAAACACAATAAAATTCTCACGACGTTTCGGCCACAACACAAGTGGCCTTCATCAGGTGAAGGGACGAGACTGTCTGGAGGACAGCGCTGGAGCAAACACAGCCAAGCTCAGACCA
This sequence comes from Petromyzon marinus, assembly GCF_048934315.1. Taxonomy (NCBI): domain Eukaryota; kingdom Metazoa; phylum Chordata; class Hyperoartia; order Petromyzontiformes; family Petromyzontidae; genus Petromyzon; species Petromyzon marinus. The sequence continues at coordinate 346,410 of NC_133700.1, read as the reverse complement.
CGACCTTTAAGCTAGGTGCCTCTGTGGATGTGTAGGCTTTGACTTTAACATAGCCATTTCTGTGACCAGTCACAAGCTAATCACTCAGCTATTTCAATGCTAAATTCTCCTGTTTGATTTGTACTAGGTGCCTCTGTGGATGTGTAGGCTTTGATTTTAACATAGCTATTTCTATGACCAGTCACAAGCTAATCACTCAGTTATTTCAATGCTAAATTTTCCTGTTTGATTTGTACTAGGTGCCTCTGTGGATGTGTAGGCTTTGACTTTAACATAGCCATTTCTGTGACCAGTCACAAGCTAATCACGCAGCTATTTCAATGCTAAATTATCCGAACCAAACATTAAACTAATTTTCAATGGTACAGTATATTTTTTCAAGTAGTGGTATCCCAAACTTTTGCAGCAGCTTTAATTCCCTTTTCACACCATCAACATGTAAACTCCCCCGCCCCCCCTCGCCGGTCTGCACATGTTCACCCCCTCTACACCGTTCATCATGCTAAGTCCGCCAATTAAATGCTAATTTTTATGCTAATTCATTTGTCAAGGCGCTCTGTTTCTTCTCACACAGCTTAAAGGTCGCGGTCTGAGCTTGGCTGTGTTCGCTCCAGCGCTGTCCTCCAGACAGTCTGGTCCCTTCACCTGATGAAGGCCGCTTGTGTTGTGGCCAAAACGTCGTGAGAATTTTGTGTTATTTTATTAATTTATTACTTTATTCTCATTCTACGTGACTTTACCGAAAGAACCAAAGAAGATGAATCCTTGCAGTCACGAAAGCTTTAAATCGAAATTGAATCAACATCATTTAAAATTTAAGTACGACGTTTCGCTGGTAATTACATCCAGCTTCATCGGGCAATTTGCCAGAATAGTGAGGCTCTCCTCTTGCTCCCAGGCTGAAATAGACCAGCAGCTGGGTGACGTCATAATTTAATTCGTTCAGGTGCAGTGATTTGAGGCAGAGAGGGGGAGGGTATTGTAATTATATAATAGATCGGTAATCATTCAATTGTTATTCATTGGTATTTGTTTCCCTTATAAGGAATTGTAATTGTATTATATATTTTATTTAATAATACGCTTCCAGGCCGCACTAAGCCTGTAGCTGTCAGAGCGATTAAAGTTATTTGTATTTCTCTCAATTTCAATTGATTCTCTAATTAGTCTTTGCGTTTCAAGAGTTGAAACGTTAAAAATGACACCCACTGTATATGAATATTCTTTAACATCAAGGTATGAAACTTTAACGTGTGTTCGAGGATGTACCACTACAAGACAATGCAGCCCAGGGTCAAACAGTTTGAAATTACTTTAGCATGTTCTTATTAAAAATCACTGCTCTCCATACATAATTTCTATACATCTGGAATAAGCATGTGAAACTTGATGAATAATGGGATTATAGAAGTTTGTGTTGAATTATTGAACCTAAGGATAATTCAGGACAATAGATATTTTGTGGGGGCTTATGCCCCCCTCCTCCTCTCCCGCTTGGACCTCCTCACCTTCACGCCGGGCTGCCGCCGATCGAGTCATCGGCCTCCCCGCACCAGCGTCCTCTCTGTGGGACATGGCTCGGAGCTGTCTCTCCACCGCCTCACGTTATTCTGCCTCCCACCCCCCGTGTAAACCACCACTCACGCTGCGGGGGCTGCGGGCGTGCGCACACCCGGACCTGCTGCCCACCACGTGCACGCACAGCCACACGTACTCGTTGCCCACCACGTGCACGCGCTACAATATTGCTGTATGAATAAACATGCACCGTGTACCACGCAGCACAGCTTCACTCGCCCCCAAGCTCAAATTACACACCACGCCGACGCTTTCTCCACACAGAAATCACACGACGTCGGTGTTCTAGGCAAAAGTTTATTACTGGCGCGACTGTAAGCAAACCTTGCGTGGCCCAGAGCCAAAACCATCCAGCGAGCAGCATCCCAGCTGTACCCCACCCTCCTCACCTATCTCTAACTAAGCTCTCTGGGAGCCCTCACACTATCCCTCACCCCTCTTACGTGCTCACGATTTCTCACGGACGTGCTGGGAGTTGGAGGGACGAGGGTCCAGGCGGTCCCTCCCTGGGTCGTGTCCGAGCTGCGCTCGTCAGCGTCACTCGGACGCTCGAGCGGCTGGAAGGCTGGCTGCGTCGCTCGCCGACTTCAGGAGAAGAGAGCCACGGTTGTCCTCTTCCCACTTTTTATGCCTTCCCACATTAAAGATATCCCTGGCGAAGTTGGGCGGCCCTCTCGGCCATTCGGGGCGCTTCCCTGTGTCTCAGCTTTTGGTTTTCCTTCAGCCCGCTCGCTGCCCCGCCCCCACTACTGGGCTCAGCCCCCCAACTTTGCCTTAGTCCATTGACTACGCGCCCGTTCTCCTTGTGCTGCCCCCCCTGCTGCTCGCTGGGAGCTCGGCTCCAACCTGAGGCCCCCTTCCCCTGTGCTGGGTGTGTCCTCATCGCGGTTCTCAGTGAGCTCGCCATGGCCATACGATTTTTAGTTAATCCACGGCGCCGCAGTCCCATTCGGCCTGGGGGGGTCTGCCAATTCCCTGGCCCTGAGAAACCGTGGAACACCCCCACGAGGGGGGCTCTCGGGTGAAAACCCAGGGGCCAGGTGACCCCCCCCCCCCCACGAGGCCCTACGTGAGTGCATGTGTGTGTTCAGAGGGGGGTGCGTGCGTTCGTGTAGGGGGTTTGCGAGGGGGTGGCAGCGCTGGCAGAGTGGCTCCGTGGCTGTGGCACCACAATTTTACATATTAATTATGTAAATTATCCAAGACCTAATATGGTTTATTCAATGGTGTATAACCAGAGCCACGCCCGACCGCATTTATCTCCCCAGTGGTGATCTTTACATGTCGCACTAGCTATTCATTTTAACGCTGAGTCGAACCTGGACCAGTTTCGATAACCGCCACTGTGTTGATCATGAGCGGGAATCCAACTATTCAAACCAGGCTCAATAGGAGAGGGAACAAACAAAGACATGAACACTCAGAGAGGAAGGATGGCTGTTTTCACACCTAAACACAGGTGCCACAGACACACACACCACAAAGGATAATCTAGGGGACAACTTTTACGAGTCGATAGACATCACAAGGGAAGGAAATATGGCAACGTTTATGACAGGCACGATGATGTTTGGAGAGCCAGGACCATGGATGCTCGAGGGCTTGATAGCGGGAGGAGGTTCGGGCTCTAAGCTATAAATGTATAAATAACAGTTGACGAAGATCATATTAATCAGTCTTGCTATGGCAGACTCCGGGTGGTACTCACAACCAATCACACGTTGAGCTTTGCAACGACAAAGGCTCCGAGTTGGTAAGAGTTTGAGTTATTGCTAAAGGAGACTCCAAGCGTCCCTGAAAGCAGCAAAGATTTATATTTTAATTTACATATTTAATCTATTTCAGAGTCAAGGACTTTACAAAGTTGTATTTTTATATAAGTTAAGTGTTCCAGGAATATTGTTGATAAGTACCCCTGGTGGCCTCATACAGCTAAGAGGTCCCAGGGAATTGTTGGCAAAAAGTTCGTCGTGGGATAAAGCAAATTCCCTGAGTGGAGATTTGAGTTACACATCAATATTGAGTGTGCACAGAAATACTGTCCCAGCTATAGGCTGGAAGACTTCTTTTTTTGTATAGTCAACCTGACTGACATTGCATGAGGTGTGAAAAGGCTGGGATTCTGGTCAGAATTGCCACGCGCATTCTCCGCTAGAACCTGTGGCTGCCTGCATGCCACTAAGCAACTAAACAATATTCTTTGGGTCTTTCGGTAAAGCCACGTAGATAGAAAAAATAACAATAATATCACGACGTTTCGATTGCAACACAAGCAATCGTCTTCAGGTGAAAAAAAGAGGGGGAAATCTGCCGAGGCAGGCTGTTTATGAAGGTTTAGAGATTGGCAGGGCAGCTAATGTTAATGTAGGAGAGGTCTCGTGCAGTAGGTCAACACCAATCAAAGAGCTGTTTACAAATGGTTTAGAGATGGGTGGGGCAGCTAATGCCAACGTGGGAGAGGTACTACGGAGCTGTGGGGGGTGGCCTTGTATTGTGAGAGATTAGCATGTCAATGTAAGACATTTGAAACTCGGCGAGAGCTCAGACAGCGCAGTGGCCACATGGAGGTGGAAAAGAATGGCAAGCCGACATTTACTAACACAGTTATCGGTGGCTGTATTAGTGTATGTAACTCAGAGAGTCGAAAATAACTGCTAGGATAGGATAGAAACATCACAGCCAGTTATGACCTAAACTGGTTAATAACATCCTTCCAATGATTGCTCAGTTTGTACCCATCTTCTCGGTTGAAATTGTGTCTGTTTATTTATCTGGATGGCTTCATGAATGAATCTTTGTTGATAGCCAGTGGGTTTGCAGAGTACCTTTGGAAAAATCTATTTCGTGTGTGCCCACAGCGTTAAAATAATGATCAGCCACGGCTGAGGTATTGGTCCGAGACATGTTGCTTAGTTTCCCCAATGTAACTGCTGCCGCAGACACAGCTTAGTTTTGTAGACACCGGGGTATTGCATGTCGGGGATCGCATTCTTCACAGAAGGGATAAAATCACGACTTTTATGTACTGTGTTAAATCGTACCTGGATCTTGTGTTTGCTCATGATTTTCGAAATATTTTTAGTGACCTCTGCTATGCATGGCAAGGTGATGGATTTCATGGGTCCTCAGATGGTTCTCTCCCCACGGTTGGGTTGATAGCTTTACGGATTGTGTAGTCCGAATATCTATTCCTCTTGAGGGCTTGGTGTACGTACTCCAACTCACTGGCTAGGTGGTGCAGGTCGGAGATGCAACGGGCCCTATGGTGTAGTGTTTTGATGAGGGAATTCTTCTGGGCCGGATGTTGGTGGGAGTATGGATTCCTGCAGTCACGAAAGCTTCAAATCAAGATTGAACCGCCTCTACGGGGAGGGTTTCCACACATCTGTTAGAGCTTTAAACAGACTGCGAGACACGAAGGCTCACCTGATCGAGTCGCTAAGCTTTCTCAAGAGATACTGCGATAACAAGGTAATACCGGTCGCATTTACACTCACATCTGCTGCTGTCACTTCTCCTAACGCGAAATGGATCTTGTTCAAAGCTAGCCTATTACTAATATCAGAGAGAATATGATTGCTCCGATTTGAACTTGGTAATTTAGACAAGACTCTCTTACAATCACACTTAAAATTAACAGATAAGATGTCAACTTCTGATTAGGACCATGTAGATAACATGACAGTTTATTCTGCTACTTCAATAACAACCAAATGTAAAGTTAAGTTGATTGCTAATTTCAACCTCCTGTCAAAAAAGAAGCCAGAGCCACACGTTAAAAAGTTAGATGTTAACAAGATTGTCATCAAAGTAACATCCCAATTTCCGACAGCCTAAAATCGGTACTAGCCAAAGGGTTGAATTTCGCAGTCACCCCTAAACACATCTCAGTGGATGATATAATTGCCCAAGTCGACGTAGCCCTCAAAGGCTTGGGACACATCCCGGCAGACGTAGCTAAATCTGAAATCGCTGCTATCCTCAAAATCGCTAAGAAACCCATGAGCAACATCAGCAAGGACGAGCGTTTTGAACTCTCTAAATAAAAAAAAAACAGAAATGACGTTGTCATCCTCTCAGCCGACAAGGTCAATGCCACGGTCATCATGGATGAAACCACTTACTTATGATGGCAGCTATACCAAAATCAACAGAGATCCCACCAACCAACTAGCTACAAAAACCTACAAAATCATCACTAAATCGACTTCTATAATCGATAAGTCCAAGCAGAGCTCCCTAAAACCTTCGGCTGCTAGACCACCCAGAATATATGGCCTTCCAAAAATCCACAAAGTAGGTACCCTGCTCCGTCCTATCGTCTCCACCATTAACTCACTCACCTACAAACTGGCCTGATTTTTTTCTGAGACCCTGCTTCCTTTCACGGGCAAGTCCACCTCAGCTGTACTTAACTCAGCTCACTTCGTTTCTCTAATCAAGGACATTTGACTGTCTCCAGATGATTTGCTTGTCAGTTTCGATGTAGTCTCTCTGTTCACCAATGTACCTGTATCTGACACTATTGCAATCATTGACGACTTGGTCCAACAAGGACTGAATCCAGATGTACCAACTTTGGTAAAACACTGCTTTACCAACACATACTTCACCTGGAATGGTACATTCTACAAACAAAATGAGGGTACCCCTATGGGTTCTCCCTTATCGCCAGTGGTAGCGAATGTTTTCATGGAGAAATTTGAGACAGATGACATCCAGACATCCACCCTACGTCCTTCCTTGTGGAAGAGATAAGTGGATGGCACGTTCGTCATCTGGCCACATGGCCTGCCAGCACAGAACCAATTTCTAAACCATATAAATTCCATACACCCGTCTATCAAATTCACTATGGAAGTGGAAAAGGATGGCAAGCTACCATTCCTGGATGTTTTGATTGATTCGTTCTACAGGAAAGCCACCGACACGGATGCCTATCTAAAGCCTGACTCCCACCAACATCCAGCCCAGAATAATTCCATCAACAAAACACTACACCATAGGGCCCGTTGAATCTCCGATCAGCACCACATAGCCAGCGAGTTGGAGCACGTACACCAAGCCGTCAGGATGAACGGATACTCGGACCGTACAATCCGCAAAGCTGTCTCCCCAGCCATGTAGAGACAACCTTCTGAGGATCAAACCAAAACCATCACTTTACAGTACATAGCAGGGGTTACCAAAAATATTTCCAAAATCTTAAACAAACACAAGATATACAGGTTCGTTTCAACACAGTACACAAAATCCGCGATCTAATCCCATCTGTAAAGGATGTGATTACTGACATGCAATACCCTGGTGTCTACATACTGAGTTGTGGATGCGGCAGCAGTTACATTGGGGAAACGAAATGACATGTCTCGGACCGCGTTTATGAACACAAGGCAGATCTGAAACACGGTAGGATCAATAACTCTGCTGTTGCCAATCATTGTTTTAATGCTGTGGGCTCACACGAAATTGATTTTTCCAAGACGGAGGTACTCTGCAAACCTACCGGCTACCTTGAGAGATTTGTTCATGAAGCCATCCAGATATATAAACACAAACACAACTTCAACCGAGAGGATGGGTACAAACTGAGCAATCATTGGAAGGACGTTAGTAACCAGGTAAAGTTTTAACTGAGTGTGATGTTTCTATCGTACCTGCCTATGTCAGCTCTTATTTCCAACTCTCTGTGTCTCTCAATGCCTCTCTCTTAGATCTCTCATGCCCACATGTCCTTTGCATTGCACTCTCATGCCTTTGGATTGCACTCTCATGCTCACATGTCCTTTTGATTGCACTCTCATACTCACATGCCCTTTTGATTGCACCCGTTGGGTTGCACTCCCTTGTCAAGGAGGCCGCTCGCCTATCTTACAGTTACATGCTAATTTCTGACATTAACATGATGGTAATCTCTCACATCAACGTATGCTAATCTCTTACATTAACATAGCCACTTTCGTGCCCTCATCGAGGAGGCCGCTCTCCTATCTTACAGTTACATGCTAATTTCTCATATTAACAGCACTAGCACCGCCCACTTCTTTATGACCCTTGTGCTACACCCATTTCAAACCTTTTAAAAGTCTGCCTCAGCAGCAGACCATGCTTTCCCACCTGATGATGGACGCTTGTGTTGTGCCCGAAACGTTGTGATTCATTTTATTTTATACCTACGTGACTTTCCCTAAAGAACCAAAGAGTATACATTAACATTAGCTGCCCCACCCATCTCTAAACCTTTATAAACAGCCTGCCTCGGCAGATTTTCCCCTCTTTTTTCACCTGAAGACGATTGCTTGTGTTGCAATAGAAACGTCGTGTATTGTTATTATTTTTCCTATCTACCTAGCTTTTCTGAAAGACCCAAAGAATATTAATTCCTGTAGTCACGAAAGCTTTAAGTCAAGATTTAACTAAATGATACTGCAATACTACTAAACTATTTTTTTATTTTAGCAGGTAAATCCCCCTGAGCTATATAGCTCTAATTCAGAAATGGCCTTGCCACAAAAGATTGCTCTACGAAGTGGCTCATCATGTGGAAATGTATAGCAGGGAAAAAACTGGAGGACATGAAAAAAAATCCACACAACCACGAGAACATGCAAACTCCAAATATACAGGTGTCAAGGTCGGGATTGAACCCACGCACTCCCGCATACAGGCGATGTATTTAACATTTTGCCGATGATCTCCGAGCGTGAGCAGCAATCTGTGCTCGCAAACCAAGCCATTCCCAAAGCTGCTGATGAGCAACAAGCACTTAGTCAGTGTGGCCACAGCGTGCTCAAGCTGCAGATCGAGCATGATGTACAGTTAACCCTGTGAATGAACAGCGAGCAGCCTGGTGGTGAAGCAAACTCCAGCAGTGGACCAGGCCTTACCATTCAACATATCCTTTACACTCACTCACCATTTTAGTTGTACTTTGTACAGGTTTGCGGGCCAAGCTTTGCATGGGAGAACTGAAGAATCGCAGCTTACATGCATCAGACATCATAACAAATTAATTGTGTATTGTCACGTAACCCCTGGGATGTTAGCCTTTTTATCACATAATTTTGGGATTTTATCATTAACGCTTTTCTAACCATTTGATACGCATTTTGACCAACAAACATCGATCAAATCAGTCAGTTACTGCTGATAAATTGATAAAAAAACATATATATGCAATTTACGTGTAATTCGCATGCAAAAACATTTACACAAGTGGCACACTTTGATTTAAAGCTTTCGTGACTGCAGTAATTCATATTCTTAGTTTTTTCGGTAAAGTCACGTTGAAGAGAAACAACAAAATAACAATATATATAAAACAATAAAAAATTCTCACGACGTTTCGACCATAACTCAAACGGTCATCATCAGGTGTCGGTTTGCATAAATTTATTTTAAAAACGGCACATTTATTTATTTATAAAAAATAAAAACGTTGGCGTCACGCGCAGCGATTGGCAGTTTGCCCAGGACTAGTCCATCTATTTTTTTTTTGAAAAGAGGAGGGGGGAGACGAAATTTTTTATAATGTATGCTGTCTGAAAGCCACTGTAAGCGTGAACAATCAATCAAGAACTAAAATGATTTATCAAATCTTTCCAATGATTGCTAAGATAGAATCCATCTTCTCGGTTGAAATTGTCTCTGTGCTTGTATATGTGGATAGCCTCATGAACGAATCTCTCATGGAAGCCAGATGGCTTACAAAGAACCTCCGTCTTGGAAAAGTCAATGGCATGTGAGCCTACTGAATTAGAACAATGATCTGCTACGGCCGAGGTGTTGGTCCTACCGTGTTTAAGGTCTGCTTTATGTTCACGAATGCGGTCCGAGACATGGCGTTTGGTTTCTCCAATGTAACTACTACCACAGAGGCAACTTAGTTTGTAGACACCAGGGTATTGTATGTCCGGAATCACATCTTTTACAGACGGAACCAGATCACGGATTTTATGTAATGTGTTGAAACGGACCTGGATCTTGTGTTTATTCAAGATTTTGGAGATCTTTTTTGTGATCCCAGCAATGTAGGGTAAAGTGATGGTTTTGTTTTATATATATTTTGTTATTTTGTTGTTTCTCTTCAACGTGACTTTACCGAAAAAACTAAGAATAAGTGGCACACTCATAATCATCTATGATTATACACTGTCGCCATTTCGCATGGTCATCAATCGATCTATCTTCTGCATGCAGCCTGATTTTATCACTATTTCTCTATGGAGAATGTTCCCTCGGGTGTGTAACCTTATTTGGCTCTCTGTCGTTAGTAGTGGTGGCGACTTATGACATTTCCACTAGGTGGGGCTGTTGTGAGTGACCTCTGAAAATATGGTGTTCTAATTAAGAAAAACTCGTCATGTTATTGACTTTCCCGTGAAAGTGATATAACTGTCTTATCTACTAACGTTAGGAATTGAAAAACAATACGAAACATCAACAAAGCACTCAAATGCTGTCGCCCTGACCCTCAAGTCCAAAGTACACAACCCCTTTGACTGCCAAAAGCCTAAAGAAAAATGCAATATCAGCTGAGACGACTCAACAAATTAGCCAAGGCAACCAAGACACCGCATACTGTACAATAACAGCCACGTGCCATCGTTCACCACCCTACATAAAAATATTTAATCTGTATTCTCTGTCGATATTAACACAATGTACACAGATCTAATATTTACTTAGCGAGTTTTGTTGTGTGGTCACTGTTTGCCTCACTGTTATCTGTAGCAACTGTAACATCACTTTACATTGACTAATTGTCGAATGTAAAGCTAGGCCTATACTGACATCAACCTACACATTTTATTTTGGGTTTAAGCCACGATTACGTGCAATGTGTTGGTTGCTAATGCTTCAGTTTAACACTTATGCTTTCGCGACCAATGGGTTAGATCGCGTAAATGTACGTAAATTTATGCGATCTAACCCAACAACCTCTATTATGGATGCTAATGCTTCGTTTGCTGCACCTCCTAGAGCGTGTAGGCAATGACCTGCTATATATGCACAGTGTAACCTAGCGTTGTGACACAGTCATTACAGACATGGGCGCCTTTTTCACCACCCTGAATGGGTCTCAAACGGAATGGCTCAAATGCTAAGTTAATTGCAATGAATGAAGAGATATCTCTAACTCGGACGCCTTCACAGCCGCCCCGAGACATCCCTGAGGCACAAATCAGACTGTTGAACAACTTAAATTGTTATCTTCTTTACGCAATTCACGTTAAATAATCATTATATATTTTAAACACAACAAACAATTAATAGAAAATAGATTTTTATTAGAAAAATAATTTCTCATCTCCAGCAGCTTGGTGGGCCACACCGCAACGCCCCTAGAGCACGAACCGAGCCTTGTACGCACGAGCTCATCTTTTCGGTCATTACCCAAAGCTCATGACCATAGGTGAGGGTAGAAACGCAGATCGACCTGTAAACCAAGAGCTTTGTTCGAGAACTCAGCTTCCACTTCACCATCACGGAATGGTACAGCGCCTGCAACACTGCGGCCGCCGCACTGATCCGCTCACCGATCTCCCCCACTTACAATCACTCGTGAAAAAGACCCCAATTTACTTAAACTCCTCCACTAAGGGCAGCTGTTCCCCCCCTCAGCTGGAGACCACAATCCACCGTTTCCCGGGAGTGAACCATGACCTCAAATTTGGAGGTGTTGATCCTCACCCCAGCCGTTTCACCCTTGGCATCAAACCTTTCCAGTGCATGCTGGAGATCACAGACTGATGAGGCAAAGAGGACAATGTCATGTGCAAAAAGCAGCAACGCAACCTTCATGCCGCCATATTGGATACTCTCCATACCTCAGCTGTGCCTTGATATCCTTTCCATGAAAATCACAAACAGGAGTGGAAACAAGACACGCCCTTGGTCGAGGCCAACACTGACAGTGAATGACTTTGATTTAACACCAAGAATATGGACGCATCTCTCACTTTGTGAATAGAGGGATCCGATAGCACACAGAAGTGGCACTGGTACATCATACTCCCACAGCACCTCCCACAAGACATTGCGGGAAACATGGTCATTTGCCTTCTTCAAATCTACAAAGCAGAGGTAGACTGGAGAAGCATACTCCCATGTCCCCTCACATATCTGTGAGAGGGAAAAGAGCTGGTCCTTTGTTCCACGACCATGATGGAATCTGCATTGTTTCTCATGCATCTGAGGCTCGACCACTGGGCGGAGCCTCCTCTCCAGCACTCTGGCATAGGCTTTAACTGGGATCCTGAGGAGTGTGATCCCTCTGTAGTTGGAGCACACTTTGATTCCCTTTCTTAAAAATGGGAACCACGACCCCAGTTTACCAATCCAGAGGTACTATGCAACATTGAAGAAGTGTGTTAACCACGACACTGTCTAGTGCTTTCAGCAACTCCGGGTGAATCTCGTCCATCCCAGCAGCTTTGCCGCTACGAAGGCCCTCGACCGCCATAGCGACACAGCCTTAATGGATCCGACACCCCCAGCTGTTTACAGGGCTGCTTCCTGAGAGAAGGGGATGTCCACCGGGTTGAGGAGCTTCTCAAAGTGTTGCTTCCACCTCCTATCTCCTTAGTTGAGTTAAATGTTACGCCACCCTTACTGAGAACAGCCTGGGCCACGTACTGTCAACCTATCCTAAGGCGTCGGATGGTTTGCCAGAACATCTTTGAGGCTTCGATTTAAAGCTTTCATGACTGCAGGGATTCATCTTCTTGGTTCTTTCGGTAAAGTCACGTATAATGGAAATACAATATTTAATTGTTTTATTTTTATCATTTTATTTCCATTTACGTGACTTTACCTAAAGAACCAAGATCTTTGAGGCTGCCTGGTAATCCCTCTTCATGGCCTCTCCAAACTCCTCCCACGCCCGGGCTTTCGCTTCAGTGACTGCTACCGCTGCCACCCTCTTGGAAAGCAGGTACCTTTTAATCGAGCCAGGAGACCTTTTTCCGAGCATAGCACGGAAAGCCTCCGTCTTCAACTTGACAGCTTCCCTCACTACTGGTGTCCACCAGTGGGCCCTGTTGCCGCCATGACAGGCACCAACTGACTTCAGGCCACACAGCTTTTCGCAGCTGCATCGACATTCGAGGTCCTGAACATCATCCACTTGGACTGAATGTCCGTGACCTCCCCTAGAGTGTTGGATAAGTTTTTCCAGAGGTGGACATGGAAATCTTTCTGGACTAAGTCTTCCACCAGACGTTCCCAGAAAACTCACACTATTCGTTTGGGCCTTCCACATCTATCTGGTCGGTGCTCCAAACGTCGGATTCAACCTACCACCAGGTGGTGGTCAGTTGACAGCTCTGCCCCTCTCTTCACCCGAGTGTCCAGAACATACAGCCTGAGGTCTGATGCTACAACTATCAAGTCAATCATTGACCTGTGGCCTACGGTGCTCTGGTATCAAGTACACTTATGAACATCCTTGTGTTCGAACATGGTGTTTGTTATTGACATTCCATGACTTTGAAAAAATTCCAAAAACATCTCACCATTCAGGTTCAGATCAGGGGGGGGGGGGGGCATTTCTCCTATTCACGCCACTGCAGGTATCTCCATCGTTTCCCACGTGAGCATTGAAGTCGCCCAGTAAGACTATGGAGTTGGTAGGCGAGACTCTATCGAGCACTACACCGACCATCTCCAAGAAGGCCAAATGTGAGTATACCTAAAGCCACCCAGGGCCTCTCACCAGAGGTTACTCTAGAATAGGAGAGAGACCACCCCCGATCGAGAAGTTTGGTTCCAGTGCCCATGCTGTGTGTGGAGGTGAGACCAACTAAATGTAGTTGATACCTTTCCATCTATTCCACCACCTCTGGCTCCTCCCCCCCCCCCCCCCCCCCCCCCCGTGACATGATATTCGATGTCCCAATAGCTAGTGTATATTTCCAAGGCCGTCTGCTGAGACCATTTCATAATACTCTTTGGGCCTTTCGGTAAAGTCACGTAGATAGAAAATAATAAAAAATCACGACGTTTCGATCGCAACACAAGCAATCATCTTCAGGTAAAAAAATACAGCAGGCGGACTGCTGAGGCAGGAATAAATATAGTGGGAGAGCTACTGCAGCCAGAGATTATATAGGTTTGAGATGGGTACAACCCAAGGTTAACTGGGCGGGGCTAGAGATGGAATTTGCAAGTAAATGTAAGATCGCAGAGCTAGGTATACCTCAGCTATTGTGTTGCTAGAGATTAGCATGTCAATCTGTGAATGTAATCCCAAGAATACGGTGCTGAAGATGCCATTGTATTGCTCGAGATTAGAGATTAGCATGTCAATGTGAGACAGCTCCCGCAGCAGCGGCTGCGCACTCCCGCCTCTCCACAGCTTGGATGACGATGTGTAATTCTCGGGCCAGCGCCAACAACTTCTCCAAGACGAGGGCGTTGATGGCTTCGTTGTCCATGCGTGGGAAGGCAGCCCTTGCTATGGCCAGCAAAGCTCTGCGAAAGGCGAGAGGAGATTCTCACCCCTCTTGCGATCGGCAAAACGGTGGTGGATGTCCGAGGGTGGTCCGTAAATTTCGGACAGACAGTGGAGCGCCAGGTGTAGAGTCGCCTGATCCACTTTCGGGACGGTGACGAGGGCTGCGAGGGCATCATCATCCAAGGCGGCTGGGAGCACCCGTAGCGCTTCTGCACTGGTCCAGCCCACCATCTCCTGGTGGGCGAGGAACCAGTAATGGAACACTGCCCAGTTGCCCCCCGCCGCTACAAATTATTTCAGGATGGGCAGGCGCTGCTGGAAGGACGGCGTGCACCCTGTGGTCAATCGCTCTGCCTCCAACGGGATGGCGGCCCCAGTAGCAGGTCGCACCGCTGACGACGCAGTGCCCCCCGGTTGGTTCAGGCCGCTCCCATGGTGCACCTGGCATCCGTTTCCAGTGGAAGCCCCTCCGCCTTTGGCAGGAAATTCTAAATCTTTTGCCGGCCCGGTGGCGAGAACGGCCGTTGCTTCATCCACCACCTCCGCCGTGGGCCCCCCGCGGTTTATTTCCTTCAGGATGGAGGCTGCAGCATGGAGCAGCTTGGCGAGGCGGGAGTGCGCAGCTCAGGGCGCACCCCCCGCTGTCGGTGATCTGCCCAATGGCCGAGCCGGCTGTTAGGCAGCACCTCGCTGTCCTCTGCAGGGCTCGCCATCCCTGCAGCCGAGTCGTCGTTGTCTTCTCACAGGCTCGTGGTACGGTGTCTCCTTCTAGTTTACATTCTTGGCCACTTCTGACGCCAGTTGTCGTGGGTGAATAACTAAAGGAGAGTCTCTCTGAGGCAACACGTATTTTTATTAACAATTAATCCCTAATAATAGGGTTTTTCCCCTTTTTTCTGGCAATAAAACTGAAACCTTTTTACAAGGATTCATGTCTGCATTAACCACAATACCTGCAGTCAAAATGCAAACAAAAAACATACTATGGTAATATATGCATTGTCCTTGAAACTGATTGGTCCACACCAAGGGACGGCTTTCTTTTGAGCCTCGACCCAATTGGTGCGCGTCCAGATGACGCCAAAAGGCGTACAGCTCAAAGATAATGCACTATCAAAGTAATGAGGGCTCGGGGTGAGCATCTACATCATTAGACCTCCTTTGCCAGTACCAAAATATAATTATAGGGGGTTTCCCCTTTTTTCTGGCAATAAAACTGAAACCTTTTTACAAGGATTCATGTCTGCATTAACCACAATACCTGCAGTCAAAATGCTGTCAGCCGGTAGTATCCCACACGTGTCAATAGGGGGCAGTAGTGTGACAGTGCCCAGTGTCAAGGGACTATGGCCCAAAGGGCCAACGGTAACCCCGATTGGAAAACGGATCCAAAATGCAATACGTGTTGCATTTTGACTGCAGGTATCGTGGTTAATGCAGACATGAATCCTCGTAAAAAGGTTTCAGTTTTATTGCCAGAAAAAAGGGGAAAAACCCTATTATTATATTTTTGTACTGGCAAAGGAGGTCTAATGATGTAAATTAATCCCTAACACAAAGGGGTAATGGCCCCTTACACCCGATACTCTAATACGCCTCTTACTGGCTACTCTAACCCTTCTGGAGTGAAGCTTGGTCTTCACTGGTATATAAGCTGGAGCCGACCCTTGCCAGGGGTACGGCTCTGCCCATCGGGCTCTTCTCTTCAGGAGGCTCTTGATCTTCGGGTGGATGACGACTGCCTGGATCGTTCAGAGGTCCGGCTTTAATACAAGTCCGTGGCTTGTTCTGCCCCAGCCACGTCTTCCTTCCAGGACCTTCTACCAGGTCCTGGGAAGGTGACGTCATCCCACAGCCTCCCTCCTGGGGTTTGGGATCTGTGTTCCAGGATCCGTTTTCCAATGGGGGTTACCGTTGGCCCTTTGGGCCATAGTCCCTTGACACTGGGCACAGTCACACTACTGCCCCCTATTGACACGTGTGGGATACTACCGGCTGACAGCATGGGGAGTGCATAATAATACCTCTACACATATACAGACAGACACAATTTCAACCGAGAGGATGGTTATAGACTCAACAATCATTGGAAAGATGTCATCAACCACTTTGGGTCATGACTTGATTTGTGTTTTCTTGTCAATCAACCTCCACTGTCAGTAGTGCGGTGTGCGGAGTGGGGTGCAGGGATTTCTTGGTGGCCCTTTGCTGCATTGGCATTGTTGCTGCATTGGCATTGCTGCTGCATTGGCCTTGGTGGACCGCCCATGCTCCTGGTGCTGCTGATACACTTGGGCTATGTCCATCCCTAAACCTTTATAAACAGTTTGCCTTTAGAGGCTGACTCCTTTGCCTGATGACGATTGCGTGTGTTGTGATCGAAACGTCATATTTTTTATTCACTTAATTTTATTTTGTATTATTATATTTTCTATCTAGGTGACTTTACTGAAAGAACCAGAGTATGAATTCCTGCAGTCACGAAAGTTTCAAGTAAAAATAAGAAAATAACTCTATTGGGAAAACAATTAATTCCCCCCCACTGCAAAACTACTGCAGTATGGTCGCAGTTTCGTGATACCCTTGCGATATAATAAATGCACTCACAATTTTATAATTTCATTTGAATTGCACGGATCACAAGCGAAAATGAAATGAATATGTTTGCGTTGGTGTTCCTTTTTCAGATATTGTTATGGCTGCTACTGCTCTTCATGCAGACGCTACAATCAGCAAGAGGTTTAAATTTGAATATCGACAGACGTCACCAATCACGTCATTAAGGGTGCTCGCTGCATCAGCTCCAATTCCAGCAACCGGAATTCACTGCCCTGAAACCATCCCAGCAGCCATCATCGCAACGGCTATCCTCGTGGTCTCTGCCCTTTGTGTTGTCGGTTTGTATTGCACAAGACAAAGATGAGCTGGTGCAGACAGTGAGCCTGTGCTACATTTCCCCATATTCTCTCCCGGTCATGCGATTGGCATCCCGCACCTCCCATTAGCACGGTTGGCTCCATAAAGTGCGAAAGAAGTTCAAAATATTGTACGTAACATTCGAGACCCAAACACCATCGCATCTCCTCCAGCTCCTCCTGGCATTGATTTTGTTTCCTCCTTCTCGTAGACACTGCATGGAGCCATTAGCCTGATCAGAACATCATCAACAGCAATAGCAAAGCTGCACACGATTTTGTCCATCATGCAAGCCAAATTATGGCCCTTGTTCCCGACTGTACATCTTGTCGCGCGGATGACGAATCTAATTCAGAATATCCAATCAAATGGTGCAACTCCCCGTGTTGGAACAATGGCTCAGTGAAGCAGACACAACGGAACTACATGAGATCTATTTAAGTGAACTCAAATCCATACGATAGGTGGCAGCACACAGCAGGGGGAAGCACTTTCTCAGCTTGCTACAGAAAAATTAAGCTAACTAAACAATGTTTTATTTTACCAGGTAAGGCCTGTAAGCACAGCTTTCTTGTACCAGAAAATAAGCTACGCCCTTAAGTTATGGGAGCAAAAAGTCTGACGCGTGTTTGAGGTGTCTTAAATCAAACTTTCTTTATGTCTTAGTTGCACAAAAACGAGCTATTTCTAAAGTTATATCTTCGCCTGTTCACGTACTGTATCACTTCATCGCACGTACTGTATCACCCTGTCGCACGGTCAAAAGACTGTATCCACTTGCTCCCCACCAGCTCTTCTCATAGCCCCCCATTTATACGTAATGGGTTCAACCAACGGAGCGTCTAACCACAGGGGGGTTTCTACACAGTTGGAATATTCCAAATGAACTATAACCAGTCCGTCAACAAATGTATGAAGGATGTAGATCAAATGTATATACAGAAATAATACACTCACTTCTTTGGTTCTTTCGGTAAAGTCACGTAGAATGAGACTAAAATAATAAATTGATAAAATAAAATAACACAATAAAATTCTCACGACGTTTCGGCCACAACACAAGCGGCCTTCATCAGGTGAAGGGACGAGACTGTCTGGAGGACAGCACTGGAGCGAAAAAGCCACGCTCAGATCGCGACCTTTAAGCTGCGTGAGAAGAAACAAAGCGCCTTGACAAAGGAATTAGCATAGAATTTAGCATTGATTTGCATTGAGAGAAGTTGCAGCAGCAGAGGTTAGTGTAAATGCGGTTGGTATTACCTTAGAGTCGCGGCATCTCTTCAGAAAGGTGAGAGACTCGATTAGTTGAGACCCAAACGCCATGTCTCGGACCGCATTCGTGAACACAAACCAGACCTTAAACACGGTAGGACCAACACCTCGGCCGTGGTAGATCATTGTTATAATTCAGTAGGCTCACATGACATTGACTTTTCCAAGACAGAGGTTCTTTGTAAGCCATCTGGCTACCATGAGAGATTCGTTCATGAGGCTATCCACATATACAAGCACAGAGACAATTTCAACCGAGAAGATGGATTCTATCTTAGCAATCATTGGAAAGATTTGATAAACCATTTCAGGTCTTAATTGATTGTTCATGCTTACAGTGGCTTTCAGACAACATACATACATAAAAAAAAAAATTCGTCTCCCCCCTCCTCTTTTCAGAATATAGATGGACTAGTCCTAAATAAACTGTCAAATCACTGCGCGTGGCGCAAAGCTTTTTTTGTAAATAAATAAATAAATACACCGTTTAAAAATAAATTTATGCAAACCAACACACCTGAAGACGACCGTTTGTGTTATGGTCGAAACGTCGTGAGAATTTTTATTGTTTTATATATATTTTATTATTTTGTTGTTTCCCTTCAACGTGACTTTACCGAAAGAACTAATAATATGAATTACTGCAGTCACGAAAGCTTTAAATCAAAATTTAACTGCCTCTACGGGGAGGGTTTTCACATAACTTTAAGATCCTTCAACAAACTCCGGGATAAGAAAGCTCAGCTGATCGAGTCTCTCACCTTCCTGAAGAGATGCCGTGACTCTGGGGTAATACCAATCGCATTTACACTGACCTCTGCTGCTGTAACTTCTTCTAATGCGAAACGAATTCTTTTCAAAACTAGCTTAGCTCTTATCTCAGAAAAAATCAGACTTATACGCACCGAACTAGATCAGTTAGACAAGACACTCTACAAATCACATTTATCATTGACGGCAACAATGTCCACATCGGATTGGGAACATGTAGACAATATGACTGCCTCTTCAGCTGCTACTATGTCGACCAAATGTAACGAAAACCTGATTTCCGAATTTAACCTCCTCTTCAACAGAAGACCGGACCCACACACCAAAAAGTTAGACGTTAACAAAGTCGTAATTAATCGCAGTAACAGTTCTATTTCCGATGGTCTGAAATCCGTTTTAGCTAAAGGTCTAAACTTTGCAATCACACCTAAACACATACCACTTAATGATATAATTGCCCAAGTAAACGTTGCTCTCAGGGGCCTGGGTCACATCGCTGCAGACGTAGCAAGATCTGAAATCGCTGCAACCCTCAAAAACGCTAAGATGCCAGCTAGCAACCTCAGCAAAGATGAGCGTTTTGAATTATATAAATAAAAAAAGAGGGATGATATTGTAGTCCTCTCAGCTGACAAGGGCAATGCTACTGTCATCATGGATAAAATAGAATACAACAACAAAATTAAAGAATTACTCGACGATGGTAGTTATACAAAAATAAAAAGAGACCCCACCAACAGCCTCGTCACACAAACCAACAAAATAATTTCTGATCCAACCGCATTAATTGATCAAGCTAAACAGTTTTCGGTGAAACCTTCTGCTGCCAGGCCACCAAGATTATACGGCTTACCAAGCCGTATAATCTCGGCTTACCAGTAGATACACCCCTTCGTCCCATCGTCTCTACTATCAACTCCCCCACCTACAAACTAGCTCGTTTTTTGTCTGAAATCCTGCGTCCTTTCACTGGAAAGACCACCTCTGCGGTACAAAATTCTACTCACCTGGTATCAACAATCAAGGGTATTTCCCTGTCCCCAGACGACCTGCTTGTCAGTTTTGATGTAGTTTCCTTATTCACCAAGGTTCCTGTACCTGACACCATTGCAATCATTGAAGACTTGGTTCATCAAGGACTAAACACTGAGGTACCCCCCCTGGTGAGACACTGTTTAACCAATACATACTTCACTTGGAATGGAACTTTCTACAAACAAACTGAGGGCACCCCAATGGGCTCCCCCCTTTCTCCAGTTATAGCTAACATTTTCATGGAGAAATTTGAGACTGACGCCATCCAGACTGCCACTCTGCGCCCAACCTTATGGAAGAGGTACGTGGATGACACTTTTGTCATCTGGCCACATGGCCGGCCTGCTCTAGACAAATTCTTCGACCACATCAATTCCATACACCCAGCCATCAGATTTACCATGGAAGTCGAAATAGATGGCAAGATACCTTTTTTGGATGTCCTAATTAAAAAGAGACCTGATGGTTCAATGAGCCACTCTGTCTACAGGAAAGCTACCCATACGGATGCTTATCTGAAACCGGATTCCCACCACCATCCATCACAGAAGAATTCTCTCATCAAGACTCTGTATCATAGAGCCCAATGCATATCCGACCAGGAACACATAAGCAGTGAACTCAAGCACGTACACCAAGCTCTTAGGGCTAATGGTTACTCCGACTATACAATCCGCAAAGCTATCACTCAAACCATGAAGAAGAACCCTCTTGAGGAGCCTTTCAAAACCATCACTTTACCCTACATTGCTGGGATCACAAAAAAGATCTCCAAAATCTTGAATAAACACAAGATCCAGGTCCGTTTCAACACATTACATAAAATCCGTGATCTGGTTCCGTCTGTAAAAGATGTGATTCCGGACATACAATACCCTGGTGTCTACAAACTAAGTTGCCTCTGTGGTAGTAGTTACATTGGAGAAACCAAACGCCATATCTCGGACCGCATTCGTGAACATAAAGCAGACCTTAAACACGGTAGGACCAACACCTCGGCCGTAGCAGATCATTGTTCTAATTCAGTAGGCTCACATGCCATTGACTTTTCCAAGACGGAGGTTCTTTGTAAGCCATCTGGCTTCCATGAGAGATTCGTTCATGAGGCTATCCACATATACAAACACAGAGACAATTTCAACCGAGAAGATGGATTCTATCTTAGCAATCATTGGAAAGATTTGATAAATCATTTCAGTTCTTGATTGATTGTTCACGCTTACAGTGCCTTTCAGACAGCTTACATAAAAACAAATTTCGTCTCCCCCCTCCTCTTTTCAAAAAATAGATGGACTAGTCCTGGCAAACTGCCATCGTTGCGCGTGACGCAAACGTTATTTTTATATATATAAATAAATATGCCGTTTTCAAAATAAATTTATGCAAACCGACACACCTGATGATGACCGTTTGAGTTATGGTCGAAACGTCGTGAGAATTTTTTATTGTTTTATATATATTTTGTTATTTTGTTGTTTCTCTTCAACGTGACTTTACCGAAAAAACTAAGAATATATATGTCCCATTAGTTTTACAGATGTCACCATAGTTTCACAGATGTCCCAATAGTTTCACAGATGTCCCAGTAGTTTCACAGATGTCCCAGTAGTTTAACAGATGTCCCAATAGTTTAACAGATGTCAAAGTAGTTTCACAGATGTCCCAGTAGTTTCACAGATGTCCCAGTAGTTTCACAGATGTCCCAGTAGTGTAACAGATGTCCCAATAGTTTCACAGATGTTCCAGTAGTTTTACAGATATCCCAGTAGGTTAACAGATGTCCCCATATTTTCACAGATGTCCCAATAGTTTCACAGATGTCCCAGTAGTTTTACAGATGTCCGAGTAGATTCACATATGTCCCATTAGTTTCACAGATGCCCCCATAGTTTCACAGATGTCCCAATAGTTTCACAGATGTCCCAATAGTTTAACAGATGTCCCAGTAGTTTCGCAGATGTCCCAGTAGGTTAACAGATGTCCCCATAGTTTCACAGATGTCCGAATAGTTAACAGATGTCCCAGTAGTTTTACAGATATCCCAGTGGGTTAACAGATGTCCCGATAGCTTCACAGATGTACCAGTAGTTTCACAGATGTCCCAATAGTTTCACAGATGTCCCCATAGTTTCACAAATGTCCCAATAGTTTAACAAATGTCCCAGTAGTTTTACAGATGTCCAAGTAGTTTCACACGTCCCAGTAGTTTCACAGACTCCCCAATAGTTTCACATATGTCCCATTAGTTTTACAGATGTCCCCATAGTTTCACAGATGTCCCAATAGTTTCACAGATGTCCCAGTAGTTTCACAGATGTCCCAGTAGTTTAACAGATGTCCCAATAGTTTAACAGATGTCGCAGTAGTTTCACAGATGTCCCAGTAGTTTCACAGATGTCCCAGGAGTTTCACAGATGTCCCAGTAGTTTAACAGATGTCCCAATAGTTTCACAGATGTCCCAGTAGTTTTACAGATGTCCCAGTAGATTCACATATGTCCCATTAGTTTCACAGATGCCCCCATAGTTTCACAGATGTCCCAATAGTTTCACAGATGTCCCAATAGTTTCACCCATGTCCCAATAGTTTCACAGATGTCCAATAGTTTAACAGATGTCCAAATAGTTTCACCCATCTCCCAATAGTTTCATAGATGTCCCAGGAGTTTAACAGATGTCCCAATAGTTTAACAGATGTCCCAGTTGTTTCACAGATGTCCCAATAGTTTCACAGATGTCCCAATAGTTTCATCCATGTCCCAATAGTTTCACAGATGTCCCAATAGTTTAACAGATGTCCCAATAGTTTCACCCATGTCCCAATAGTTTGACAGATGTCCCAGGAGTTTCACAGATGTCCCAATAGTTTAACAGATGTCCCAGTAGTTTCGCAGATGTCCCAGTAGGTTAACAGATGTCCCCATAGTTTCACAGATGTCCCAATAGTTAACAGATGTCCCAGTAGTTTTACAGATATCCCAGTAGGTTAACAGATGTCCCGATAGCTTCACAGATGTACCAGTAGTTTCACAGATGTCCCCATAGTTTCGCAAATGTCCCAATAGTTTAACAAATGTCCCATTAGTTTTACAGATGTCGCAGTAGTTTCACACATGTCCCAGTAATTTCACAGACGCCCCAATAGTTTCACATATGTCCCATTAGTTTTACAGATGTCCCCATAGTTTCACAGATGTCCCAATAGTTTCACAGATGTCCCAGTAGTTTCACAGATGTCCCAGTAGTTTAACAGATGTCCCAATAGTTTAACAGATGTCGCAGTAGTTTCACAGATGTCCCAGTAGTTTCACAGATATCCCAGGAGTTTCACAGATGTCCCAGTAGTTTAACAGATGTCCCAATAGTTTCACAGATGTCCCAGTAGTTTTACAGATGTCCCAGTAGATTCACATATGTCCCATTAGTTTCACAGATGCCCCCATAGTTTCACAGATGTCCCAATAGTTTCACAGATGTCCCAATAGTTTCACCCATGTCCCAATAGTTTCACAGATGTCCCAATAGTTTAACAGATGTCCAGATAGTTTCACCCATCTCCCAATAGTTTCATAGATGTCCCAGGAGTTTAACAGATGTCCCAATAGTTTAACAGATGTCCCAGTTGTTTCACAGATGTCCCAATAGTTTCACAGATGTCCCAATAGTTTCACCCATGTCCCAATAGTTTCACAGATGTCCCAATAGTTTAACAGATGTCCCAATAGTTTCACCCATGTCCCAATAGTTTGACAGATGTCCCAGGAGTTTCACAGATGTCCCAATAGTTTAACAGATGTCCCAGTAGTTTCGCAGATGTCCCAGTAGGTTAACAGATGTCCCCATAGTTTCACAGATGTCCCAATAGTTAACAGATGTCCCAGTAGTTTTACAGATATCCCAGTAGGTTAACAGATGTCCCGATAGCTTCACAGATGTACCAGTAGTTTCACAGATGTCCCAATAATTTCACAGATTTCCCCATAGTTTCACAAATGTCCCAATAGTTTAACAAATGTCCCATTAGTTTTACAGATGTCGCAGTAGTTTCACACATGTCCCAGTAATTTCACAGACGCCCCAATAGTTTCACATATGTCCCATTAGTTTTACAGATGTCCCCATAGTTTAACAGATGTCCCAATAGTTTCACAGATGTCCCAGTAGTTTCACAGATGTCCCAGTAGTTTAACAGATGTCCCAATAGTTTAACATATGTCCCAGTAGTTTCAGAGATGTCCCAGTAATTTCACAGATGTCCCAGGAGTTTCACAGATGTCCCAGTAGTTTAACAGATGTCCCAATAGTTTCACAGATGTCCCAGTAGTTTTACAGATGTCCCAGTAGATTCACATATGTCCCATTAGTTTCACAGATGCCCCCATAGTTTCAGAGATGTCCCAATAGTTTCACAGATGTCCCAATAGTTTCACCCATGTCCCAATAGTTTCACAGATGTCCCAATAGTTTAACAGATGTCCAAATAGTTTCACCCATCTCCCAATAGTTTCATAGATGTCCCAGGAGTTTAACAGATGTCCCAATAGTTTAACAGATGTCCCAGTTATTTCACAGATGTCCCAATAGTTTCACAGATGTCCCAATAGTTTCACCCATGTCCCAATAGTTTAACAGATGTCCCAATAGTTTAACAGATGTCCCAATAGTTTCACCCATGTCCCAATAGTTTGACAGATGTCCCAGTAGTTTAACAGATGTCCCAGTAGTTTCGCAGATGTCCCAGTAGGTTAACAGATGTCCCGATAGTTTCACAGATGTACCAGTAGTTTCACAGATGTCCCAATAATTTCACAGATGTCCCCATAGTTTCACAAATGTCCCAATAGTTTAACAAATGTCCCATTAGTTTTACAGATGTCCCAGTAGTTTCACACATGTCCCAGTAGTTTCACAGACGCCCCAATAGTTTCACATATGTCCCATTAGTTTTACAGATGTCCCCATAGTTTCACAGATGTCCCAATAGTTTCACAGATGTCCCAGTAGTTTCACAGATGTCCCAGTAGTTTAACAGATGTCCCAATAGTTTAACAGATGTCCCAGTAGTTTCACAGATGTCCCAGTAGTTTCACAGATGCCCCAATAGTTTCACCCATGTCCCAATAGTTTCACAGATGTCCCAATAGTTTAACAGATGTCCAAATAGTTTCACCCATCTCCCAATAGTTTCACAGATGTCCCAATAGTTTAACAGATGTCCCAATAGTTTAACAGATGTCCCAGTTGTTTCACAGATGTCCCAATAGTTTCACAGATGTCCCAATAGTTTCACCCATGTCCCAATAGTTTCACAGATGTCCCAATAGTTTAACAGATGTCCCAATAGTTTCACCCATGTCCCAATAGTTTGACAGATGTCCCAGTAGTTTAACAGATGTCCCAGTAGTTTCGCAGATGTCCCAGTAGGTTAACAGATGTCCCGATAGTTTCACAGATGTACCAGTAGTTTCACAGATGTCCCAATAATTTCACAGATGTCCCCATAGTTTCACAAATGTCCCAATAGTTTAACAAATGTCCCATTAGTTTTACAGATGTCCCAGTAGTTTCACACATGTCCCAGTAGTTTCACAGACGCCCCAATAGTTTCACATATGTCCCATTAGTTTTACAGATGTCCCCATAGTTTCACAGATGTCCCAATAGTTTCACAGATGTCCCAGTAGTTTCACAGATGTCCCAGTAGTTTAAGAGATGTCCCAATAGTTTAACAGATGTCCCAGTAGTTTCACAGATGTCCCAGTAGTTTCACACATGTCCCAGTAGTTTCACAGATGCCCCAATAGTTTCACATATGTCCCATTAGTTTCACAGATGACCCCATCGTTTCACAGATGTCCCAATAGTTTCACAGATGTACCAGTAGTTTCACAGATGTCCCAAAAGTTTAACAGATGTCCCAATAGTTTCACCCATGTCCCAATAGTTTCACAGATGTCCCAATAGTTTAACAGATGTCCCAATAGTTTCACCCATGTCCCAATAGTTTCACAGATGTCCCAGGAGTTTAACAGATGTCCCAATAGTTTAACAGATGTCCCAGTTGTTTCACAGATGTCCCAATAGTTTCACAAATGTCCCAGTAGTTTTACAGATATCCCAGTAGTTTCACACATGTCCCAGTAGTTTCACAGACGCCCCAATGGTTTCACATATGTCCCATTAGTTTTACAGATGTCCCCATAGTTTCACAGATGTCCCAGAAGTTTTACAGATATCCCAGTAGGTTAACAGATGTACCCATAGTTTTACAGATGTCCCAAAAGTTTCACAGATGTCCCAATAGTTTTACAGATGTCCCAGTACTTTCACATATGTCCCAGTAGTTTTACAGATGTCCCAGTAGCTTCACAGATGTCCCAATAGTTTAACAGATCTCCCAGTAGTTTAACAGCTGTCCCAGTAGTTTCGCAGATGTCCCAGTAGGTTAACAGATGTCCCCATAGTTTCACAGATGTCCCAATAGTTAACAGATGTCCCAGTAGTTTTACAGATATCCCAGTAGGTTAACAGATGTCCCCATAGTTTCACAGATGTACACAGTAGTTTCACATATGTCCCATTAGTTTCACAGATGCCCCCAAAGTTTCACAGATGTCCCAATAGTTTCATAGATGTCCCAATAGTTTCACAGATGTCCCAGAAGTTTTACAGATATCCCAGTAGGTTAACAGATGTACCCATAGTTTCACAGATGTCCGAAAAGTTTCACAGATGTCCCAATAGTTTTACAGATGTCTCAGTAGTTTCACATATGTCCCAGTAGTTTTACAGATGTCCCAGTAGTTTCACAGATGTCCCAATAGTTTAACAGATGTCCCAGTAGTTTAACAGATGTCCCAGTAGTTTCGCAGATGTCCCAGTAGGTTAACAGATGTCCCCATAGTTTCACAGATGTCCCAATAGTTAACAGATGTCCCAGTAGTTTTACAGATATCCCAGTAGGTTAACAGATGTCCCCATAGTTTCACAGATGTACCAGTAGTTTCACAGATGTCCCAATAGTTTCACAGATGTCCCCATAGTTTCACAAATGTCCCAATAGTTTAACAAATGTCCCAGTAGTTTTACAGATGTCCCAGTAGTTTCACACATGTCCCAGTAGTTTCACAGACGCCCCAATAGTTTCACATATGTCCCATTAGTTTTACAGATGTCCCCATAGTTTCACAGATGTCCCAATAGTTTCACAGATGTCCCAATAGTCTCACAGATGTACAAGTAGTTTCACAGATGTCCCAATAGTTTCACATATGTCCCATTAGTTTCACAGATGTCCCAATAGTTTCACAGATGTCCCAATAGTTTAACAGATTTCCCAGTAGTTTTACAGATGTCCCAGTAGTTTCACACATGTCCCAGTAGTTTCACAGATGCCCAAATAGTTTCACATATGTCCCATTAGTTTCACAGATGTCCCCATCGTTTCACAGATGTCCCAATAGTTTCACAGATGTACCAGTAGTTTCACAGATGTCCCAATAGTTTACCAGATGTCCCAATAGTTTCACCCATGTCCCAATAGTTTCACAGATGTCCCAATAGTTTAACAGATGTCCCAATAGTTTCACCCATGTCCCAATAGAATCACAGATGTCCCAGGAGTTTAACAGATGTCCCAATAGTTTAACAGATGTCCCAGTTGTTTCACAGATGTCCCAATAGTTTCACAGATGTCCCAGTAGTTTTACAGATATCCCAGTAGGTTAACAGATGTCCCCATAGTTTCACAGATGTCCCAATAGTTTAACAGATGTCCCAGTAGTTTAACAGATGTCCCAGTAGTTTCACAGATGTCCCAGTAGGTTAACAGATGTCCCCATAGTTTCACAGATGTCCCAATAGTTTCACAGATGTCCCAGTAGTTTTACAGATATCCCAATAGGTTTACAGATGTCCCCATAGTTTCACAGATGTACCAGTAGTTTCACAGATGTCCCAATAGTTTCACAGATGTCCCAATAGTTTCACAGATGTCCCAATAGTTTCACATATGTCCCATTAGTTTCACAGATGACCCCATAGTTTCACAGATGTCCCAATAGTTTCACAGATGTCCCAATAGTTTCACCTATGTCCCATTTGTTTCACAGATGTCCCCATAGTTTCACAGATGTCCCAATAGTTTCACAGATGTACCAGTAGTTTCATAGATGTCCCAATAGTTTCACAGATGTCCCAATAGTTTCACATATGTCCCAGAAGTTTTACAGACATCCCAGTAGGTTAACAGATGTCCCGATAGTTTCACAGATGTACCAGTAGTTTCACAGATGTCCCAATAGTTTCACATATGTCCCAGTAGTTTTACAGATGTCGCAGTAGTTTCACAGATGTCCCAATAGTTTCACAGATGTCCCCATAGTTTCACAAATGTCCCAATAGTTTAACAAATGTCTCAGTAGTTTAACAGATGTCCCAGTTGTTTCACAGATGTCCCAATAGTTTCACAGATGTCCCAGTAGTTTTACAGATATCCCAGTAGGTTAACAGATGTCCCCATAGTTTCACAGATGTCCCAATAGTTTAACAGATGTCCCAGTAGTTTAACAGATGTCCCAGTAGTTTCACAGATGTCCCAGTAGGTTAACAGATGTCCCCATAGTTTCACAGATGTCCCAATAGTTTCACAGATGTCCAAGTAGTTTTACAGATATCCCAATAGGTTTACAGATGTCCCCATAGTTTCACAGATGTACCAGTAGTTTCACAGATGTCCCACTAGTTTCACAGATGTCCCCATAGTTTCACAAATGTCCCAATAGTTTAACAAATGTCCCAGTAGTTTTACAGATGTCCAAGTAGTTTCACACGTCCCAGTAGTTTCACAGACTCCCCAATAGTTTCACATATGTCCCATTAGTTTTACAGATGTCCCCATAGTTTCACAGATGTCCCAATAGTTTCACAGATGTCCCAGTAGTTTCACAGATGTCCCAGTAGTTTAACAGATGTCCCAATAGTTTAACAGATGTCGCAGTAGTTTCACACATGTCCCAGTAGTTTCACAGATGTCCCAGGAGTTTAACAGATGTCCCAATAGTTTAACAGATGTCCCAGTTGTTTCACAGATGTCCCAATAGTTTCACAGATGTCCCAGTAGTTTAACAGATGTCCCAATAGTTTAACAGATGTCCCAATAGTTTCACCCATGTCCCAATAGAATCACAGATGTCCCAGGAGTTTAACAGATGTCCCAATAGTTTAACAGATGTCCCAGTTGTTTCACAGATGTCCCAATAGTTTCACAGATGTCCCAGTAGTTTTACAGATATCCCAGTAGGTTAACAGATGTCCCCATAGTTTCACAGATGTCCCAATAGTTTAACAGATGTCCCAGTAGTTTAACAGATGTCCCAGTAGTTTCACAGATGTCCCAGTAGGTTAACAGATGTCCCCATAGTTTCACAGATGTCCCAATAGTTTCACAGATGTCCCAGTAGTTTTACAGATATCCCAATAGGTTTACAGATGTCCCCATAGTTTCACAGATGTACCAGTAGTTTCACAGATGTCCCAATAGTTTCACAGATGTCCCAATAGTTTCACAGATGTCCCAATAGTTTCACATATGTCCCATTAGTTTCACAGATGACCCCATAGTTTCACAGATGTCCCAATAGTTTCACAGATGTCCCAATAGTTTCACCTATGTCCCATTTGTTTCACAGATGTCCCCATAGTTTCACAGATGTCCCAATAGTTTCACAGATGTACCAGTAGTTTCATAGATGTCCCAATAGTTTCACAGATGTCCCAATAGTTTCACATATGTCCCAGAAGTTTTACAGACATCCCAGTAGGTTAACAGATGTCCCGATAGTTTCACAGATGTACCAGTAGTTTCACAGATGTCCCAATAGTTTCACATATGTCCCAGTAGTTTTACAGATGTCCCAGTAGTTTCACAGATGTACCAATAGTTTCACAGATGTCCCCATAGTTTCACAAATGTCCCAATAGTTTATCAAATGTCTCAGTAGTTTAACAGATGTCCCAGTTGTTTCACAGATGTCCCAATAGTTTCACAGATGTCCCAGTAGTTTTACAGATATCCCAGTAGGTTAACAGATGTCCCCATAGTTTCACAGATGTCCCAATAGTTTAACAGATGTCCCAGTAGTTTAACAGATGTCCCAGTAGTTTCACAGATGTCCCAGTAGGTTAACAGATGTCCCCATAGTTTCACAGATGTCCCAATAGTTTCACAGATGTCCAAGTAGTTTTACAGATATCCCAATAGGTTTACAGATGTCCCCATAGTTTCACAGATGTACCAGTAGTTTCACAGATGTCCCAATAGTTTCACAGATGTCCCCATAGTTTCACAAATGTCCCAATAGTTTAACAAATGTCCCAGTAGTTTTACAGATGTCCAAGTAGTTTCACACGTCCCAGTAGTTTCACAGACTCCCCAATAGTTTCACATATGTCCCATTAGTTTTACAGATGTCCCCATAGTTTCACAGATGTCCCAATAGTTTCACAGATGTCCCAGTAGTTTCACAGATGTCCCAGTAGTTTAACAGATGTCCCAATAGTTTAACAGATGTCGCAGTAGTTTCACACATGTCCCAGTAGTTTCACAGACGCCCCAATAGTTTCACATATGTCCCATTAGTTTTACAGATGTCCCCATAGTTTCACAGATGTCCCAATAGTTTCACAGATGTCCCAATAGTTTCACAGATGTACAAGTAGTTTCACAGATGTCCCAATAGTTTCACATATGTCCCATTAGTTTCACAGATGTCCCAATAGTTTCACAGATGTCCCAATAGTTTAACAGATTTCTCAGTAGTCTTACAGATGTCCCAGTAGTTTCACACATGTCCCAGTAGTTTCACAGATGCCCAAATAGTTTCACATATGTCCCATTAGTTTCACAGATGTCCCCATCGTTTCACAGATGTCCCAATAGTTTCACAGATGTACCAGTAGTTTCACAGATGTCCCAATAGTTTACCAGATGTCCCAATAGTTTCACCCATGTCCCAATAGTTTCACAGATGTCCCAATAGTTTAACAGATGTCCCAATAGTTTCACCCATGTCCCAATAGAATCACAGATGTCCCAGGAGTTTAACAGATGTCCCAATAGTTTAACAGATGTCCCAGTTGTTTCACAGATGTCCCAATAGTTTCACAGATGTCCCAGTAGTTTTACAGATATCCCAGTAGGTTAACAGATGTCCCCATAGTTTCACAGATGTCCCAATAGTTTAACAGATGTCCCAGTAGTTTAACAGATGTCCCAGTAGTTTCACAGATGTCCCAGTAGGTTAACAGATGTCCCCATAGTTTCACAGATGTCCCAATAGTTTCACAGATGTCCCAGTAGTTTTACAGATATCCCAATAGGTTTACAGATGTCCCCATAGTTTCACAGATGTACCAGTAGTTTCACAGATGCCCCAATAGTTTCACAGATGTCCCAATAGTTTCACAGATGTCCCAATAGTTTCACATATGTCCCATTAGTTTCACAGATGACCCCATAGTTTCACAAATGTCCCAATAGTTTCACAGATGTCCCAATATTTTCACCTATGTCCCATTTGTTTCACAGATGTCCCCATAGTTTCACAGATGTCCCAATAGTTTCACAGATGTACCAGTAGTTTCATAGATGTCCCAATAGTTTCAAAGATGTCCCAATAGTTTCATATATGTCCCAGAAGTTTTACAGACATCCCAGTAGGTTAACAGATGTCCCGATAGTTTCACAGATGTACCAGTAGTTTCACAGATGTCCCAATAGTTTCACATATGTCCCAGTAGTTTTACAGATGTCCCAGTAGTTTCACAGATGTCCCAATAGTTTCACAGATGTCCCCATAGTTTCACAAATGTCCCAATAGTTTAACAAATGTCTCAGTAGTTTAACAGATGTCCCAGTTGTTTCACAGATGTCCCAATAGTTTCACAGATGTCCCAGTAGTTTTACAGATATCCCAGTAGGTTAACAGATGTCCCCATAGTTTCACAGATGTCCCAATAGTTTAACAGATGTCCCAGTAGTTTAACAGATGTCCCAGTAGTTTCACAGATGTCCCAGTAGGTTAACAGATGTCCCCATAGTTTCACAGATGTCCCAATAGTTTCACAGATGTCCAAGTAGTTTTACAGATATCCCAATAGGTTTACAGATGTCCCCATAGTTTCACAGATGTACCAGTAGTTTCACAGATGTCCCAATAGTTTCACAGATGTCCCCATAGTTTCACAAATGTCCCAATAGTTTAACAAATGTCCCAGTAGTTTTACAGATGTCCAAGTAGTTTCACACGTCCCAGTAGTTTCACAGACTCCCCAATAGTTTCACATATGTCCCATTAGTTTTACAGATGTCCCCATAGTTTCACAGATGTCCCAATAGTTTCACAGATGTCCCAGTAGTTTCACAGATGTCCCAGTAGTTTAACAGATGTCCCAATAGTTTAACAGATGTCGCAGTAGTTTCACAGATGTCCCAGTAGTTTCACAGATGTCCCAGGAGTTTCACAGATGTCCCAGTAGTTTAACAGATGTCCCAATAGTTTCACAGATGTCCCAGTAGTTTTACAGATGTCCCAGTAGATTCACATATGTCCCATTAGTTTCACAGATGCCCCCATAGTTTCACAGATGTCCCAATAGTTTCACAGATGTCCCAATAGTTTCACCCATGTCCCAATAGTTTAACAGATGTCCAAATAGTTTCACCCATCTCCCAATAGTTTCATAGATGTCCCAGGAGTTTAACAGATGTCCCAATAGTTTAACAGATGTCCCAGTTGTTTCACAGATGTCCCAATAGTTTCACAGATGTCCCAATAGTTTCACCCATGTCCCAATAGTTTCACAGATGTCCCAATAGTTTAACAGATGTCCAAATAGTTTCACCCATCTCCCAATAGTTTCATAGATGTCCCAGGAGTTTAACAGATGTCCCAATAGTTTAACAGATGTCCCAGTTGTTTCACAGATGTCCCAATAGTTTCACAGATGTCCCAATAGTTTCATCCATGTCCCAATAGTTTCACAGATGTCCCAATAGTTTAACAGATGTCCCAATAGTTTCACCCATGTCCCAATAGTTTGACAGATGTCCCAGGAGTTTCACAGATGTCCCAATAGTTTAACAGATGTCCCAGTAGTTTGGCAGATGTCCCAGTAGGTTAACAGATGTCCCCATAGTTTCACAGATGTCCCAATAGTTAACAGATGTCCCAGTAGTTTTACAGATATCCCAGTAGGTTAACAGATGTCCCGATAGCTTCACAGATGTACCAGTAGTTTCACAGATGTCCCAATAATTTCACAGATGTCCCCATAGTTTCACAAATGTCCCAATAGTTTAACAAATGTCCCATTAGTTTTACAGATGTCGCAGTAGTTTCACACATGTCCCAGTAATTTCACAGACGCCCCAATAGTTTCACATATGTCCCATTAGTTTTACAGATGTCCCCATAGTTTCACAGATGTCCCAATAGTTTCACAGATGTCCCAGTAGTTTCACAGATGTCCCAGTAGTTTAACAGATGTCCCAATAGTTTAACAGATGTCGCAGTAGTTTCACAGATGTCCCAGTAGTTTCACAGATGTACCAGGAGTTTCACAGATGTCCCAGTAGTTTAACAGATGTCCCAATAGTTTCACAGATGTCCCAGTAGTTTTACAGAAGTCCCAGTAGATTCACATATGTCCCATTAGTTTCACAGATGCCCCCATAGTTTCACAGATGTCCCAATAGTTTCACAGATGTCCCAATAGTTTCACCCATGTCCCAATAGTTTCACAGATGTCCCAATAGTTTAACAGATGTCCAAATAGTTTCACCCATCTCCCAATAGTTTCATAGATGTCCCAGGAGTTTAACAGATGTCCCAATAGTTTAACAGATGTCCCAGTTGTTTCACAGATGTCCCAATAGTTTCACAGATGTCCCAATAGTTTCACCCATGTCCCAATAGTTTCACAGATGTCCCAATAGTTTAACAGATGTCCCAATAGTTTCACCCATGTCCCAATAGTTTGACAGATGTCCCAGGCGTTTCACAGATGTCCCAATAGTTTAACAGATGTCCCAGTAGTTTCGCAGATGTCCCAGTAGGTTAACAGATGTCCCCATAGTTTCACAGATGTCCCAATAGTTAACAGATGTCCCAGTAGTTTTACAGATATCCCAGTAGGTTAACAGATGTCCCGATAGCTTCACAGATGTACCAGTAGTTTCACAGATGTCCCAATAATTTCACAGATTTCCCCATAGTTTCACAAATGTCCCAATAGTTTAACAAATGTCCCATTAGTTTTACAGATGTCGCAGTAGTTTCACACATGTCCCAGTAATTTCACAGACGCCCCAATAGTTTCACATATGTCCCATTAGTTTTACAGATGTCCCCATAGTTTCACAGATGTCCCAATAGTTTCACAGATGTCCCAGTAGTTTCACAGATGTCCCAGTAGTTTAACAGATGTCCCAATAGTTTAACATATGTCCCAGTAGTTTCACAGATGTCCCAGTAGTTTCACAGATGTCCCAGGAGTTTCACAGATGTCCCAGTAGTTTAACAGATGTCCCAATAGTTTCACAGATGTCCCAGTAGTTTTACAGATGTCCCAGTAGATTCACATATGTCCCATTAGTTTCACAGATGCCCCCATAGTTTCACAGATGTCCCAATAGTTTCACAGATGTCCCAATAGTTTCACCCATGTCCCAATAGTTTCACAGATGTCCCAATAGTTTAACAGATGTCCAAATAGTTTCACCCATCTCCCAATAGTTTCATAGATGTCCCAGGAGTTTAACAGATGTCCGAATAGTTTAACAGATGTCCCAGTTATTTCACAGATGTCCCAATAGTTTCACAGATGTCCCAATAGTTTCACCCATGTCCCAATAGTTTAACAGATGTCCCAATAGTTTAACAGATGTCCCAATAGTTTCACCTATGTCCCAATAGTTTGACAGATGTCCCAGTAGTTTAACAGATGTCCCAGTAGTTTCGCAGATGTCCCAGTAGGTTAACAGATGTCCCGATAGTTTCACAGATGTACCAGTAGTTTCACAGATGTCCCAATAATTTCACAGATGTCCCCATAGTTTCACAAATGTCCCAATAGTTTAACAAATGTCCCATTAGTTTTACAGAGGTCCCAGTAGTTTCACACATGTCCCAGTAGTTTCACAGACGCCCCAATAGTTTCACATATGTCCCATTAGTTTTACAGATGTCCCCATAGTTTCACAGATGTCCCAATAGTTTCACAGATGTCCCAGTAGTTTCACAGATGTCCCAGTAGTTTAACAGATGTCCCAATAGTTTAACAGATGTCCCAGTAGTTTCACAGATGTCCCAGTAGTTTCACAGATGCCCCAATAGTTTCACCCATGTCCCAATAGTTTCACAGATGTCCCAATAGTTTAACAGATGTCCAAATAGTTTCACCCATCTCCCAATAGTTTCACAGATGTCCCAATAGTTTAACAGATGTCCCAATAGTTTAACAGATGTCCCAGTTGTTTCACAGATGTCCCAATAGTTTCACAGATGTCCCAATAGTTTCACCCATGTCCCAATAGTTTCACAGATGTCCCAATAGTTTAACAGATGTCCCAATAGTTTCACCCATGTCCCAATAGTTTGACAGATGTCCCAGTAGTTTAACAGATGTCCCAGTAGTTTCGCAGATGTCCCAGTAGGTTAACAGATGTCCCGATAGTTTCACAGATGTACCAGTAGTTTCACAGATGTCCCAATAATTTCACAGATGTCCCCATAGTTTCACAAATGTCCCAATAGTTTAACAAATGTCCCATTAGTTTTACAGATGTCCCAGTAGTTTCACACATGTCCCAGTAGTTTCACAGACGCCCCAATAGTTTCACATATGTCCCATTAGTTTTACAGATGTCCCCATAGTTTCACAGATGTCCCAATAGTTTCACAGATGTCCCAGTAGTTTCACAGATGTCCCAGTAGTTTAAGAGATGTCCCAATAGTTTAACAGATGTCCCAGTAGTTTCACAGATGTCCCAGTAGTTTCACACATGTCCCAGTAGTTTCACAGATGCCCCAATAGTTTCACATATGTCCCATTAGTTTCACAGATGTCCCCATCGTTTCACAGATGTCCCAATAGTTTCACAGATGTACCAGTAGTTTCACAGATGTCCCAAAAGTTTAACAGATGTCCCAATAGTTTCACCCATGTCCCAATAGTTTCACAGATGTCCCAATAGTTTAACAGATGTCCCAATAGTTTCACCCATGTCCCAATAGTTTCACAGATGTCCCAGGAGTTTCACAGATGTCCCAATAGTTTAACAGATGTCCCAGTAGTTTCGCAGATGTCCCAGTAGGTTAACAGATGTCCCCATAGTTTCACAGATGTCCCAATAGTTAACAGATGTCCCAGTAGTTTTACAGATATCCCAGTAGGTTAACAGATGTCCCGATAGCTTCACAGATGTACCAGTAGTTTCACAGATGTCCCAATAATTTCACAGATTTCCCCATAGTTTCACAAATGTCCCAATAGTTTAACAAATGTCCCATTAGTTTTACAGATGTCGCAGTAGTTTCACACATGTCCCAGTAATTTCACAGACGCCCCAATAGTTTCACATATGTCCCATTAGTTTTACAGATGTCCCCATAGTTTCACAGATGTCCCAATAGTTTCACAGATGTCCCAGTAGTTTCACAGATGTCCCAGTAGTTTAACAGATGTCCCAATAGTTTAACATATGTCCCAGTAGTTTCACAGATGTCCCAGTAGTTTCACAGATGTCCCAGGAGTTTCACAGATGTCCCAGTAGTTTAACAGATGTCCCAATAGTTTCACAGATGTCCCAGTAGTTTTACAGATGTCCCAGTAGATTCACATATGTCCCATTAGTTTCACAGATGCCCCCATAGTTTCACAGATGTCCCAATAGTTTCACAGATGTCCCAATAGTTTCACCCATGTCCCAATAGTTTCACAGATGTCCCAATAGTTTAACAGATGTCCAAATAGTTTCACCCATCTCCCAATAGTTTCATAGATGTCCCAGGAGTTTAACAGATGTCCGAATAGTTTAACAGATGTCCCAGTTATTTCACAGATGTCCCAATAGTTTCACAGATGTCCCAATAGTTTCACCCATGTCCCAATAGTTTAACAGATGTCCCAATAGTTTAACAGATGTCCCAATAGTTTCACCCATGTCCCAATAGTTTGACAGATGTCCCAGTAGTTTAACAGATGTCCCAGTAGTTTCGCAGATGTCCCAGTAGGTTAACAGATGTCCCGATAGTTTCACAGATGTACCAGTAGTTTCACAGATGTCCCAATAATTTCACAGATGTCCCCATAGTTTCACAAATGTCCCAATAGTTTAACAAATGTCCCATTAGTTTTACAGAGGTCCCAGTAGTTTCACACATGTCCGAGTAGTTTCACAGACGCCCCAATAGTTTCACATATGTCCCATTAGTTTTACAGATGTCCCCATAGTTTCACAGATGTCCCAATAGTTTCACAGATGTCCCAGTAGTTTCACAGATGTCCCAGTAGTTTAACAGATGTCCCAATAGTTTAACAGATGTCCCAGTAGTTTCACAGATGTCCCAGTAGTTTCACAGATGCCCCAATAGTTTCACCCATGTCCCAATAGTTTCACAGATGTCCCAATAGTTTAACAGATGTCCAAATAGTTTCACCCATCTCCCAATAGTTTCACAGATGTCCCAATAGTTTAACAGATGTCCCAATAGTTTAACAGATGTCCCAGTTGTTTCACAGATGTCCCAATAGTTTCACAGATGTCCCAATAGTTTCACCCATGTCCCAATAGTTTCACAGATGTCCCAATAGTTTAACAGATGTCCCAATAGTTTCACCCATGTCCCAATAGTTTGACAGATGTCCCAGTAGTTTAACAGATGTCCCAGTAGTTTCGCTGATGTCCCAGTAGGTTAACAGATGTCCCGATAGTTTCACAGATGTACCAGTAGTTTCACAGATGTCCCAATAATTTCACAGATGTCCCCATAGTTTCACAAATGTCCCAATAGTTTAACAAATGTCCCATTAGTTTTACAGATGTCCCAGTAGTTTCACACATGTCCCAGTAGTTTCACAGACGCCCCAATAGTTTCACATATGTCCCATTAGTTTTACAGATGTCCCCATAGTTTCACAGATGTCCCAATAGTTTCACAGATGTCCCAGTAGTTTCACAGATGTCCCAGTAGTTTAAGAGATGTCCCAATAGTTTAACAGATGTCCCAGTAGTTTCACAGATGTCCCAGTAGTTTCACACATGTCCCAGTAGTTTCACAGATGCCCCAATAGTTTCACATATGTCCCATTAGTTTCACAGATGTCCCCATCGTTTCACAGATGTCCCAATAGTTTCACAGATGTACCAGTAGTTTCACAGATGTCCCAAAAGTTTAACAGATGTCCCAATAGTTTCACCCATGTCCCAATAGTTTCACAGATGTCCCAATAGTTTAACAGATGTCCCAATAGTTTCACCCATGTCCCAATAGTTTCACAGATGTCCCAGGAGTTTAACAGATGTCCCAATAGTTTAACAGATGTCCCAGTTAAATTTTGATTTAAAGCTTTCGTGACTGCAGTAATTCATATTCTTAGTTTTTTCGGTAAAGTCACGTTGAAGGAAAACCTGATTTCCAAATTTAACCTCCTCTTAAACAAAAGACCGGACCCACACACCAAAAAGTTAGACGTTAATAAAGTCGTAATTAATCGCAGTAACAGTTCTATTTCCGATGGTCTGAAATCCGTTTTAGCTAAAGGTCTAAACTTTGCAGTCACACCTAAACACATACCAGTTAATGATATAATTGCCCAAGTAGACGTTGCTCTCAGGGGCCTGGGTCACATCGCTGCAGACGTAGCAAGATCTGAAATCGCTGCAACCCTCAAAAACGCTAAGATGCCAGCTAGCAACCTCAGCAAAGATGAGCGTTTTGAATTATATAAATTAAAAAAGAGGAATGATATTGTAGTTCTCTCAGCTGACAAAGGCAATGCTACTGTTATCATGGATAAAATAGAATACAACAACAAAATTAAAGAATTACTCGACGATGGTAGTTATACAAAAATAAAAAGAGATCCCACCAACAGCCTCGTCACACAAACCAACAAAATAATTTCTGATTCAACCGCATTAATTGATCAATCTAAACAGTTTTTGTTGAAACCTTCTGCTGCCAGGCCACCAAGATTATACGGCTTACCAAAAATACATAAAGTTGATACACCTCTTCGTCCCATAGTCTCTACTATCAGCTCCCCCACCTACAAACTAGCTCGTTTTTTGTCTGAAATCCTGCGTCCTTTCACTGGAAAGACCACCTCTGCGGTACAAAATTCTACTCACCTGGTATCAACATTCAAGGGTATTTCCCTGTCCCCAGACGACCTGCTTGTCAGTTTTGATGTAGTTTCCTTATTCACCAAGGTTCCTGTACCTGACACCATTGCAATCATTGAAGACTTGGTTCATCAAGGACTAAACACTGAGGTACCCCCCCTGGTGAGACACTGTTTAACCAATACATACTTCACTTGGAATGGAACTTTCTACAAACAAACTGAGGGCACCCCAATGGGCTCCCCCCTTTCTCCAGTTATAGCTAACATTTTCATGGAGAAATTTGAGACTGACGCCATCCAGACTGCCACTCTGCGCCCAACCTTATGGAAGAGGTACGTGGATGACACTTTTGTCATCTGGCCACATGGCCGGCCTGCTCTAGACAAATTCTTCGACCACATCAATTCCATACACCCAGCCATCAGATTTACCATGGAAGTCGAAATAGATGGCAAGATACCTTTTTTGGATGTCCTAATTAAAAAGAGACCTGATGGTTCAATGAGCCACTCTGTCTACAGGAAAGCTACCCATACGGATGCTTATCTGAAACCGGATTCCCACCACCATCCATCACAGAAGAATTCTCTCATCAAGACTCTGTATCATAGAGCCCAATGCATATCCGACCAGGAACACATAAGCAGTGAACTCAAGCACGTACACCAAGCTCTTAGGGCTAATGGTTACTCCGACTATACAATCCGCAAAGCTATCACTCAAACCATGAAGAAGAACCCTCTTGAGGAGCCTTTCAAAACCATCACTTTACCCTACATTGCTGGGATCACAAAAAAGATCTCCAAAATCTTGAATAAACACAAGATCCAGGTCCGTTTCAACACATTACATAAAATCCGTGATCTGGTTCCGTCTGTAAAAGATGTGATTCCGGACATACAATACCCTGGTGTCTACAAACTAAGTTGCCTCTGTGGTAGTAGTTACATTGGAGAAACCAAACGCCATATCTCGGACCGCATTCGTGAACATAAAGCAGACCTTAAACACGGTAGGACCAACACCTCGGCCGTAGCAGATCATTGTTCTAATTCAGTAGGCTCACATGCCATTGACTTTTCCAAGACGGAGGTTCTTTGTAAGCCATCTGGCTTCCATGAGAGATTCGTTCATGAGGCTATCCACATATACAAACACAGAGACAATTTCAACCGAGAAGATGGATTCTATCTTAGCAATCATTGGAAAGATTTGATAAATCATTTCAGTTCTTGATTGATTGTTCACGCTTACAGTGCCTTTCAGACAGCATACATAAAAACAAATTTCGTCTCCCCCCTCCTCTTTTCAAAAAAAAAAATAGATGGACTAGTCCTGGCAAACTGCCATCGTTGCGCGTGACGCAAACGTTATTTTTATATATATAAATAAATATGCCGTTTTCAAAATAAATTTATGCAAACCGACACACCTGATGATGACCGTTTGAGTTATGGTCGAAACGTCGTGAGAATTTTTTTTATTGTTTTATATATATTTTGTTATTTTGTTGTTTCTTTTCAACGTGACTTTACCGAAAAAACTAAGAATATAAATGTCCCAGTTGTTTCACAGATGTCCCAATAGTTTCACAAATGTCCCAGTAGTTTTACAGATATCCCAGTAGTTTCACACATGTCCCAGTAGTTTCACAGACGCCCCAATGGTTTCACATATGTCCCATTAGTTTTACAGATGTCCCCATAGTTTCACAGATGTCCCAGAAGTTTTACAGATATCCCAGTAGGTTAACAGATGTACCCATAGTTTTACAGATGTCCCAAAAGTTTCACAGATGTCCCAATAGTTTTACAGATGTCCCAGTACTTTCACATATGTCCCAGTAGTTTTACAGATGTCCCAGTAGTTTCACAGATGTCCCAATAGTTTAACAGATCTCCCAGTAGTTTAACAGATGTCCCAGTAGTTTCGCAGATGTCCCAGTAGGTTAACAGATGTCCCCATAGTTTCACAGATGTCCCAATAGTTAACAGATGTCCCAGTAGTTTTACAGATATCCCAGTAGGTTAACAGATGTCCCCATAGTTTCACAGATGTACCAGTAGTTTCACATATGTCCCATTAGTTTCACAGATGCCCCCAAAGTTTCACAGATGTCCCAATAGTTTCATAGATGTCCCAATAGTTTCACAGATGTCCCAGAAGTTTTACAGATATCCCAGTAGGTTAACAGATGTACCCATAGTTTCACAGATGTCCGAAAAGTTTCACAGATGTCCCAATAGTTTTACAGATGTCCCAGTAGTTTCACAGATGTCCCAATAGTTTAACAGATGTCCCAGTAGTTTAACAGATGTCCCAGTAGTTTCGCAGATGTCCCAGTACGTTAACAGATGTCCCCATAGTTTCACAGATGTCCCAATAGTTAACAGATGTCCCAGTAGTTTTACAGATATCCCAGTAGGTTAACAGATGTCCCCATAGTTTCACAGATGTACCAGTAGTTTCACAGATGTCCCAATAGTTTCACAGATGTCTCCATAGTTTCACAAATGTCCCAATAGTTTAACAAATGTCCCAGTAGTTTTACAGATGTCCCAGTAGTTTCACACATGTCCCAGTAGTTTCACAGACGCCCCAATAGTTTCACATATGTCCCATTAGTTTTACAGATGTCCCCATAGTTTCACAGATGTCCCAATAGTTTCACAGATGTCCCAATAGTTTCACAGATGTACAAGTAGTTTCACAGATGTCCCAATAGTTTCACATATGTCCCATTAGTTTCACAGATGTCCCAATAGTTTCACAGATGTCCCAATAGTTTAACAGATTTCCCAGTAGTTTTACAGATGTCCCAGTAGTTTCACACATGTCCCAGTAGTTTCACAGATGCCCAAATAGTTTCACATATGTCCCATTAGTTTCACAGATGTCCCCATCGTTTCACAGATGTCCCAATAGTTTCACAGATGTACCAGTAGTTTCACAGATGTCCCAATAGTTTACCAGATGTCCCAATAGTTTCACCCATGTCCCAATAGTTTCACAGATGTCCCAATAGTTTAACAGATGTCCCAATAGTTTCACCCATGTCCCAATAGAATCACAGATGTCCCAGGAGTTTAACAGATGTCCCAATAGTTTAACAGATGTCCCAGTTGTTTCACAGATGTCCCAATAGTTTCACAGATGTCCCATTAGTTTCACAGATGTCCCAATAGTTTAACAGATTTCCCAGTAGTTTCACAGATGTCCCAGTAGTTTCACACATGTCCCAGTAGTTTCACAGATGCCCAAATAGTTTCACATATGTCCCATTAGTTTCACAGATGTCCCCATCGTTTCACAGATGTCCCAATAGTTTCACAGATGTACCAGTAGTTTCGCAGATGTCCCAATAGTTTACCAGATGTCCCAATAGTTTCACCCATGTCCCAATAGTTTCACAGATGTCCCAATAGTTTAACAGATGTCCCAATAGTTTCACCCATGTCCCAATAGAATCACAGATGTCCCAGGAGTTTAACAGATGTCCCAATAGTTTAACAGATGTCCCAGTTGTTTCACAGATGTCCCAATAGTTTCACAGATGTCCCAGTAGTTTTACAGATATCCCAGTAGGTTAACAGATGTCCCCATAGTTTCACAGATGTCCCAATAGTTTAACAGATGTCCCAGTAGTCTAACAGATGTCCCAGTAGTTTCACAGATGTCCCAGTAGGTTAACAGATGTCCCCATAGTTTCACAGATGTCCCAATAGTTTCACAGATGTCCCAGTAGTTTTACAGATATCCCAATAGGTTTACAGATGTCCCCATAGTTTCACAGATGTACCAGTAGTTTCACAGATGTCCCAATAGTTTCACAGATGTCCCAATAGTTTCACAGATGTCCCAATAGTTTCACATATGTCCCATTAGTTTCACAGATGACCCCATAGTTTCACAGATGTCCCAATAGTTTCACAGATGTCCCAATAG
Organism: Petromyzon marinus; assembly: GCF_048934315.1. Classification (NCBI taxonomy): domain Eukaryota; kingdom Metazoa; phylum Chordata; class Hyperoartia; order Petromyzontiformes; family Petromyzontidae; genus Petromyzon; species Petromyzon marinus. The sequence continues at coordinate 303,026 of NC_133700.1, read as the reverse complement.
TTTCACCTATGTCCCATTTGTTTCACAGATGTCCCCATAGTTTCACAAATGTCCCAATAGTTTCACAGATGTACCAGTAGTTTCATAGATGTCCCAATAGTTTCACAGATGTCCCAATAGTTTCACATATGTCCCAGAAGTTTTACAGACATCCCAGTAGGTTAACAGATGTCCTGATAGTTTCACAGATGTACCAGTAGTTTCACAGATGTCCCAATAGTTTCACATATGTCCCAGTAGTTTTACAGATGTCCCAGTAGTTTCACAGATGTCCCAATAGTTTCACAGATGTCCCCATAGTTTCACAAATGTCCCAATAGTTTAACAAATGTCTCAGTAGTTTAACAGATGTCCCAGTTGTTTCACAGATGTCCCAATAGTTTCACAGATGTCCCAGTAGTTTTACAGATATCCCAGTAGGTTAACAGATGTCCCCATAGTTTCACAGATGTCCCAATAGTTTAACAGATGTCCCAGTAGTTTAACAGATGTCCCAGTAGTTTCACAGATGTCCCAGTAGTTTAACAGATGTCCCAATAGTTTCACAGATGTCCCAGTAGTTTTACAGATGTCCCAATAGTTTCACAGATGTCCCAGTAGTTTTACAGATATCCCAGTAGGTTAACAGATGTCCCCATAGTTTCACAGATGTCCCAATAGTTTAACAGATGTCCCAGTAGTTTAACAGATGTCCCAGTAGTTTCACAGATGTCCCAGTAGTTTAACAGATGTCCCAATAGTTTCACAGATGTCCCAGTAGTTTTACAGATGTCCCAGTAGATTCACATATGTCCCATTAGTTTCACAGATGCCCCCATAGTTTCACAGATGTCCCAATAGTTTCACAGATGTCCCAATAGTTTCACCCATGTCCCAATAGTTTCACAGATGTCCCAATAGTTTAACAGATGTCCCAATAGTTTCACCCATGTCCCAATAGTTTGACAGATGTCCCAGGAGTTTCACAGATGTCCCAATAGTTTAACAGATGTCCCAGTAGTTTCGCAGATGTCCCAGTAGGTTAACAGATGTCCCCATAGTTTCACAGATGTCCCAATAGTTAACAGATGTCCCAGTAGTTTTACAGATATCCCAGTAGGTTAACAGATGTCCCGATAGCTTCACAGATGTACCAGTAGTTTCACAGATGTCCCAATAATTTCACAGATGTCCCCATAGTTTCACAAATGTCCCAATAGTTTAACAAATGTCCCATTAGTTTTACAGATGTCGCAGTAGTTTCACAGATGTCCCAATAGTTTAACAGATGTCCCAGTAGTTTAACAGATGTCCCAGTAGTTTCACAGATGTCCCAGTAGGTTAACAGATGTCCCCATAGTTTCACAGATGTCCCAATAGTTTCACAGATGTCCAAGTAGTTTTACAGATATCCCAATAGGTTTACAGATGTCCCCATAGTTTCACAGATGTACCAGTAGTTTCACAGATGTCCCAATAGTTTCACAGATGTCCCCATAGTTTCACAAATGTCCCAATAGTTTAACAAATGTCCCAGTAGTTTTACAGATGTCCAAGTAGTTTCACACGTCCCAGTAGTTTCACAGACTCCCCAATAGTTTCACATATGTCCCATTAGTTTTACAGATGTCCCCATAGTTTCACAGATGTCCCAATAGTTTCACAGATGTCCCAGTAGTTTCACAGATGTCCCAGTAGTTTAACAGATGTCCCAATAGTTTCACAGATGTCCCAGTAGTTTTACAGATGTCCCAGTAGATTCACATATGTCCCATTAGTTTCACAGATGCCCCCATAGTTTCACAGATGTCCCAATAGTTTCACAGATGTCCCAATAGTTTCACCCATGTCCCAATAGTTTCACAGATGTCCCAATAGTTTAACAGATGTCCAAATAGTTTCACCCATCTCCCAATAGTTTCATAGATGTCCCAGGAGTTTAACAGATGTCCCAATAGTTTAACAGATGTCCCAGTTGTTTCACAGATGTCCCAATAGTTTCACAGATGTCCCAATAGTTTCATCCATGTCCCAATAGTTTCACAGATGTCCCAATAGTTTAACAGATGTCCCAATAGTTTCACCCATGTCCCAATAGTTTGACAGATGTCCCAGGAGTTTCACAGATGTCCCAATAGTTTAACAGATGTCCCAGTAGTTTCGCAGATGTCCCAGTAGGTTAACAGATGTCCCCATAGCTTCACAGATGTACCAGTAGTTTCACAGATGTCCCAATAATTTCACAGATGTCCCCATAGTTTCACAAATGTCCCAATAGTTTAACAAATGTCCCATTAGTTTTACAGATGTCGCAGTAGTTTCACACATGTCCCAGTTATTTCACAGACGCCCCAATAGTTTCACATATGTCCCATTAGTTTTACAGATGTCCCCATAGTTTCACAGATGTCCCAATAGTTTAACAAATGTCCCATTAGTTTTACAGATGTCGCAGTAGTTTCACACATGTCCCAGTAATTTCACAGACGCCCCAATAGTTTCACATATGTCCCATTAGTTTTACAGATGTCCCCATAGTTTCACAGATGTCCCAATAGTTTCACAGATGTCCCAGTAGTTTCACAGATGTCCCAGTAGTTTAACAGATGTCCCAATAGTTTAACATATGTCCCAGTAGTTTCACAGATGTCCCAGTAGTTTCACAGATGTCCCAGGAGTTTCACAGATGTCCCAGTAGTTTAACAGATGTCCCAATAGTTTCACAGATGTCCCAGTAGTTTTACAGATGTCCCAGTAGATTCACATATGTCCCATTAGTTTCACAGATGCCCCCATAGTTTCACAGATGTCCCAATAGTTTCACAGATGTCCCAATAGTTTCACCCATGTCCCAATAGTTTCACAGATGTCCCAATAGTTTAACAGATGTCCAAATAGTTTCACCCATCTCCCAATAGTTTCATAGATGTCCCAGGAGTTTAACAGATGTCCGAATAGTTTAACAGATGTCCCAGTTATTTCACAGATGTCCCAATAGTTTCACAGATGTCCCAATAGTTTCACCCATGTCCCAATAGTTTAACAGATGTCCCAATAGTTTAACAGATGTCCCAATAGTTTCACCCATGTCCCAATAGTTTGACAGATGTCCCAGTAGTTTAACAGATGTCCCAGTAGTTTCGCAGATGTCCCAGTAGGTTAACAGATGTCCCGATAGTTTCACAGATGTACCAGTAGTTTCACAGATGTCCCAATAATTTCACAGATGTCCCCATAGTTTCACAAATGTCCCAATAGTTTAACAAATGTCCCATTAGTTTTACAGATGTCCCAGTAGTTTCACACATGTCCGAGTAGTTTCACAGACGCCCCAATAGTTTCACATATGTCCCATTAGTTTTACAGATGTCCCCATAGTTTCACAGATGTCCCAATAGTTTCACAGATGTCCCAGTAGTTTCACAGATGTCCCAGTAGTTTAACAGATGTCCCAATAGTTTAACAGATGTCCCAGTAGTTTCACAGATGTCCCAGTAGTTTCACAGATGCCCCAATAGTTTCACCCATGTCCCAATAGTTTCACAGATGTCCCAATAGTTTAACAGATGTCCAAATAGTTTCACCCATCTCCCAATAGTTTCACAGATGTCCCAATAGTTTAACAGATGTCCCAATAGTTTAACAGATGTCCCAGTTGTTTCACAGATGTCCCAATAGTTTCACAGATGTCCCAATAGTTTCACCCATGTCCCAATAGTTTCACAGATGTCCCAATAGTTTAACAGATGTCCCAATAGTTTCACCCATGTCCCAATAGTTTGACAGATGTCCCAGTAGTTTAACAGATGTCCCAGTAGTTTCGCAGATGTCCCAGTAGGTTAACAGATGTCCCGATAGTTTCACAGATGTACCAGTAGTTTCACAGATGTCCCAATAATTTCACAGATGTCCCCATAGTTTCACAAATGTCCCAATAGTTTAACAAATGTCCCATTAGTTTTACAGATGTCCCAGTAGTTTCACACATGTCCCAGTAGTTTCACAGACGCCCCAATAGTTTCACATATGTCCCATTAGTTTTACAGATGTCCCCATAGTTTCACAGATGTCCCAATAGTTTCACAGATGTCCCAGTAGTTTCACAGATGTCCCAGTAGTTTAAGAGATGTCCCAATAGTTTAACAGATGTCCCAGTAGTTTCACAGATGTCCCAGTAGTTTCACACATGTCCCAGTAGTTTCACAGATGCCCCAATAGTTTCACATATGTCCCATTAGTTTCACAGATGTCCCCATCGTTTCACAGATGTCCCAATAGTTTCACAGATGTACCAGTAGTTTCACAGATGTCCCAAAAGTTTAACAGATGTCCCAATAGTTTCACCCATGTCCCAATAGTTTCACAGATGTCCCAATAGTTTAACAGATGTCCCAATAGTTTCACCCATGTCCCAATAGTTTCACAGATGTCCCAGGAGTTTAACAGATGTCCCAATAGTTTAACAGATGTCCCAGTTGTTTCACAGATGTCCCAATAGTTTCACAAATGTCCCAGTAGTTTTACAGATATCCCAGTAGTTTCACACATGTCCCAGTAGTTTCACAGACGCCCCAATGGTTTCACATATGTCCCATTAGTTTTACAGATGTCCCCATAGTTTCACAGATGTCCCAGAAGTTTTACAGATATCCCAGTAGGTTAACAGATGTACCCATAGTTTTACAGATGTCCCAAAAGTTTCACAGATGTCCCAATAGTTTTACAGATGTCCCAGTACTTTCACATATGTCCCAGTAGTTTTACAGATGTCCCAGTAGTTTCACAGATGTCCCAATAGTTTAACAGATCTCCCAGTAGTTTAACAGATGTCCCAGTAGTTTCGCAGATGTCCCAGTAGGTTAACAGATGTCCCCATAGTTTCACAGATGTCCCAATAGTTAACAGATGTCCCAGTAGTTTTACAGATATCCCAGTAGGTTAACAGATGTCCCCATAGTTTCACAGATGTACCAGTAGTTTCACATATGTCCCATTAGTTTCACAGATGCCCCCAAAGTTTCACAGATGTCCCAATAGTTTCATAGATGTCCCAATAGTTTCATAGATGTCCCAGAAGTTTTACAGATATCCCAGTAGGTTAACAGATGTACCCATAGTTTCACAGATGTCCGAAAAGTTTCACAGATGTCCCAATAGTTTTACAGATGTCTCAGTAGTTTCACATATGTCCCAGTAGTTTTACAGATGTCCCAGTAGTTTCACAGATGTCCCAATAGTTTAACAGATGTCCCAGTAGTTTAACAGATGTCCCAGTAGTTTCGCAGATGTCCCAGTACGTTAACAGATGTCCCCATAGTTTCACAGATGTCCCAATAGTTAACAGATGTCCCAGTAGTTTTACAGATATCCCAGTAGGTTAACAGATGTCCCCATAGTTTCACAGATGTACCAGTAGTTTCACAGATGTCCCAATAGTTTCACAGATGTCTCCATAGTTTCACAAATGTCCCAATAGTTTAACAAATGTCCCAGTAGTTTTACAGATGTCCCAGTAGTTTCACACATGTCCCAGTAGTTTCACAGACGCCCCAATAGTTTCACATATGTCCCATTAGTTTTACAGATGTCCCCATAGTTTCACAGATGTCGCAATAGTTTCACAGATGTCCCAATAGTTTCACAGATGTACAAGTAGTTTCACAGATGTCCCAATAGTTTCACATATGTCCCATTAGTTTCACAGATGTCCCAATAGTTTCACAGATGTCCCAATAGTTTAACAGATTTCCCAGTAGTTTTACAGATGTCCCAGTAGTTTCACACATGTCCCAGTAGTTTCACAGAAGCCCAAATAGTTTCACATATGTCCCATTAGTTTCACAGATGTCCCCATCGTTTCACAGATGTCCCAATAGTTTCACAGATGTCCCAATAGTTTCACAGATGTCCCAATAGGTTCACATATGTCCCAGTAGTTTTACAGATGCCCCAGTAGTTTCACAGATGTCCCAATAGTTTAACAGATGTCCCAATAGTTTCACCCATGTCCCAATAGAATCACAGATGTCCCAGGAGTTTAACAGATGTCCCAATAGTTTAACAGATGTCCCAGTTGTTTCACAGATGTCCCAATAGTTTCACAGATGTCCCATTAGTTTCACAGATGTCCCAATAGTTTAACAGATTTCCCAGTAGTTTCACAGATGTCCCAGTAGTTTCACACATGTCCCAGTAGTTTCACAGATGCCCAAATAGTTTCACATATGTCCCATTAGTTTCACAGATGTCCCCATCGTTTCACAGATGTCCCAATAGTTTCACAGATGTACCAGTAGTTTCGCAGATGTCCCAATAGTTTACCAGATGTCCCAATAGTTTCACCCATGTCCCAATAGTTTCACAGATGTCCCAATAGTTTAACAGATGTCCCAATAGTTTCACCCATGTCCCAATAGAATCACAGATGTCCCAGGAGTTTAACAGATGTCCCAATAGTTTAACAGATGTCCCAGTTGTTTCACAGATGTCCCAATAGTTTCACAGATGTCCCAGTAGTTTTACAGATATCCCAGTAGGTTAACAGATGTCCCCATAGTTTCACAGATGTCCCAATAGTTTAACAGATGTCCCAGTAGTCTAACAGATGTCCCAGTAGTTTCACAGATGTCCCAGTAGGTTAACAGATGTCCCCATAGTTTCACAGATGTCCCAATAGTTTCACAGATGTCCCAGTAGTTTTACAGATATCCCAATAGGTTTACAGATGTCCCCATAGTTTCACAGATGTACCAGTAGTTTCACAGATGTCCCAATAGTTTCACAGATGTCCCAATAGTTTCACAGATGTCCCAATAGTTTCACATATGTCCCATTAGTTTCACAGATGACCCCATAGTTTCACAGATGTCCCAATAGTTTCACAGATGTCCCAATAGTTTCACCTATGTCCCATTTGTTTCACAGATGTCCCCATAGTTTCACAGATGTCCCAATAGTTTCACAGATGTACCAGTAGTTTCATAGATGTCCCAATAGTTTCACAGATGTCCCAATAGTTTCACATATGTCCCAGAAGTTTTACAGACATCCCAGTAGGTTAACAGATGTCCTGATAGTTTCACAGATGTACCAGTAGTTTCACAGATGTCCCAATAGTTTCACATATGTCCCAGTAGTTTTACAGATGTCCCAGTAGTTTCACAGATGTCCCAATAGTTTCACAGATGTCCCCATAGTTTCACAAATGTCCCAATAGTTTAACAAATGTCTCAGTAGTTTAACAGATGTCCCAGTTGTTTCACAGATGTCCCAATAGTTTCACAGATGTCCCAGTAGTTTTACAGATATCCCAGTAGGTTAACAGATGTCCCCATAGTTTCACAGATGTCCCAATAGTTTAACAGATGTCCCAGTAGTTTAACAGATGTCCCAGTAGTTTCACAGATGTCCCAGTAGGTTAACAGATGTCCCCATAGTTTCACAGATGTCCCAATAGTTTCACAGATGTCCAAGTAGTTTTACAGATATCCCAATAGGTTTACAGATGTCCCCATAGTTTCACAGATGTACCAGTAGTTTCACAGATGTCCCAATAGTTTCACAGATGTCCCCATAGTTTCACAAATGTCCCAATAGTTTAACAAATGTCCCAGTAGTTTTACAGATGTCCAAGTAGTTTCACACGTCCCAGTAGTTTCACAGACTCCCCAATAGTTTCACATATGTCCCATTAGTTTTACAGATGTCCCCATAGTTTCACAGATGTCCCAATAGTTTCACAGATGTCCCAGTAGTTTCACAGATGTCCCAGTAGTTTAACAGATGTCCCAATAGTTTCACAGATGTCCCAGTAGTTTTACAGATGTCCCACTAGATTCACATATGTCCCATTAGTTTCACAGATGCCCCCATAGTTTCACAGATGTCCCAATAGTTTCACAGATGTCCCAATAGTTTCACCCATGTCCCAATAGTTTCACAGATGTCCCAATAGTTTAACAGATGTCCAAATAGTTTCACCCATCTCCCAATAGTTTCATAGATGTCCCAGGAGTTTAACAGATGTCCCAATAGTTTAACAGATGTACCAGTTGTTTCACAGATGTCCCAATAGTTTCACAGATGTCCCAATAGTTTCATCCATGTCCCAATAGTTTCACAGATGTCCCAATAGTTTAACAGATGTCCCAATAGTTTCACCCATGTCCCAATAGTTTGACAGATGTCCCAGGAGTTTCACAGATGTCCCAATAGTTTAACAGATGTCCCAGTAGTTTCGCAGATGTCCCAGTAGGTTAACAGATGTCCCCATAGTTTCACAGATGTCCCAATAGTTAACAGATGTCCCAGTAGTTTTACAGATATCCCAGTAGGTTAACAGATGTCCCGATAGCTTCACAGATGTACCAGTAGTTTCACAGATGTCCCAATAATTTCACAGATGTCCCCATAGTTTCACAAATGTCCCAATAGTTTAACAAATGTCCCATTAGTTTTACAGATGTCGCAGTAGTTTCACAGATGTCCCAATAGTTTAACAGATGTCCCAGTAGTTTAACAGATGTCCCAGTAGTTTCACAGATGTCCCAGTAGGTTAACAGATGTCCCCATAGTTTCACAGATGTCCCAATAGTTTCACAGATGTCCAAGTAGTTTTACAGATATCCCAATAGGTTTACAGATGTCCCCATAGTTTCACAGATGTACCAGTAGTTTCACAGATGTCCCAATAGTTTCACAGATGTCCCCATAGTTTCACAAATGTCCCAATAGTTTAACAAATGTCCCAGTAGTTTTACAGATGTCCAAGTAGTTTCACACGTCCCAGTAGTTTCACAGACTCCCCAATAGTTTCACATATGTCCCATTAGTTTTACAGATGTCCCCATAGTTTCACAGATGTCCCAATAGTTTCACAGATGTCCCAGTAGTTTCACAGATGTCCCAGTAGTTTAACAGATGTCCCAATAGTTTCACAGATGTCCCAGTAGTTTTACAGATGTCCCAGTAGATTCACATATGTCCCATTAGTTTCACAGATGCCCCCATAGTTTCACAGATGTCCCAATAGTTTCACAGATGTCCCAATAGTTTCACCCATGTCCCAATAGTTTCACAGATGTCCCAATAGTTTAACAGATGTCCAAATAGTTTCACCCATCTCCCAATAGTTTCATAGATGTCCCAGGAGTTTAACAGATGTCCCAATAGTTTAACAGATGTCCCAGTTGTTTCACAGATGTCCCAATAGTTTCACAGATGTCCCAATAGTTTCATCCATGTCCCAATAGTTTCACAGATGTCCCAATAGTTTAACAGATGTCCCAATAGTTTCACCCATGTCCCAATAGTTTGACAGATGTCCCAGGAGTTTCACAGATGTCCCAATAGTTTAACAGATGTCCCAGTAGTTTCGCAGATGTCCCAGTAGGTTAACAGATGTCCCCATAGCTTCACAGATGTACCAGTAGTTTCACAGATGTCCCAATAATTTCACAGATGTCCCCATAGTTTCACAAATGTCCCAATAGTTTAACAAATGTCCCATTAGTTTTACAGATGTCGCAGTAGTTTCACACATGTCCCAGTTATTTCACAGACGCCCCAATAGTTTCACATATGTCCCATTAGTTTTACAGATGTCCCCATAGTTTCACAGATGTCCCAATAGTTTCACAGATGTCCCAGTAGTTTCACAGATGTCCCAGTAGTTTAACAGATGTCCCAATAGTTTAACAGATGTCGCAGTAGTTTCACAGATGTCCCAGTAGTTTCACAGATGTCCCAGGAGTTTCACAGATGTCCCAGTAGTTTAACAGATGTCCCAATAGTTTCACAGATGTCCCAGTAGTTTTACAGATGTCCCAGTAGATTCACATATGTCCCATTAGTTTCACAGATGCCCCCATAGTTTCACAGATGTCCCAATAGTTTCACAGATGTCCCAATAGTTTCACCCATGTCCCAATAGTTTCACAGATGTCCCAATAGTTTAACAGATGTCCAAATAGTTTCACCCATCTCCCAATAGTTTCATAGATGTCCCAGGAGTTTAACAGATGTCCCAATAGTTTAACAGATGTCCCAGTTGTTTCACAGATGTCCCAATAGTTTCACAGATGTCCCAATAGTTTCACCCATGTCCCAATAGTTTCACAGATGTCCCAATAGTTTAACAGATGTCCCAATAGTTTCACCCATGTCCCAATAGTTTGACAGATGTCCCAGGAGTTTCACAGATGTCCCAATAGTTTAACAGATGTCCCAGTAGTTTCGCAGATGTCCCAGTAGGTTAACAGATGTCCCCATAGTTTCACAGATGTCCCAATAGTTAACAGATGTCCCAGTAGTTTTACAGATATCCCAGTAGGTTAACAGATGTCCCGATAGCTTCACAGATGTACCAGTAGTTTCACAGATGTCCCAATAATTTCACAGATTTCCCCATAGTTTCACAAATGTCCCAATAGTTTAACAAATGTCCCATTAGTTTTACAGATGTCGCAGTAGTTTCACACATGTCCCAGTAATTTCACAGACGCCCCAATAGTTTCACATATGTCCCATTAGTTTTACAGATGTCCCCATAGTTTCACAGATGTCCCAATAGTTTCACAGATGTCCCAGTAGTTTCACAGATGTCCCAGTAGTTTAACAGATGTCCCAATAGTTTAACATATGTCCCAGTAGTTTCACAGATGTCCCAGTAGTTTCACAGATGTCCCAGGAGTTTCACAGATGTCCCAGTAGTTTAACAGATGTCCCAATAGTTTCACAGATGTCCCAGTAGTTTTACAGATGTCCCAGTAGATTCACATATGTCCCATTAGTTTCACAGATGCCCCCATAGTTTCACAGATGTCCCAATAGTTTCACAGATGTCCCAATAGTTTCACCCATGTCCCAATAGTTTCACAGATGTCCCAATAGTTTAACAGATGTCCAAATAGTTTCACCCATCTCCCAATAGTTTCATAGATGTCCCAGGAGTTTAACAGATGTCCCAATAGTTTAACAGATGTCCCAGTTATTTCACAGATGTCCCAATAGTTTCACAGATGTCCCAATAGTTTCACCCATGTCCCAATAGTTTAACAGATGTCCCAATAGTTTCACCCATGTCCCAATAGTTTGACAGATGTCCCAGTAGTTTAACAGATGTCCCAGTAGTTTCGCAGATGTCCCAGTAGGTTAACAGATGTCCCGATAGTTTCACAGATGTACCAGTAGTTTCACAGATGTCCCAATAATTTCACAGATGTCCCCATAGTTTCACAAATGTCCCAATAGTTTAACAAATGTCCCATTAGTTTTACAGATGTCCCAGTAGTTTCACACATGTCCCAGTAGTTTCACAGACGCCCCAATAGTTTCACATATGTCCCATTAGTTTTACAGATGTCCCCATAGTTTCACAGATGTCCCAATAGTTTCACAGATGTCCCAGTAGTTTCACAGATGTCCCAGTAGTTTAACAGATGTCCCAATAGTTTAACAGATGTCCCAGTAGTTTCACAGATGTCCCAGTAGTTTCACAGATGCCCCAATAGTTTCACCCATGTCCCAATAGTTTCACAGATGTCCCAATAGTTTAACAGATGTCCAAATAGTTTCACCCATCTCCCAATAGTTTCACAGATGTCCCAATAGTTTAACAGATGTCCCAATAGTTTAACAGATGTCCCAGTTGTTTCACAGATGTCCCAATAGTTTCACAGATGTCCCAATAGTTTCACCCATGTCCCAATAGTTTAACAGATGTCCCAATAGTTTAACAGATGTCCCAATAGTTTCACCCATGTCCCAATAGTTTGACAGATGTCCCAGCAGTTTAACAGATGTCCCAGTAGTTTCGCAGATGTCCCAGTAGGTTAACAGATGTCCCGATAGTTTCACAGATGTACCAGTAGTTTCACAGTTGTCCCAATAATTTCACAGATGTCCCCATAGTTTCACAAATGTCCCAATAGTTTAACAAATGTCCCATTAGTTTTACAGATGTCCCAGTAGTTTCACACATGTCCCAGTAGTTTCACAGACGCCCCAATAGTTTCACATATGTCCCATTAGTTTTACAGATGTCCCCATAGTTTCACAGATGTCCCAATAGTTTCACAGATGTCCCAGTAGTTTCACAGATGTCCCAGTAGTTTAAGAGATGTCCCAATAGTTTAACAGATGTCCCAGTAGTTTCACAGATGTCCCAGTAGTTTCACACATGTCCCAGTAGTTTCACAGATGCCCCAATAGTTTCACATATGTCCCATTAGTTTCACAGATGTCCCCATCGTTTCACAGATGTCCCAATAGTTTCACAGATGTACCAGTAGTTTCACAGATGTCCCAAAAGTTTAACAGATGTCCCAATAGTTTCACCCATGTCCCAATAGTTTCACAGATGTCCCAATAGTTTAACAGATGTCCCAATAGTTTCACCCATGTCCCAATAGTTTCACAGATGTCCCAGGAGTTTAACAGATGTCCCAATAGTTTCACAGATGTCCCAATAGTTTCACCCATGTCCCAATAGTTTGACAGATGTCCCAGTAGTTTAACAGATGTCCCAGTAGTTTCGCAGATGTCCCAGTAGGTTAACAGATGTCCCGATAGTTTCACAGATGTACCAGTAGTTTCACAGATGTCCCAATAATTTCACAGATGTCCCCATAGTTTCACAAATGTCCCAATAGTTTAACAAATGTCCCATTAGTTTTACAGATGTCCCAGTAGTTTCACACATGTCCCAGTAGTTTCACAGACGCCCCAATAGTTTCACATATGTCCCATTAGTTTTACAGATGTCCCCATAGTTTCACAGATGTCCCAATAGTTTCACAGATGTCCCAGTAGTTTCACAGATGTCCCAGTAGTTTAAGAGATGTCCCAATAGTTTAACAGATGTCCCAGTAGTTTCACAGATGTCCCAGTAGTTTCACACATGTCCCAGTAGTTTCACAGATGCCCCAATAGTTTCACATATGTCCCATTAGTTTCACAGATGTCCCCATCGTTTCACAGATGTCCCAATAGTTTCACAGATGTACCAGTAGTTTCACAGATGTCCCAAAAGTTTAACAGATGTCCCAATAGTTTCACCCATGTCCCAATAGTTTCACAGATGTCCCAATAGTTTAACAGATGTCCCAATAGTTTCACCCATGTCCCAATAGTTTCACAGATGTCCCAGGAGTTTAACAGATGTCCCAATAGTTTAACAGATGTCCCAGTAGTTTTACAGATATCCCAATAGGTTTACAGATGTCCCCATAGTTTCACAGATGTCCCAGTAGTTTAACAGATGTCCCAATAGTTTCACAGATGTCCCAGTAGTTTTACAGATGTCCCAGTAGATTCACATATGTCCCATTAGTTTCACAGATGCCCCCATAGTTTCACAGATGTCCCAATAGTTTCACAGATGTCCCAATAGTTTCACCCATGTCCCAATAGTTTCACAGATGTCCCAATAGTTTAACAGATGTCCAAATAGTTTCACCCATCTACCAATAGTTTCATAGATGTCCCAGGAGTTTAACAGATGTCCCAATAGTTTAACAGATGTCCCAGTTGTTTCACAGATGTCCCAATAGTTTCACAGATGTCCCAATAGTTTCATCCATGTCCCAATAGTTTCACAGATGTCCCAATAGTTTAACAGATGTCCCAATAGTTTCACCCATGTCCCAATAGTTTGACAGATGTCCCAGGAGTTTCACAGATGTCCCAATAGTTTAACAGATGTCCCAGTAGTTTCGCAGATGTCCCAGTAGGTTAACAGATGTCCCCATAGTTTCACAGATGTCCCAATAGTTAACAGATGTCCCAGTAGTTTTACAGATATCCCAGTAGGTTAACAGATGTCCCGATAGCTTCACAGATGTACCAGTAGTTTCACAGATGTCCCAATAATTTCACAGATGTCCCCATAGTTTCACAAATGTCCCAATAGTTTAACAAATGTCCCATTAGTTTTACAGATGTCGCAGTAGTTTCACACATGTCCCAGTTATTTCACAGACGCCCCAATAGTTTCACATATGTCCCATTAGTTTTACAGATGTCCCCATAGTTTCACAGATGTCCCAATAGTTTCACAGATGTCCCAGTAGTTTCACAGATGTCCCAGTAGTTTAACAGATGTCCCAATAGTTTAACAGATGTCGCAGTAGTTTCACAGATGTCCCAGTAGTTTCACAAATGTCCCAGGAGTTTCACAGATGTCCCAGTAGTTTAACAGATGTCCCAATAGTTTCACAGATGTCCCAGTAGTTTTACAGATGTCCCAGTAGATTCACATATGTCCCATTAGTTTCACAGATGCCCCCATAGTTTCACAGATGTCCCAATAGTTTCACAGATGTCCCAATAGTTTCACCCATGTCCCAATAGTTTCACAGATGTCCCAATAGTTTAACAGATGTCCAAATAGTTTCACCCATCTCCCAATAGTTTCATAGATGTCCCAGGAGTTTAACAGATGTCCCAATAGTTTAACAGATGTCCCAGTTGTTTCACAGATGTCCCAATAGTTTCACAGATGTCCCAATAGTTTCACCCATGTCCCAATAGTTTCACAGATGTCCCAATAGTTTAACAGATGTCCCAATAGTTTCACCCATGTCCCAATAGTTTGACAGATGTCCCAGGAGTTTCACAGATGTCCCAATAGTTTAACAGATGTCCCAGTAGTTTCGCAGATGTCCCAGTAGGTTAACAGATGTCCCCATAGTTTCACAGATGTCCCAATAGTTAACAGATGTCCCAGTAGTTTTACAGATATCCCAGTAGGTTAACAGATGTCCCGATAGCTTCACAGATGTACCAGTAGTTTCACAGATGTCCCAATAATTTCACAGATTTCCCCATAGTTTCACAAATGTCCCAATAGTTTAACAAATGTCCCATTAGTTTTACAGATGTCGCAGTAGTTTCACACATGTCCCAGTAATTTCACAGACGCCCCAATAGTTTCACATATGTCCCATTAGTTTTACAGATGTCCCCATAGTTTCACAGATGTCCCAATAGTTTCACAGATGTCCCAGTAGTTTCACAGATGTCCCAGTAGTTTAACAGATGTCCCAATAGTTTAACATATGTCCCAGTAGTTTCACAGATGTCCCAGTAGTTTCACAGATGTCCCAGGAGTTTCACAGATGTCCCAGTAGTTTAACAGATGTCCCAATAGTTTCACAGATGTCCCAGTAGTTTTACAGATGTCCCAGTAGATTCACATATGTCCCATTAGTTTCACAGATGCCCCCATAGTTTCACAGATGTCCCAATAGTTTCACAGATGTCCCAATAGTTTCACCCATGTCCCAATAGTTTCACAGATGTCCAAATAGTTTAACAGATGTCCAAATAGTTTCACCCATCTCCCAATAGTTTCATAGATGTCCCAGGAGTTTAACAGATGTCCCAATAGTTTAACAGATGTCCCAGTTATTTCACAGATGTCCCAATAGTTTCACAGAAGTCCCAATAGTTTCACCCATGTCCCAATAGTTTAACAGATGTCCCAATAGTTTAACAGATGTCCCAATAGTTTCACCCATGTCCCAATAGTTTGACAGATGTCCCAGTAGTTTAACAGATGTCCCAGTAGTTTCGCAGATGTCCCAGTAGGTTAACAGATGTCCCGATAGTTTCACAGATGTACCAGTAGTTTCACAGATGTCCCAATAATTTCACAGATGTCCCCATAGTTTCACAAATGTCCCAATAGTTTAACAAATGTCCCATTAGTTTTACAGATGTCCCAGTAGTTTCACACATGTCCCAGTAGTTTCACAGACGCCCCAATAGTTTCACATATGTCCCATTAGTTTTACAGATGTCCCCATAGTTTCACAGATGTCCCAATAGTTTCACAGATGTCCCAGTAGTTTCACAGATGTCCCAGTAGTTTAACAGATGTCCCAATAGTTTAACAGATGTCCCAGTAGTTTCACAGATGTCCCAGTAGTTTCACAGATGCCCCAATAGTTTCACCCATGTCCCAATAGTTTCACAGATGTCCCAATAGTTTAACAGATGTCCAAATAGTTTCACCCATCTCCCAATAGTTTCACAGATGTCCCAATAGTTTAACAGATGTCCCAATAGTTTAACAGATGTCCCAGTTGTTTCACAGATGTCCCAATAGTTTCACAGATGTCCCAATAGTTTCACCCATGTCCCAATAGTTTCACAGATGTCCCAATAGTTTAACAGATGTCCCAATAGTTTCACCCATGTCCCAATAGTTTGACAGATGTCCCAGTAGTTTAACAGATGTCCCAGTAGTTTCGCAGATGTCCCAGTAGGTTAACAGATGTCCCGATAGTTTCACAGATGTACCAGTAGTTTCACAGATGTCCCAATAATTTCACAGATGTCCCCATAGTTTCACAAATGTCCCAATAGTTTAACAAATGTCCCATTAGTTTTACAGATGTCCCAGTAGTTTCACACATGTCCCAGTAGTTTCACAGACGCCCCAATAGTTTCACATATGTCCCATTAGTTTTACAGATGTCCCCATAGTTTCACAGATGTCCCAATAGTTTCACAGATGTCCCAGTAGTTTCACAGATGTCCCAGTAGTTTAAGAGATGTCCCAATAGTTTAACAGATGTCCCAGTAGTTTCACAGATGTCCCAGTAGTTTCACACATGTCCCAGTAGTTTCACAGATGCCCCAATAGTTTCACATATGTCCCATTAGTTTCACAGATGTCCCCATCGTTTCACAGATGTCCCAATAGTTTCACAGATGTACCAGTAGTTTCACAGATGTCCCAAAAGTTTAACAGATGTCCCAATAGTTTCACCCATGTCCCAATAGTTTCACAGATGTCCCAATAGTTTAACAGATGTCCCAATAGTTTCACCCATGTCCCAATAGTTTCACAGATGTCCCAGGAGTTTAACAGATGTCCCAATAGTTTCACAGATGTCCCAATAGTTTCACCCATGTCCCAATAGTTTGACAGATGTCCCAGTAGTTTAACAGATGTCCCAGTAGTTTCGCAGATGTCCCAGTAGGTTAACAGATGTCCCGATAGTTTCACAGATGTACCAGTAGTTTCACAGATGTCCCAATAATTTCACAGATGTCCCCATAGTTTCACAAATGTCCCAATAGTTTAACAAATGTCCCATTAGTTTTACAGATGTCCCAGTAGTTTCACACATGTCCCAGTAGTTTCACAGACGCCCCAATAGTTTCACATATGTCCCATTAGTTTTACAGATGTCCCCATAGTTTCACAGATGTCCCAATAGTTTCACAGATGTCCCAGTAGTTTCACAGATGTCCCAGTAGTTTAAGAGATGTCCCAATAGTTTAACAGATGTCCCAGTAGTTTCACACATGTCCCAGTAGTTTCACAGATGCCCCAATAGTTTCACATATGTCCCATTAGTTTCACAGATGTCCCCATCGTTTCACAGATGTCCCAATAGTTTCACAGATGTACCAGTAGTTTCACAGATGTCCCAAAAGTTTAACAGATGTCCCAATAGTTTCACCCATGTCCCAATAGTTTCACAGATGTCCCAATAGTTTAACAGATGTCCCAATAGTTTCACCCATGTCCCAATAGTTTCACAGATGTCCCAGGAGTTTAACAGATGTCCCAATAGTTTAACAGATGTCCCAGTTGTTTCACAGATGTCCCAATAGTTTCACAAATGTCCCAGTAGTTTTACAGATATCCCAGTAGTTTCACACATGTCCCAGTAGTTTCACAGACGCCCCAATGGTTTCACATATGTCCCATTAGTTTTACAGATGTCCCCATAGTTTCACAGATGTCCCAGAAGTTTTACAGATATCCCAGTAGGTTAACAGATGTACCCATAGTTTTACAGATGTCCCAAAAGTTTCACAGATGTCCCAATAGTTTTACAGATGTCCCAGTACTTTCACATATGTCCCAGTAGTTTTACAGATGTCCCAGTAGTTTCACAGATGTCCCAATAGTTTAACAGATCTCCCAGTAGTTTAACAGATGTCCCAGTAGTTTCGCAGATGTCCCAGTAGGTTAACAGATGTCCCCATAGTTTCACAGATGTCCCTATAGTTAACAGATGTCCCAGTAGTTTTACAGATATCCCAGTAGGTTAACAGATGTCCCCATAGTTTCACAGATGTACCAGTAGTTTCACATATGTCCCATTAGTTTCACAGATGCCCCCAAAGTTTCACAGATGTCCCAATAGTTTCATAGATGTCCCAATAGTTTCACAGATGTCCCAGAAGTTTTACAGATATCCCAGTAGGTTAACAGATGTACCCATAGTTTCACAGATGTCCGAAAAGTTTCACAGATGTCCCAATAGTTTTACAGATGTCCCAATAGTTTCACCTATGTCCCAATAGTTTAACAGATGTCCCAATAGTTTCACCCATGTCCCAATAGTTTGACAGATGTCCCAGTAGTTTAACAGATGTCCCAGTAGTTTCGCAGATGTCCCAGTAGGTTAACAGATGTCCCGATAGTTTCACAGATGTACCAGTAGTTTCACAGATGTCCCAATAATTTCACAGATGTCCCCATAGTTTCACAAATGTCCCAATAGTTTAACAAATGTCCCATTAGTTTTACAGATGTCCCAGTAGTTTCACACATGTCCCAGTAGTTTCACAGACGCCCCAATAGTTTCACATATGTCCCATTAGTTTTACAGATGTCCCCATAGTTTCACAGATGTCCCAATAGTTTCACAGATGTCCCAGTAGTTTCACAGATGTCCCAGTAGTTTAAGAGATGTCCCAATAGTTTAACAGATGTCCCAGTAGTTTCACAGATGTCCCAGTAGTTTCACACATGTCCCAGTAGTTTCACAGATGCCCCAATAGTTTCACATATGTCCCATTAGTTTCACAGATGTCCCCATCGTTTCACAGATGTCCCAATAGTTTCACAGATGTACCAGTAGTTTCACAGATGTCCCAAAAGTTTAACAGATGTCCCAATAGTTTCACCCATGTCCCAATAGTTTCACAGATGTCCCAATAGTTTAACAGATGTCCCAATAGTTTCACCCATGTCCCAATAGTTTCACAGATGTCCCAGGAGTTTAACAGATGTCCCAATAGTTTCACAGATGTCCCAATAGTTTCACCCATGTCCCAATAGTTTGACAGATGTCCCAGTAGTTTAACAGATGTCCCAGTAGTTTCGCAGATGTCCCAGTAGGTTAACAGATGTCCCGATAGTTTCACAGATGTACCAGTAGTTTCACAGATGTCCCAATAATTTCACAGATGTCCCCATAGTTTCACAAATGTCCCAATAGTTTAACAAATGTCCCATTAGTTTTACAGATGTCCCAGTAGTTTCACACATGTCCCAGTAGTTTCACAGACGCCCCAATAGTTTCACATATGTCCCATTAGTTTTACAGATGTCCCCATAGTTTCACAGATGTCCCAATAGTTTCACAGATGTCCCAGTAGTTTCACAGATGTCCCAGTAGTTTAAGAGATGTCCCAATAGTTTAACAGATGTCCCAGTAGTTTCACACATGTCCCAGTAGTTTCACAGATGCCCCAATAGTTTCACATATGTCCCATTAGTTTCACAGATGTCCCCATCGTTTCACAGATGTCCCAATAGTTTCACAGATGTACCAGTAGTTTCACAGATGTCCCAAAAGTTTAACAGATGTCCCAATAGTTTCACCCATGTCCCAATAGTTTCACAGATGTCCCAATAGTTTAACAGATGTCCCAATAGTTTCACCCATGTCCCAATAGTTTCACAGATGTCCCAGGAGTTTAACAGATGTCCCAATAGTTTAACAGATGTCCCAGTTGTTTCACAGATGTCCCAATAGTTTCACAAATGTCCCAGTAGTTTTACAGATATCCCAGTAGTTTCACACATGTCCCAGTAGTTTCACAGACGCCCCAATGGTTTCACATATGTCCCATTAGTTTTACAGATGTCCCCATAGTTTCACAGATGTCCCAGAAGTTTTACAGATATCCCAGTAGGTTAACAGATGTACCCATAGTTTTACAGATGTCCCAAAAGTTTCACAGATGTCCCAATAGTTTTACAGATGTCCCAGTACTTTCACATATGTCCCAGTAGTTTTACAGATGTCCCAGTAGTTTCACAGATGTCCCAATAGTTTAACAGATCTCCCAGTAGTTTAACAGATGTCCCAGTAGTTTCGCAGATGTCCCAGTAGGTTAACAGATGTCCCCATAGTTTCACAGATGTCCCTATAGTTAACAGATGTCCCAGTAGTTTTACAGATATCCCAGTAGGTTAACAGATGTCCCCATAGTTTCACAGATGTACCAGTAGTTTCACATATGTCCCATTAGTTTCACAGATGCCCCCAAAGTTTCACAGATGTCCCAATAGTTTCATAGATGTCCCAATAGTTTCACAGATGTCCCAGAAGTTTTACAGATATCCCAGTAGGTTAACAGATGTACCCATAGTTTCACAGATGTCCGAAAAGTTTCACAGATGTCCCAATAGTTTTACAGATGTCCCAATAGTTTCACCTATGTCCCAATAGTTTAACAGATGTCCCAATAGTTTCACCCATGTCCCAATAGTTTGACAGATGTCCCAGTAGTTTAACAGATGTCCCAGTAGTTTCGCAGATGTCCCAGTAGGTTAACAGATGTCCCGATAGTTTCACAGATGTACCAGTAGTTTCACAGATTTCCCAATAATTTCACAGATGTCCCCATAGTTTCACAAATGTCCCAATAGTTTAACAAATGTCCCATTAGTTTTACAGATGTCCCAGTAGTTTCACACATGTCCCAGTAGTTTCACAGACGCCCCAATAGTTTCACATATGTCCCATTAGTTTTACAGATGTCCCCATAGTTTCACAGATGTCCCAATAGTTTCACAGATGTCCCAGTAGTTTCACAGATGTCCCAGTAGTTTAAGAGATGTCCCAATAGTTTAACAGATGTCCCAGTAGTTTCACAGATGTCCCAGTAGTTTCACACATGTCCCAGTAGTTTCACAGATGCCCCAATAGTTTCACATATGTCCCATTAGTTTCACAGATGTCCCCATCGTTTCACAGATGTCCCAATAGTTTCACAGATGTACCAGTAGTTTCACAGATGTCCCAAAAGTTTAACAGATGTCCCAATAGTTTCACCCATGTCCCAATAGTTTCACAGATGTCCCAATAGTTTAACAGATGTCCCAATAGTTTCACCCATGTCCCAATAGTTTCACAGATGTCCCAGGAGTTTAACAGATGTCCCAATAGTTTCACAGATGTCCCAATAGTTTCACCCATGTCCCAATAGTTTGACAGATGTCCCAGTAGTTTAACAGATGTCCCAGTAGTTTCGCAGATGTCCCAGTAGGTTAACAGATGTCCCGATAGTTTCACAGATGTACCAGTAGTTTCACAGATGTCCCAATAATTTCACAGATGTCCCCATAGTTTCACAAATGTCCCAATAGTTTAACAAATGTCCCATTAGTTTTACAGATGTCCCAGTAGTTTCACACATGTCCCAGTAGTTTCACAGACGCCCCAATAGTTTCACATATGTCCCATTAGTTTTACAGATGTCCCCATAGTTTCACAGATGTCCCAATAGTTTCACAGATGTCCCAGTAGTTTAAGAGATGTCCCAATAGTTTAACAGATGTCCCAGTAGTTTCACAGATGTCCCAGTAGTTTCACACATGTCCCAGTAGTTTCACAGATGCCCCAATAGTTTCACATATGTCCCATTAGTTTCACAGATGTCCCCATCGTTTCACAGATGTCCCAATAGTTTCACAGATGTACCAGTAGTTTCACAGATGTCCCAAAAGTTTAACAGATGTCCCAATAGTTTCACCCATGTCCCAATAGTTTCACAGATGTCCCAATAGTTTAACAGATGTCCCAATAGTTTCACCCATGTCCCAATAGTTTCACAGATGTCCCAGGAGTTTAACAGATGTCCCAATAGTTTAACAGATGTCCCAGTTGTTTCACAGATGTCCCAATAGTTTCACAAATGTCCCAGTAGTTTTACAGATATCCCAGTAGTTTCACACATGTCCCAGTAGTTTCACAGACGCCCCAATGGTTTCACATATGTCCCATTAGTTTTACAGATGTCCCCATAGTTTCACAGATGTCCCAGAAGTTTTACAGATATCCCAGTAGGTTAACAGATGTACCCATAGTTTTACAGATGTCCCAAAAGTTTCACAGATGTCCCAATAGTTTTACAGATGTCCCAGTACTTTCACATATGTCCCAGTAGTTTTACAGATGTCCCAGTAGTTTCACAGATGTCCCAATAGTTTAACAGATCTCCCAGTAGTTTAACAGATGTCCCAGTAGTTTCGCAGATGTCCCAGTAGGTTAACAGATGTCCCCATAGTTTCACAGATGTCCCAATAGTTAACAGATGTCCCAGTAGTTTTACAGATATCCCAGTAGGTTAACAGATGTCCCCATAGTTTCACAGATGTACCAGTAGTTTCACATATGTCCCATTAGTTTCACAGATGCCCCCAAAGTTTCACAGATGTCCCAATAGTTTCATAGATGTCCCAATAGTTTCACAGATGTCCCAGAAGTTTTACAGATATCCCAGTAGGTTAACAGATGTACCCATAGTTTCACAGATGTCCGAAAAGTTTCACAGATGTCCCAATAGTTTTACAGATGTCTCAGTAGTTTCACATATGTCCCAGTAGTTTTACAGATGTCCCAGTAGTTTCACAGATGTCCCAATAGTTTAACAGATGTCCCAGTAGTTTAACAGATGTCCCAGTAGTTTCGCAGATGTCCCAGTACGTTAACAGATGTCCCCATAGTTTCACAGATGTCCCAATAGTTAACAGATGTCCCAGTAGTTTTACAGATATCCCAGTAGGTTAACAGATGTCCCCATAGTTTCACAGATGTACCAGTAGTTTCACAGACGTCCCAATAGTTTCACAGATGTCTCCATAGTTTCACAAATGTCACAATAGTTTAACAAATGTCCCAGTAGTTTTACAGATGTCCCAGTAGTTTCACACATGTCCCAGTAGTTTCACAGATGCCCCAATAGTTTCACATATGTCCCATTAGTTTTACAGATGTCCCCATAGTTTCACAGATGTCCCAATAGTTTCACAGATGTCCCAATAGTTTCACAGATGTACAAGTAGTTTCACAGATGTCCCAATAGTTTCACATATGTCCCATTAGTTTCACAGATGTCCCAATAGTTTCACAGATGTCCCAATAGTTTAACAGATTTCCCAGTAGTTTTACAGATGTCCCAGTAGTTTCACACATGTCCCAGTAGTTTCACAGATGCCCAAATAGTTTCACATATGTCCCATTAGTTTCACAGATGTCCCCATCGTTTCACAGATGTCCCAATAGTTTCACAGATGTACCAGTAGTTTCACAGATGTCCCAATAGTTTACCAGATGTCCCAATAGTTTCACCCATGTCCCAATAGTTTCACAGATGTCCCAATAGTTTAACAGATGTCCCAATAGTTTCACCCATGTCCCAATAGAATCACAGATGTCCCAGGAGTTTAACAGATGTCCCAATAGTTTAACAGATGTCCCAGTTGTTTCACAGATGTCCCAATAGTTTCACAGATGTCCCAGTAGTTTTACAGATATCCCAGTAGGTTAACAGATGTCCCCATAGTTTCACAGATGTCCCAATAGTTTAACAGATGTCCCAGTAGTTTAACAGATGTCCCAGTAGTTTCACAGATGTCCCAGTAGGTTAACAGATGTCCCCATAGTTTCACAGATGTCCCAATAGTTTCACAGATGTCCCAGTAGTTTTACAGATATCCCAATAGGTTTACAGATGTCCCCATAGTTTCACAGATGTACCAGTAGTTTCACAGATGTCCCAATAGTTTCACAGATGTCCCAATAGTTTCACAGATGTCCCAATAGTTTCACATATGTCCCATTAGTTTCACAGATGACCCCATAGTTTCACAGATGTCCCAATAGTTTCACAGATGTCCCAATAGTTTCACCTATGTCCCATTTGTTTCACAGATGTCCCCATAGTTTCACAGATGTCCCAATAGTTTCACAGATGTACCAGTAGTTTCATAGATGTCCCAATAGTTTCACAGATGTCCCAATAGTTTCACATATGTCCCAGAAGTTTTACAGACATCCCAGTAGGTTAACAGATGTCCCAATAGTTTCACAGATGTACCAGTAGTTTCACAGATGTCCCAATAGTTTACCAGATGTCCCAATAGTTTCACCCATGTCCCAATAGTTTCACAGATGTCCCAATAGTTTAACAGATGTCCCAATAGTTTCACCCATGTCCCAATAGAATCACAGATGTCCCAGGAGTTTAACAGATGTCCCAATAGTTTAACAGATGTCCCAGTTGTTTCACAGATGTCCCAATAGTTTCACAGATGTCCCAGTAGTTTTACAGATATCCCAGTAGGTTAACAGATGTCCCCATAGTTTCACAGATGTCCCAGTAGTTTAACAGATGTCCCAGTAGTTTAACAGATGTCCCAGTAGTTTCACAGATGTCCCAGTAGGTTAACAGATGTCCCAGTAGTTTCACAAATGTCCCAGTAGTTTTACAGATATCCCAGTAGTTTCACACATGTCCCAGTAGTTTCACAGACGCCCCAATGGTTTCACATATGTCCCATTAGTTTTACAGATGTCCCCATAGTTTCACAGATGTCCCAGAAGTTTTACAGATATCCCAGTAGGTTAACAGATGTACCCATAGTTTTACAGATGTCCCAAAAGTTTCACAGATGTCCCAATAGTTTTACAGATGTCCCAGTACTTTCACATATGTCCCAGTAGTTTTACAGATGTCCCAGTAGTTTCACAGATGTCCCAATAGTTTAACAGATCTCCCAGTAGTTTAACAGATGTCCCAGTAGTTTCGCAGATGTCCCAGTAGGTTAACAGATGTCCCCATAGTTTCACAGATGTCCCAATAGTTAACAGATGTCCCAGTAGTTTTACAGATATCCCAGTAGGTTAACAGATGTCCCCATAGTTTCACAGATGTACCAGTAGTTTCACATATGTCCCATTAGTTTCACAGATGCCCCCAAAGTTTCACAGATGTCCCAATAGTTTCATAGATGTCCCAATAGTTTCACAGATGTCCCAGAAATTTTACAGATATCCCAGTAGGTTAACAGATGTACCCATAGTTTCACAGATGTCCGAAAAGTTTCACAGATGTCCCAATAGTTTTACAGATGTCTCAGTAGTTTCACATATGTCCCAGTAGTTTTACAGATGTCCCAGTAGTTTCACAGATGTCCCAATAGTTTAACAGATGTCCCAGTAGTTTAACAGATGTCCCAGTAGTTTCGCAGATGTCCCAGTACGTTAACAGATGTCCCCATAGTTTCACAGATGTCCCAATAGTTAACAGATGTCCCAGTAGTTTTACAGATATCCCAGTAGGTTAACAGATGTCCCCATAGTTTCACAGATGTACCAGTAGTTTCACAGATGTACCAATAGTTTCACAGATGTCTCCATAGTTTCACAAATGTCCCAATAGTTTAACAAATGTCCCAGTAGTTTTACAGATGTCCCAGTAGTTTCACACATGTCCCAGTAGTTTCACAGACGCCCCAATAGTTTCACATATGTCCCATTAGTTTTACAGATGTCCCCATAGTTTCACAGATGTCCCAATAGTTTCACAGATGTCACAATAGTTTCACAGATGTACAAGTAGTTTCACAGATGTCCCAATAGTTTCACATATGTCCCATTAGTTTCACAGATGTCCCAATAGTTTCACAGATGTCCCAATAGTTTAACAGATTTCCCAGTAGTTTTACAGATGTCCCAGTAGTTTCACACATGTCCCAGTAGTTTCACAGATGCCCAAATAGTTTCACATATGTCCCATTAGTTTCACAGATGTCCCCATCGTTTCACAGATGTCCCAATAGTTTACCAGATGTCCCAATAGTTTCACCCATGTCCCAATAGTTTCACAGATGTCCCAATAGTTTAACAGATGTCCCAATAGTTTCACCCATGTCCCAATAGAATCACAGATGTCCCAGGAGTTTAACAGATGTCCCAATAGTTTAACAGATGTCACAGTTGTTTCACAGATGTCCCAATAGTTTCACAGATGTCCCAGTAGTTTTACAGATATCCCAGTAGGTTAACAGATGTCCCCATAGTTTCACAGATGTCCCAATAGTTTAACAGATGTCCCAGTAGTTTAACAGATGTCCCAGTAGTTTCACAGATGTCCCAGTAGGTTAACAGATGTCCCCATAGTTTCACAGATGTCCCAATAGTTTCACAGATGTCCCAGTAGTTTTACAGATATACCAATAGGTTTACAGATGTCCCCAAAGCTTCACAGATGTACCAGTAGTTTCACAGATGTCCCAATAGTTTCACAGATGTCCCAATAGTTTCACAGATGTCCCAATAGTTTCACATATGTCCCATTAGTTTCACAGATGACCCCATAGTTTCACAGATGTCCCAATAGTTTCACAGATGTCCCAATAGTTTCACCTATGTCCCATTTGTTTCACAGATGTCCCCATAGTTTCACAGATGTCCCAATAGTTTCACAGATGTACCAGTAGTTTCATAGATGTCCCAATAGTTTCACAGATGTCCCAATAGTTTCACATATGTCCCAGAAGTTTTACAGACATCCCAGTAGGTTAACAGATGTCCCAATAGTTTCACAGATGTACTAGTAGTTTCACAGATATCCCAATAGTTTACCAGATGTCCCAATAGTTTCACCCATGTCCCAATAGTTTCACAGATGTCCCAATAGTTTAACAGATGTCCCAATAGTTTCACCCATGTCCCAATAGAATCACAGATGTCCCAGGAGTTTAACAGATGTCCCAATAGTTTAACAGATGTCCCAGTTGTTTCACAGATGTCCCAATAGTTTCACATATGTCCCAGTAGTTTTACAGATATCCCAGTAGGTTAACAGATGTCCCCATAGTTTCACAGATGTCCCAATAGTTTAACAGATGTCCCAGTAGTTTAACAGATGTCCCAGTAGTTTCACAGATGTCCCAGTAGGTTAACAGATGTCCCCAT
Source organism: Petromyzon marinus (assembly GCF_048934315.1). Lineage (NCBI taxonomy): Eukaryota > Metazoa > Chordata > Hyperoartia > Petromyzontiformes > Petromyzontidae > Petromyzon > Petromyzon marinus. Next base: position 276,027 of record NC_133700.1, on the reverse strand, counting down.
AGTTTCACAGATGTCCCAATAGTTTCACAGATGTCCCAGTAGTTTTACAGATATCCCAATAGGTTTACAGATGTCCCCATAGTTTCACAGATGTACCAGTAGTTTCACAGATGTCCCAATAGTTTCACAGATGTCCCAATAGTTTCACAGATGTCCCAATAGTTTCACATATGTCCCATTAGTTTCACAGATGACCCCATAGTTTCACAGATGTCCCAATAGTTTCACAGATGTCCCAATAGTTTCACCTATGTCCCATTTGTTTCACAGATGTCCCCATAGTTTCACAGATGTCCCAATAGTTTCACAGATGTACCAGTAGTTTCATAGATGTCCCAATAGTTTCACAGATGTCCCAATAGTTTCACATATGTCCCAGAAGTTTTACAGACATCCCAGTAGGTTAACAGATGTCCCGATAGTTTCACAGATGTACCAGTAGTTTCACAGATGTCCCAATAGTTTCACATATGTCCCAGTAGTTTTACAGATGTCCCAGTAGTTTCACAGATGTCCCAATAGTTTCACAGATGTCCCCATAGTTTCACAAATGTCCCAATAGTTTAACAAATGTCTCAGTAGTTTAACAGATGTCCCAGTTGTTTCACAGATGTCCCAATAGTTTCACAGATGTCCCAGTAGTTTTACAGATATCCCAGTAGGTTAACAGATGTCCCCATAGTTTCACAGATGTCCCAATAGTTTAACAGATGTCCCAGTAGTTTAACAGATGTCCCAATAGTTTCACAGATGACCCCATAGTTTCACAGATGTCCCAATAGTTTCACAGATGTCCCAATAGTTTCACCTATGTCCCATTTGTTTCACAGATGTCCCCATAGTTTCACAGATGTCCCAATAGTTTCACAGATGTACCAGTAGTTTCATAGATGTCCCAATAGTTTCACAGATGTCCCAATAGTTTCACATATGTCCCAGAAGTTTTACAGACATCCCAGTAGGTTAACAGATGTCCCGATAGTTTCACAGATGTACCAGTAGTTTCACAGATGTCCCAATAGTTTCACATATGTCCCAGTAGTTTTACAGATGTCCCAGTAGTTTCACAGATGTCCCAATAGTTTCACAGATGTCCCCATAGTTTCACAAATGTACAATAGGTTAACAAATGTCTCAGTAGTTTTACAGATGTCCCAATAGTTTAACAGATGTACCAATAGTTTCACACATGTCCCAATAGTTTCACAGATGTCCCAGGAGTTTCACAGATGTCCCAGTAGTTTAAAAGATGTCCCAATAGTTTCACAGATGTCCCAGTAGTTTTACAGATATCCCAGTAGGTTAACAGATGTCCCCATATTTTCACAGATGTCCCAATAGTTTCACAGATGTCCCAGTAGTTTTACAGATATCCCAGTAGATTAACATATGTCCCATTAGTTTCACAGATGCCCCCGTAATTTCACAGATGTCCCAATAGTTTCACAGATGTCCCAATAGTTTCACAGATGTCCCAATAGATTCACAGATGTCCCAATAGTTTCACAGATGTCCCCATAGTTTCACAGATGTACCAGTAGTTTCACAGATGTCCCAATAGTTTCACAGATGTCCCATTAGTTTCACAGATGTCCCAATAGTTTCACAGATGTCCCCATAGTTTCACAGATGTACCAGTAGTTTCGCAGATGTCCCAATAATTTCACAGATGTCCCCATAGTTTCACAAATGTCCCAATAGTTTAACAAATGTCCCATTAGTTTTACAGATGTCCCAGTAGTTTCACACATGTCCCAGTAGTTTCACAGACGCCCCAATAGTTTCACATATGTCCCATTAGTTTTACAGATGTCCCCATAGTTTCACAGATGTCCCAATAGTTTCACAGATGTCCCAGTAGTTTCACAGATGTCCCAGTAGTTTAAGAGATGTCCCAATAGTTTAACAGATGTCCCAGTAGTTTCACAGATGTCCCAGTAGTTTCACACATGTCCCAGTAGTTTCTCAGATGCCCCAATAGTTTCACATATGTCCCATTAGTTTTACAGATGTCCCCATAGTTTCACAGATGTCCCAGTAGTTTCACAGATGTCCCAGTAGTTTTACAGATATCCCAGTAGGTTAACAGATGTCCCCATATTTTCACAGATGTCCCAATAGTTTCACAGATGTCCCAGTAGTTTTACAGATGTCCCAGTAGATTAACAAATGTCCCATTAGTTTTACAGATGTCCCAGTAGTTTCACACATGTCCCAGTAGTTTCACAGACGCCCCAATAGTTTCACATATGTCCCATTAGTTTTACAGATGTCCCCATAGTTTCACAGATGTCCCAATAGTTTCACAGATGTCCCAGTAGTTTCACAGATGTCCCCATAGTTTCACAGATGTCCCAGTAGTTTCACAGATGTCCCAGTAGTTTAAGAGATGTCCCAATAGTTTAACAGATGTCCCAGTAGTTTCACAGATGTCCCAGTAGTTTCACACATGTCCCAGTAGTTTCTCAGATGCCCCAATAGTTTCACATATGTCCCATTAGTTTTACAGATGTCCCCATAGTTTCACAGATGTCCCAGTAGTTTCACAGATGTCCCAGTAGTTTTACAGATATCCCAGTAGGTTAACAGATGTCCCCATATTTTCACAGATGTCCCAATAGTTTCACAGATGTCCCAGTAGTTTTACAGATGTCCCAGTAGATTAACAAATGTCCCATTAGTTTTACAGATGTCCCAGTAGTTTCACACATGTCCCAGTAGTTTCACAGACGCCCCAATAGTTTCACATATGTCCCATTAGTTTTACAGATGTCCCCATAGTTTCACAGATGTCCCAATAGTTTCACAGATGTCCCAGTAGTTTCACAGATGTCCCAATAGTTTCACAGATGTCCCATTAGTTTCACAGATGTCCCAATAGTTTCACAGATGTCCCCATAGTTTCACAGATGTACCAGTAGTTTCACAGATGCCCCAATAGTTTCACATATGTCCCATTAGTTTTACAGATGTCCCAGTAGTTTCACACATGTCCCAGTAGTTTCACAGATGCCCCAATAGTTTCACATATGTCCCATTAGTTTTACAGATGTCCCCATAGTTTCACAGATGTCCCAATAGTTTCACAGATGTCCCAGTAGTTTCACAGATGTCCCAGTAGTTTAAGAGATGTCCCAATAGTTTAACAGATGTCCCAGTAGTTTCATAGATGTCCCATTAGTTTCACACATGTCCCAGTAGTTTCACAGATGCCCCAATAGTTTCACAGATGTCCCAGAAGTTTTACAGACATCCCAGTAGGTTAACAGATGTCCCCATAGTTTCACAGATGTCCCAGTAGTTTTACAGATATCCCAATAGGTTTACAGATGTCCCCATAGTTTCACAGATGTACCAGTAGTTTCACAGATGTCCCAATAGTTTCACAGATGTCCCAATAGTTTCACAGATGTCCCAATAGATTCACATATGTCCCATTAGTTTCACAGATGACCCCATAGTTTCACAGATGTCCCAATAGTTTCACAGATGTCCCAATAGTTTCACCTATGTCCCATTTGTTTCACAGATGTCCCCATAGTTTCACAGATGTCCCAATAGTTTCACAGATGTACCAGTAGTTTCATAGATGTCCCAATAGTTTCACAGATGTCCCAATAGTTTCACATATGTCCCAGAAGTTTTACAGACATCCCAGTAGGTTAACAGATGTCCCGATAGTTTCACAGATGTACCAGTAGTTTCACAGATGTCCCAATAGTTTCACATATGTCCCAGTAGTTTTACAGATGTCCCAGTAGTTTCACAGATGTCCCAATAGTTTCACAGATGTCCCCATAGTTTCACAAATGTCCCAATAGTTTAACAAATGTCTCAGTAGTTTTACAGATGTCCCAATAGTTTAACAGATGTACCAATAGTTTCACACATGTCCCAATAGTTTCACAGATGTCCCAGGAGTTTCACAGATGTCCCAGTAGTTTAAAAGATGTCCCAATAGTTTCACAGATGTCCCAGTAGTTTTACAGATATCCCAGTAGGTTAACAGATGTCCCCATATTTTCACAGATGTCCCAATAGTTTCACAGATGTCCCAGTAGTTTTACAGATATCCCAGTAGATTAACATATGTCCCATTAGTTTCACAGATGCCCCCATAGTTTCCCAATAGTTTCACAGATGTCCCAATAGTTTCACAGATGTCCCAATAGATTCACAGATGTCCCAATAGTTTCACAGATGTCCCCATAGTTTCACAGATGTACCAGTAGTTTCACAGATGTCCCAATAGTTTCACAGATGTCCCATTAGTTTCACAGATGTCCCAATAGTTTCACAGATGTCCCCATAGTTTCACAGATGTACCAGTAGTTTCACAGATGTCCCAATAATTTCACAGATGTCCCCATAGTTTCACAAATGTCCCAATAGTTTAACAAATGTCCCATTAGTTTTACAGATGTCCCAGTAGTTTCACACATGTCCCAGTAGTTTCACAGACGCCCCAATAGTTTCACATATGTCCCATTAGTTTTACAGATGTCCCCATAGTTTCACAGATGTCCCAATAGTTTCACAGATGTCCCAGTAGTTTCACAGATGTCCCAGTAGTTTAAGAGATGTCCCAATAGTTTAACAGATGTCCCAGTAGTTTCACAGATGTCCCAGTAGTTTCACACATGTCCCAGTAGTTTCTCAGATGCCCCAATAGTTTCACAGATGTCCCAGAAGTTTTACAGACATCCCAGTAGGTTAACAGATGTCCACATAGTTTCACAGATGTCCCAATAGTTTCACAGATGTCCCAGTAGTTTTACAGATATCCCAATAGGTTTACAGATGTCCCCATAGTTTCACAGATGTACCAGTAGTTTCACAGATGTCCCAATAGTTTCACAGATGTCCCAATAGTTTCACAGATGTCCCAATAGTTTCACATATGTCCCATTAGTTTCACAGATGACCCCATAGTTTCACAGATGTCCCAATAGTTTCACAGATGTCCCAATAGTTTCACCTATGTCCCATTTGTTTCACAGATGTCCCCATAGTTTCACAGATGTCCCAATAGTTTCACAGATGTACCAGTAGTTTCATAGATGTCCCAATAGTTTCACAGATGTCCCAATAGTTTCACATATGTCCCAGAAGTTTTACAGACATCCCAGTAGGTTAACAGATGTCCCGATAGTTTCACAGATGCACCAGTAGTTTCACAGATGTCCCAATAGTTTCACATATGTCCCAGTAGTTTTACAGATGTCCCAGTAGTTTCACAGATGTCCCAATAGTTTCACAGATGTCCCCATAGTTTCACAAATGTACAATAGGTTAACAAATGTCTCAGTAGTTTTACAGATGTCCCAATAGTTTAACAGATGTACCAATAGTTTCACACATGTCCCAATAGTTTCACAGATGTCCCAGGAGTTTCACAGATGTCCCAGTAGTTTAAAAGATGTCCCAATAGTTTCACAGATGTCCCAGTAGTTTTACAGATATCCCAGTAGGTTAACAGATGTCCCCATATTTTCACAGATGTCCCAATAGTTTCACAGATGTCCCAGTAGTTTTACAGATATCCCAGTAGATTAACATATGTCCCATTAGTTTCACAGATGCCCCCATAATTTCACAGATGTCCCAATAGTTTCACAGATGTCCCAATAGTTTCACAGATGTCCCAATAGATTCACAGATGTCCCAATAGTTTCACAGATGTCCCCATAGTTTCACAGATGTACCAGTAGTTTCACAGATGTCCCAATAGTTTCACAGATGTCCCATTAGTTTCACAGATGTCCCAATAGTTTCACAGATGTCCCCATAGTTTCACAGATGTACCAGTAGTTTTGCAGATGTCCCAATAATTTCACAGATGTCCCCATAGTTTCACAAATGTCCCAATAGTTTAACAAATGTCTCATTAGTTTTACAGATGTCCCAGTAGTTTCACACATGTCCCAGTAGTTTCACAGACGCCCCAATAGTTTCACATATGTCCCATTAGTTTTACAGATGTCCCCATAGTTTCACAGATGTCCCAATAGTTTCACAGATGTCCCAGTAGTTTCACAGATGTCCCAGTAGTTTAAGAGATGTCCCAATAGTTTAACAGATGTCCCAGTAGTTTCACAGATGTCCCAGTAGTTTCACACATGTCCCAGTAGTTTCACAGATGCCCCAATAGTTTCACATATGTCCCATTAGTTTCACAGATGTCCCCATCGTTTCACAGATGTCCCAATAGTTTCACAGATGTACCAGTAGTTTCACAGATGTCCCAAAAGTTTAACAGATGTCCCAATAGTTTCACCCATGTCCCAATAGTTTCACAGATGTCCCAATAGTTTAACAGATGTCCCAATAGTTTCACCCATGTCCCAATAGTTTCACAGATGTCCCAGGAGTTTAACAGATGTCCCAATAGTTTAACAGATGTCCCAGTTGTTTCACAGATGTTCCAATAGTTTCACAAATGTCCCAGTAGTTTTACAGATATCCTAGTAGTTTCACACATGTCCCAGTAGTTTCACAGACGCCCCAATGGTTTCACATATGTCCCATTAGTTTTACAGATGTCCCCATAGTTTCACAGATGTCCCAGAAGTTTTACAGATATCCCAGTAGGTTAACAGATGTACCCATAGTTTCACAGATGTCCCAAAAGTTTCACAGATGTCCCAATAGTTTTACAGATGTCCCAGTACTTTCACATATGTCCCAGTAGTTTTACAGATGTCCCAGTAGTTTCACAGATGTCCCAATAGTTTAACAGATCTCCCAGTAGTTTAACAGATGTCCCAGTAGTTTCGCAGATGTCCCAGTAGGTTAACAGATGTCCCCATAGTTTCACAGATTTCCCAATAGTTAACAGATGTCCCAGTAGTTTTACAGATATCCCAGTAGGTTAACAGATGTCCCCATAGTTTCACAGATGTCCCAGTAGTTTTACAGATATCCCAGTAGGTTAACAGATGTCCCCATATTTTCACAGATGTCCCAATAGTTTCACAGATGTCCCAGTAGTTTTACAGATATCCCAGTAGATTAACATATGTCCCATTAGTTTCACAGATGCCCCCATAATTTCACAGATGTCCCAATAGTTTCACAGATGTCCCAATAGTTTCACAGATGTCCCAATAGATTCACAGATGTCCCAATAGTTTCACAGATGTCCCCATAGTTTCACAGATGTACCAGTAGTTTCACAGATGTCCCAATAGTTTCACAGATGTCCCATTAGTTTCACAGATGTCCCAATAGTTTCACAGATGTCCCCATAGTTTCACAGATGTACCAGTAGTTTCACAGATGTCCCAATAATTTCACAGATGTCCCCATAGTTTCACAAATGTCCCAATAGTTTAACAAATGTCCCATTAGTTTTACAGATGTCCAAGTAGTTTCACACATGTCCCAGTAGTTTCACAGACGCCCCAATAGTTTCACATATGTCCCATTAGTTTTACAGATGTCCCCATAGTTTCACAGATGTCCCAATAGTTTCACAGATGTCCCAGTAGTTTCACAGATGTCCCAGTAGTTTAAGAGATGTCCCAATAGTTTAACAGATGTCCCAGTAGTTTCACAGATGTCCCAGTAGTTTCACACATGTCCCAGTAGTTTCACAGATGCCCCAATAGTTTCACATATGTCCCATTAGTTTCACAGATGTCCCCATCGTTTCACAGATGTCCCAATAGTTTCACAAATGTACCAGTAGTTTCACAGATGTCCCAAAAGTTTAACAGATGTCCCAATAGTTTCACCCATGTCCCAATAGTTTCACAGATGTCCCAATAGTTTAACAGATGTCCCAATAGTTTCACCCATGTCCCAATAGTTTCACAGATGTCCCAGGAGTTTAACAGATGTCCCAATAGTTTAACAGATGTCCCAGTTGTTTCACAGATGTTCCAATAGTTTCACAAATGTCCCAGTAGTTTTACAGATATCCCAGTAGTTTCACACATGTCCCAGTAGTTTCACAGACGCCCCAATGGTTTCACATATGTCCCATTAGTTTTACAGATGTCCCCATAGTTTCACAGATGTCCCAGAAGTTTTACAGATATCCCAGTAGGTTAACAGATGTACCCATAGTTTCACAGATGTCCCAAAAGTTTCACAGATGTCCCAATAGTTTTACAGATGTCCCAGTACTTTCACATATGTCCCAGTAGTTTTACAGATGTCCCAGTAGTTTCACAGATGTCCCAATAGTTTAACAGATCTCCCAGTAGTTTAACAGATGTCCCAGTAGTTTCGCAGATGTCACAGTAGGTTAACAGATGTCCCCATAGTTTCACAGATTTCCTAATAGTTAACAGATGTCCCAGTAGTTTTACAGATATCCCAGTAGGTTAACAGATGTCCCCATAGTTTCACAGATGTACCAGTAGTTTCACATATGTCCCATTAGTTTCACAGATGCCCCCAAAGTTTCACAGATGTCCCAATAGTTTCATAGATGTCCCAATAGTTTCACAGATGTCCCAGAAGTTTTACAGATATCCCAGTAGGTTAACAGATGTACCCATAGTTTCACAGATGTCCCAAAAGTTTCACAGATGTCCCAATAGTTTTACAGATGTCTCAGTAGTTTCACATATGTCCCAGTAGTTTTACAGATGTCCCAGTAGCTTCACAGATGTCCCAATAGTTTAACAGATGTCCCAGTAGTTTAACAGATGTCCCAGTAGTTTCGCAGATGTCCCAGTAGGTTAACAGATGTCCCCATAATTTCACAGATGTCCCAATAGTTAACAGATGTCCCAGTAGTTTAACAGATGTCCCAGTAGTTTCACAGATGTCCCAGTAGGTTAACAGATGTCCCCATAGTTTCACAGATGTCCCAATAGTTAACAGATGTCCCAATAGTTTAACAGATGTCCCAGTAGTTTTACAGATGTCCCAGTAATTTCACACATGTCCCAGTAGTTTCACAGATGCCCAAATAGTTTCACATATGTCCCATTAGTTTCACAGATGTCCCCATCGTTTCACAGATGTCCCAATAGTTTCACAGATGTACCAGTAGTTTCACAGATGTCCCAATAGTTTACCAGATGTCCCAATAGTTTCACCCATGTCCCAATAGTTTCACAGATGTCCCAATAGTTTAACAGATGTCCCAATAGTTTCACCCATGTCCCAATAGAATCACAGATGTGCCAGGAGTTTAACAGATGTCCCAATAGTTTCACAGATGTCCCAGGAGTTTCACAGATGTCCCAGTAGTTTAAAAGATGTCCCAATAGTTTCACAGATGTCCCAGTAGTTTTACAGATATCCCAGTAGGTTAACAGATGTCCCCATATTTTCACAGATGTCCCAATAGTTTCACAGATGTCCCAGTAGTTTTACAGATATCCCAGTAGATTAACATATGTCCCATTAGTTTCACAGATGCCCCCATAATTTCACAGATGTCCCAATAGTTTCACAGATGTCCCAATAGTTTCACAGATGTCCCAATAGATTCACAGATGTCCCAATAGTTTCACAGATGTCCCCATAGTTTCACAGATGTACCAGTAGTTTCACAGATGTCCCAATAGTTTCACAGATGTCCCATTAGTTTCACAGATGTCCCAATAGTTTCACAGATGTCCCCATAGTTTCACAGATGTACCAGTAGTTTCACAGATGTCCCAATAATTTCACAGATGTCCCCATAGTTTCACAAATGTCCCAATAGTTTAACAAATGTCCCATTAGTTTTACAGATGTCCCAGTAGTTTCACACATGTCCCAGTAGTTTCACAGACGCCCCAATAGTTTCACATATGTCCCATTAGTTTTACAGATGTCCCCATAGTTTCACAGATGTCCCAATAGTTTCACAGATGTCCCAGTAGTTTCACAGATGTCCCAGTAGTTTAAGAGATGTCCCAATAGTTTAACAGATGTCCCAGTAGTTTCACAGATGTCCCAGTAGTTTCACACATGTCCCAGTAGTTTCACAGATGCCCCAATAGTTTCACATATGTCCCATTAGTTTCACAGATGTCCCCATCGTTTCACAGATGTCCCAGTAGTTTTACAGATGTCCCAGTAGCTTCACAGATGTCCCAATAGTTTAACAGATGTCCCAGTAGTTTAACAGATGTCCCAGTAGTTTCGCAGATGTCCCAGTAGGTTAACAGATGTCCCCATAATTTCACAGATGTCCCAATAGTTAACAGATGTCCCAGTAGTTTAACAGATGTCCCAGTAGTTTCACAGATGTCCCAGTAGGTTAACAGATGTCCCCATAGTTTCACAGATGTCCCAATAGTTAACAGATGTCCCAATAGTTTAACAGATGTCCCAGTAGTTTTACAGATGTCCCAGTAATTTCACACATGTCCCAGTAGTTTCACAGATGCCCAAATAGTTTCACATATGTCCCATTAGTTTCACAGATGTCCCCATCGTTTCACAGATGTCCCAATAGTTTCACAGATGTACCAGTAGTTTCACAGATGTCCCAATAGTTTACCAGATGTCCCAATAGTTTCACCCATGTCCCAATAGTTTCACAGATGTCCCAATAGTTTAACAGATGTCCCAATAGTTTCACCCATGTCCCAATAGAATCACAGATGTGCCAGGAGTTTAACAGATGTCCCAATAGTTTCACAGATGTCCCAGGAGTTTCACAGATGTCCCAGTAGTTTAAAAGATGTCCCAATAGTTTCACAGATGTCCCAGTAGTTTTACAGATATCCCAGTAGGTTAACAGATGTCCCCATATTTTCACAGATGTCCCAATAGTTTCACAGATGTCCCAGTAGTTTTACAGATATCCCAGTAGATTAACATATGTCCCATTAGTTTCACAGATGCCCCCATAATTTCACAGATGTCCCAATAGTTTCACAGATGTCCCAATAGTTTCACAGATGTCCCAATAGATTCACAGATGTCCCAATAGTTTCACAGATGTCCCCATAGTTTCACAGATGTACCAGTAGTTTCACAGATGTCCCAATAGTTTCACAGATGTCCCATTAGTTTCACAGATGTCCCAATAGTTTCACAGATGTCCCCATAGTTTCACAGATGTACCAGTAGTTTCACAGATGTCCCAATAATTTCACAGATGTCCCCATAGTTTCACAAATGTCCCAATAGTTTAACAAATGTCCCAATAGTTTTACAGATGTCCCAGTAGTTTCACACATGTCCCAGTAGTTTCACAGACGCCCCAATAGTTTCACATATGTCCCATTAGTTTTACAGATGTCCCCATAGTTTCACAGATGTCCCAATAGTTTCACAGATGTCCCAGTAGTTTCACAGATGTCCCAGTAGTTTAAGAGATGTCCCAATAGTTTAACAGATGTCCCAGTAGTTTCACATATGTCCCAGTAGTTTCACACATGTCCCAGTAGTTTCACAGATGCCCCAATAGTTTCACATATGTCCCATTAGTTTCACAGATGTCCCCATCGTTTCACAGATGTCCCAATAGTTTCACAGATGTACCAGTAGTTTCACAGATGTCCCAAAAGTTTAACAGATGTCCCAATAGTTTCACCCATGTCCCAATAGTTTCACAGATGTCCCAATAGTTTAACAGATGTCCCAATAGTTTCACCCATGTCCCAATAGTTTCACAGATGTCCCAGGAGTTTAACAGATGTCCCAATAGTTTAACAGATGTCCCAGTTGTTTCACAGATGTTCCAATAGTTTCACAAATGTCCCAGTAGTTTTACAGATATCCCAGTAGTTTCACACATGTCCCAGTAGTTTCACAGACGCCCCAATGGTTTCACAAATGTCCCATTAGTTTTACAGATGTACCCATAGTTTCACAGATGTCCCAAAAGTTTCACAGATGTCCCAATAGTTTTACAGATGTCCCAGTACTTTCACATATGTCCCAGTAGTTTTACAGATGTCCCAGTAGTTTCACAGATGTCCCAATAGTTTAACAGATCTCCCAGTAGTTTAACAGATGTCCCAGTAGTTTCGCAGATGTCCCAGTAGGTTAACAGATGTCCCCATAGTTTCACAGATTTCCCAATAGTTAACAGATGTCCCAGTAGTTTTACAGATATCCCAGTAGGTTAACAGATGTCCCCATAGTTTCACAGATGTCCCAGTAGTTTTACAGATATCCCAGTAGGTTAACAGATGTCCCCATATTTTCACAGATGTCCCAATAGTTTCACAGATGTCCCAGTAGTTTTACAGATATCCCAGTAGATTAACATATGTCCCATTAGTTTCACAGATGCCCCCATAATTTCACAGATGTCCCAATAGTTTCACAGATGTCCCAATAGTTTCACAGATGTCCCAATAGATTCACAGATGTCCCAATAGTTTCACAGATGTCCCCATAGTTTCACAGATTTCCTAATAGTTAACAGATGTCCCAGTAGTTTTACAGATATCCCAGTAGGTTAACAGATGTCCCCATAGTTTCACAGATGTACCAGTAGTTTCACATATGTCCCATTAGTTTCACAGATGCCCCCAAAGTTTCACAGATGTCCCAATAGTTTCATAGATGTCCCAATAGTTTCACAGATGTCCCAGAAGTTTTACAGATATCCCAGTAGGTTAACAGATGTACCCATAGTTTCACAGATGTCCCAAAAGTTTCACAGATGTCCCAATAGTTTCACAGATGTCCCCATAGTTTCACAAATGTCCCAATAGTTTAACAAATGTCTCAGTAGTTTTACAGATGTCCCAATAGTTTAACAGATGTACCAATAGTTTCACACATGTCCCAATAGTTTCACAGATGTCCCAGGAGTTTCACAGATGTCCCAGTAGTTTAAAAGATGTCCCAATAGTTTCACAGATGTCCCAGTAGTTTTACAGATATCCCAGTAGGTTAACAGATGTCCCCATATTTTCACAGATGTCCCAATAGTTTCACAGATGTCCCAGTAGTTTTACAGATATCCCAGTAGATTAACATATGTCCCATTAGTTTCACAGATGCCCCCATAGTTTCCCAATAGTTTCACAGATGTCCCAATAGTTTCACAGATGTCCCAATAGATTCACAGATGTCCCAATAGTTTCACAGATGTCCCCATAGTTTCACAGATGTACCAGTAGTTTCACAGATGTCCCAATAGTTTCACAGATGTCCCATTAGTTTCACAGATGTCCCAATAGTTTCACAGATGTCCCCATAGTTTCACAGATGTACCAGTAGTTTCACAGATGTCCCAATAATTTCACAGATGTCCCCATAGTTTCACAAATGTCCCAATAGTTTAACAAATGTCCCATTAGTTTTACAGATGTCCCAGTAGTTTCACACATGTCCCAGTAGTTTCACAGACGCCCCAATAGTTTCACATATGTCCCATTAGTTTTACAGATGTCCCCATAGTTTCACAGATGTCCCAATAGTTTCACAGATGTCCCAGTAGTTTCACAGATGTCCCAGTAGTTTAAGAGATGTCCCAATAGTTTAACAGATGTCCCAGTAGTTTCACAGATGTCCCAGTAGTTTCACACATGTCCCAGTAGTTTCTCAGATGCCCCAATAGTTTCACAGATGTCCCAGAAGTTTTACAGACATCCCAGTAGGTTAACAGATGTCCACATAGTTTCACAGATGTCCCAATAGTTTCACAGATGTCCCAGTAGTTTTACAGATATCCCAATAGGTTTACAGATGTCCCCATAGTTTCACAGATGTACCAGTAGTTTCACAGATGTCCCAATAGTTTCACAGATGTCCCAATAGTTTCACATATGTCCCATTAGTTTCACAGATGACCCCATAGTTTCACAGATGTCCCAATAGTTTCACAGATGTCCCAATAGTTTCACCTATGTCCCATTTGTTTCACAGATGTCCCCATAGTTTCACAGATGTCCCAATAGTTTCACAGATGTACCAGTAGTTTCATAGATGTCCCAATAGTTTCACAGATGTCCCAATAGTTTCACATATGTCCCAGAAGTTTTACAGACATCCCAGTAGGTTAACAGATGTCCCGATAGTTTCACAGATGCACCAGTAGTTTCACAGATGTCCCAATAGTTTCACATATGTCCCAGTAGTTTTACAGATGTCCCAGTAGTTTCACAGATGTCCCAATAGTTTCACAGATGTCCCCATAGTTTCACAAATGTACAATAGGTTAACAAATGTCTCAGTAGTTTTACAGATGTCCCAATAGTTTAACAGATGTACCAATAGTTTCACACATGTCCCAATAGTTTCACAGATGTCCCAGGAGTTTCACAGATGTCCCAGTAGTTTAAAAGATGTCCCAATAGTTTCACAGATGTCCCAGTAGTTTTACAGATATCCCAGTAGGTTAACAGATGTCCCCATATTTTCACAGATGTCCCAATAGTTTCACAGATGTCCCAGTAGTTTTACAGATATCCCAGTAGATTAACATATGTCCCATTAGTTTCACAGATGCCCCCATAATTTCACAGATGTCCCAATAGTTTCACAGATGTCCCAATAGTTTCACAGATGTCCCAATAGATTCACAGATGTCCCAATAGTTTCACAGATGTCCCCATAGTTTCACAGATGTACCAGTAGTTTCACAGATGTCCCAATAGTTTCACAGATGTCCCATTAGTTTCACAGATGTCCCAATAGTTTCACAGATGTCCCCATAGTTTCACAGATGTACCAGTAGTTTCGCAGATGTCCCAATAATTTCACAGATGTCCCCATAGTTTCACAAATGTCCCAATAGTTTAACAAATGTCTCATTAGTTTTACAGATGTCCCAGTAGTTTCACACATGTCCCAGTAGTTTCACAGACGCCCCAATAGTTTCACATATGTCCCATTAGTTTTACAGATGTCCCCATAGTTTCACAGATGTCCCAATAGTTTCACAGATGTCCCAGTAGTTTCACAGATGTCCCAGTAGTTTAAGAGATGTCCCAATAGTTTAACAGATGTCCCAGTAGTTTCACAGATGTCCCAGTAGTTTCACACATGTCCCAGTAGTTTCACAGATGCCCCAATAGTTTCACATATGTCCCATTAGTTTCACAGATGTCCCCATCGTTTCACAGATGTCCCAATAGTTTCACAGATGTACCAGTAGTTTCACAGATGTCCCAAAAGTTTAACAGATGTCCCAATAGTTTCACCCATGTCCCAATAGTTTCACAGATGTCCCAATAGTTTAACAGATGTCCCAATAGTTTCACCCATGTCCCAATAGTTTCACAGATGTCCCAGGAGTTTAACAGATGTCCCAATAGTTTAACAGATGTCCCAGTTGTTTCACAGATGTTCCAATAGTTTCACAAATGTCCCAGTAGTTTTACAGATATCCTAGTAGTTTCACACATGTCCCAGTAGTTTCACAGACGCCCCAATGGTTTCACATATGTCCCATTAGTTTTACAGATGTCCCCATAGTTTCACAGATGTCCCAGAAGTTTTACAGATATCCCAGTAGGTTAACAGATGTACCCATAGTTTCACAGATGTCCCAAAAGTTTCACAGATGTCCCAATAGTTTTACAGATGTCCCAGTACTTTCACATATGTCCCAGTAGTTTTACAGATGTCCCAGTAGTTTCACAGATGTCCCAATAGTTTAACAGATCTCCCAGTAGTTTAACAGATGTCCCAGTAGTTTCGCAGATGTCCCAGTAGGTTAACAGATGTCCCCATAGTTTCACAGATTTCCCAATAGTTAACAGATGTCCCAGTAGTTTTACAGATATCCCAGTAGGTTAACAGATGTCCCCATAGTTTCACAGATGTCCCAGTAGTTTTACAGATATCCCAGTAGGTTAACAGATGTCCCCATATTTTCACAGATGTCCCAATAGTTTCACAGATGTCCCAGTAGTTTTACAGATATCCCAGTAGATTAACATATGTCCCATTAGTTTCACAGATGCCCCCATAATTTCACAGATGTCCCAATAGTTTCACAGATGTCCCAATAGTTTCACAGATGTCCCAATAGATTCACAGATGTCCCAATAGTTTCACAGATGTCCCCATAGTTTCACAGATGTACCAGTAGTTTCACAGATGTCCCAATAGTTTCACAGATGTCCCATTAGTTTCACAGATGTCCCAATAGTTTCACAGATGTCCCCATAGTTTCACAGATGTACCAGTAGTTTCACAGATGTCCCAATAATTTCACAGATGTCCCCATAGTTTCACAAATGTCCCAATAGTTTAACAAATGTCCCATTAGTTTTACAGATGTCCAAGTAGTTTCACACATGTCCCAGTAGTTTCACAGACGCCCCAATAGTTTCACATATGTCCCATTAGTTTTACAGATGTCCCCATAGTTTCACAGATGTCCCAATAGTTTCACAGATGTCCCAGTAGTTTCACAGATGTCCCAGTAGTTTAAGAGATGTCCCAATAGTTTAACAGATGTCCCAGTAGTTTCACAGATGTCCCAGTAGTTTCACACATGTCCCAGTAGTTTCACAGATGCCCCAATAGTTTCACATATGTCCCATTAGTTTCACAGATGTCCCCATCGTTTCACAGATGTCC
Source organism: Petromyzon marinus (assembly GCF_048934315.1). Taxonomy (NCBI): domain Eukaryota; kingdom Metazoa; phylum Chordata; class Hyperoartia; order Petromyzontiformes; family Petromyzontidae; genus Petromyzon; species Petromyzon marinus. The sequence goes on along the minus strand of NC_133700.1, from coordinate 259,581 downwards.
CAATAGTTTCACAAATGTACCAGTAGTTTCACAGATGTCCCAAAAGTTTAACAGATGTCCCAATAGTTTCACCCATGTCCCAATAGTTTCACAGATGTCCCAATAGTTTAACAGATGTCCCAATAGTTTCACCCATGTCCCAATAGTTTCACAGATGTCCCAGGAGTTTAACAGATGTCCCAATAGTTTAACAGATGTCCCAGTTGTTTCACAGATGTTCCAATAGTTTCACAAATGTCCCAGTAGTTTTACAGATATCCCAGTAGTTTCACACATGTCCCAGTAGTTTCACAGACGCCCCAATGGTTTCACATATGTCCCATTAGTTTTACAGATGTCCCCATAGTTTCACAGATGTCCCAGAAGTTTTACAGATATCCCAGTAGGTTAACAGATGTACCCATAGTTTCACAGATGTCCCAAAAGTTTCACAGATGTCCCAATAGTTTTACAGATGTCCCAGTACTTTCACATATGTCCCAGTAGTTTTACAGATGTCCCAGTAGTTTCACAGATGTCCCAATAGTTTAACAGATCTCCCAGTAGTTTAACAGATGTCCCAGTAGTTTCGCAGATGTCACAGTAGGTTAACAGATGTCCCCATAGTTTCACAGATTTCCTAATAGTTAACAGATGTCCCAGTAGTTTTACAGATATCCCAGTAGGTTAACAGATGTCCCCATAGTTTCACAGATGTACCAGTAGTTTCACATATGTCCCATTAGTTTCACAGATGCCCCCAAAGTTTCACAGATGTCCCAATAGTTTCATAGATGTCCCAATAGTTTCACAGATGTCCCAGAAGTTTTACAGATATCCCAGTAGGTTAACAGATGTACCCATAGTTTCACAGATGTCCCAAAAGTTTCACAGATGTCCCAATAGTTTTACAGATGTCTCAGTAGTTTCACATATGTCCCAGTAGTTTTACAGATGTCCCAGTAGCTTCACAGATGTCCCAATAGTTTAACAGATGTCCCAGTAGTTTAACAGATGTCCCAGTAGTTTCGCAGATGTCCCAGTAGGTTAACAGATGTCCCCATAATTTCACAGATGTCCCAATAGTTAACAGATGTCCCAGTAGTTTAACAGATGTCCCAGTAGTTTCACAGATGTCCCAGTAGGTTAACAGATGTCCCCATAGTTTCACAGATGTCCCAATAGTTAACAGATGTCCCAATAGTTTAACAGATGTCCCAGTAGTTTTACAGATGTCCCAGTAATTTCACACATGTCCCAGTAGTTTCACAGATGCCCAAATAGTTTCACATATGTCCCATTAGTTTCACAGATGTCCCCATCGTTTCACAGATGTCCCAATAGTTTCACAGATGTACCAGTAGTTTCACAGATGTCCCAATAGTTTACCAGATGTCCCAATAGTTTCACCCATGTCCCAATAGTTTCACAGATGTCCCAATAGTTTAACAGATGTCCCAATAGTTTCACCCATGTCCCAATAGAATCACAGATGTGCCAGGAGTTTAACAGATGTCCCAATAGTTTCACAGATGTCCCAGGAGTTTCACAGATGTCCCAGTAGTTTAAAAGATGTCCCAATAGTTTCACAGATGTCCCAGTAGTTTTACAGATATCCCAGTAGGTTAACAGATGTCCCCATATTTTCACAGATGTCCCAATAGTTTCACAGATGTCCCAGTAGTTTTACAGATATCCCAGTAGATTAACATATGTCCCATTAGTTTCACAGATGCCCCCATAATTTCACAGATGTCCCAATAGTTTCACAGATGTCCCAATAGTTTCACAGATGTCCCAATAGATTCACAGATGTCCCAATAGTTTCACAGATGTCCCCATAGTTTCACAGATGTACCAGTAGTTTCACAGATGTCCCAATAGTTTCACAGATGTCCCATTAGTTTCACAGATGTCCCAATAGTTTCACAGATGTCCCCATAGTTTCACAGATGTACCAGTAGTTTCACAGATGTCCCAATAATTTCACAGATGTCCCCATAGTTTCACAAATGTCCCAATAGTTTAACAAATGTCCCATTAGTTTTACAGATGTCCCAGTAGTTTCACACATGTCCCAGTAGTTTCACAGACGCCCCAATAGTTTCACATATGTCCCATTAGTTTTACAGATGTCCCCATAGTTTCACAGATGTCCCAATAGTTTCACAGATGTCCCAGTAGTTTCACAGATGTCCCAGTAGTTTAAGAGATGTCCCAATAGTTTAACAGATGTCCCAGTAGTTTCACAGATGTCCCAGTAGTTTCACACATGTCCCAGTAGTTTCACAGATGCCCCAATAGTTTCACATATGTCCCATTAGTTTCACAGATGTCCCCATCGTTTCACAGATGTCCCAGTAGTTTTACAGATGTCCCAGTAGCTTCACAGATGTCCCAATAGTTTAACAGATGTCCCAGTAGTTTAACAGATGTCCCAGTAGTTTCGCAGATGTCCCAGTAGGTTAACAGATGTCCCCATAATTTCACAGATGTCCCAATAGTTAACAGATGTCCCAGTAGTTTAACAGATGTCCCAGTAGTTTCACAGATGTCCCAGTAGGTTAACAGATGTCCCCATAGTTTCACAGATGTCCCAATAGTTAACAGATGTCCCAATAGTTTAACAGATGTCCCAGTAGTTTTACAGATGTCCCAGTAATTTCACACATGTCCCAGTAGTTTCACAGATGCCCAAATAGTTTCACATATGTCCCATTAGTTTCACAGATGTCCCCATCGTTTCACAGATGTCCCAATAGTTTCACAGATGTACCAGTAGTTTCACAGATGTCCCAATAGTTTACCAGATGTCCCAATAGTTTCACCCATGTCCCAATAGTTTCACAGATGTCCCAATAGTTTAACAGATGTCCCAATAGTTTCACCCATGTCCCAATAGAATCACAGATGTGCCAGGAGTTTAACAGATGTCCCAATAGTTTCACAGATGTCCCAGGAGTTTCACAGATGTCCCAGTAGTTTAAAAGATGTCCCAATAGTTTCACAGATGTCCCAGTAGTTTTACAGATATCCCAGTAGGTTAACAGATGTCCCCATATTTTCACAGATGTCCCAATAGTTTCACAGATGTCCCAGTAGTTTTACAGATATCCCAGTAGATTAACATATGTCCCATTAGTTTCACAGATGCCCCCATAATTTCACAGATGTCCCAATAGTTTCACAGATGTCCCAATAGTTTCACAGATGTCCCAATAGATTCACAGATGTCCCAATAGTTTCACAGATGTCCCCATAGTTTCACAGATGTACCAGTAGTTTCACAGATGTCCCAATAGTTTCACAGATGTCCCATTAGTTTCACAGATGTCCCAATAGTTTCACAGATGTCCCCATAGTTTCACAGATGTACCAGTAGTTTCACAGATGTCCCAATAATTTCACAGATGTCCCCATAGTTTCACAAATGTCCCAATAGTTTAACAAATGTCCCAATAGTTTTACAGATGTCCCAGTAGTTTCACACATGTCCCAGTAGTTTCACAGACGCCCCAATAGTTTCACATATGTCCCATTAGTTTTACAGATGTCCCCATAGTTTCACAGATGTCCCAATAGTTTCACAGATGTCCCAGTAGTTTCACAGATGTCCCAGTAGTTTAAGAGATGTCCCAATAGTTTAACAGATGTCCCAGTAGTTTCACATATGTCCCAGTAGTTTCACACATGTCCCAGTAGTTTCACAGATGCCCCAATAGTTTCACATATGTCCCATTAGTTTCACAGATGTCCCCATCGTTTCACAGATGTCCCAATAGTTTCACAGATGTACCAGTAGTTTCACAGATGTCCCAAAAGTTTAACAGATGTCCCAATAGTTTCACCCATGTCCCAATAGTTTCACAGATGTCCCAATAGTTTAACAGATGTCCCAATAGTTTCACCCATGTCCCAATAGTTTCACAGATGTCCCAGGAGTTTAACAGATGTCCCAATAGTTTAACAGATGTCCCAGTTGTTTCACAGATGTTCCAATAGTTTCACAAATGTCCCAGTAGTTTTACAGATATCCCAGTAGTTTCACACATGTCCCAGTAGTTTCACAGACGCCCCAATGGTTTCACAAATGTCCCATTAGTTTTACAGATGTACCCATAGTTTCACAGATGTCCCAAAAGTTTCACAGATGTCCCAATAGTTTTACAGATGTCCCAGTACTTTCACATATGTCCCAGTAGTTTTACAGATGTCCCAGTAGTTTCACAGATGTCCCAATAGTTTAACAGATCTCCCAGTAGTTTAACAGATGTCCCAGTAGTTTCGCAGATGTCCCAGTAGGTTAACAGATGTCCCCATAGTTTCACAGATTTCCCAATAGTTAACAGATGTCCCAGTAGTTTTACAGATATCCCAGTAGGTTAACAGATGTCCCCATAGTTTCACAGATGTCCCAGTAGTTTTACAGATATCCCAGTAGGTTAACAGATGTCCCCATATTTTCACAGATGTCCCAATAGTTTCACAGATGTCCCAGTAGTTTTACAGATATCCCAGTAGATTAACATATGTCCCATTAGTTTCACAGATGCCCCCATAATTTCACAGATGTCCCAATAGTTTCACAGATGTCCCAATAGTTTCACAGATGTCCCAATAGATTCACAGATGTCCCAATAGTTTCACAGATGTCCCCATAGTTTCACAGATTTCCTAATAGTTAACAGATGTCCCAGTAGTTTTACAGATATCCCAGTAGGTTAACAGATGTCCCCATAGTTTCACAGATGTACCAGTAGTTTCACATATGTCCCATTAGTTTCACAGATGCCCCCAAAGTTTCACAGATGTCCCAATAGTTTCATAGATGTCCCAATAGTTTCACAGATGTCCCAGAAGTTTTACAGATATCCCAGTAGGTTAACAGATGTACCCATAGTTTCACAGATGTCCCAAAAGTTTCACAGATGTCCCAATAGTTTTACAGATGTCTCAGTAGTTTCACATATGTCCCAGTAGTTTTACAGATGTCCCAGTAGCTTCACAGATGTCCCAATAGTTTAACAGATGTCCCAGTAGTTTAACAGATGTCCCAGTAGTTTCGCAGATGTCCCAGTAGGTTAACAGATGTCCCCATAATTTCACAGATGTCCCAATAGTTAACAGATGTCCCAGTAGTTTAACAGATGTCCCAGTAGTTTCACAGATGTCCCAGTAGGTTAACAGATGTCCCCATAGTTTCACAGATGTCCCAATAGTTAACAGATGTCCCAATAGTTTAACAGATGTCCCAGTAGTTTTACAGATGTCCCAGTAATTTCACACATGTCCCAGTAGTTTCACAGATGCCCAAATAGTTTCACATATGTCCCATTAGTTTCACAGATGTCCCCATCGTTTCACAGATGTCCCAATAGTTTCACAGATGTACCAGTAGTTTCACAGATGTCCCAATAGTTTCACAGATGTCCCAATAGTTTCACCTATGTCCCATTTGTTTCACAGATGTCCCCATAGTTTCACAGATGTCCCAATAGTTTCACAGATGTACCAGTAGTTTCATAGATGTCCCAATAGTTTCACAGATGTCCCAATAGTTTCACATATGTCCCAGAAGTTTTACAGACATCCCAGTAGGTTAACAGATGTCCCGATAGTTTCACAGATGTACCAGTAGTTTCACAGATGTCCCAATAGTTTCACATATGTCCCAGTAGTTTTACAGATGTCCCAGTAGTTTCACAGATGTCCCAATAGTTTCACAGATGTCCCCATAGTTTCACAAATGTCCCAATAGTTTAACAAATGTCTCAGTAGTTTTACAGATGTCCCAATAGTTTAACAGATGTACCAATAGTTTCACACATGTCCCAATAGTTTCACAGATGTCCCAGGAGTTTCACAGATGTCCCAGTAGTTTAAAAGATGTCCCAATAGTTTCACAGATGTCCCAGTAGTTTTACAGATATCCCAGGAGGTTAACAGATGTCCCCATATTTTCACAGATGTCCCAATAGTTTCACAGATGTCCCAGTAGTTTTACAGATATCCCAGTAGATTAACATATGTCCCATTAGTTTCACAGATGCCCCCATAGTTTCCCAATAGTTTCACAGATGTCCCAATAGTTTCACAGATGTCCCAATAGATTCACAGATGTCCCAATAGTTTCACAGATGTCCCCATAGTTTCACAGATGTACCAGTAGTTTCACAGATGTCCCAATAGTTTCACAGATGTCCCATTAGTTTCACAGATGTCCCAATAGTTTCACAGATGTCCCCATAGTTTCACAGATGTACCAGTAGTTTCACAGATGTCCCAATAATTTCACAGATGTCCCCATAGTTTCACAAATGTCCCAATAGTTTAACAAATGTCCCATTAGTTTTACAGATGTCCCAGTAGTTTCACACATGTCCCAGTAGTTTCACAGACGCCCCAATAGTTTCACATATGTCCCATTAGTTTTACAGATGTCCCCATAGTTTCACAGATGTCCCAATAGTTTCACAGATGTCCCAGTAGTTTCACAGATGTCCCAGTAGTTTAAGAGATGTCCCAATAGTTTAACAGATGTCCCAGTAGTTTCACAGATGTCCCAGTAGTTTCACACATGTCCCAGTAGTTTCTCAGATGCCCCAATAGTTTCACAGATGTCCCAGAAGTTTTACAGACATCCCAGTAGGTTAACAGATGTCCACATAGTTTCACAGATGTCCCAATAGTTTCACAGATGTCCCAGTAGTTTTACAGATATCCCAATAGGTTTACAGATGTCCCCATAGTTTCACAGATGTACCAGTAGTTTCACAGATGTCCCAATAGTTTCACAGATGTCCCAATAGTTTCACAGATGTCCCAATAGTTTCACATATGTCCCATTAGTTTCACAGATGACCCCATAGTTTCACAGATGTCCCAATAGTTTCACAGATGTCCCAATAGTTTCACCTATGTCCCATTTGTTTCACAGATGTCCCCATAGTTTCACAGATGTCCCAATAGTTTCACAGATGTACCAGTAGTTTCATAGATGTCCCAATAGTTTCACAGATGTCCCAATAGTTTCACATATGTCCCAGAAGTTTTACAGACATCCCAGTAGGTTAACAGATGTCCCGATAGTTTCACAGATGCACCAGTAGTTTCACAGATGTCCCAATAGTTTCACATATGTCCCAGTAGTTTTACAGATGTCCCAGTAGTTTCACAGATGTCCCAATAGTTTCACAGATGTCCCCATAGTTTCACAAATGTACAATAGGTTAACAAATGTCTCAGTAGTTTTACAGATGTCCCAATAGTTTAACAGATGTACCAATAGTTTCACACATGTCCCAATAGTTTCACAGATGTCCCAGGAGTTTCACAGATGTCCCAGTAGTTTAAAAGATGTCCCAATAGTTTCACAGATGTCCCAGTAGTTTTACAGATATCCCAGTAGGTTAACAGATGTCCCCATATTTTCACAGATGTCCCAATAGTTTCACAGATGTCCCAGTAGTTTTACAGATATCCCAGTAGATTAACATATGTCCCATTAGTTTCACAGATGCCCCCATAATTTCACAGATGTCCCAATAGTTTCACAGATGTCCCAATAGTTTCACAGATGTCCCAATAGATTCACAGATGTCCCAATAGTTTCACAGATGTCCCCATAGTTTCACAGATGTACCAGTAGTTTCACAGATGTCCCAATAGTTTCACAGATGTCCCATTAGTTTCACAGATGTCCCAATAGTTTCACAGATGTCCCCATAGTTTCACAGATGTACCAGTAGTTTCGCAGATGTCCCAATAATTTCACAGATGTCCCCATAGTTTCACAAATGTCCCAATAGTTTAACAAATGTCTCATTAGTTTTACAGATGTCCCAGTAGTTTCACACATGTCCCAGTAGTTTCACAGACGCCCCAATAGTTTCACATATGTCCCATTAGTTTTACAGATGTCCCCATAGTTTCACAGATGTCCCAATAGTTTCACAGATGTCCCAGTAGTTTCACAGATGTCCCAGTAGTTTAAGAGATGTCCCAATAGTTTAACAGATGTCCCAGTAGTTTCACAGATGTCCCAGTAGTTTCACACATGTCCCAGTAGTTTCACAGATGCCCCAATAGTTTCACATATGTCCCATTAGTTTCACAGATGTCCCCATCGTTTCACAGATGTCCCAGTAGTTTTACAGATGTCCCAGTAGCTTCACAGATGTCCCAATAGTTTAACAGATGTCCCAGTAGTTTAACAGATGTCCCAGTAGTTTCGCAGATGTCCCAGTAGGTTAACAGATGTCCCCATAATTTCACAGATGTCCCAATAGTTAACAGATGTCCCAGTAGTTTAACAGATGTCCCAGTAGTTTCACAGATGTCCCAGTAGGTTAACAGATGTCCCCATAGTTTCACAGATGTCCCAATAGTTAACAGATGTCCCAATAGTTTAACAGATGTCCCAGTAGTTTTACAGATGTCCCAGTAATTTCACACATGTCCCAGTAGTTTCACAGATGCCCAAATAGTTTCACATATGTCCCATTAGTTTCACAGATGTCCCCATCGTTTCACAGATGTCCCAATAGTTTCACAGATGTACCAGTAGTTTCACAGATGTCCCAATAGTTTACCAGATGTCCCAATAGTTTCACCCATGTCCCAATAGTTTCACAGATGTCCCAATAGTTTAACAGATGTCCCAATAGTTTCACCCATGTCCCAATAGAATCACAGATGTGCCAGGAGTTTAACAGATGTCCCAATAGTTTCACAGATGTCCCAGGAGTTTCACAGATGTCCCAGTAGTTTAAAAGATGTCCCAATAGTTTCACAGATGTCCCAGTAGTTTTACAGATATCCCAGTAGGTTAACAGATGTCCCCATATTTTCACAGATGTCCCAATAGTTTCACAGATGTCCCAGTAGTTTTACAGATATCCCAGTAGATTAACATATGTCCCATTAGTTTCACAGATGCCCCCATAATTTCACAGATGTCCCAATAGTTTCACAGATGTCCCAATAGTTTCACAGATGTCCCAATAGATTCACAGATGTCCCAATAGTTTCACAGATGTCCCCATAGTTTCACAGATGTACCAGTAGTTTCACAGATGTCCCAATAGTTTCACAGATGTCCCATTAGTTTCACAGATGTCCCAATAGTTTCACAGATGTCCCCATAGTTTCACAGATGTACCAGTAGTTTCACAGATGTCCCAATAATTTCACAGATGTCCCCATAGTTTCACAAATGTCCCAATAGTTTAACAAATGTCCCATTAGTTTTACAGATGTCCCAGTAGTTTCACACATGTCCCAGTAGTTTCACAGACGCCCCAATAGTTTCACATATGTCCCATTAGTTTTACAGATGTCCCCATAGTTTCACAGATGTCCCAATAGTTTCACAGATGTCCCAGTAGTTTCACAGATGTCCCAGTAGTTTAAGAGATGTCCCAATAGTTTAACAGATGTCCCAGTAGTTTCACATATGTCCCAGTAGTTTCACACATGTCCCAGTAGTTTCACAGATGCCCCAATAGTTTCACATATGTCCCATTAGTTTCACAGATGTCCCCATCGTTTCACAGATGTCCCAATAGTTTCACAGATGTACCAGTAGTTTCACAGATGTCCCAAAAGTTTAACAGATGTCCCAATAGTTTCACCCATGTCCCAATAGTTTCACAGATGTCCCAATAGTTTAACAGATGTCCCAATAGTTTCACCCATGTCCCAATAGTTTCACAGATGTCCCAGGAGTTTAACAGATGTCCCAATAGTTTAACAGATGTCCCAGTTGTTTCACAGATGTTCCAATAGTTTCACAAATGTCCCAGTAGTTTTACAGATATCCCAGTAGTTTCACACATGTCCCAGTAGTTTCACAGACGCCCCAATGGTTTCACAAATGTCCCATTAGTTTTACAGATGTCCCCATAGTTTCACAGATGTCCCAGAAGTTTTACAGATATCCCAGTAGGTTAACAGATGTACCCATAGTTTCACAGATGTCCCAAAAGTTTCACAGATGTCCCAATAGTTTTACAGATGTCCCAGTACTTTCACATATGTCCCAGTAGTTTTACAGATGTCCCAGTAGTTTCACAGATGTCCCAATAGTTTAACAGATCTCCCAGTAGTTTAACAGATGTCCCAGTAGTTTCGCAGATGTCCCAGTAGGTTAACAGATGTCCCCATAGTTTCACAGATTTCCCAATAGTTAACAGATGTCCCAGTAGTTTTACAGATATCCCAGTAGGTTAACAGATGTCCCCATAGTTTCACAGATGTCCCAGTAGTTTTACAGATATCCCAGTAGGTTAACAGATGTCCCCATATTTTCACAGATGTCCCAATAGTTTCACAGATGTCCCAGTAGTTTTACAGATATCCCAGTAGATTAACATATGTCCCATTAGTTTCACAGATGCCCCCATAATTTCACAGATGTCCCAATAGTTTCACAGATGTCCCAATAGTTTCACAGATGTCCCAATAGATTCACAGATGTCCCAATAGTTTCACAGATGTCCCCATAGTTTCACAGATTTCCTAATAGTTAACAGATGTCCCAGTAGTTTTACAGATATCCCAGTAGGTTAACAGATGTCCCCATAGTTTCACAGATGTACCAGTAGTTTCACATATGTCCCATTAGTTTCACAGATGCCCCCAAAGTTTCACAGATGTCCCAATAGTTTCATAGATGTCCCAATAGTTTCACAGATGTCCCAGAAGTTTTACAGATATCCCAGTAGGTTAACAGATGTACCCATAGTTTCACAGATGTCCCAAAAGTTTCACAGATGTCCCAATAGTTTTACAGATGTCTCAGTAGTTTCACATATGTCCCAGTAGTTTTACAGATGTCCCAGTAGCTTCACAGATGTCCCAATAGTTTAACAGATGTCCCAGTAGTTTAACAGATGTCCCAGTAGTTTCGCAGATGTCCCAGTAGGTTAACAGATGTCCCCATAATTTCACAGATGTCCCAATAGTTAACAGATGTCCCAGTAGTTTAACAGATGTCCCAGTAGTTTCACAGATGTCCCAGTAGGTTAACAGATGTCCCCATAGTTTCACAGATGTCCCAATAGTTAACAGATGTCCCAATAGTTTAACAGATGTCCCAGTAGTTTTACAGATGTCCCAGTAATTTCACACATGTCCCAGTAGTTTCACAGATGCCCAAATAGTTTCACATATGTCCCATTAGTTTCACAGATGTCCCCATCGTTTCACAGATGTCCCAATAGTTTCACAGATGTACCAGTAGTTTCACAGATGTCCCAATAGTTTCACAGATGTCCCAATAGTTTCACCTATGTCCCATTTGTTTCACAGATGTCCCCATAGTTTCACAGATGTCCCAATAGTTTCACAGATGTACCAGTAGTTTCATAGATGTCCCAATAGTTTCACAGATGTCCCAATAGTTTCACATATGTCCCAGAAGTTTTACAGACATCCCAGTAGGTTAACAGATGTCCCGATAGTTTCACAGATGTACCAGTAGTTTCACAGATGTCCCAATAGTTTCACATATGTCCCAGTAGTTTTACAGATGTCCCAGTAGTTTCACAGATGTCCCAATAGTTTCACAGATGTCCCCATAGTTTCACAAATGTCCCAATAGTTTAACAAATGTCTCAGTAGTTTTACAGATGTCCCAATAGTTTAACAGATGTACCAATAGTTTCACACATGTCCCAATAGTTTCACAGATGTCCCAGGAGTTTCACAGATGTCCCAGTAGTTTAAAAGATGTCCCAATAGTTTCACAGATGTCCCAGTAGTTTTACAGATATCCCAGTAGGTTAACAGATGTCCCCATATTTTCACAGATGTCCCAATAGTTTCACAGATGTCCCAGTAGTTTTACAGATATCCCAGTAGATTAACATATGTCCCATTAGTTTCACAGATGCCCCCATAGTTTCCCAATAGTTTCACAGATGTCCCAATAGTTTCACAGATGTCCCAATAGATTCACAGATGTCCCAATAGTTTCACAGATGTCCCCATAGTTTCACAGATGTACCAGTAGTTTCACAGATGTCCCAATAGTTTCACAGATGTCCCATTAGTTTCACAGATGTCCCAATAGTTTCACAGATGTCCCCATAGTTTCACAGATGTACCAGTAGTTTCACAGATGTCCCAATAATTTCACAGATGTCCCCATAGTTTCACAAATGTCCCAATAGTTTAACAAATGTCCCATTAGTTTTACAGATGTCCCAGTAGTTTCACACATGTCCCAGTAGTTTCACAGACGCCCCAATAGTTTCACATATGTCCCATTAGTTTTACAGATGTCCCCATAGTTTCACAGATGTCCCAATAGTTTCACAGATGTCCCAGTAGTTTCACAGATGTCCCAGTAGTTTAAGAGATGTCCCAATAGTTTAACAGATGTCCCAGTAGTTTCACAGATGTCCCAGTAGTTTCACACATGTCCCAGTAGTTTCTCAGATGCCCCAATAGTTTCACAGATGTCCCAGAAGTTTTACAGACATCCCAGTAGGTTAACAGATGTCCACATAGTTTCACAGATGTCCCAATAGTTTCACAGATGTCCCAGTAGTTTTACAGATATCCCAATAGGTTTACAGATGTCCCCATAGTTTCACAGATGTACCAGTAGTTTCACAGATGTCCCAATAGTTTCACAGATGTCCCAATAGTTTCACAGATGTCCCAATAGTTTCACATATGTCCCATTAGTTTCACAGATGACCCCATAGTTTCACAGATGTCCCAATAGTTTCACAGATGTCCCAATAGTTTCACCTATGTCCCATTTGTTTCACAGATGTCCCCATAGTTTCACAGATGTCCCAATAGTTTCACAGATGTACCAGTAGTTTCATAGATGTCCCAATAGTTTCACAGATGTCCCAATAGTTTCACATATGTCCCAGAAGTTTTACAGACATCCCAGTAGGTTAACAGATGTCCCGATAGTTTCACAGATGCACCAGTAGTTTCACAGATGTCCCAATAGTTTCACATATGTCCCAGTAGTTTTACAGATGTCCCAGTAGTTTCACAGATGTCCCAATAGTTTCACAGATGTCCCCATAGTTTCACAAATGTACAATAGGTTAACAAATGTCTCAGTAGTTTTACAGATGTCCCAATAGTTTAACAGATGTACCAATAGTTTCACACATGTCCCAATAGTTTCACAGATGTCCCAGGAGTTTCACAGATGTCCCAGTAGTTTAAAAGATGTCCCAATAGTTTCACAGATGTCCCAGTAGTTTTACAGATATCCCAGTAGGTTAACAGATGTCCCCATATTTTCACAGATGTCCCAATAGTTTCACAGATGTCCCAGTAGTTTTACAGATATCCCAGTAGATTAACATATGTCCCATTAGTTTCACAGATGCCCCCATAATTTCACAGATGTCCCAATAGTTTCACAGATGTCCCAATAGTTTCACAGATGTCCCAATAGATTCACAGATGTCCCAATAGTTTCACAGATGTCCCCATAGTTTCACAGATGTACCAGTAGTTTCACAGATGTCCCAATAGTTTCACAGATGTCCCATTAGTTTCACAGATGTCCCAATAGTTTCACAGATGTCCCCATAGTTTCACAAATGTCCCAATAGTTTAACAAATGTCTCATTAGTTTTACAGATGTCCCAGTAGTTTCACACATGTCCCAGTAGTTTCACAGACGCCCCAATAGTTTCACATATGTCCCATTAGTTTTACAGATGTCCCCATAGTTTCACAGATGTCCCAATAGTTTCACAGATGTCCCAGTAGTTTCACAGATGTCCCAGTAGTTTAAGAGATGTCCCAATAGTTTAACAGATGTCCCAGTAGTTTCACAGATGTCCCAGTAGTTTCACACATGTCCCAGTAGTTTCACAGATGCCCCAATAGTTTCACATATGTCCCATTAGTTTCACAGATGTCCCCATCGTTTCACAGATGTCCCAATAGTTTCACAGATGTACCAGTAGTTTCACAGATGTCCCAAAAGTTTAACAGATGTCCCAATAGTTTCACCCATGTCCCAATAGTTTCACAGATGTCCCAATAGTTTAACAGATGTCCCAATAGTTTCACCCATGTCCCAATAGTTTCACAGATGTCCCAGGAGTTTAACAGATGTCCCAATAGTTTAACAGATGTCCCAGTTGTTTCACAGATGTTCCAATAGTTTCACAAATGTCCCAGTAGTTTTACAGATATCCTAGTAGTTTCACACATGTCCCAGTAGTTTCACAGACGCCCCAATGGTTTCACATATGTCCCATTAGTTTTACAGATGTCCCCATAGTTTCACAGATGTCCCAGAAGTTTTACAGATATCCCAGTAGGTTAACAGATGTACCCATAGTTTCACAGATGTCCCAAAAGTTTCACAGATGTCCCAATAGTTTTACAGATGTCCCAGTACTTTCACATATGTCCCAGTAGTTTTACAGATGTCCCAGTAGTTTCACAGATGTCCCAATAGTTTAACAGATCTCCCAGTAGTTTAACAGATGTCCCAGTAGTTTCGCAGATGTCCCAGTAGGTTAACAGATGTCCCCATAGTTTCACAGATTTCCCAATAGTTAACAGATGTCCCAGTAGTTTTACAGATATCCCAGTAGGTTAACAGATGTCCCCATAGTTTCACAGATGTCCCAGTAGTTTTACAGATATCCCAGTAGGTTAACAGATGTCCCCATATTTTCACAGATGTCCCAATAGTTTCACAGATGTCCCAGTAGTTTTACAGATATCCCAGTAGATTAACATATGTCCCATTAGTTTCACAGATGCCCCCATAATTTCACAGATGTCCCAATAGTTTCACAGATGTCCCAATAGTTTCACAGATGTCCCAATAGATTCACAGATGTCCCAATAGTTTCACAGATGTCCCCATAGTTTCACAGATGTACCAGTAGTTTCACAGATGTCCCAATAGTTTCACAGATGTCCCATTAGTTTCACAGATGTCCCAATAGTTTCACAGATGTCCCCATAGTTTCACAGATGTACCAGTAGTTTCACAGATGTCCCAATAATTTCACAGATGTCCCCATAGTTTCACAAATGTCCCAATAGTTTAACAAATGTCCCATTAGTTTTACAGATGTCCAAGTAGTTTCACACATGTCCCAGTAGTTTCACAGACGCCCCAATAGTTTCACATATGTCCCATTAGTTTTACAGATGTCCCCATAGTTTCACAGATGTCCCAATAGTTTCACAGATGTCCCAGTAGTTTCACAGATGTCCCAGTAGTTTAAGAGATGTCCCAATAGTTTAACAGATGTCCCAGTAGTTTCACAGATGTCCCAGTAGTTTCACACATGTCCCAGTAGTTTCACAGATGCCCCAATAGTTTCACATATGTCCCATTAGTTTCACAGATGTCCCCATCGTTTCACAGATGTCCCAATAGTTTCACAAATGTACCAGTAGTTTCACAGATGTCCCAAAAGTTTAACAGATGTCCCAATAGTTTCACCCATGTCCCAATAGTTTCACAGATGTCCCAATAGTTTAACAGATGTCCCAATAGTTTCACCCATGTCCCAATAGTTTCACAGATGTCCCAGGAGTTTAACAGATGTCCCAATAGTTTAACAGATGTCCCAGTTGTTTCACAGATGTTCCAATAGTTTCACAAATGTCCCAGTAGTTTTACAGATATCCCAGTAGTTTCACACATGTCCCAGTAGTTTCACAGACGCCCCAATGGTTTCACATATGTCCCATTAGTTTTACAGATGTCCCCATAGTTTCACAGATGTCCCAGAAGTTTTACAGATATCCCAGTAGGTTAACAGATGTACCCATAGTTTCACAGATGTCCCAAAAGTTTCACAGATGTCCCAATAGTTTTACAGATGTCCCAGTACTTTCACATATGTCCCAGTAGTTTTACAGATGTCCCAGTAGTTTCACAGATGTCCCAATAGTTTAACAGATCTCCCAGTAGTTTAACAGATGTCCCAGTAGTTTCGCAGATGTCACAGTAGGTTAACAGATGTCCCCATAGTTTCACAGATTTCCTAATAGTTAACAGATGTCCCAGTAGTTTTACAGATATCCCAGTAGGTTAACAGATGTCCCCATAGTTTCACAGATGTACCAGTAGTTTCACATATGTCCCATTAGTTTCACAGATGCCCCCAAAGTTTCACAGATGTCCCAATAGTTTCATAGATGTCCCAATAGTTTCACAGATGTCCCAGAAGTTTTACAGATATCCCAGTAGGTTAACAGATGTACCCATAGTTTCACAGATGTCCCAAAAGTTTCACAGATGTCCCAATAGTTTTACAGATGTCTCAGTAGTTTCACATATGTCCCAGTAGTTTTACAGATGTCCCAGTAGCTTCACAGATGTCCCAATAGTTTAACAGATGTCCCAGTAGTTTAACAGATGTCCCAGTAGTTTCGCAGATGTCCCAGTAGGTTAACAGATGTCCCCATAATTTCACAGATGTCCCAATAGTTAACAGATGTCCCAGTAGTTTAACAGATGTCCCAGTAGTTTCACAGATGTCCCAGTAGGTTAACAGATGTCCCCATAGTTTCACAGATGTCCCAATAGTTAACAGATGTCCCAATAGTTTAACAGATGTCCCAGTAGTTTTACAGATGTCCCAGTAATTTCACACATGTCCCAGTAGTTTCACAGATGCCCAAATAGTTTCACATATGTCCCATTAGTTTCACAGATGTCCCCATCGTTTCACAGATGTCCCAATAGTTTCACAGATGTACCAGTAGTTTCACAGATGTCCCAATAGTTTACCAGATGTCCCAATAGTTTCACCCATGTCCCAATAGTTTCACAGATGTCCCAATAGTTTAACAGATGTCCCAATAGTTTCACCCATGTCCCAATAGAATCACAGATGTGCCAGGAGTTTAACAGATGTCCCAATAGTTTCACAGATGTCCCAGGAGTTTCACAGATGTCCCAGTAGTTTAAAAGATGTCCCAATAGTTTCACAGATGTCCCAGTAGTTTTACAGATATCCCAGTAGGTTAACAGATGTCCCCATATTTTCACAGATGTCCCAATAGTTTCACAGATGTCCCAGTAGTTTTACAGATATCCCAGTAGATTAACATATGTCCCATTAGTTTCACAGATGCCCCCATAATTTCACAGATGTCCCAATAGTTTCACAGATGTCCCAATAGTTTCACAGATGTCCCAATAGATTCACAGATGTCCCAATAGTTTCACAGATGTCCCCATAGTTTCACAGATGTACCAGTAGTTTCACAGATGTCCCAATAGTTTCACAGATGTCCCATTAGTTTCACAGATGTCCCAATAGTTTCACAGATGTCCCCATAGTTTCACAGATGTACCAGTAGTTTCACAGATGTCCCAATAATTTCACAGATGTCCCCATAGTTTCACAAATGTCCCAATAGTTTAACAAATGTCCCATTAGTTTTACAGATGTCCCAGTAGTTTCACACATGTCCCAGTAGTTTCACAGACGCCCCAATAGTTTCACATATGTCCCATTAGTTTTACAGATGTCCCCATAGTTTCACAGATGTCCCAATAGTTTCACAGATGTCCCAGTAGTTTCACAGATGTCCCAGTAGTTTAAGAGATGTCCCAATAGTTTAACAGATGTCCCAGTAGTTTCACAGATGTCCCAGTAGTTTCACACATGTCCCAGTAGTTTCACAGATGCCCCAATAGTTTCACATATGTCCCATTAGTTTCACAGATGTCCCCATCGTTTCACAGATGTCCCAATAGTTTCACAGATGTACCAGTAGTTTCACAGATGTCCCAAAAGTTTAACAGATGTCCCAATAGTTTCACCCATGTCCCAATAGTTTCACAGATGTCCCAATAGTTTAACAGATGTCCCAATAGTTTCACCCATGTCCCAATAGTTTCACAGATGTCCCAGGAGTTTAACAGATGTCCCAATAGTTTAACAGATGTCCCAGTTGTTTCACAGATGTTCCAATAGTTTCACAAATGTCCCAGTAGTTTTACAGATATCCCAGTAGTTTCACACATGTCCCAGTAGTTTCACAGACGCCCCAATGGTTTCACAAATGTCCCATTAGTTTTACAGATGTCCCCATAGTTTCACAGATGTCCCAGAAGTTTTACAGATATCCCAGTAGGTTAACAGATGTACCCATAGTTTCACAGATGTCCCAAAAGTTTCACAGATGTCCCAATAGTTTTACAGATGTCCCAGTACTTTCACATATGTCCCAGTAGTTTTACAGATGTCCCAGTAGTTTCACAGATGTCCCAATAGTTTAACAGATCTCCCAGTAGTTTAACAGATGTCCCAGTAGTTTCGCAGATGTCCCAGTAGGTTAACAGATGTCCCCATAGTTTCACAGATTTCCCAATAGTTAACAGATGTCCCAGTAGTTTTACAGATATCCCAGTAGGTTAACAGATGTCCCCATAGTTTCACAGATGTCCCAGTAGTTTTACAGATATCCCAGTAGGTTAACAGATGTCCCCATATTTTCACAGATGTCCCAATAGTTTCACAGATGTCCCAGTAGTTTTACAGATATCCCAGTAGATTAACATATGTCCCATTAGTTTCACAGATGCCCCCATAATTTCACAGATGTCCCAATAGTTTCACAGATGTCCCAATAGTTTCACAGATGTCCCAATAGATTCACAGATGTCCCAATAGTTTCACAGATGTCCCCATAGTTTCACAGATTTCCTAATAGTTAACAGATGTCCCAGTAGTTTTACAGATATCCCAGTAGGTTAACAGATGTCCCCATAGTTTCACAGATGTACCAGTAGTTTCACATATGTCCCATTAGTTTCACAGATGCCCCCAAAGTTTCACAGATGTCCCAATAGTTTCATAGATGTCCCAATAGTTTCACAGATGTCCCAGAAGTTTTACAGATATCCCAGTAGGTTAACAGATGTACCCATAGTTTCACAGATGTCCCAAAAGTTTCACAGATGTCCCAATAGTTTTACAGATGTCTCAGTAGTTTCACATATGTCCCAGTAGTTTTACAGATGTCCCAGTAGCTTCACAGATGTCCCAATAGTTTAACAGATGTCCCAGTAGTTTAACAGATGTCCCAGTAGTTTCGCAGATGTCCCAGTAGGTTAACAGATGTCCCCATAATTTCACAGATGTCCCAATAGTTAACAGATGTCCCAGTAGTTTAACAGATGTCCCAGTAGTTTCACAGATGTCCCAGTAGGTTAACAGATGTCCCCATAGTTTCACAGATGTCCCAATAGTTAACAGATGTCCCAATAGTTTAACAGATGTCCCAGTAGTTTTACAGATGTCCCAGTAATTTCACACATGTCCCAGTAGTTTCACAGATGCCCAAATAGTTTCACATATGTCCCATTAGTTTCACAGATGTCCCCATCGTTTCACAGATGTCCCAATAGTTTCACAGATGTACCAGTAGTTTCACAGATGTCCCAATAGTTTACCAGATGTCCCAATAGTTTCACCCATGTCCCAATAGTTTCACAGATGTCCCAATAGTTTAACAGATGTCCCAATAGTTTCACCCATGTCCCAATAGAATCACAGATGTGCCAGGAGTTTAACAGATGTCCCAATAGTTTCACAGATGTCCCAGGAGTTTCACAGATGTCCCAGTAGTTTAAAAGATGTCCCAATAGTTTCACAGATGTCCCAGTAGTTTTACAGATATCCCAGTAGGTTAACAGATGTCCCCATATTTTCACAGATGTCCCAATAGTTTCACAGATGTCCCAGTAGTTTTACAGATATCCCAGTAGATTAACATATGTCCCATTAGTTTCACAGATGCCCCCATAATTTCACAGATGTCCCAATAGTTCCACAGATGTCCCAATAGTTTCACAGATGTCCCAATAGATTCACAGATGTCCCAATAGTTTCACAGATGTCCCCATAGTTTCACAGATGTACCAGTAGTTTCACAGATGTCCCAATAGTTTCACAGATGTCCCATTAGTTTCACAGATGTCCCAATAGTTTCACAGATGTCCCCATAGTTTCACAGATGTACCAGTAGTTTCACAGATGTCCCAATAATTTCACAGATGTCCCCATAGTTTCACAAATGTTCCAATAGTTTAACAAATGTCCCATTAGTTTTACAGATGTCCCAGTAGTTTCACACATGTCCCAGTAGTTTCACAGACGCCCCAATAGTTTCACATATGTCCCATTAGTTTTACAGATGTCCCCATAGTTTCACAGATGTCCCAATAGTTTCACAGATGTCCCAGTAGTTTCACAGATGTCCCAGTAGTTTAAGAGATGTCCCAATAGTTTAACAGATGTCCCAGTAGTTTCACAGATGTCCCAGTAGTTTCACACATGTCCCAGTAGTTTCACAGATGCCCCAATAGTTTCACATATGTCCCATTAGTTTCACAGATGTCCCCATCGTTTCACAGATGTCCCAATAGTTTCACAGATGTACCAGTAGTTTCACAGATGTCCCAAAAGTTTAACAGATGTCCCAATAGTTTCACCCATGTCCCAATAGTTTCACAGATGTCCCAATAGTTTACAGATGTCCCAATAGTTTCACCCATGTCCCAATAGTTTCACAGATGTCCCAGGAGTTTAACAGATGTCCCAATAGTTTAACAGATGTCCCAGTTGTTTCACAGATGTTCCAATAGTTTCACAAATGTCCCAGTAGTTTTACAGATATCCCAGTAGTTTCACACATGTCCCAGTAGTTTCACAGACGCCCCAATGGTTTCACATATGTCCCATTAGTTTTACAGATGTCCCCATAGTTTCACAGATGTCCCAGAAGTTTCACAGATGTCCCAATAGATTCACAGATGTCCCAATAGTTTCACAGATGTCCCCATAGTTTCACAGATTTCCTAATAGTTAACAGATGTCCCAGTAGTTTTACAGATATCCCAGTAGGTTAACAGATGTCCCCATAGTTTCACAGATGTACCAGTAGTTTCACATATGTCCCATTAGTTTCACAGATGCCCCCAAAGTTTCACAGATGTCCCAATAGTTTCATAGATGTCCCAATAGTTTCACAGATGTCCCAGAAGTTTTACAGATATCCCAGTAGGTTAACAGATGTACCCATAGTTTCACAGATGTCCCAAAAGTTTCACAGATGTCCCAATAGTTTTACAGATGTCTCAGTAGTTTCACATATGTCCCAGTAGTTTTACAGATGTCCCAGTAGCTTCACAGATGTCCCAATAGTTTAACAGATGTCCCAGTAGTTTAACAGATGTCCCAGTAGTTTCGCAGATGTCCCAGTAGGTTAACAGATGTCCCCATAATTTCACAGATGTCCCAATAGTTAACAGATGTCCCAGTAGTTTAACAGATGTCCCAGTAGTTTCACAGATGTCCCAGTAGGTTAACAGATGTCCCCATAGTTTCACAGATGTCCCAATAGTTAACAGATGTCCCAATAGTTTAACAGATGTCCCAGTAGTTTTACAGATGTCCCAGTAATTTCACACATGTCCCAGTAGTTTCACAGATGCCCAAATAGTTTCACATATGTCCCATTAGTTTCACAGATGTCCCCATCGTTTCACAGATGTCCCAATAGTTTCACAGATGTACCAGTAGTTTCACAGATGTCCCAATAGTTTACCAGATGTCCCAATAGTTTCACCCATGTCCCAATAGTTTCACAGATGTCCCAATAGTTTAACAGATGTCCCAATAGTTTCACCCATGTCCCAATAGAATCACAGATGTGCCAGGAGTTTAACAGATGTCCCAATAGTTTCACAGATGTCCCAGGAGTTTCACAGATGTCCCAGTAGTTTAAAAGATGTCCCAATAGTTTCACAGATGTCCCAGTAGTTTTACAGATATCCCAGTAGGTTAACAGATGTCCCCATATTTTCACAGATGTCCCAATAGTTTCACAGATGTCCCAGTAGTTTTACAGATATCCCAGTAGATTAACATATGTCCCATTAGTTTCACAGATGCCCCCATAATTTCACAGATGTCCCAATAGTTCCACAGATGTCCCAATAGTTTCACAGATGTCCCAATAGATTCACAGATGTCCCAATAGTTTCACAGATGTCCCCATAGTTTCACAGATGTACCAGTAGTTTCACAGATGTCCCAATAGTTTCACAGATGTCCCATTAGTTTCACAGATGTCCCAATAGTTTCACAGATGTCCCCATAGTTTCACAGATGTACCAGTAGTTTCACAGATGTCCCAATAATTTCACAGATGTCCCCATAGTTTCACAAATGTCCCAATAGTTTAACAAATGTCCCATTAGTTTTACAGATGTCCCAGTAGTTTCACACATGTCCCAGTAGTTTCACAGACGCCCCAATAGTTTCACATATGTCCCATTAGTTTTACAGATGTCCCCATAGTTTCACAGATGTCCCAATAGTTTCACAGATGTCCCAGTAGTTTCACAGATGTCCCAGTAGTTTAAGAGATGTCCCAATAGTTTAACAGATGTCCCAGTAGTTTCACAGATGTCCCAGTAGTTTCACACATGTCCCAGTAGTTTCACAGATGCCCCAATAGTTTCACATATGTCCCATTAGTTTCACAGATGTCCCCATCGTTTCACAGATGTCCCAATAGTTTCACAGATGTACCAGTAGTTTCACAGATGTCCCAAAAGTTTAACAGATGTCCCAATAGTTTCACCCATGTCCCAATAGTTTCACAGATGTCCCAATAGTTTACAGATGTCCCAATAGTTTCACCCATGTCCCAATAGTTTCACAGATGTCCCAGGAGTTTAACAGATGTCCCAATAGTTTAACAGATGTCCCAGTTGTTTCACAGATGTTCCAATAGTTTCACAAATGTCCCAGTAGTTTTACAGATATCCCAGTAGTTTCACACATGTCCCAGTAGTTTCACAGACGCCCCAATGGTTTCACATATGTCCCATTAGTTTTACAGATGTCCCCATAGTTTCACAGATGTCCCAGAAGTTTTACAGATATCCCAGTAGGTTAACAGATGTACCCATAGTTTCACAGATGTCCCAAAAGTTTCACAGATGTCCCAATAGTTTTACAGATGTCCCAGTACTTTCACATATGTCCCAGTAGTTTTACAGATGTCCCAGTAGTTTCACAGATGTCCCAATAGTTTAACAGATCTCCCAGTAGTTTAACAGATGTCCCAGTAGTTTCGCAGATGTCCCAGTAGGTTAACAGATGTCCCCATAGTTTCACAGATTTCCCAATAGTTAACAGATGTCCCAGTAGTTTTACAGATATCCCAGTAGGTTAACAGATGTCCCCATAGTTTCACAGATGTCCCAGTAGTTTTACAGATATCCCAGTAGGTTAACAGATGTCCCCATATTTTCACAGATGTCCCAATAGTTTCACAGATGTCCCAGTAGTTTTACAGATATCCCAGTAGATTAACATATGTCCCATTAGTTTCACAGATGCCCCCATAATTTCACAGATGTCCCAATAGTTTCACAGATGTCCCAATAGTTTCACAGATGTCCCAATAGATTCACAGATGTCCCAATAGTTTCACAGATGTCCCCATAGTTTCACAGATGTACCAGTAGTTTTACAGATGTCCCAATAGTTTCACAGATGTCCCATTAGTTTCACAGATGTCCCAATAGTTTCACAGATGTCCCCATAGTTTCACAGATGTACCAGTAGTTTCACAGATGTCCCAATAATTTCACAGATGTCCCCATAGTTTCACAAATGTCCCAATAGTTTAACAAATGTCCCATTAGTTTTACAGATGTCCCAGTAGTTTCACACATGTCCCAGTAGTTTCACAGACGCCCCAATAGTTTCACATATGTCCCATTAGTTTTACAGATGTCCCCATAGTTTCACAGATGTCCCAATAGTTTCACAGATGTCCCAGTAGTTTCACAGATGTCCCAGTAGTTTAAGAGATGTCCCAATAGTTTAACAGATGTCCCAGTAGTTTCACAGATGTCCCAGTAGTTTCACACATGTCCCAGTAGTTTCACAGATGCCCCAATAGTTTCACATATGTCCCATTAGTTTCACAGATGTCCCCATCGTTTCACAGATGTCCCAATAGTTTCACAGATGTACCAGTAGTTTCACAGATGTCCCAAAAGTTTAACAGATGTCCCAATAGTTTCACCCATGTCCCAATAGTTTCACAGATGTCCCAATAGTTTAACAGATGTCCCAATAGTTTCACCCATGTCCCAATAGTTTCACAGATGTCCCAGGAGTTTAACAGATGTCCCAATAGTTTAACAGATGTCCCAGTTGTTTCACAGATGTTCCAATAGTTTCACAAATGTCCCAGTAGTTTTACAGATATCCCAGTAGTTTCACACATGTCCCAGTAGTTTCACAGACGCCCCAATGGTTTCACATATGTCCCATTAGTTTTACAGATGTCCCCATAGTTTCACAGATGTCCCAGAAGTTTTACAGATATCCCAGTAGGTTAACAGATGTACCCATAGTTTCACAGATGTCCCAAAAGTTTCACAGATGTCCCAATAGTTTTACAGATGTCCCAGTACTTTCACATATGTCCCAGTAGTTTTACAGATGTCCAAGTAGTTTCACAGATGTCCCAATAGTTTAACAGATCTCCCAGTAGTTTAACAGATGTCCCAGTAGTTTCGCAGATGTCACAGTAGGTTAACAGATGTCCCCATAGTTTCACAGATGTCCCAATAGTTTCACCCATGTCCCAATAGTTTCACAGATGTCCCAATAGTTTAACAGATGTCCCAATAGTTTCACCCATGTCCCAATAGTTTCACAGATGTCCCAGGAGTTTAACAGATGTCCCAATAGTTTAACAGATGTCCCAGTTGTTTCACAGATGTTCCAATAGTTTCACAAATGTCCCAGTAGTTTTACAGATATCCCAGTAGTTTCACACATGTCCCAGTAGTTTCACAGACGCCCCAATGGTTTCACATATGTCCCATTAGTTTTACAGATGTCCCCATAGTTTCACAGATGTCCCAGAAGTTTTACAGATATCCCAGTAGGTTAACAGATGTACCCATAGTTTCACAGATGTCCCAAAAGTTTCACAGATGTCCCAATAGTTTAACAGATGTCCCAGTAGTTTTACAGATGTCCCAGTAATTTCACACATGTCCCAGTAGTTTCACAGATGCCCAAATAGTTTCACATATGTCCCATTAGTTTCACAGATGTCCCCATCGTTTCACAGATGTCCCAATAGTTTCACAGATGTACCAGTAGTTTCACAGATGTCCCAATAGTTTACCAGATGTCCCAATAGTTTCACCCATGTCCCAATAGTTTCACAGATGTCCCAATAGTTTAACAGATGTCCCAATAGTTTCACCCATGTCCCAATAGAATCACAGATGTGCCAGGATTTTAACAGATGTCCCAATAGTTTAACAGATGTCCCAGTTGTTTCACAGATGTCCCAATAGTTTCACAGATGTCCCAGTAGTTTTACAGATATCCCAG
Organism: Petromyzon marinus; assembly: GCF_048934315.1. Classification (NCBI taxonomy): domain Eukaryota; kingdom Metazoa; phylum Chordata; class Hyperoartia; order Petromyzontiformes; family Petromyzontidae; genus Petromyzon; species Petromyzon marinus. The sequence goes on along the minus strand of NC_133700.1, from coordinate 234,187 downwards.
TAGGTTAACAGATGTCCCCATAGTTTCACAGATGTCCCAATAGTTTAACAGATGTCCCAGTAGTTTAACAGATGTCCCAGTAGTTTCACAGATGTCCCAGTAGTTTCACAGATGTCCCAGTAATTTTACAGATATCCCAATAGGTTTACAGATGTCCCCATAGTTTCACAGATGTACCAGTAGTTTCACAGATGTCCCAATAGTTTCACAGATGTCCCAATAGTTTCACAGATGTCCCAATAGTTTCACATATGTCCCATTAGTTTCACAGATGACCCCATAGTTTCACAGATGTCCCAATAGTTTCACCTATGTCCCATTTGTTTCACAGATGTCCCCATAGTTTCACAGATGTCCCAATAGTTTCACAGATGTACCAGTAGTTTAATAGATGTCCCAATAGTTTAACAGATGTACCAATAGTTTCACACATGTCCCAATAGTTTCACAGATGTCCCAGGAGTTTAACAGATGTCCCAGTAGTTTAACAGATGTCCCAATAGTTTCACAGATGTCCCAGTAGTTTTACAGATATCCCAGTAGGTTAACAGATTTCCCCATATTTTCACAGATGTCCCAATAGTTTCACAGATGTCCCAGTAGTTTTACAGATGTCCCAGTAGATTAACATATGTCCCATTAGTTTCACAGATGCCCCCATAGTTTCACAGATGTCCCAATAGTTTCACAGATGTCCCAATAGTTTCACAGATGTCCCAATAGATTCACAGATGTCCCAATAGTTTCACAGATGTCCCCATAGTTTCACAGATGTACCAGTAGTTTCACAGATGTCCCAATAGTTTCACAGATGTCCCATTAGTTTCACAGATGTCCCAATAGTTTCACAGATGTCCCCATAGTTTCACAGATGTACCAGTAGTTTCACAGATGTCCCAATAATTTCACAGATGTCCCCATAGTTTCACAAATGTCCCAATAGTTTAACAAATGTCCCATTAGTTTTACAGATGTCCCAGTAGTTTCACACATGTCCCAGTAGTTTCACAGATGCCCCAATAGTTTCACATATGTCCCATTAGTTTTACAGATGTCCCCATAGTTTCACAGATGTCCCAATAGTTTCACAGATGTCCCAGTAGTTTCACAGATGTCCCAGTAGTTTAAGAGATGTCCCAATAGTTTAACAGATGTCCCAGTAGTTTCACAGATGTCCCAGTAGTTTCACACATGTCCCAGTAGTTTCACAGATGCCCCAATAGTTTCACATATGTCCCATTAGTTTCACAGATGTCCCCATCGTTTCACAGATGTCCCAATAGTTTCACAGATGTACCAGTAGTTTCACAGATGTCCCAAAAGTTTAACAGATGTCCCAATAGTTTCACCCATGTCCCAATAGTTTCACAGATGTCCCAATAGTTTAACAGATGTCCCAATAGTTTCACCCATGTCCCAATAGTTTCACAGATGTCCCAGGAGTTTAACAGATGTCCCAATAGTTTAACAGATGTCCCAGTTGTTTCACAGATGTTCCAATAGTTTCACAAATGTCCCAGTAGTTTTACAGATATCCCAGTAGTTTCACACATGTCCCAGTAGTTTCACAGACGCCCCAATGGTTTCACATATGTCCCATTAGTTTTACAGATGTCCCCATAGTTTCACAGATGTCCCAGAAGTTTTACAGATATCCCAGTAGGTTAACAGATGTACCCATAGTTTCACAGATGTCCCAAAAGTTTCACAGATGTCCCAATAGTTTTACAGATGTCCCAGTACTTTCACATATGTCCCAGTAGTTTTACAGATGTCCAAGTAGTTTCACAGATGTCCCAATAGTTTAACAGATCTCCCAGTAGTTTAACAGATGTCCCAGTAGTTTCGCAGATGTCACAGTAGGTTAACAGATGTCCCCATAGTTTCACAGATTTCCTAATAGTTAACAGATGTCCCAGTAGTTTTACAGATATCCCAGTAGGTTAACAGATGTCCCCATAGTTTCACAGATGTACCAGTAGTTTCACATATGTCCCATTAGTTTCACAGATGCCCCCAAAGTTTCACAGATGTCCCAATAGTTTCATAGATGTCCCAATAGTTTCACAGATGTCCCAGAAGTTTTACAGATATCCCAGTAGGTTAACAGATGTACCCATAGTTTCACAGATGTCCCAAAAGTTTCACAGATGTCCCAATAGTTTTACAGATGTCTCAGTAGCTTCACAGATGTCCCAATAGTTTAACAGATGTCCCAGTAGTTTAACAGATGTCCCAGTAGTTTCGCAGATGTCCCAGTAGGTTAACAGATGTCCCCATAATTTCACAGATGTCCCAATAGTTAACAGATGTCCCAGTAGTTTAACAGATGTCCCAGTAGTTTCACAGATGTCCCAGTAGGTTAACAGATGTCCCCATAGTTTCACAGATGTCCCAATAGTTAACAGATGTCCCAATAGTTTAACAGATGTCCCAGTAGTTTTACAGATGTCCCAGTAATTTCACACATGTCCCAGTAGTTTCACAGATGCCCAAATAGTTTCACATATGTCCCATTAGTTTCACAGATGTCCCCATCGTTTCACAGATGTCCCAATAGTTTCACAGATGTACCAGTAGTTTCACAGATGTCCCAATAGTTTACCAGATGTCCCAATAGTTTCACCCATGTCCCAATAGTTTCACAGATGTCCCAATAGTTTAACAGATGTCCCAATAGTTTCACCCATGTCCCAATAGAATCACAGATGTGCCAGGAGTTTAACAGATGTCCCAATAGTTTAACAGATGTCCCAGTTGTTTCACAGATGTCCCAATAGTTTCACAGATGTCCCAGTAGTTTTACAGATATCCCAGTAGGTTAACAGATGTCCCCATAGTTTCACAGATGTCCCAATAGTTTAACAGATGTCACAGTAGTTTAACAGATGTCCCAGTAGTTTCACAGATGTCCCAGTAGTTTCACAGATGTCCCAGTAGTTTTACAGATATCCCAATAGGTTTACAGATGTCCCCATAGTTTCACAGATGTACCAGTAGTTTCACAGATGTCCCAATAGTTTCACAGATGACCCCATAGTTTCACAGATGTCCCAATAGTTTCACCTATGTCCCATTTGTTTCACAGATGTCCCCATAGTTTCACAGATGTCCCAATAGTTTCACAGATGTACCAGTAGTTTAATAGATGTCCCAATAGTTTAACAGATGTACCAATAGTTTCACACATGTCCCAATAGTTTCACAGATGTCCCAGGAGTTTAACAGATGTCCCAGTAGTTTAACAGATGTCCCAATAGTTTCACAGATGTCCCAGTAGTTTTACAGATATCCCAGTAGGTTAACAGATTTCCCCATATTTTCACAGATGTCCCAATAGTTTCACAGATGTCCCAGTAGTTTTACAGATGTCCCAGTAGATTAACATATGTCCCATTAGTTTCACAGATGCCCCCATAGTTTCACAGATGTCCCAATAGTTTCACAGATGTCCCAATAGTTTCACAGATGTCCCAATAGATTCACAGATGTCCCAATAGTTTCACAGATGTCCCCATAGTTTCACAGATGTACCAGTAGTTTCACAGATGTCCCAATAGTTTCACAGATGTCCCATTAGTTTCACAGATGTCCCAATAGTTTCACAGATGTCCCCATAGTTTCACAGATGTACCAGTAGTTTCACAGATGTCCCAATAATTTCACAGATGTCCCCATAGTTTCACAAATGTCCCAATAGTTTAACAAATGTCCCATTAGTTTTACAGATGTCCCAGTAGTTTCACAGATGTCCCAATAGTTTCACAGATGTCCCAGTAGTTTCACAGATGTCCCAGTAGTTTAAGAGATGTCCCAATAGTTTAACAGATGTCCCAGTAGTTTCACAGATGTCCCAGTAGTTTCACACATGTCCCAGTAGTTTCACAGATGCCCCAATAGTTTCACATATGTCCCATTAGTTTTACAGATGTCCCCATAGTTTCACAGATGTCCCAATAGTTTCACAGATGTCCCAGTAGTTTCACAGATGTCCCAGTAGTTTAAGAGATGTCCCAATAGTTTAACAGATGTCCCAGTAGTTTCACAGATGTCCCAGTAGTTTCACACATGTCCCAGTAGTTTCACAGATGCCCCAATAGTTTCACAGATGTCCCAGAAGTTTTACAGACATCCCAGTAGGTTAACAGATGTCCCCATAGTTTCACAGATGTCCCAATAGTTTCACAGATGTCCCAGTAGTTTTACAGATATCCCAATAGGTTTACAGATGTCCCCATAGTTTCACAGATGTACCAGTAGTTTCAAAGATGTCCCAATAGTTTCACAGATGTCCCAATAGTTTCACAGATGTCCCAATAGTTTCACATATGTCCCATTAGTTTCACAGATGACCCGATAGTTTCACAGATGTCCCAATAGTTTCACAGATGTCCCAATAGTTTCACCTATGTCCCATTTGTTTCACAGATGTCCCCATAGTTTCACAGATGTCCCAATAGTTTCACAGATGTACCAGTAGTTTCATAGATGTCCCAATAGTTTCACAGATGTCCCAATAGTTTCACATATGTCCCAGAAGTTTTACAGACATCCCAGTAGGTTAACAGATGTCCCGATAGTTTCACAGATGTACCAGTAGTTTCACAGATGTCCCAATAGTTTCACATATGTCCCAGTAGTTTTACAGATGTCCCAGTAGTTTCACAGATGTCCCAATAGTTTCACAGATGTCCCCATAGTTTCACAAGTGTCCCAATAGTTTAACAAATGTCTCAGTAGTTTTACAGATGTCCCAATAGTTTAACAGATGTACCAATAGTTTCACACATGTCCCAATAGTTTCACAGATGTCCCAGGAGTTTCACAGATGTCCCAGTAGTTTAAAAGATGTCCCAATAGTTTCACAGATGTCCCAGTAGTTTTACAGATATCCCAGTAGGTTAACAGATGTCCCCATATTTTAACAGATGTCCCAATAGTTTCACAGATGTCCCAGTAGTTTTACAGATGTCCCAGTAGATTAACATATGTCCCATTAGTTTCACAGATGCCACCATAGTTTCACAGATGTCCCAATAGTTTCACAGATGTCCCAATAGTTTCACAGATGTCCCAATAGATTCACAGATGTCCCAATAGTTTCACAGATGTCCCCATAGTTTCACAGATGTACCAGTAGTTTCACAGATGTCCCAATAGTTTCACAGATGTCCCATTAGTTTCACAGATGTCCCAATAGTTTCACAGATGTCCCCATAGTTTCACAGATGTACCAGTAGTTTCACAGATGTCCCAATAATTTCACAGATGTCCCCATAGTTTCACAAATGTCCCAATAGTTTAACAAATGTCCCATTAGTTTTACAGATGTCCCAGTAGTTTCACACATGTCCCAGTAGTTTCACAGATGCCCCAATAGTTTCACATATGTCCCATTAGTTTTACAGATGTCCCCATAGTTTCACAGATGTCCCAATAGTTTCACAGATGTCCCAGTAGTTTCACAGATGTCCCAGTAGTTTAAGAGATGTCCCAATAGTTTAACAGATGTCCCAGTAGTTTCACAGATGTCCCAGTAGTTTCACACATGTCCCAGTAGTTTCACAGATGCCCCAATAGTTTCACATTGTCCCAGAAGTTTTACAGACATCCCAGTAGGTTAACAGATGTCCCCATAGTTTCACAGATGTCCCAATAGTTTCACAGATGTCCCAGTAGTTTTACAGATAACCCAATAGGTTTACAGATGTCCCCATAGTTTCACAGATGTACCAGTAGTTTCAAAGATGTCCCAATAGTTTCACAGATGTCCCAATAGTTTCACAGATGTCCCAATAGTTTCACATATGTCCCATTAGTTTCACAGATGACCCCATAGTTTCACAGATGTCCCAATAGTTTCACAGATGTCCCAATAGTTTCACCTATGTCCCATTTGTTTCACAGATGTCCCCATAGTTTCACAGATGTCCCAATAGTTTCACAGATGTACCAGTAGTTTCATAGATGTCCCAATAGTTTCACAGATGTCCCAATAGTTTCACATATGTCCCAGAAGTTTTACAGACATCCCAGTAGGTTAAGAGATGTCCCGATAGTTTCACAGATGTACCAGTAGTTTCACAGATGTCCCAATAGTTTCACATATGTCCCAGTAGTTTTACAGATGTCCCAGTAGTTTCACAGATGTCCCAATAGTTTCACAGATGTCCCCATAGTTTCACAAATGTCCCAATAGTTTAACAAATGTCTCAGTAGTTTTACAGATGTCCCAATAGTTTAACAGATGTACCAATAGTTTCACACATGTCCCAATAGTTTCACAGATGTCCCAGGAGTTTCACAGATGTCCCAGTAGTTTAAAAGATGTCCCAATAGTTTCACAGATGTCCCAGTAGTTTTACAGATATCCCAGTAGGTTAACAGATGTCCCCATATTTTCACAGATGTCCCAATAGTTTCACAGATGTCCCAGTAGTTTTACAGATATCCCAGTAGATTAACATATGTCCCATTAGTTTCACAGATGCCCCCATAGTTTCACAGATGTCCCAATAGTTTCACAGATGTCCCAATAGTTTCACAGATGTCCCAATAGATTCACAGATGTCCCAATAGTTTCACAGATGTCCCCATAGTTTCACAGATGTACCAGTAGTTTCACAGATGTCCCAATAGTTTCACAGATGTCCCATTAGTTTCACAGATGTCCCAATAGTTTCACAGATGTCCCCATAGTTTCACAGATGTACCAGTAGTTTCACAGATGTCCCAATAATTTCACAGATGTCCCCATAGTTTCACAAATGTCCCAATAGTTTAACAAATGTCCCATTAGTTTTACAGATGTCCCAGTAGTTTCACACATGTCCCAGTAGTTTCACAGACGCCCCAATAGTTTCACATATGTCCCATTAGTTTTACAGATGTCCCCATAGATTCACAGATGTCCCAATAGTTTCACAGATGTCCCAGTAGTTTCACAGATGTCCCAGTAGTTTAAGAGATGTCCCAATAGTTTAACAGATGTCCCAGTAGTTTCACAGATGTCCCAGTAGTTTCACACATGTCCCAGTAGTTTCACAGATGCCCCAATAGTTTCACAGATGTCCCAGAAGTTTTACAGACATCCCAGTAGGTTAACAGATGTCCCCATAGTTTCACAGATGTCCCAATAGTTTCACAGATGTCCCAGTAGTTTTACAGATATCCCAATAGGTTTACAGATGTCCCCATAGTTTCACAGATGTACCAGTAGTTTCACAGATGTCCCAATAGTTTCACAGATGTCCCAATAGTTTCACAGATGTCCCAATAGTTTCACCTATGTCCCATTTGTTTCACAGATGTCCCCATAGTTTCACAGATGTCCCAATAGTTTCACAGATGTACCAGTAGTTTCATAGATGTCCCAATAGTTTCACAGATGTCCCAATAGTTTCACATATGTCCCAGAAGTTTTACAGACATCCCAGTAGGTTAACAGATGTCCCGATAGTTTCACAGATGTACCAGTAGTTTCACAGATGTCCCAATAGTTTCACATATGTCCCAGTAGTTTTACAGATGTCCCAGTAGTTTCACAGATGTCCCAATAGTTTCACAGATGTCCCCATAGTTTCACAAATGTCCCAATAGTTTAACAAATGTCTCAGTAGTTTTACAGTTGTCCCAATAGTTTAACAGATGTACCAATAGTTTCACACATGTCCCAATAGTTTCACAGATGTCCCAGGAGTTTCACAGATGTCCCAGTAGTTTAAAAGATGTCCCAATAGTTTCACAGATGTCCCAGTAGTTTTACAGATATCCCAGTAGGTTAACAGATGTCCCCATATTTTCACAGATGTCCCAATAGTTTCACAGATGTCCCAGTAGTTTTACAGATATCCCAGTAGATTAACATATGTCCCATTAGTTTCACAGATGCCCCCATAGTTTCACAGATGTCCCAATAGTTTCACAGATGTCCCAATAGTTTCACAGATGTCCCAATAGATTCACAGATGTCCCAATAGTTTCACAGATGTCCCCATAGTTTCACAGATGTACCAGTAGTTTCACAGATGTCCCAATAGTTTCACAGATGTCCCATTAGTTTCACAGATGTCCCAATAGTTTCACAGATGTCCCCATAGTTTCACAGATGTACCAGTAGTTTCACAGATGTCCCAATAATTTCACAGATGTCCCCATAGTTTCACAAATGTCCCAATAGTTTAACAAATGTCCCATTAGTTTTACAGATGTCCCAGTAGTTTCACACATGTCCCAGTAGTTTCACAGACGCCCCAATAGTTTCACATATGTCCCATTAGTTTTACAGATGTCCCCATAGTTCACAGATGTCCCAATAGTTTCACAGATGTCCCAGTAGTTTCACAGATGTCCCAGTAGTTTAAGAGATGTCCCAAGAGTTTAACAGATGTCCCAGTAGTTTCACAGATGTCCCAGTAGTTTCACACATGTCCCAGTAGTTTCACAGATGCCCCAATAGTTTCACATATGTCCCATTAGTTTCACAGATGTCCCCATCGTTTCACAGATGTCCCAATAGTTTCACAGATGTACCAGTAGTTTCACAGATGTCCCAAAAGTTTAACAGATGTCCCAATAGTTTCACCCATGTCCCAATAGTTTCACAGATGTCCCAATAGTTTAACAGATGTCCCAATAGTTTCATCCATGTCCCAATAGTTTCACAGATGTCCCAGGAGTTTAACAGATGTCCCAATAGTTTAACAGATGTCCCAGTTGTTTCACAGATGTTCCAATAGTTTCACAAATGTCCCAGTAGTTTTACAGATATCCCAGTAGTTTCACACATGTCCCAGTAGTTTCACAGACGCACCAATGGTTTCACATATGTCCCATTAGTTTTACAGATGTCCCCATAGTTTCACAGATGTCCCAGAAGTTTTACAGATATCCCAGTAGGTTAACAGATGTACCCATAGTTTCACAGATGTCCCAAAAGTTTCACAGATGTCCCAATAGTTTTACAGATGTCCCAGTACTTTCACATATGTCCCAGTAGTTTTACAGATGTCCCAGTAGTTTCACAGATGTCCCAATAGTTTAACAGATCTCCCAGTAGTTTAACAGATGTCCCAGTAGTTTCGCAGATGTCCCAGTAGGTTAACAGATGTTCCCATAGTTTCACAGATTTCCCAATAGTTAACAGATGTCCCAGTAGTTTTACAGATATCCCAGTAGGTTAACAGATGTCCCCATAGTTTCACAGATGTACCAGTAGTTTCACATATGTCCCATTAGTTTCACAGATGCCCCCAAAGTTTCACAGATGTCCCAATAGTTTCATAGATGTCCCAATAGTTTCACAGATGTCCCAGAAGTTTTACAGATATCCCAGTAGGTTAACAGATGTACCCATAGTTTCACAGATGTCCCAAAAGTTTCACAGATGTCCCAATAGTTTTACAGATGTCTCAGTAGTTTCACATATGTCCCAGTAGTTTTACAGGTGTCCCAGTAGTTTCACAGATGTCCCAATAGTTTAACAGATGTCCCAGTAGTTTAACAGATGTCCCAGTAGTTTCGCAGATGTCCCAGTAGGTTAACAGATGTCCCCATAATTTCACAGATGTCCCAATAGTTAACAGATGTCCCAGTAGTTTAACAGATGTCCCAGTAGTTTCACAGATGTCCCAGTAGGTTAACAGATGTCCCCATAGTTTCACAGATGTCCCAATAGTTAACAGATGTCCCAATAGTTTAACAGATGTCCCAGTAGTTTTACAGATGTCCCAGTAGTTTCACACATGTCCCAGTAGTTTCACAGATGCCCAAATAGTTTCACATATGTCCCATTAGTTTCACAGATGTCCCCATCGTTTCACAGATGTCCCAATAGTTTCACAGATGTACCAGTAGTTTCACAGATGTCCCAATAGTTTACCAGATGTCCCAATAGTTTCACCCATGTCCCAATAGTTTCACAGATGTCCCAATAGTTTAACAGATGTCCCAATAGTTTCACCCATGTCCCAATAGAATCACAGATGTCCCAGGAGTTTAACAGATGTCCCAATAGTTTAACAGATGTCCCAGTTGTTTCACAGATGTCCCAATAGTTTCACAGATGTCCCAGTAGTTTTACAGATATCCCAGTAGGTTAACAGATGTCCCCATAGTTTCACAGATGTCCCAATAGTTTAACAGATGTCCCAGTAGTTTAACAGATGTCCCAGTAGTTTCACAGATGTCCCAGTAGTTTCACAGATGTCCCAGTAGTTTTACAGATATCCCAATAGGTTTACAGATGTCCCCATAGTTTCACAGATGTACCAGTAGTTTCACAGATGTCCCAATAGTTTCACAGATGTCCCAATAGTTTCACAGATGTCCCAATAGTTTCACATATGTCCCATTAGTTTCACAGATGACCCCATAGTTTCACAGATGTCCCAATAGTTTCACCTATGTCCCATTTGTTTCACAGATGTCCCCATAGTTTCACAGATGTCCCAATAGTTTCACAGATGTACCAGTAGTTTCATAGATGTCCCAATAGTTTCACAGATGTTCCAATAGTTTCACATATGTCCCAGAAGTTTTACAGACATCCCAGTAGGTTAACAGATGTCCCGATAGTTTCACAGATGTACCAGTAGTTTCACAGATGTCCCAATAGTTTCACATATGTCCCAGTAGTTTTACAGATGTCCCAGTAGTTTCACAGATGTCCCAATAGTTTCACAGATGTCCCCATAGTTTCACAAATGTCCCAATAGTTTAACAAATGTCTCAGTAGTTTTACAGATGTCCCAATAGTTTAACAGATGTACCAATAGTTTCACACATGTCCCAATAGTTTCACAGATGTCCCAGGAGTTTCACAGATGTCCCAGTAGTTTAAAAGATGTCCCAATAGTTTCACAGATGTCCCAGTAGTTTTACAGATATCCCAGTAGGTTAACAGATGTCCCCATATTTTCACAGATGTCCCAATAGTTTCACAGATGTCCCAGTAGTTTTACAGATGTCCCAGTAGATTAACATATGTCCCATTAGTTTCACAGATGCCCCCATAGTTTCACAGATGTCCCAATAGTTTCACAGATGTCCCAATAGTTTCACAGATGTCCCAATAGATTCACAGATGTCCCAATAGTTTCACAGATGTCCCCATAGTTTCACAGATGTACCAGTAGTTTCACAGATGTCCCATTAGTTTCACAGATGTCCCATTAGTTTCACAGATGTCCCAATAGTTTCACAGATGTCCCCATAGTTTCACAGATGTACCAGTAGTTTCACAGATGTCCCAATAATTTCACAGATTTCCCCATAGTTTCACAAATGTCCCAATAGTTTAACAGATGTCCCAATAGTTTCACAGATGTCCCAGTAGTTTCACAGATGTCCCAGTAGTTTAAGAGATGTCCCAATAGTTTAACAGATGTCCCAGTAGTTTCACAGATGTCCCAGTAGTTTCACACATGTCCCAGTAGTTTCACAGATGCCCCAATAGTTTCACATATGTCCCATTAGTTTCACAGATGTCCCCATCGTTTCACAGATGTCCCAATAGTTTCACAGATGTACCAGTAGTTTCACAGATGTCCCAAAAGTTTAACAGATGTCCCAATAGTTTCACCCATGTCCCAATAGTTTCACAGATGTCCCAATAGTTTAACAGATGTCCCAATAGTTTCACCCATGTCCCAATAGTTTCACAGATGTCCCAGGAGTTTAACAGATGTCCCAATAGTTTAACAGATGTCCCAGTTGTTTCACAGATGTCCCAATAGTTTCACAAATGTCCCAGTAGTTTTACAGATATCCCAGTAGTTTCACACATGTCCCAGTAGTTTCACAGACGCCCCAATGGTTTCACATATGTCCCATTAGTTTTACAGATGTCCCCATAGTTTCACAGATGTCCCAGAAGTTTTACAGATATCCCAGTAGGTTAACAGATGTACCCATAGTTTCACAGATGTCCCAAAAGTTTCACAGATGTCCCAATAGTTTTACAGATGTCCCAGTACTTTCACATATGTCCCAGTAGTTTTACAGATGTCCCAGTAGTTTCACAGATGTCCCAATAGTTTAACAGATCTCCCAGTAGTTTAACAGATGTCCCAGTAGTTTCGCAGATGTCCCAGTAGGTTAACAGATGTCCCCATAGTTTCACAGATGTCCCAATAGTTAACAGATGTCCTAGTAGTTTTACAGATATCCCAGTAGGTTAACAGATGTCCCCATAGTTTCACAGATGTACCAGTAGTTTCACATATGTCCCATTAGTTTCACAGATGCCCCCAAAGTTTCACAGATGTCCCAATAGTTTCATAGATGTCCCAATAGTTTCACAGATGTCCCAGAAGTTTTACAGATATCCCAGTAGGTTAACAGATGTACCCATAGTTTCACAGATGTCCCAAAAGTTTCACAGATGTCCCAATAGTTTTACAGATGTCTCAGTAGTTTCACATATGTCCCAGTAGTTTTACAGATGTCCCAGTAGTTTCACAGATGTCCCAATAGATTAATAGATGTCCCAGTAGTTTAACAGATGTCCCAGTAGTTTCGCAGATGTCCCAGTAGGTTAACAGATGTCCCCATAGTTTCACAGATGTCCCAATAGTTAACAGATGTCCCAGTAGTTTAACAGATGTCCCAGTAGTTTCACAGATGTCCCAGTAGGTTAACAGATGTCCCCATAGTTTCACAGATGTCCCAATAGTTAACAGATGTCCCAATAGTTTAACAGATGTCCCAGTAGTTTTACAGATGTCCCAGTAGTTTCACACATGTCCCAGTAGTTTCACAGATGCCCAAATAGTTTCACATATGTCCCATTAGTTTCACAGATGTCCCCATCGTTTCACAGATGTCCCAATAGTTTCACAGATGTACCAGTAGTTTCACAGATGTCCTAATAGTTTACCAGATGTCCCAATAGTTTCACCCATGTCCCAATAGTTTCACAGATGTCCCAATAGTTTAACAGATGTCCCAATAGTTTCACCCATGTCCCAATAGAATCACAGATGTCCCTGGAGTTTAACAGATGTCCCAATAGTTTAACAAATGTCCCAGTTGTTTCACAGATGTCCCAATAGTTTTACAGATGTCCCAGTAGTTTTACAGATATCCCAGTAGGTTAACAGATGTCCCCATAGTTTCACAGATGTCCCAATAGTTTAACAGATGTCCCAGTAGTTTCACAGATGTCCCAGTAGGTTAACAGATGTCCCCATAGTTTCACAGATGTCCCAATAGTTTCACAGATGTCCCAGTAGTTTTACAGATATCCCAATAGGTTTACAGATGTCCCCATAGTTTCACAGATGTACCAGTAGTTTCACAGATGTCCCAATAGTTTCACAGATGTCCCAATAGTTTCACAGATGTCCCAATAGTTTCACATATGTCCCATTAGTTTCACAGATGACCCCATAGTTTCACAGATGTCCCAATAGTTTCACAGATGTCCCAATAGTTTCACCTATGTCCCATTTGTTTCACAGATGTCCCCATAGTTTCACAGATGTCTCAATAGTTTCACAGATGTACCAGTAGTTTCATAGATGTCCCAATAGTTTCACAGATGTCCCAATAGTTTCACATATGTCCCAGAAGTTTTACAGACATCCCAGTAGTTTAACAGATGTCCCGATAGTTTCACAGATGTACCAGTAGTTTCACAGATGTCCCAATAGTTTCACATATGTCCCAGTAGTTTCACAGATGACCCCATAGTTTCACAGATGTCCCAATAGTTTCACAGATGTCCCAATAGTTTCACCTATGTCCCATTTGTTTCACAGATGTCCCAATAGTTTCACAAATGTCCCAATAGTTTAACAAATGTCTCAGTAGTTTTACAGATGTCCCAATAGTTTAACAGATGTCCCAATAGTTTCACAGATGTCCCAATAGTTTCACAGATGTCCCAATAGATTCACAGATGTCCCAATAGTTTCACAGATGTCCCCATAGTTTCACAGATGTACCAGTAGTTTCACAGATGTCCCAATAGTTTCACAGATGTCCCATTAGTTTCACAGATGTCCCAATAGTTTCACAGATGTCCCCATAGTTCACAGATGTACCAGTAGTTTCACAGATGTCCCAATAATTTCACAGATTTCCCCATAGTTTCACAAATGTCCCAATAGTTTAACAGATGTCCCAATAGTTTCACAGATGTCCCAGTAGTTTCACAGATGTCCCAGTAGTTTAAGAGATGTCCCAATAGTTTAACAGATGTCCCAGTAGTTTCACAGATGTCCCAGTAGTTTCACACATGTCCCAGTAGTTTCACAGATGCCCCAATAGTTTCACATATGTCCCATTAGTTTCACAGATGTCCCCATCGTTTCACAGATGTCCCAATAGTTTCACAGATGTACCAGTAGTTTCACAGATGTCCCAAAAGTTTAACAGATGTCCCAATAGTTTCACCCATGTCCCAATAGTTTCACAGATGTCCCAATAGTTTAACAGATGTCCCAATAGTTTCACCCATGTCCCAATAGTTTCACAGATGTCCCAGGAGTTTAACAGATGTCCCAATAGTTTAACAGATGTCCCAGTTGTTTCACAGATGTCCCAATAGTTTCACAAATGTCCCAGTAGTTTTACAGATATTCCAGTAGTTTCACACATGTCCCAGTAGTTTCACAGACGCCCCAATGGTTTCACATATGTCCCATTAGTTTTACAGATGTCCCCATAGTTTCACAGATGTCCCAGAAGTTTTACAGATATCCCAGTAGGTTAACAGATGTACCCATAGTTTCACAGATGTCCCAAAAGTTTCACAGATGTCCCAATAGTTTTACAGATGTCCCAGTACTTTCACATATGTCCCAGTAGTTTTACAGATGTCCCAGTAGTTTCACAGATGTCCCAATAGTTTAACAGATCTCCCAGTAGTTTAACAGATGTCCCAGTAGTTTCGCAGATGTCCCAGTAGGTTAACAGATGTCCCCATAGTTTCACAGATGTCCCAATAGTTAACAGATGTCCTAGTAGTTTTACAGATATCCCAGTAGGTTAACAGATGTCCCCATAGTTTCACAGATGCACCAGTAGTTTCACATATGTCCCATTAGTTTCACAGATGCCCCCAAAGTTTCACAGATGTCCCAATAGTTTCATAGATGTCCCAATAGTTTCACAGATGTCCCAGAAGTTTTACAGATATCCCAGTAGGTTAACAGATGTACCCATAGTTTCACAGATGTCCCAAAAGTTTCACAGATGTCCCAATAGTTTTACAGATGTCTCAGTAGTTTCACATATGTCCCAGTAGTTTTACAGATGTCCCAGTAGTTTCACAGATGTCCCAATAGATTAATAGATGTCCCAGTAGTTTAACAGATGTCCCAGTAGTTTCGCAGATGTCCCAGTAGGTTAACAGATGTCCCCATAGTTTCACAGATGTCCCAATAGTTAACAGATGTCCCAGTAGTTTAACAGATGTCCCAGTAGTTTCACAGATGTCCCAGTAGGTTAACAGATGTCCCCATAGTTTCACAGATGTCCCAATAGTTAACAGATGTCCCAATAGTTTAACAGATGTCCCAGTAGTTTTACAGATGTCCCAGTAGTTTCACACATGTCCCAGTAGTTTCACAGATGCCCAAATAGTTTCACATATGTCCCATTAGTTTCACAGATGTCCCCATCGTTTCACAGATGTCCCAATAGTTTCACAGATGTACCAGTAGTTTCACAGATGTCCTAATAGTTTACCAGATGTCCCAATAGTTTCACCCATGTCCCAATAGTTTCACAGATGTCCCAATAGTTTAACAGATGTCCCAATAGTTTCACCCATGTCCCAATAGAATCACAGATGTCCCTGGAGTTTAGCAGATGTCCCAATAGTTTAACAAATGTCCCAGTTGTTTCACAGATGTCCCAATAGTTTCACAGATGTCCCAGTAGTTTTACAGATATCCCAGTAGGTTACCAGATGTCCCCATAGTTTCACAGATGTCCCAATAGTTTAACAGATGTCCCAGTAGTTTCACAGATGTCCCAGTAGGTTAACAGATGTCCCCATAGTTTCACAGATGTCCCAATAGTTTCACAGATGTCCCAGTAGTTTTACAGATATCCCAATAGGTTTACAGATGTCCCCATAGTTTCACAGATGTACCAGTAGTTTCACAGATGTCCCAATAGTTTCACAGATGTCCCAATAGTTTCACAGATGTCCCAATAGTTTCACATATGTCCCATTAGTTTCACAGATGACCCCATAGTTTCACAGATGTCCCAATAGTTTCACAGATGTCCCAATAGTTTCACCTATGTCCCATTTGTTTCACAGATGTCCCCATAGTTTCACAGATGTCTCAATAGTTTCACAGATGTACCAGTAGTTTCATAGATGTCCCAATAGTTTCACAGATGTCCCAATAGTTTCACATATGTCCCAGAAGTTTTACAGACATCCCAGTAGTTTAACAGATGTCCCGATAGTTTCACAGATGTACCAGTAGTTTCACAGATGTCCCAATAGTTTCACATATGTCCCAGTAGTTTTACAGATGTCCCAGTAGTTTCACAGATGTCCCAATAGTTTCACAGATGTCCCAATAGTTTCACAAATGTCCCAATAGTTTAACAAATGTCTCAGTAGTTTTACAGATGTCCCAATAGTTTAACAGATGTCCCAATAGTTTAACAGATGTCCCAGTTGTTTCACAGATGTCCCAATAGTTTCACAAATGTCCCAGTAGTTTTACAGATATCCCAGTAGTTTCACAGATGTCCCAGTAGTTTCACAGACGCCCCAATGGTTTCACATATGTCCCATTAGTTTTACAGATGTCCCCATAGTTTCACAGATGTCCCAGAAGTTTTACAGATATCCCAGTAGGTTAACAGATGTACCCATAGTTTCACAGATGTCCCAAAAGTTTCACAGATGTCCCAATAGTTTTACAGATGTCCCAGTACTTTCACATATGTCCCAGTAGTTTTACAGATGTCCCAGTAGTTTCACAGATGTCCCAATAGTTTAACAGATCTCCTAGTAGTTTAACAGATGTCCCAGTAGTTTCGCAGATGTCCCAGTAGGTTAACAGATGTCCCCATAGTTTCACAGATGTCTCAATAGTTAACAGATGTCCCAGTAGTTTTACAGATATCCCAGTAGGTTAACAGATGTCCCCATAGTTTCACAGATGTACCAGTAGTTTCACATATGTCCCATTAGTTTCACAGATGCCCCCAAAGTTTCACAGATGTCCCAATAGTTTCATAGATGTCCCAATAGATTCACAGATGTCCCAGAAGTTTTACAGATATCCCAGTAGGTTAACAGATGTACCCATAGTTTCACAGATGTCCCAAAAGTTTCACAGATGTCCCAATAGTTTTACAGATGTCTCAGTAGTTTCACATATGTCCCAGTAGTTTTACAGATGTCCCAGTAGTTTCACAGATGTCCCAATAGTTTAACAGATGTCCCAATAGTTTAACAAATGTCCCAGTTGTTTCACAGATGTCCCAATAGTTTCACAGATGTCCCAGTAGTTTTACAGATATCCCAGTAGGTTAACAGATGTCCCCATAGTTTCACAGATGTCCCAATTGTTTAACAGATGTCCCAGTAGTTTCACAGATGTCCCAGTAGGTTAACAGATGTCCCCATAGTTTCACAGATGTCCCAATAGTTTCACAGATGTCCCAGTAGTTTTACAGATATCCCAATAGGTTTACAGATGTCCCCATAGTTTCACAGATGTACCAGTAGTTTCACAGATGTCCCAATAGTTTCACAGATGTCCCAATAGTTTCACAGATGTCCCAATAGTTTCACATATGTCCCATTAGTTTCACAGATGACCCCATAGTTTCACAGATGTCCCAATAGTTTCACAGATGTCCCAATAGTTTCACCTATGTCCCATTTGTTTCACAGATGTCCCCATAGTTTCACAGATGTCTCAATAGTTTCACAGATGTACCAGTAGTTTCATAGATGTCCCAATAGTTTCACAGATGTCCCAATAGTTTCACATATGTCCCAGAAGTTTTACAGACATCCCAGTAGGTTAACAGATGTCCCGATAGTTTCACAGATGTACCAGTAGTTTCACAGATGTCCCAATAGTTTCACATATGTCCCAGTAGTTTTACAGATGTCCCAGTAGTTTCACAGATGTCCCAATAGTTTCACAGATGTCCCAATAGTTTCACAAATGTCCCAATAGTTTAACAAATGTCTCAGTAGTTTTACAGATGTCCCAATAGTTTAACATATGTACCAATAGTTTCACACATGTCCCAATAGTTTCACAGATGTCCCAGGAGTTTCACAGATGTCCCAGTAGTTTAACAGATGTCCCAATAGTTTCACAGATGTCCCAGTAGTTTTACAGATATCCCAGTAGGTTAACAGATGTCCCCATATTTTCACAGATGTCCCAATAGTTTCACAGATGTCCCAGTAGTTTTACAGATGTCCCAGTAGATTAACATATGTCCCATTAGTTTCACAGATGCCCCCATAGTTTCACAGATGTCCCAATAGTTTCACAGATGTCCCAATAGTTTCACAGATGTCCCAATAGATTCACAGATGTCCCAATAGTTTCACAGATGTCCCCATAGTTTCACAGATGTACCAGTAGTTTCACAGATGTCCTAATAAATAGTTTCACAGATGTCCCATTAGTTTCACAGATGTCCCAATAGTTTCACAGATGTCCCCATTGTTTCACAGATGTACCAGTAGTTTCACAGATGTCCCAATAATTTCACAGATGTCCCCATAGTTTCACAAATGTCCCAATAGTTTAACAAATGTCCCATTAGTTTTACAGATGTCCCAGTAGTTTCACACATGTCCCAGTAGTTTCACAGACGCCCCAATAGTTTCACATATGTCCCATTAGTTTTACAGATGTCCCCATAGTTTCACAGATGTCCCAATAGTTTCACAGAAGTCCCAGTAGTTTCACAGATGTCCCAGTAGTTTAAGAGATGTCCCAATAGTTTAACAGATGTCCCAGTAGTTTCACAGATGTCCCAGTAGTTTCACACATGTCCCAGTAGTTTCACAGATGCCCCAATAGTTTCACATATGTCCCATTAGTTTCACAGATGTCCCCATCGTTTCACAGATGTCCCAATAGTTTCACAGATGTACCAGTAGTTTCACAGATGTCCCAAAAGTATGTCCCAATAGTTTCACCCATGTCCCAATAGTTTCACAGATGTCCCAATAGTTTAACAGATGTCCCAATAGTTTCACCCATGTCCCAATAGTTTCACAGATGTCCCAGGAGTTTAACAGATGTCCCAATAGTTTAACAGATGTCCCAGTTGTTTCACAGATGTCCCAATAGTTTCACAAATGTCCCAGTAGTTTTACAGATATCCCAGTAGTTTCACAGATGTCCCAGTAGTTTCACAGACGCCCCAATGGTTTCACATATGTCCCATTAGTTTTACAGATGTCCCCATAGTTTCACAGATGTCCCAGAAGTTTTACAGATATCCCAGTAGTTTTACAGATGTCCCAGTACTTTCACATATGTCCCAGTAGTTTTACAGATGTCCCAGTAGTTTCACAGATGTCCCAATAGTTTAACAGATCTCCTAGTAGTTTAACAGATGTCCCAGTAGTTTCGCAGATGTCCCAGTAGGTTAACAGATGTCCCCATAGTTTCACAGATGTCCCAATAGTTAACAGATGTCCCAGTAGTTTTACAGATATCCCAGTAGGTTAACAGATGTCCCCATAGTTTCACAGATGTACCAGTAGTTTCACATATGTCCCATTAGTTTCACAGATGCCCCCAAAGTTTCACAGATGTCCCAATAGTTTCATAGATGTCCCAATAGATTCACAGATGTCCCAGAAGTTTCACATATGTCCCATTAGTTTCACAGATGACCCCATAGTTTCACAGATGTCCCAATAGTTTCACAGATGTCCCAATAGTTTCACCTATGTCCCATTTGTTTCACAGATGTCCCCATAGTTTCACAGATGTCTCAATAGTTTCACAGATGTACCAGTAGTTTCATAGATGTCCCAATATTTTCACAGATGTCCCAATAGTTTCACATATGTCCCAGAAGTTTTACAGACATCCCAGTAGGTTAACAGATGTCCCGATAGTTTCACAGATGTACCAGTAGTTTCACAGATGTCCCAATAGTTTCACATATGTCCCAGTAGTTTTACAGATGTCCCAGTAGTTTCACAGATGTCCCAATAGTTTCACAGATGTCCCAATAGTTTCACAAATGTCCCAATAGTTTAACAAATGTCTCAGTAGTTTTACAGATGTCCCAGTAGTTTAACAGATGTCCCAATAGTTTCACAGATGTCCCAGTAGTTTTACAGATATCCCAGTAGGTTAACAGATGTCCCCATATTTTCACAGATGTCCCAATAGTTTCACAGATGTCCCAGTAGTTTTACAGATGTCCCAGTAGATTAACATATGTCCCATTAGTTTCACAGATGCCCCCATAGTTTCACAGATGTCCCAATAGTTTCACAGATGTCCCAATAGTTTCACAGATGTCCCAATAGATTCACAGATGTCCCAATAGTTTCACAGATGTCCCCATAGTTTCACAGATGTACCAGTAGTTTCACAGATGTCCTAATAAATAGTTTCACAGATGTCCCATTAGTTTCACAGATGTCCCAATAGTTTCACAGATGTCCCCATTGTTTCACAGATGTACCAGTAGTTTCACAGATGTCCCAATAATTTCACAGATGTCCCCATAGTTTCACAAATGTCCCAATAGTTTAACAAATGTCCCATTAGTTTTACAGATGTCCCAGTAGTTTCACACATGTCCCAGTAGTTTCACAGACGCCCCAATAGTTTCACATATGTCCCATTAGTTTTACAGATGTCCCCATAGTTTCACAGATGTCCCAATAGTTTCACAGAAGTCCCAGTAGTTTCACAGATGTCCCAGTAGTTTAAGAGATGTCCCAATAGTTTAACAGATGTCCCAGTAGTTTCACAGATGTCCCAGTAGTTTCACACATGTCCCAGTAGTTTCACAGATGCCCCAATAGTTTCACATATGTCCCATTAGTTTCACAGATGTCCCCATCGTTTCACAGATGTCCCAATAGTTTCACAGATGTACCAGTAGTTTCACAGATGTCCCAAAAGTATGTCCCAATAGTTTCACCCATGTCCCAATAGTTTCACAGATGTCCCAATAGTTTAACAGATGTCCCAATAGTTTCACCCATGTCCCAATAGTTTCACAGATGTCCCAGGAGTTTAACAGATGTCCCAATAGTTTAACAGATGTCCCAGTTGTTTCACAGATGTCCCAATAGTTTCACAAATGTCCCAGTAGTTTTACAGATATCCCAGTAGTTTCACAGATGTCCCAGTAGTTTCACAGACGCCCCAATGGTTTCACATATGTCCCATTAGTTTTACAGATGTCCCCATAGTTTCACAGATGTCCCAGAAGTTTTACAAATATCCCAGTAGTTTTACAGATGTCCCAGTACTTTCACATATGTCCCAGTAGTTTTACAGATGTCCCAGTAGTTTCACAGATGTCCCAATAGTTTAACAGATCTCCTAGTAGTTTAACAGATGTCCCAGTAGTTTCGCAGATGTCCCAGTAGGTTAACAGATGTCCCCATAGTTTCACAGATGTCCCAATAGTTAACAGATGTCCCAGTAGTTTTACAGATATCCCAGTAGGTTAACAGATGTCCCCATAGTTTCACAGATGTACCAATAGTTTCACATATTCCCATTAGTTTCACAGATGCCCCCAAAGTTTCACAGATGTCCCAATAGTTTCATAGATGTCCCAATAGATTCACAGATGTCCCAGAAGTTTTACAGATATCCCAGTAGGTTAACAGATGTACCCATAGTTTCACAGATGTCCCAAAAGTTTCACAGATGTTCCAATAGTTTTACAGATGTCTCAGTAGTTTCACATATGTCCCAGTAGTTTTACAGATGTCCCAATAGTTTCACAGATGTCCCAATAGTTTAACAGATGTCCCAGTAGTTTAACAGATGTCCCAGTAGTTTTGCAGATGTCCCAGTAGGTTAACAGATGTCCCCATAGTTTCACAGATGTCCCAATAGTTAACAGATGTCCCAGTAGTTTTACAGATATCCCAGTAGGTTAACAGATGTCCCCATAGTTTCACAGATGTACCAGTAGTTTCACAGATGTCCCAATAGTTTCACAGATGTCCCCATAGTTTCACAAATGTCCCAATAGTTTAACAAATGTCCCAGTAGTTTTACAGATGTTCCAGTAGTTTCACACATGTCCCAGTAGTTTCACAGATGCCCCAATAGTTTCACATATGTCCAATTAGTTTTACAGATGTCCCCATAGTTTCACAGATGTCCCAATAGTTTCACAGATGTCCCAATAGTTCACAGATGTACAAGTAGTTTCACAGATGTCCCAATAGTTTCACATATGTCCCATTAGTTTCACAGATGTCCCAATAGTTTCACAGATGTCCCAATAGTTTAACATATGTCCCAGTAGTTCTACAGATGTCCCAGTAGTTTCACAGATGTCCCAATAGTTTAACAGATGTCCCAGTAGTTTAACAGATGTCCCAGTAGTTTCGCAGATGTCCCAGTAGGTTAACAGATGTCCCCATAGTTTCACAGATGTCCCAATAGTTAACAGATGTCCCAGTAGTTTTACAGATATCCCAGTAGGTTAACAGATGTCCCCATAGTTTCACAGATGTACCAGTAGTTTCACAGATGTCCCAATAGTTTCACAGGTGTCCCCATAGTTTCACAAATGTCCCAATAGTTTAACAAATGTCCCAGTAGTTTTACAGATGTCCCAGTAGTTTCACACATGTCCCAGTAGTTTCACAGACGCCCCAATAGTTTCACATATGTCCAATTAGTTTTACAGATGTCCCCATAGTTTCACAGATGTCCCAATAGTTTCACATATGTCCCATTAGTTTCACAGATGTCCCAATAGTTTCACAGATGTCCCAATAGTTTAACAGATGTCCCAGTAGTTTTACAGATGTCCCAGTAGGTTAACAGATGTCCCCATAGTTTCACAGATGTCCCAATAGTTAACAGATGTCCCAGTAGTTTTACAGATATCCCAGTAGGTTAACAGATGTCCCCATAGTTTCACAGATGTACCAGTAGTTTCACAGATGTCCCAATAGTTTCACAGGTGTCCCCATAGTTTCACAAATGTCCCAATAGTTTAACAAATGTCCCAGTAGTTTTACAGATGTCCCAGTAGTTTCACACATGTCCCAGTAGTTTCACAGACGCCCCAATAGTTTCACATATGTCCAATTAGTTTTACAGATGTCCCCATAGTTTCACAGATGTCCCAATAGTTTCACAGATGTCCCAATAGTTTCACAGATGTACAAGTAGTTTCACAGATGTCCCAATAGTTTCACAGATGTCCCAATAGTTAACAGATGTCCCAGTAGTTTTACAGATATCCCAGTAGGTTAACAGATGTCCCCATAGTTTCACAGATGTACCAGTAGTTTCACAGATTTCCCAATAGTTTCACAGGTGTCCCCATAGTTTCACAAATGTCCCAATAGTTTAACAAATGTCCCAGTAGTTTTACAGATGTCCCAGTAGTTTCACACATGTCCCAGTAGTTTCACAGACGCCCCAATAGTTTCACATATGTCCAATTAGTTTTACAGATGTCCCCATAGTTTCACAGATGTCCCAATAGTTTCACATATGTCCCATTAGTTTCACAGATGTCCCAATAGTTTCACAGATGTCCCAATAGTTTAACAGATGTCCCAGTAGTTTTACAGATGTCCCAGTAGGTTAACAGATGTCCCCATAGTTTCACAGATGTCCCAATAGTTAACAGATGTCCCAATAGTTTCACAGATGTCCCAATAGTTTCACAAATGTCCCAATAGTTTAACAAATGTCTCAGTAGTTTTACAGATGTCCCAGTAGTTTAACAGATGTCCCAATAGTTTCACAGATGTCCCAGTAGTTTTACAGATATCCCAGTAGGTTAACAGATGTCCCCATATTTTCACAGATGTCCCAATAGTTTCACAGATGTCCCAGTAGTTTTACAGATGTCCCAGTAGATTAACATATGTCCCATTAGTTTCACAGATGCCCCCATAGTTTCACAGATGTCCCAATAGTTTCACAAATGTCCCAGTAGTTTTACAGATATCCCAGTAGTTTCACAGATGTCCCAGTAGTTTCACAGACGCCCCAATGGTTTCACATATGTCCCATTAGTTTTACAGATGTCCCCATAGTTTCACAGATGTCCCAGAAGTTTTACAAATATCCCAGTAGTTTTACAGATGTCCCAGTACTTTCACATATGTCCCAGTAGTTTTACAGATGTCCCAGTAGTTTCACAGATGTCCCAATAGTTTAACAGATCTCCTAGTAGTTTAACAGATGTCCCAGTAGTTTCGCAGATGTCCCAGTAGGTTAACAGATGTCCCCATAGTTTCACAGATGTCCCAATAGTTAACAGATGTCCCAGTAGTTTTACAGATATCCCAGTAGGTTAACAGATGTCCCCATAGTTTCACAGATGTACCAATAGTTTCACATATTCCCATTAGTTTCACAGATGCCCCCAAAGTTTCACAGATGTCCCAATAGTTTCATAGATGTCCCAATAGATTCACAGATGTCCCAGAAGTTTTACAGATATCCCAGTAGGTTAACAGATGTACCCATAGTTTCACAGATGTCCCAAAAGTTTCACAGATGTTCCAATAGTTTTACAGATGTCTCAGTAGTTTCACATATGTCCCAGTAGTTTTACAGATGTCCCAATAGTTTCACAGATGTCCCAAAAGTTTAACAGATGTCCCAGTAGTTTAACAGATGTCCCAGTAGTTTTGCAGATGTCCCAGTAGGTTAACAGATGTCCCCATAGTTTCACAGATGTCCCAATAGTTAACAGATGTCCCAGTAGTTTTACAGATATCCCAGTAGGTTAACAGATGTCCCCATAGTTTCACAGATGTACCAGTAGTTTCACAGATGTCCCAATAGTTTCACAGATGTCCCCATAGTTTCACAAATGTCCCAATAGTTTAACAAATGTCCCAGTAGTTTTACAGATGTTCCAGTAGTTTCACACATGTCCCAGTAGTTTCACAGATGCCCCAATAGTTTCACATATGTCCAATTAGTTTTACAGATGTCCCCATAGTTTCACAGATGTCCCAATAGTTTCACAGATGTCCCAATAGTTCACAGATGTACAAGTAGTTTCACAGATGTCCCAATAGTTTCACATATGTCCCATTAGTTTCACAGATGTCCCAATAGTTTCACAGATGTCCCAATAGTTTAACATATGTCCCAGTAGTTCTACAGATGTCCCAGTAGTTTCACAGATGTCCCAATAGTTTAACAGATGTCCCAGTAGTTTAACAGATGTCCCAGTAGTTTCGCAGATGTCCCAGTAGGTTAACAGATGTCCCCATAGTTTCACAGATGTCCCAATAGTTAACAGATGTCCCAGTAGTTTTACAGATATCCCAGTAGGTTAACAGATGTCCCCATAGTTTCACAGATGTACCAGTAGTTTCACAGATGTCCCAATAGTTTCACAGGTGTCCCCATAGTTTCACAAATGTCCCAATAGTTTAACAAATGTCCCAGTAGTTTTACAGATGTCCCAGTAGTTTCACACATGTCCCAGTAGTTTCACAGACGCCCCAATAGTTTCACATATGTCCAATTAGTTTTACAGATGTCCCCATAGTTTCACAGATGTCCCAATAGTTTCACATATGTCCCATTAGTTTCACAGATGTCCCAATAGTTTCACAGATGTCCCAATAGTTTAACAGATGTCCCAGTAGTTTTACAGATGTCCCAGTAGGTTAACAGATGTCCCCATAGTTTCACAGATGTCCCAATAGTTAACAGATGTCCCAGTAGTTTTACAGATATCCCAGTAGGTTAACAGATGTCCCCATAGTTTCACAGATGTACCAGTAGTTTCACAGATGTCCCAATAGTTTCACAGGTGTCCCCATAGTTTCACAAATGTCCCAATAGTTTAACAAATGTCCCAGTAGTTTTACAGATGTCCCAGTAGTTTCACACATGTCCCAGTAGTTTCACAGACGCCCCAATAGTTTCACATATGTCCAATTAGTTTTACAGATGTCCCCATAGTTTCACAGATGTCCCAATAGTTTCACAGATGTCCCAATAGTTTCACAGATGTACAAGTAGTTTCACAGATGTCCCAATAGTTTCACAGATGTCCCAATAGTTAACAGATGTCCCAGTAGTTTTACAGATATCCCAGTAGGTTAACAGATGTCCCCATAGTTTCACAGATGTACCAGTAGTTTCACAGATTTCCCAATAGTTTCACAGGTGTCCCCATAGTTTCACAAATGTCCCAATAGTTTAACAAATGTCCCAGTAGTTTTACAGATGTCCCAGTAGTTTCACACATGTCCCAGTAGTTTCACAGACGCCCCAATAGTTTCACATATGTCCAATTAGTTTTACAGATGTCCCCATAGTTTCACAGATGTCCCAATAGTTTCACATATGTCCCATTAGTTTCACAGATGTCCCAATAGTTTCACAGATGTCCCAATAGTTTAACAGATGTCCCAGTAGTTTTACAGATGTCCCAGTAGGTTAACAGATGTCCCCATAGTTTCACAGATGTCCCAATAGTTAACAGATGTCCCAATAGTTTCACAGATGTCCCAATAGTTTCACAAATGTCCCAATAGTTTAACAAATGTCTCAGTAGTTTTACAGATGTCCCAGTAGTTTAACAGATGTCCCAATAGTTTCACAGATGTCCCAGTAGTTTTACAGATATCCCAGTAGGTTAACAGATGTCCCCATATTTTCACAGATGTCCCAATAGTTTCACAGATGTCCCAGTAGTTTTACAGATGTCCCAGTAGATTAACATATGTCCCATTAGTTTCACAGATGCCCCCATAGTTTCACAGATGTCCCAATAGTTTCACAAATGTCCCAGTAGTTTTACAGATATCCCAGTAGTTTCACAGATGTCCCAGTAGTTTCACAGACGCCCCAATGGTTTCACATATGTCCCATTAGTTTTACAGATGTCCCCATAGTTTCACAGATGTCCCAGAAGTTTTACAAATATCCCAGTAGTTTTACAGATGTCCCAGTACTTTCACATATGTCCCAGTAGTTTTACAGATGTCCCAGTAGTTTCACAGATGTCCCAATAGTTTAACAGATCTCCTAGTAGTTTAACAGATGTCCCAGTAGTTTCGCAGATGTCCCAGTAGGTTAACAGATGTCCCCATAGTTTCACAGATGTCCCAATAGTTAACAGATGTCCCAGTAGTTTTACAGATATCCCAGTAGGTTAACAGATGTCCCCATAGTTTCACAGATGTACCAATAGTTTCACATATTCCCATTAGTTTCACAGATGCCCCCAAAGTTTCACAGATGTCCCAATAGTTTCATAGATGTCCCAATAGATTCACAGATGTCCCAGAAGTTTTACAGATATCCCAGTAGGTTAACAGATGTACCCATAGTTTCACAGATGTCCCAAAAGTTTCACAGATGTTCCAATAGTTTTACAGATGTCTCAGTAGTTTCACATATGTCCCAGTAGTTTTACAGATGTCCCAATAGTTTCACAGATGTCCCAATAGTTTAACAGATGTCCCAGTAGTTTAACAGATGTCCCAGTAGTTTTGCAGATGTCCCAGTAGGTTAACAGATGTCCCCATAGTTTCACAGATGTCCCAATAGTTAACAGATGTCCCAGTAGTTTTACAGATATCCCAGTAGGTTAACAGATGTCCCCATAGTTTCACAGATGTACCAGTAGTTTCACAGATGTCCCAATAGTTTCACAGATGTCCCCATAGTTTCACAAATGTCCCAATAGTTTAACAAATGTCCCAGTAGTTTTACAGATGTTCCAGTAGTTTCACACATGTCCCAGTAGTTTCACAGATGCCCCAATAGTTTCACATATGTCCAATTAGTTTTACAGATGTCCCCATAGTTTCACAGATGTCCCAATAGTTTCACAGATGTCCCAATAGTTCACAGATGTACAAGTAGTTTCACAGATGTCCCAATAGTTTCACATATGTCCCATTAGTTTCACAGATGTCCCAATAGTTTCACAGATGTCCCAATAGTTTAACATATGTCCCAGTAGTTCTACAGATGTCCCAGTAGTTTCACAGATGTCCCAATAGTTTAACAGATGTCCCAGTAGTTTAACAGATGTCCCAGTAGTTTCGCAGATGTCCCAGTAGGTTAACAGATGTCCCCATAGTTTCACAGATGTCCCAATAGTTAACAGATGTCCCAGTAGTTTTACAGATATCCCAGTAGGTTAACAGATGTCCCCATAGTTTCACAGATGTACCAGTAGTTTCACAGATGTCCCAATAGTTTCACAGGTGTCCCCATAGTTTCACAAATGTCCCAATAGTTTAACAAATGTCCCAGTAGTTTTACAGATGTCCCAGTAGTTTCACACATGTCCCAGTAGTTTCACAGACGCCCCAATAGTTTCACATATGTCCAATTAGTTTTACAGATGTCCCCATAGTTTCACAGATGTCCCAATAGTTTCACATATGTCCCATTAGTTTCACAGATGTCCCAATAGTTTCACAGATGTCCCAATAGTTTAACAGATGTCCCAGTAGTTTTACAGATGTCCCAGTAGGTTAACAGATGTCCCCATAGTTTCACAGATGTCCCAATAGTTAACAGATGTCCCAGTAGTTTTACAGATATCCCAGTAGGTTAACAGATGTCCCCATAGTTTCACAGATGTACCAGTAGTTTCACAGATGTCCCAATAGTTTCACAGGTGTCCCCATAGTTTCACAAATGTCCCAATAGTTTAACAAATGTCCCAGTAGTTTTACAGATGTCCCAGTAGTTTCACACATGTCCCAGTAGTTTCACAGACGCCCCAATAGTTTCACATATGTCCAATTAGTTTTACAGATGTCCCCATAGTTTCACAGATGTCCCAATAGTTTCACAGATGTCCCAATAGTTTCACAGATGTACAAGTAGTTTCACAGATGTCCCAATAGTTTCACAGATGTCCCAATAGTTAACAGATGTCCCAGTAGTTTTACAGATATCCCAGTAGGTTAACAGATGTCCCCATAGTTTCACAGATGTACCAGTAGTTTCACAGATTTCCCAATAGTTTCACAGGTGTCCCCATAGTTTCACAAATGTCCCAATAGTTTAACAAATGTCCCAGTAGTTTTACAGATGTCCCAGTAGTTTCACACATGTCCCAGTAGTTTCACAGACGCCCCAATAGTTTCACATATGTCCAATTAGTTTTACAGATGTCCCCATAGTTTCACAGATGTCCCAATAGTTTCACATATGTCCCATTAGTTTCACAGATGTCCCAATAGTTTCACAGATGTCCCAATAGTTTAACAGATGTCCCAGTAGTTTTACAGATGTCCCAGTAGGTTAACAGATGTCCCCATAGTTTCACAGATGTCCCAATAGTTAACAGATGTCCCAATAGTTTCACAGATGTCCCAATAGTTTCACAAATGTCCCAATAGTTTAACAAATGTCTCAGTAGTTTTACAGATGTCCCAGTAGTTTAACAGATGTCCCAATAGTTTCACAGATGTCCCAGTAGTTTTACAGATATCCCAGTAGGTTAACAGATGTCCCCATATTTTCACAGATGTCCCAATAGTTTCACAGATGTCCCAGTAGTTTTACAGATGTCCCAGTAGATTAACATATGTCCCATTAGTTTCACAGATGCCCCCATAGTTTCACAGATGTCCCAATAGTTTCACAGATGTCCCAATAGTTTCACAGATGTCCCAATAGATTCACAGATGTCCCAATAGTTTCACAGATGTCCCCATAGTTTCACAGATGTACCAGTAGTTTCACAGATGTCCTAATAAATAGTTTCACAGATGTCCCATTAGTTTCACAGATGTCCCAATAGTTTCACAGATGTCCCCATTGTTTCACAGATGTACCAGTAGTTTCACAGATGTCCCAATAATTTCACAGATGTCCCCATAGTTTCACAAATGTCCCAATAGTTTAACAAATGTCCCATTAGTTTTACAGATGTCCCAGTAGTTTCACACATGTCCCAGTAGTTTCACAGACGCCCCAATAGTTTCACATATGTCCCATTAGTTTTACAGATGTCCCCATAGTTTCACAGATGTCCCAATAGTTTCACAGAAGTCCCAGTAGTTTCACAGATGTCCCAGTAGTTTAAGAGATGTCCCAATAGTTTAACAGATGTCCCAGTAGTTTCACAGATGTCCCAGTAGTTTCACACATGTCCCAGTAGTTTCACAGATGCCCCAATAGTTTCACATATGTCCCATTAGTTTCACAGATGTCCCCATCGTTTCACAGATGTCCCAATAGTTTCACAGATGTACCAGTAGTTTCACAGATGTCCCAAAAGTATGTCCCAATAGTTTCACCCATGTCCCAATAGTTTCACAGATGTCCCAATAGTTTAACAGATGTCCCAATAGTTTCACCCATGTCCCAATAGTTTCACAGATGTCCCAGGAGTTTAACAGATGTCCCAATAGTTTAACAGATGTCCCAGTTGTTTCACAGATGTCCCAATAGTTTCACAAATGTCCCAGTAGTTTTACAGATATCCCAGTAGTTTCACAGATGTCCCAGTAGTTTCACAGACGCCCCAATGGTTTCACATATGTCCCATTAGTTTTACAGATGTCCCCATAGTTTCACAGATGTCCCAGAAGTTTTACAAATATCCCAGTAGTTTTACAGATGTCCCAGTACTTTCACATATGTCCCAGTAGTTTTACAGATGTCCCAGTAGTTTCACAGATGTCCCAATAGTTTAACAGATCTCCTAGTAGTTTAACAGATGTCCCAGTAGTTTCGCAGATGTCCCAGTAGGTTAACAGATGTCCCCATAGTTTCACAGATGTCCCAATAGTTAACAGATGTCCCAGTAGTTTTACAGATATCCCAGTAGGTTAACAGATGTCCCCATAGTTTCACAGATGTACCAATAGTTTCACATATTCCCATTAGTTTCACAGATGCCCCCAAAGTTTCACAGATGTCCCAATAGTTTCATAGATGTCCCAATAGATTCACAGATGTCCCAGAAGTTTTACAGATATCCCAGTAGGTTAACAGATGTACCCATAGTTTCACAGATGTCCCAAAAGTTTCACAGATGTTCCAATAGTTTTACAGATGTCTCAGTAGTTTCACATATGTCCCAGTAGTTTTACAGATGTCCCAATAGTTTCACAGATGTCCCAATAGTTTAACAGATGTCCCAGTAGTTTAACAGATGTCCCAGTAGTTTTGCAGATGTCCCAGTAGGTTAACAGATGTCCCCATAGTTTCACAGATGTCCCAATAGTTAACAGATGTCCCAGTAGTTTTACAGATATCCCAGTAGGTTAACAGATGTCCCCATAGTTTCACAGATGTACCAGTAGTTTCACAGATGTCCCAATAGTTTCACAGATGTCCCCATAGTTTCACAAATGTCCCAATAGTTTAACAAATGTCCCAGTAGTTTTACAGATGTTCCAGTAGTTTCACACATGTCCCAGTAGTTTCACAGATGCCCCAATAGTTTCACATATGTCCAATTAGTTTTACAGATGTCCCCATAGTTTCACAGATGTCCCAATAGTTTCACAGATGTCCCAATAGTTCACAGATGTACAAGTAGTTTCACAGATGTCCCAATAGTTTCACATATGTCCCATTAGTTTCACAGATGTCCCAATAGTTTCACAGATGTCCCAATAGTTTAACATATGTCCCAGTAGTTCTACAGATGTCCCAGTAGTTTCACAGATGTCCCAATAGTTTAACAGATGTCCCAGTAGTTTAACAGATGTCCCAGTAGTTTCGCAGATGTCCCAGTAGGTTAACAGATGTCCCCATAGTTTCACAGATGTCCCAATAGTTAACAGATGTCCCAGTAGTTTTACAGATATCCCAGTAGGTTAACAGATGTCCCCATAGTTTCACAGATGTACCAGTAGTTTCACAGATGTCCCAATAGTTTCACAGGTGTCCCCATAGTTTCACAAATGTCCCAATAGTTTAACAAATGTCCCAGTAGTTTTACAGATGTCCCAGTAGTTTCACACATGTCCCAGTAGTTTCACAGACGCCCCAATAGTTTCACATATGTCCAATTAGTTTTACAGATGTCCCCATAGTTTCACAGATGTCCCAATAGTTTCACATATGTCCCATTAGTTTCACAGATGTCCCAATAGTTTCACAGATGTCCCAATAGTTTAACAGATGTCCCAGTAGTTTTACAGATGTCCCAGTAGGTTAACAGATGTCCCCATAGTTTCACAGATGTCCCAATAGTTAACAGATGTCCCAGTAGTTTTACAGATATCCCAGTAGGTTAACAGATGTCCCCATAGTTTCACAGATGTACCAGTAGTTTCACAGATGTCCCAATAGTTTCACAGGTGTCCCCATAGTTTCACAAATGTCCCAATAGTTTAACAAATGTCCCAGTAGTTTTACAGATGTCCCAGTAGTTTCACACATGTCCCAGTAGTTTCACAGACGCCCCAATAGTTTCACATATGTCCAATTAGTTTTACAGATGTCCCCATAGTTTCACAGATGTCCCAATAGTTTCACAGATGTCCCAATAGTTTCACAGATGTACAAGTAGTTTCACAGATGTCCCAATAGTTTCACAGATGTCCCAATAGTTAACAGATGTCCCAGTAGTTTTACAGATATCCCAGTAGGTTAACAGATGTCCCCATAGTTTCACAGATGTACCAGTAGTTTCACAGATTTCCCAATAGTTTCACAGGTGTCCCCATAGTTTCACAAATGTCCCAATAGTTTAACAAATGTCCCAGTAGTTTTACAGATGTCCCAGTAGTTTCACACATGTCCCAGTAGTTTCACAGACGCCCCAATAGTTTCACATATGTCCAATTAGTTTTACAGATGTCCCCATAGTTTCACAGATGTCCCAATAGTTTCACATATGTCCCATTAGTTTCACAGATGTCCCAATAGTTTCACAGATGTCCCAATAGTTTAACAGATGTCCCAGTAGTTTTACAGATGTCCCAGTAGGTTAACAGATGTCCCCATAGTTTCACAGATGTCCCAATAGTTAACAGATGTCCCAGTAGTTTTACAGATATCCCAGTAGGTTAACAGATGTCCCCATAGTTTCACAGATGTACCAGTAGTTTTACAGATGTCCCAATAGTTTCACAGGTGTCCCCATAGTTTCACAAATGTCCCAATAGTTTAACAAATGTCCCAGTAGTTTTACAGATGTCCCAGTAGTTTCACACATGTCCCAGTAGTTTCACAGACGCCCCAATAGTTTCACATATGTCCAATTAGTTTTACAGATGTCCCCATAGTTTCACAGATGTCCCAATAGTTTCACATATGTCCCATTAGTTTCACAGATGTCCCAATAGTTTCACAGATGTCCCAATAGTTTAACAGATGTCCCAGTAGTTTTACAGATGTTCCAGTAGGTTAACAGATGTCCCCATAGTTTCACAGATGTCCCAATAGTTAACAGATGTCCCAGTAGTTTTACAGATATCCCAGTAGGTTAACAGATGTCCCCATAGTTTCACAGATGTACCAGTAGTTTCACAGATGTCCCAATAGTTTCACAGGTGTCGCCATAGTTTCACAAATGTCCCAATAGTTTAACAAATGTCCCAGTAGTTTTACAGATGTCCCAGTAGTTTCACACATGTCCCAGTAGTTTCACAGACGCCCCAATAGTTTCACATATGTCCAATTAGTTTTACAGATGTCCCCATAGTTTCACAGATGTCCCAATAGTTTCACATATGTCCCATTAGTTTCACAGATGTCCCAATAGTTTCACAGATGTCCCAATAGTTTAACAGATGTCCCAGTAGTTTTACAGATGTCCCAGTAGGTTAACAGATGTCCCCATAGTTTCACAGATGTCCCAATAGTTAACAGATGTCCCAGTAGTTTTACAGATATCCCAGTAGGTTAACAGATGTCCCCATAGTTTCACAGATGTACCAGTAGTTTCACAGATGTCCCAATAGTTTCACAGGTGTCCCCATAGTTTCACAAATGTCCCAATAGTTTAACAAATGTCCCAGTAGTTTTACAGATGTCCCAGTAGTTTCACACATGTCCCAGTAGTTTCACAGACGCCCCAATAGTTTCACATATGTCCAATTAGTTTTACAGATGTCCCCATAGTTTCACAGATGTCCCAATAGTTTCACAGATGTCCCAGTAGTTTCGCAGATGTCCCAGTAGGTTAACAGATGTCCCCATAGTTTCACAGATGTCCCAATAGTTAACAGATCTCCCAGTAGTTTTACAGATATCCCAGTAGGTTAACAGATGTCCCCATAGTTTCACAGATGTCCCAGTAGTTTTACAGATGTCCCAGTAGTTGCACACATGTCCCAGTAGTTTCACAGACGCCCCAATAGTTTCACATATGTCCAATTAGTTTTACAGATGTCCCCATAGTTTCACAGATGTCCCAATAGTTTCACAGATGTCCCAATAGTTTCACAGATGTACAAGTAGTTTCACAGATGTCCCAATAGTTTCACATATGTCCCATTAGTTTCATAGATGTCCCAATAGTTTCACAGATGTCCCAATAGTTTAACAGATGTCCCAGTAGTTTTACAGATGTCCCAGTAGGTTAACAGATGTCCCCATAGTTTCACAGATGTCCCAATAGTTAACAGATGTCCCAGTAGTTTTACAGATATCCCAGTAGGTTAACAGATGTCCCCATAGTTTCACAGATGTACCAGTAGTTTCACAGATGTCCCAATAGTTTCACAGGTGTCCCCATAGTTTCACAAATGTCCCAATAGTTTAACAAATGTCCCAGTAGTTTTACAGATGTCCCAGTAGTTTCACACATGTCCCAGTAGTTTCACAGACGCCCCAATAGTTTCACATATGTCCAATTAGTTTTACAGATGTCCCCATAGTTTCACAGATGTCCCAATAGTTTCACAGATGTCCCAATAGTTTCACAGATGTACAAGTAGTTTCACAGATGTCCCAATAGTTTCACATATGTCCCATTAGTTTCACAGATGTCCCAATAGTTTCACAGATGTCCCAATAGTTTAACAGATGTCCCAGTAGTTTTACAGATGTCCCAGTAGTTTCACACATGTCCCAGTAGTTTCACAGATGCCCAAATAGTTTCACATATGTCCCATTAGTTTCACAGATGTCCCCATCGTTTCACAGATGTCCCAATAGTTTCACAGATGTACCAGTAGTTTCACAGATGTCCCAATAGTTTACCAGATGTCCCAATAGTTTCACCCATGTCCCAATAGTTTCACAGATGTCCCAATAGTTTAACAGATGTCCCAATAGTTTCACCCATGTCCCAATAGAATCACAGATGTCCCAGGAGTTTAACAGATGTCCCAATAGTTTAACAGATGTCCCAGTTGTTTCACAGATGTCCCAATAGTTTCACAGATGTCCCAGTAGTTTTACAGATATCCCAGTAGGTTAACAGATGTCCCCATAGTTTCACAGATGTCCCAATAGTTTAACAGATGTCCCAGTAGTTTAACAGATGTCCCAGTAGTTTCACAGATGTCCCAGTAGGTTAACAGATGTCCCCATAGTTTCACAGATGTCCCAATAGTTTCACAGATGTCCCAGTAGTTTTACAGATATCCCAATAGGTTTACAGATGTCCCCATAGTTTCACAGATGTACCAGTAGTTTCACAGATGTCCCAATAGTTTCACAGATGTCCCAATAGTTTCACAGATGTCCCAATAGTTTCACATATGTCCCATTAGTTTCACAGATGACCCCATAGTTTCACAGATGTCCCAATAGTTTCACAGATGTCCCAATAGTTTCACCTATGTCCCATTTGTTTCACAGATGTCCCCATAGTTTCACAGATGTCCCAATAGTTTCACAGATGTACCAGTAGTTTCATAGATGTCCCAATAGTTTCACAGATGTCCCAATAGTTTCACATATGTCCCAGAAGTTTTAGAGACATCCCAGTAGGTTAACAGATGTCCCGATAGTTTCACAGATGTACCAGTAGTTTCACAGATGTCCCAATAGTTTCACATATGTCCCAGTAGTTTTACAGATGTCCCAGTAGTTTCACAGATGTCCCAATAGTTTCACAGATGTCCCCATAGTTTCACAAATGTCCCAATAGTTTAACAAATGTCTCAGTAGTTTTACAGATGTCCCAATAGTTTAACAGATGTACCAATAGTTTCACACATGTCCCAATAGTTTCACAGATGTCCCAGGAGTTTCACAGATGTCCCAGTAGTTTAACAGATGTCCCAATAGTTTCACAGATGTCCCAGTAGTTTTACAGATATCCCAGTAGGTTAACAGATGTCCCCATATTTTCACAGATGTCCCAATAGTTTCACAGATGTCCCAGTAGTTTTACAGATGTCCCAGTAGATTAACATATGTCCCATTAGTTTCACAGATGCCCCCATAGTTTCACAGATGTCCCAATAGTTTCACAGATGTCCCAATAGTTTCACAGATGTCCCAATAGATTCACAGATGTCCCAATAGTTTCACAGATGTCCCCATAGTTTCACAGATGTACCAGTAGTTTCACAGATGTCCCAATAGTTTCACAGATGTCCCATTAGTTTCACAGATGTCCCAATAGTTTCACAGATGTCCCAATAGTTTAACAGATGTCCCAGTAGTTTTACAGATGTCCCAGTAGTTTCACACATGTCCCAGTAGTTTCACAGATGCCCCAATAGTTTCACATATGTCCCATTAGTTTCACAGATGTCCCCATCGTTTCACAGATGTCCCAATAGTTTCACAGATGTACCAGTAGTTTCACAGATGTCCCAATAGTTTAACAGATGTCCCAATAGTTTCACCCATGTCCCAATAGTTTCACAGATGTCCCAATAGTTTAACAGATGTCCCAATAGTTTCAGCCATGTCCCAATAGAATCACAGATGTCCCAGGAGTTTAACAGATGTCCCAATAGTTTAACAGATGTCCCAGTTGTTTCACAGATGTCCCAATAGTTTCACAGATGTCTCAGTAGTTTTACAGATATCCCAGTAGGTTAACAGATGTCCCCATAGTTTCACAGATGTCCCAATAGTTTAACAGATGTCCCAGTAGTTTAACAGATGTCCCAGTAGTTTCACAGATGTCCCAGTAGGTTAACAGAAGTCCCCATAGTTTCACAGATGTCCCAATAGTTTCACAGATGTCCCAGTAGTTTTACAGATGTCCCAATAGTTTCACAGATGTCCCAATAGTTTCACCTATGTCCCATTTGTTTCACAGATGTCCCCATAGTTTCACAGATGCCTCAATAGTTTCACAGATGTACCAGTAGTTTCATAGATGTCCCAATAGTTTCACAGATGTCCCAATAGTTTCACATATGTCCCAGAAGTTTTACAGACATCCCAGTAGGTTAACAGATGTCCCGATAGTTTCACAGATGTACCAGTAGTTTCACAGATGTCCCAATAGTTTCACATATGTCCCAGTAGTTTTACAGATGTCCCAGTAGTTTCACAGATTTCCCAATAGTTTCACAGATGTCCCAATAGTTTCACAAATGTCCCAATAGTTTAACAAATGTCTCAGTAGTTTTACAGATGTCCCAATAGTTTAACAGATGTACCAATAGTTTCACACATGTCCCAATAGTTTCACAGATGTCCCAGGAGTTTCACAGATGTCCCAGTAGTTTAACAGATGTCCCAATAGTTTCACAGATGTCCCAGTAGTTTTACAGATATCCCAGTAGGTTAACAGATGTCCCCATATTTTCACAGATGTCCCAATAGTTTCACAGATGTCCCAGTAGTTTTACAGATGTCCCAGTAGATTAACATATGTCCCATTAGTTTCACAGATGCCCCCATAGTTTCACAGATGTCCCAATAGTTTCACAGATGTCCCAATAGTTTCACAGATGTCCCAATAGATTCACAGATGTCCCAATAGTTTCACAGATGTCCCCATAGTTTCACAGATGTACCAGTAGTTTCACAGATGTCCCAATAGTTTCACAGATGTCCCATTAGTTTCACAGATGTCCCAATAGTTTCACAGATGTCCCCATAGTTTCACAGATGTACCAGTAGTTTCACAGATGTCCCAATAATTTCACAGATGTCCCCATAGTTTCACAAATGTCCCAATAGTTTAACAAATGTCCCATTAGTTTTACAGATGTCCCAGTAGTTTCACACATGTCCCAGTAGTTTCACAGATGCCCCAATAGTTTCACATATGTCCCATTAGTTTTACAGATGTCCCCATAGTTTCACAGATGTCCCAATAGTTTCACAGATGTCCCAGTAGTTTCACAGATGTCCCAGTAGTTTAAGAGATGTCCCAATAGTTTAACAGATGTCCCAGTAGTTTCACAGATGTCCCAGTAGTTTCACACATGTCCCAGTAGTTTCACAGATGCCCCAATAGTTTCACATATGTCCCATTAGTTTCACAGATGTCCCCATCGTTTCACAGATGTCCCAATAGTTTCACAGATGTACCAGTAGTTTCACAGATGTCCCAAAAGTATGTCCCAATAGTTTCACCCATGTCCCAATAGTTTCACAGATGTCCCAATAGTTTAACAGATGTCCCAATAGTTTCACCCATGTCCCAATAGTTTCACAGATGTCCCAGGAGTTTAACAGATGTCCCAATAGTTTAACAGATGTCCCAGTTGTTTCACAGATGTCCCAATAGTTTCACAAATGTCCCAGTAGTTTTACAGATATCCCAGTAGTTTCACACATGTCCCAGTAGTTTCACAGATGCCCCAATGGTTTCACATATGTCCCATTAGTTTTACAGATGT
The DNA here is from genome assembly GCF_048934315.1 of Petromyzon marinus. Classification (NCBI taxonomy): domain Eukaryota; kingdom Metazoa; phylum Chordata; class Hyperoartia; order Petromyzontiformes; family Petromyzontidae; genus Petromyzon; species Petromyzon marinus. Next base: position 195,321 of record NC_133700.1, on the reverse strand, counting down.
CCCCATAGTTTCACAGATGTCCCAGAAGTTTTACAGATATCCCAGTAGGTTAACAGATGTACCCATAGTTTCACAGATGTCCCAAAAGTTTCACAGATGTCCCAATAGTTTTACAGATGTCCCAGTACTTTCACATATGTCCCAGTAGTTTTACAGATGTCCCAGTAGTTTCACAGATGTCCCAATAGTTTAACAGATCTCCCAGTAGTTTAACAGATGTCCCAGTAGTTTCGCAGATGTCCCAGTAGGTTAACAGATGTCCCCATAGTTTCACAGATGTCCCAATAGTTAACAGATGTCCCAGTAGTTTTACAGATATCCCAGTAGGTTAACAGATATCCCCATAGTTTCACAGATGTACCAGTAGTTTCACATATGTCCCATTAGTTTCACAGATGCCCCCAAAGTTTCACAGATGTCCCAATAGTTTCATAGATGTCCCAATAGATTCACAGATGTCCCAGAAGTTTTACAGATATCCCAGTAGGTTAACAGATGTACCCATAGTTTCACAGATGTCCCAAAAGTTTCACAGATGTCCCAATAGTTTTACAGATGTCTCAGTAGTTTCACATATGTCCCAGTAGTTTTACAGATGTCCCAGTAGTTTCACAGATGTCCCAATAGTTTAACAGATGTCCCAGTAGTTTAACAGATGTCCCAGTAGTTTCGCAGATGTCCCAGTAGGTTAACAGATGTCCCCATAGTTTCACAGATGTCCCAATAGTTAACAGATGTCCCAGTAGTTTTACAGATATCCCAGTAGGTTAACAGATGTCCCCATAGCTTCACAGATGTACCAGTAGTTTCACAGATGTCCCAATAGTTTCACAGATGTCCCCATAGTTTCACAAATGTCCCAATAGTTTAACAAATGTCCCAGTAGTTTTACAGATGTCCCAGTAGTTTCACACATGTCCCAGTAGTTTCACAGACGCCCCAATAGTTTCACATATGTCCCATTAGTTTCACAGATGCCCCCAAAGTTTCACAGATGTCCCAATAATTTCATAGATGTCCCAATAGATTTTTTACAGATGTCTCAGTAGTTTCACATATGTCCCAGTAGTTTTACAGATGTCCCAGTAGTTTCACAGATGTCCCAATAGTTTCACAGATGTCCCAATAGTTTAACAGATGTCCCAGTAGTTTTACAGATGTCCCAGTAGTTTCACACATGTCCCAGTAGTTTCACAGATGCCCAAATAGTTTCACATATGTCCCATTAGTTTCACAGATGTCCCCATCGTTTCACAGATGTCCCAATAGTTTCACAGATGTACCAGTAGTTTTACAGATGTCCCAATAGTTTACCAGATGTCCCAATAGTTTCACCCATGTCCCAATAGTTTCACAGATGTCCCAATAGTTTAACAGATGTCCCAATAGTTTCACCCATGTCCCAATAGAATCACAGATGTCCCAGGAGTTTAACAGATGTCCCAATAGTTTAACAGATGTCCCAGTTGTTTCACAGATGTCCCAATAGTTTCACAGATGTCCCAGTAGTTTTACAGATATCCCAGTAGGTTAACAGATGTCCCCATAGATTAACATATGTCCCAATAGTTTAACAGATGTCCCAGTAGTTTAACAGATGTCCCAGTTATTTCACAGATGTCCCAGTAGGTTAACAGATGTCCCCATAGTTTCACAGATGTCCCAATAGTTTCACAGATGTCCCAGTAGTTTTACAGATATCCCAATAGGTTTACAGATGTCCCCATAGTTTCACAGATGTACCAGTAGTTTCACAGATGTCCCAATAGTTTCACAGATGTCCCAATAGTTTCACAGATGTCCCCATAGTTTCACAGATGTACCAGTAGTTTCACAGATGTCCCATTAATTTCACAGATGTCCCCATAGTTTCACAAATGTCCCAATAGTTTAACAAATGTCCCATTAGTTTTACAGATGTCCCAGTAGTTTCACACATGTCCCAGTAGTTTCACAGACGCCCCAATAGTTTCACATATGTCCCATTAGTTTTACAGATGTCCCCATAGTTTCACAGATGTCCCAATAGTTTCACAGATGTCCCAGTAGTTTCACAGATGTCCCAGTAGTTTAAGAGATGTCCCAATAGTTTAACAGATGTCCCAGTAGTTTCACAGATGTCCCAGTAGTTTCACACATGTCCCAGTAGTTTCACAGATGCCCCAATAGTTTCACATATGTCCCATTAGTTTCACAGATGTCCCCATCGTTTCACAGATGTCCCAATAGTTTCACAGATGTACCAGTAGTTTCACAGATGTCCCAAAAGTATGTCCCAGTAGTTTCACAGATGTCCCAATAGTTTAACAGATGTCCAAGTAGTTTAACAGATGTCCCAGTAGTTTCGCAGATGTCCCAGTAGGTTAACAGATGTCCCCATAGTTTCACAGATGTCCCAATAGTTAACAGATGTCCCAGTAGTTTTACAGATATCCCAGTAGGTTAACAGATGTCCCCATAGTTTCACAGATGTACCAGTAGTTTCACAGATGTCCCAATAGTTTCACAGGTGTCCCCATAGTTTCACAAATGTCCCAATAGTTTAACAAATGTCCCAGTAGTTTTACAGATGTCCCAGTAGTTTCACACATGTCCCAGTAGTTTCACAGACGCCCCAATAGTTTCACATATGTCCAATTAGTTTTACAGATGTCCCCATAGTTTCACAGATGTCCCAATAGTTTCACATATGTCCCATTAGTTTCACAGATGTCCCAATAGTTTCACAGATGTCCCAATAGTTTAACAGATGTCCCAGTAGTTTTACAGATGTCCCAGTAGGTTAACAGATGTCCCCATAGTTTCACAGATGTCCCAATAGTTAACAGATGTCCCAGTAGTTTTACAGATATCCCAGTAGGTTAACAGATGTCCCCATAGTTTCACAGATGTACCAGTAGTTTCACAGATGTCCCAATAGTTTCACAGGTGTCCCCATAGTTTCACAAATGTCCCAATAGTTTAACAAATGTCCCAGTAGTTTTACAGATGTCCCAGTAGTTTCACACATGTCCCAGTAGTTTCACAGACGCCCCAATAGTTTCACATATGTCCAATTAGTTTTACAGATGTCCCCATAGTTTCACAGATGTCCCAATAGTTTCACAGATGTCCCAATAGTTTCACAGATGTACAAGTAGTTTCACAGATGTCCCAATAGTTTCACAGATGTCCCAATAGTTAACAGATGTCCCAGTAGTTTTACAGATATCCCAGTAGGTTAACAGATGTCCCCATAGTTTCACAGATGTACCAGTAGTTTCACAGATTTCCCAATAGTTTCACAGGTGTCCCCATAGTTTCACAAATGTCCCAATAGTTTAACAAATGTCCCAGTAGTTTTACAGATGTCCCAGTAGTTTCACACATGTCCCAGTAGTTTCACAGACGCCCCAATAGTTTCACATATGTCCAATTAGTTTTACAGATGTCCCCATAGTTTCACAGATGTCCCAATAGTTTCACATATGTCCCATTAGTTTCACAGATGTCCCAATAGTTTCACAGATGTCCCAATAGTTTAACAGATGTCCCAGTAGTTTTACAGATGTCCCAGTAGGTTAACAGATGTCCCCATAGTTTCACAGATGTCCCAATAGTTAACAGATGTCCCAGTAGTTTTACAGATATCCCAGTAGGTTAACAGATGTCCCCATAGTTTCACAGATGTACCAGTAGTTTTACAGATGTCCCAATAGTTTCACAGGTGTCCCCATAGTTTCACAAATGTCCCAATAGTTTAACAAATGTCCCAGTAGTTTTACAGATGTCCCAGTAGTTTCACACATGTCCCAGTAGTTTCACAGACGCCCCAATAGTTTCACATATGTCCAATTAGTTTTACAGATGTCCCCATAGTTTCACAGATGTCCCAATAGTTTCACATATGTCCCATTAGTTTCACAGATGTCCCAATAGTTTCACAGATGTCCCAATAGTTTAACAGATGTCCCAGTAGTTTTACAGATGTTCCAGTAGGTTAACAGATGTCCCCATAGTTTCACAGATGTCCCAATAGTTAACAGATGTCCCAGTAGTTTTACAGATATCCCAGTAGGTTAACAGATGTCCCCATAGTTTCACAGATGTACCAGTAGTTTCACAGATGTCCCAATAGTTTCACAGGTGTCCCCATAGTTTCACAAATGTCCCAATAGTTTAACAAATGTCCCAGTAGTTTTACAGATGTCCCAGTAGTTTCACACATGTCCCAGTAGTTTCACAGACGCCCCAATAGTTTCACATATGTCCAATTAGTTTTACAGATGTCCCCATAGTTTCACAGATGTCCCAATAGTTTCACATATGTCCCATTAGTTTCACAGATGTCCCAATAGTTTCACAGATGTCCCAATAGTTTAACAGATGTCCCAGTAGTTTTACAGATGTCCCAGTAGGTTAACAGATGTCCCCATAGTTTCACAGATGTCCCAATAGTTAACAGATGTCCCAGTAGTTTTACAGATATCCCAGTAGGTTAACAGATGTCCCCATAGTTTCACAGATGTACCAGTAGTTTCACAGATGTCCCAATAGTTTCACAGGTGTCCCCATAGTTTCACAAATGTCCCAATAGTTTAACAAATGTCCCAGTAGTTTTACAGATGTCCCAGTAGTTTCACACATGTCCCAGTAGTTTCACAGACGCCCCAATAGTTTCACATATGTCCAATTAGTTTTACAGATGTCCCCATAGTTTCACAGATGTCCCAATAGTTTCACAGATGTCCCAGTAGTTTCGCAGATGTCCCAGTAGGTTAACAGATGTCCCCATAGTTTCACAGATGTCCCAATAGTTAACAGATGTCCCAGTAGTTTTACAGATATCCCAGTAGGTTAACAGATGTCCCCATAGTTTCACAGATGTACCAGTAGTTTCACAGATGTCCCAATAGTTTCACAGGTGTCCCCATAGTTTCACAAATGTCCCAATAGTTTAACAAATGTCCCAGTAGTTTTACAGATGTCCCAGTAGTTGCACACATGTCCCAGTAGTTTCACAGACGCCCCAATAGTTTCACATATGTCCAATTAGTTTTACAGATGTCCCCATAGTTTCACAGATGTCCCAATAGTTTCACAGATGTCCCAATAGTTTCACAGATGTACAAGTAGTTTCACAGATGTCCCAATAGTTTCACATATGTCCCATTAGTTTCACAGATGTCCCAATAGTTTCACAGATGTCCCAATAGTTTAACAGATGTCCCAGTAGTTTTACAGATGTCCCAGTAGGTTAACAGATGTCCCCATAGTTTCACAGATGTCCCAATAGTTAACAGATGTCCCAGTAGGTTTACAGATATCCCAGTAGGTTAACAGATGTCCCCATAGTTTCACAGATGTACCAGTAGTTTCACAGATGTCCCAATAGTTTCACAGGTGTCCCCATAGTTTCACAAATGTCCCAATAGTTTAACAAATGTCCCAGTAGTTTTACAGATGTCCCAGTAGTTTCACACATGTCCCAGTAGTTTCACAGACGCCCCAATAGTTTCACATATGTCCAATTAGTTTTACAGATGTCCCCATAGTTTCACAGATGTCCCAATAGTTTCACAGATGTCCCAATAGTTTCACAGATGTACAAGTAGTTTCACAGATGTCCCAATAGTTTCACATATGTCCCATTTGTTTCACAGATGTCCCCATAGTTTCACAGATGTCCCAATAGTTTCACAGATGTACCAGTAGTTTCATAGATGTCCCAATAGTTTCACAGATGTCCCAATAGTTTCACATATGTCCCAGAAGTTTTAGAGACATCCCAGTAGGTTAACAGATGTCCCGATAGTTTCACAGATGTACCAGTAGTTTCACAGATGTCCCAATAGTTTCACATATGTCCCAGTAGTTTTACAGATGTCCCAGTAGTTTCACAGATGTCCCAATAGTTTCACAGATGTCCCCATAGTTTCACAAATGTCCCAATAGTTTAACAAATGTCTCAGTAGTTTTACAGATGTCCCAATAGTTTAACAGATGTACCAATAGTTTCACACATGTCCCAATAGTTTCACAGATGTCCCAGGAGTTTCACAGATGTCCCAGTAGTTTAACAGATGTCCCAATAGTTTCACAGATGTCCCAGTAGTTTTACAGATATCCCAGTAGGTTAACAGATGTCCCCATATTTTCACAGATGTCCCAATAGTTTAACAGATGTCCCAGTAGTTTTACAGATGTCCCAGTAGTTTCACACATGTCCCAGTAGTTTCACAGATGCCCAAATAGTTTCACATATGTCCCATTAGTTTCACAGATGTCCCCATCGTTTCACAGATGTCCCAATAGTTTCACAGATGTACCAGTAGTTTTACAGATGTCCCAATAGTTTACCAGATGTCCCAATAGTTTCACCCATGTCCCAATAGTTTCACAGATGTCCCAATAGTTTAACAGATGTCCCAATAGTTTCACCCATGTCCCAATAGAATCACAGATGTCCCAGGAGTTTAACAGATGTCCCAATAGTTTAACAGATGTCCCAGTTGTTTCACAGATGTCCCAATAGTTTCACAGATGTCCCAGTAGTTTTACAGATATCCCAGTAGGTTAACAGATGTCCCCATAGATTAACATATGTCCCAATAGTTTAACAGATGTCCCAGTAGTTTAACAGATGTCCCAGTTATTTCACAGATGTCCCAGTAGGTTAACAGATGTCCCCATAGTTTCACAGATGTCCCAATAGTTTCACAGATGTCCCAGTGGTTTTACAGATATCCCAATAGGTTTACAGATGTCCCCATAGTTTCACAGATGTACCAGTAGTTTCACAGATGTCCCAATAGTTTCACAGATGTCCCAATAGTTTCACAGATGTCCCCATAGTTTCACAGATGTACCAGTAGTTTCACAGATGTCCCATTAATTTCACAGATGTCCCCATAGTTTCACAAATGTCCCAATAGTTTAACAAATGTCCCATTAGTTTTACAGATGTCCCAGTAGTTTCACACATGTCCCAGTAGTTTCACAGACGCCCCAATAGTTTCACATATGTCCCATTAGTTTTACAGATGTCCCCATAGTTTCACAGATGTCCCAATAGTTTCACAGATGTCCCAGTAGTTTCACAGATGTCCCAGTAGTTTAAGAGATGTCCCAATAGTTTAACAGATGTCCCAGTAGTTTCACAGATGTCCCAGTAGTTTCACACATGTCCCAGTAGTTTCACAGATGCCCCAATAGTTTCACATATGTCCCATTAGTTTCACAGATGTCCCCATCGTTTCACAGATGTCCCAATAGTTTCACAGATGTACCAGTAGTTTCACAGATGTCCCAAAAGTATGTCCCAGTAGTTTCACAGATGTCCCAATAGTTTAACAGATGTCCCAGTAGTTTAACAGATGTCCCAGTAGTTTCGCAGATGTCCCAGTAGGTTAACAGATGTCCCCATAGTTTCACAGATGTCCCAATAGTTAACAGATGTCCCAGTAGTTTTACAGATATCCCAGTAGGTTAACAGATGTCCCCATAGTTTCACAGATGTACCAGTAGTTTCACAGATGTCCCAATAGTTTCACAGGTGTCCCCATAGTTTCACAAATGTCCCAATAGTTTAACAAATGTCCCAGTAGTTTTACAGATGTCCCAGTAGTTTCACACATGTCCCAGTAGTTTCACAGACACCCCAATAGTTTCACATATGTCCAATTAGTTTTACAGATGTCCCCATAGTTTCACAGATGTCCCAATAGTTTCACATATGTCCCATTAGTTTCACAGATGTCCCAATAGTTTCACAGATGTCCCAATAGTTTAACAGATGTCCCAGTAGTTTTACAGATGTCCCAGTAGGTTAACAGATGTCCCCATAGTTTCACAGATGTCCCAATAGTTAACAGATGTCCCAGTAGTTTTACAGATATCCCAGTAGGTTAACAGATGTCCCCATAGTTTCACAGATGTACCAGTAGTTTCACAGATGTCCCAATAGTTTCACAGGTGTCCCCATAGTTTCACAAATGTCCCAATAGTTTAACAAATGTCCCAGTAGTTTTACAGATGTCCCAGTAGTTTCACACATGTCCCAGTAGTTTCACAGACGCCCCAATAGTTTCACATATGTCCAATTAGTTTTACAGATGTCCCCATAGTTTCACAGATGTCCCAATAGTTTCACAGATGTCCCAATAGTTTCACAGATGTACAAGTAGTTTCACAGATGTCCCAATAGTTTCACAGATGTCCCAATAGTTAACAGATGTCCCAGTAGTTTTACAGATATCCCAGTAGGTTAACAGATGTCCCCATAGTTTCACAGATGTACCAGTAGTTTCACAGATTTCCCAATAGTTTCACAGGTGTCCCCATAGTTTCACAAATGTCCCAATAGTTTAACAAATGTCCCAGTAGTTTTACAGATGTCCCAGTAGTTTCACACATGTCCCAGTAGTTTCACAGACGCCCCAATAGTTTCACATATGTCCAATTAGTTTTACAGATGTCCCCATAGTTTCACAGATGTCCCAATAGTTTCACATATGTCCCATTAGTTTCACAGATGTCCCAATAGTTTCACAGATGTCCCAATAGTTTAACAGATGTCCCAGTAGTTTTACAGATGTCCCAGTAGGTTAACAGATGTCCCCATAGTTTCACAGATGTCCCAATAGTTAACAGATGTCCCAGTAGTTTTACAGATATCCCAGTAGGTTAACAGATGTCCCCATAGTTTCACAGATGTACCAGTAGTTTTACAGATGTCCCAATAGTTTCACAGGTGTCCCCATAGTTTCACAAATGTCCCAATAGTTTAACAAATGTCCCAGTAGTTTTACAGATGTCCCAGTAGTTTCACACATGTCCCAGTAGTTTCACAGACGCCCCAATAGTTTCACATATGTCCAATTAGTTTTACAGATGTCCCCATAGTTTCACAGATGTCCCAATAGTTTCACATATGTCCCATTAGTTTCACAGATGTCCCAATAGTTTCACAGATGTCCCAATAGTTTAACAGATGTCCCAGTAGTTTTACAGATGTTCCAGTAGGTTAACAGATGTCCCCATAGTTTCACAGATGTCCCAATAGTTAACAGATGTCCCAGTAGTTTTACAGATATCCCAGTAGGTTAACAGATGTCCCCATAGTTTCACAGATGTACCAGTAGTTTCACAGATGTCCCAATAGTTTCACAGGTGTCCCCATAGTTTCACAAATGTCCCAATAGTTTAACAAATGTCCCAGTAGTTTTACAGATGTCCCAGTAGTTTCACACATGTCCCAGTAGTTTCACAGACGCCCCAATAGTTTCACATATGTCCAATTAGTTTTACAGATGTCCCCATAGTTTCACAGATGTCCCAATAGTTTCACATATGTCCCATTAGTTTCACAGATGTCCCAATAGTTTCACAGATGTCCCAATAGTTTAACAGATGTCCCAGTAGTTTTACAGATGTCCCAGTAGGTTAACAGATGTCCCCATAGTTTCACAGATGTCCCAATAGTTAACAGATGTCCCAGTAGTTTTACAGATATCCCAGTAGGTTAACAGATGTCCCCATAGTTTCACAGATGTACCAGTAGTTTCACAGATGTCCCAATAGTTTCACAGATGTACCAGTAGTTTCACAGATGTCCCAAAAGTATGTCCCAATAGTTTCACCCATGTCCCAATAGTTTCACAGATGTCCCAATAGTTTAACAGATGTCCCAATAGTTTCACCCATGTCCCAATAGTTTCACAGATGTCCCAGGAGTTTAACAGATGTCCCAATAGTTTAACAGATGTCCCAGTTGTTTCACAGATGTCCCAATAGTTTCACAAATGTCCCAGTAGTTTTACAGATATCCCAGTAGTTTCACACATGTCCCAGTAGTTTCACAGATGCCCCAATGGTTTCACATATGTCCCATTAGTTTTACAGATGTCCCCATAGTTTCACAGATGTCCCAGAAGTTTTACAGATATCCCAGTAGGTTAACAGATGTACCCATAGTTTCACAGATGTCCCAAAAGTTTCACAGATGTCCCAATAGTTTTACAGATGTCCCAGTACTTTCACATATGTCCCAGTAGTTTTACAGATGTCCCAGTAGTTTCACAGATGTCCCAATAGTTTAACAGATCTCCCAGTAGTTTAACAGATGTCCCAGTAGTTTCGCAGATGTCCCAGTAGGTTAACAGATGTCCCCATAGTTTCACAGATGTCCCAATAGTTAACAGATGTCCCAGTAGTTTTACAGATATCCCAGTAGGTTAACAGATATCCCCATAGTTTCACAGATGTACCAGTAGTTTCACATATGTCCCATTAGTTTCACAGATGCCCCCAAAGTTTCACAGATGTCCCAATAGTTTCATAGATGTCCCAATAGATTCACAGATGTCCCAGAAGTTTTACAAATATCCCAGTAGGTTAACAGATGTACCCATAGTTTCACAGATGTCCCAAAAGTTTCACAGATGTCCCAATAGTTTTACAGATGTCTCAGTAGTTTCACATATGTCCCAGTAGTTTTACAGATGTCCCAGTAGTTTCACAGATGTCCCAATAGTTTAACAGATGTCCCAGTAGTTTAACAGATGTCCCAGTAGTTTCGCAGATGTCCCAGTAGGTTAACAGATGTCCCCATAGTTTCACAGATGTCCCAATAGTTAACAGATGTCCCAGTAGTTTTACAGATATCCCAGTAGGTTAACAGATGTCCCCATAGTTTCACAGATGTACCAGTAGTTTCACAGACGCCCCAATAGTTTCACATATGTCCAATTAGTTTTACAGATGTCCCCATAGTTTCACAGATGTCCCAATAGTTTCACATATGTCCCATTAGTTTCACAGATGTCCCAATAGTTTCACAGATGTCCCAATAGTTTAACAGATGTCCCAGTAGTTTTACAGATGTCCCAGTAGGTTAACAGATGTCCCCATAGTTTCACAGATGTCCCAATAGTTAACAGATGTCCCAGTAGTTTTACAGATATCCCAGTAGGTTAACAGATGTCCCCATAGTTTCACAGATGTACCAGTAGTTTCACAGATGTCCCAATAGTTTCACAGGTGTCCCCATAGTTTCACAAATGTCCCAATAGTTTAACAAATGTCCCAGTAGTTTTACAGATGTCCCAGTAGTTTCACACATGTCCCAGTAGTTTCACAGACGCCCCAATAGTTTCACATATGTCCAATTAGTTTTACAGATGTCCCCATAGTTTCACAGATGTCCCAATAGTTTCACAGATGTCCCAGTAGTTTCGCAGATGTCCCAGTAGGTTAACAGATGTCCCCATAGTTTCACAGATGTCCCAATAGTTAACAGATGTCCCAGTAGTTTTACAGATATCCCAGTAGGTTAACAGATGTCCCCATAGTTTCACAGATGTACCAGTAGTTTCACAGATGTCCCAATAGTTTCACAGGTGTCCCCATAGTTTCACAAATGTCCCAATAGTTTAACAAATGTCCCAGTAGTTTTACAGATGTCCCAGTAGTTGCACACATGTCCCAGTAGTTTCACAGACGCCCCAATAGTTTCACATATGTCCAATTAGTTTTACAGATGTCCCCATAGTTTCACAGATGTCCCAATAGTTTCACAGATGTCCCAATAGTTTCACAGATGTACAAGTAGTTTCACAGATGTCCCAATAGTTTCACATATGTCCCATTAGTTTCACAGATGTCCCAATAGTTTCACAGATGTCCCAATAGTTTAACAGATGTCCCAGTAGTTTTACAGATGTCCCAGTAGGTTAACAGATGTCCCCATAGTTTCACAGATGTCCCAATAGTTAACAGATGTCCCAGTAGTTTTACAGATATCCCAGTAGGTTAACAGATGTCCCCATAGTTTCACAGATGTACCAGTAGTTTCACAGATGTCCCAATAGTTTCACAGGTGTCCCCATAGTTTCACAAATGTCCCAATAGTTTAACAAATGTCCCAGTAGTTTTACAGATGTCCCAGTAGTTTCACACATGTCCCAGTAGTTTCACAGACGCCCCAATAGTTTCACATATGTCCAATTAGTTTTACAGATGTCCCCATAGTTTCACAGATGTCCCAATAGTTTCACAGATGTCCCAATAGTTTCACAGATGTACAAGTAGTTTCACAGATGTCCCAATAGTTTCACATATGTCCCATTAGTTTCACAGATGTCCCAATAGTTTCACAGATGTCCCAATAGTTTAACAGATGTCCCAGTAGTTTTACAGATGTCCCAGTAGTTTCACACATGTCCCAGTAGTTTCACAGATGCCCAAATAGTTTCACATATGTCCCATTAGTTTCACAGATGTCCCCATCGTTTCACAGATGTCCCAATAGTTTCACAGATGTACCAGTAGTTTCACAGATGTCCCAATAGTTTACCAGATGTCCCAATAGTTTCACCCATGTCCCAATAGTTTCACAGATGTCCCAATAGTTTAACAGATGTCCCAATAGTTTCACCCATGTCCCAATAGAATCACAGATGTCCCAGGAGTTTAACAGATGTCCCAATAGTTTAACAGATGTCCCAGTTGTTTCACAGATGTCCCAATAGTTTCACAGATGTCCCAGTAGTTTTACAGATATCCCAGTAGGTTAACAGATGTCCCCATAGTTTCACAGATGTCCCAATAGTTTAACAGATGTCCCAGTAGTTTAACAGATGTCCCAGTAGTTTCACAGATGTCCCAGTAGGTTAACAGATGTCCCCATAGTTTCACAGATGTCCCAATAGTTTCACAGATGTCCCAGTAGTTTTACAGATATCCCAATAGGTTTACAGATGTCCCCATAGTTTCACAGATGTACCAGTAGTTTCACAGATGTCCCAATAGTTTCACAGATGTCCCAATAGTTTCACAGATGTCCCAATAGTTTCACATATGTCCCATTAGTTTCACAGATGACCCCATAGTTTCACAGATGTCCCAATAGTTTCACAGATGTCCCAATAGTTTCACCTATGTCCCATTTGTTTCACAGATGTCCCCATAGTTTCACAGATGTCCCAATAGTTTCACAGATGTACCAGTAGTTTCATAGATGTCCCAATAGTTTCACAGATGTCCCAATAGTTTCACATATGTCCCAGAAGTTTTAGAGACATCCCAGTAGGTTAACAGATGTCCCGATAGTTTCACAGATGTACCAGTAGTTTCACAGATGTCCCAATAGTTTCACATATGTCCCAGTAGTTTTACAGATGTCCCAGTAGTTTCACAGATGTCCCAATAGTTTCACAGATGTCCCCATAGTTTCACAAATGTCCCAATAGTTTAACAAATGTCTCAGTAGTTTTACAGATGTCCCAATAGTTTAACAGATGTACCAATAGTTTCACACATGTCCCAATAGTTTCACAGATGTCCCAGGAGTTTCACAGATGTCCCAGTAGTTTAACAGATGTCCCAATAGTTTCACAGATGTCCCAGTAGTTTTACAGATATCCCAGTAGGTTAACAGATGTCCCCATATTTTCACAGATGTCCCAATAGTTTCACAGATGTCCCAGTAGTTTTACAGATGTCCCAGTAGATTAACATATGTCCCATTAGTTTCACAGATGCCCCCATAGTTTCACAGATGTCCCAATAGTTTCACAGATGTCCCAATAGTTTCACAGATGTCCCAATAGATTCACAGATGTCCCAATAGTTTCACAGATGTCCCCATAGTTTCACAGATGTACCAGTAGTTTCACAGATGTCCCAATAGTTTCACAGATGTCCCATTAGTTTCACAGATGTCCCAATAGTTTCACAGATGTCCCAATAGTTTAACAGATGTCCCAGTAGTTTTACAGATGTCCCAGTAGTTTCACACATGTCCCAGTAGTTTCACAGATGCCCCAATAGTTTCACATATGTCCCATTAGTTTCACAGATGTCCCCATCGTTTCACAGATGTCCCAATAGTTTCACAGATGTACCAGTAGTTTCACAGATGTCCCAATAGTTTAACAGATGTCCCAATAGTTTCACCCATGTCCCAATAGTTTCACAGATGTCCCAATAGTTTAACAGATGTCCCAATAGTTTCAGCCATGTCCCAATAGAATCACAGATGTCCCAGGAGTTTAACAGATGTCCCAATAGTTTAACAGATGTCCCAGTTGTTTCACAGATGTCCCAATAGTTTCACAGATGTCTCAGTAGTTTTACAGATATCCCAGTAGGTTAACAGATGTCCCCATAGTTTCACAGATGTCCCAATAGTTTAACAGATGTCCCAGTAGTTTAACAGATGTCCCAGTAGTTTCACAGATGTCCCAGTAGGTTAACAGAAGTCCCCATAGTTTCACAGATGTCCCAATAGTTTCACAGATGTCCCAGTAGTTTTACAGATGTCCCAATAGTTTCACAGATGTCCCAATAGTTTCACCTATGTCCCATTTGTTTCACAGATGTCCCCATAGTTTCACAGATGCCTCAATAGTTTCACAGATGTACCAGTAGTTTCATAGATGTCCCAATAGTTTCACAGATGTCCCAATAGTTTCACATATGTCCCAGAAGTTTTACAGACATCCCAGTAGGTTAACAGATGTCCCGATAGTTTCACAGATGTACCAGTAGTTTCACAGATGTCCCAATAGTTTCACATATGTCCCAGTAGTTTTACAGATGTCCCAGTAGTTTCACAGATTTCCCAATAGTTTCACAGATGTCCCAATAGTTTCACAAATGTCCCAATAGTTTAACAAATGTCTCAGTAGTTTTACAGATGTCCCAATAGTTTAACAGATGTACCAATAGTTTCACACATGTCCCAATAGTTTCACAGATGTCCCAGGAGTTTCACAGATGTCCCAGTAGTTTAACAGATGTCCCAATAGTTTCACAGATGTCCCAGTAGTTTTACAGATATCCCAGTAGGTTAACAGATGTCCCCATATTTTCACAGATGTCCCAATAGTTTCACAGATGTCCCAGTAGTTTTACAGATGTCCCAGTAGATTAACATATGTCCCATTAGTTTCACAGATGCCCCCATAGTTTCACAGATGTCCCAATAGTTTCACAGATGTCCCAATAGTTTCACAGATGTCCCAATAGATTCACAGATGTCCCAATAGTTTCACAGATGTCCCCATAGTTTCACAGATGTACCAGTAGTTTCACAGATGTCCCAATAGTTTCACAGATGTCCCATTAGTTTCACAGATGTCCCAATAGTTTCACAGATGTCCCCATAGTTTCACAGATGTACCAGTAGTTTCACAGATGTCCCAATAATTTCACAGATGTCCCCATAGTTTCACAAATGTCCCAATAGTTTAACAAATGTCCCATTAGTTTTACAGATGTCCCAGTAGTTTCACACATGTCCCAGTAGTTTCACAGATGCCCCAATAGTTTCACATATGTCCCATTAGTTTTACAGATGTCCCCATAGTTTCACAGATGTCCCAATAGTTTCACAGATGTCCCAGTAGTTTCACAGATGTCCCAGTAGTTTAAGAGATGTCCCAATAGTTTAACAGATGTCCCAGTAGTTTCACAGATGTCCCAGTAGTTTCACACATGTCCCAGTAGTTTCACAGATGCCCCAATAGTTTCACATATGTCCCATTAGTTTCACAGATGTCCCCATCGTTTCACAGATGTCCCAATAGTTTCACAGATGTACCAGTAGTTTCACAGATGTCCCAAAAGTATGTCCCAATAGTTTCACCCATGTCCCAATAGTTTCACAGATGTCCCAATAGTTTAACAGATGTCCCAATAGTTTCACCCATGTCCCAATAGTTTCACAGATGTCCCAGGAGTTTAACAGATGTCCCAATAGTTTAACAGATGTCCCAGTTGTTTCACAGATGTCCCAATAGTTTCACAAATGTCCCAGTAGTTTTACAGATATCCCAGTAGTTTCACACATGTCCCAGTAGTTTCACAGATGCCCCAATGGTTTCACATATGTCCCATTAGTTTTACAGATGTCCCCATAGTTTCACAGATGTCCCAGAAGTTTTACAGATATCCCAGTAGGTTAACAGATGTACCCATAGTTTCACAGATTTCCCAAAAGTTTCACAGATGTCCCAATAGTTTTACAGATGTCCCAGTACTTTCACATATGTCCCAGTAGTTTTACAGATGTCCCAGTAGTTTCACAGATGTCCCAATAGTTTAACAGATCTCCCAGTAGTTTAACAGATGTCCCAGTAGTTTCGCAGATGTCCCAGTAGGTTAACAGATGTCCCCATAGTTTCACAGATGTCCCAATAGTTAACAGATGTCCCAGTAGTTTTACAGATATCCCAGTAGGTTAACAGATATCCCCATAGTTTCACAGATGTACCAGTAGTTTCACATATGTCCCATTAGTTTCACAGATGCCCTCAAAGTTTCACAGATGTCCCAATAGTTTCATAGATGTCCCAATAGATTCACAGATGTCCCAGAAGTTTTACAGATATCCCAGTAGGTTAACAGATGTACCCATAGTTTCACAGATGTCCCAAAAGTTTCACAGATGTCCCAATAGTTTTACAGATGTCTCAGTAGTTTCACATATGTCCCAGTAGTTTTACAGATGTCCCAGTAGTTTCACAGATGTCCCAATAGTTTAACAGATGTCCCAGTAGTTTAACAGATGTCCCAGTAGTTTCGCAGATGTCCCAGTAGGTTAACAGATGTCCCCATAGTTTCACAGATGTCCCAATAGTTAACAGATGTCCCAGTAGTTTTACAGATATCCCAGTAGGTTAACAGATGTCCCCATAGTTTCACAGATGTACCAGTAGTTTCACAGATGTCCCAATAGTTTCACAGATGTCCCCATAGTTTCACAAATGTCCCAATAGTTTAACAAATGTCCCAGTAGTTTTACAGATGTCCCAGTAGTTTCACACATGTCCCAGTAGTTTCACAGACGCCCCAATAGTTTCACATATGTCCCATTAGTTTCACAGATGCCCCCAAAGTTTCACAGATGTCCCAATAATTTCATAGATGTCCCAATAGATTTTTTACAGATGTCTCAGTAGTTTCACATATGTCCCAGTAGTTTTACAGATGTCCCAGTAGTTTCACAGATGTCCCAATAGTTTCACAGATGTCCCAATAGTTTAACAGATGTCCCAGTAGTTTTACAGATGTCCCAGTAGTTTCACACATGTCCCAGTAGTTTCACAGATGCCCAAATAGTTTCACATATGTCCCATTAGTTTCACAGATGTCCCCATCGTTTCACAGATGTCCCAATAGTTTCACAGATGTACCAGTAGTTTTACAGATGTCCCAATAGTTTACCAGATGTCCCAATAGTTTCACCCATGTCCCAATAGTTTCACAGATGTCCCAATAGTTTAACAGATGTCCCAATAGTTTCACCCATGTCCCAATAGAATCACAGATGTCCCAGGAGTTTAACAGATGTCCCAATAGTTTAACAGATGTCCCAGTTGTTTCACAGATGTCCCAATAGTTTCACAGATGTCCCAGTAGTTTTACAGATATCCCAGTAGGTTAACAGATGTCCCCATAGATTAACATATGTCCCAATAGTTTAACAGATGTCCCAGTAGTTTAACAGATGTCCCAGTTATTTCACAGATGTCCCAGTAGGTTAACAGATGTCCCCATAGTTTCACAGATGTCCCAATAGTTTCACAGATGTCCCAGTAGTTTTACAGATATCCCAATAGGTTTACAGATGTCCCCATAGTTTCACAGATGTACCAGTAGTTTCACAGATGTCCCAATAGTTTCACAGATGTCCCAATAGTTTCACAGATGTCCCCATAGTTTCACAGATGTACCAGTAGTTTCACAGATGTCCCATTAATTTCACAGATGTCCCCATAGTTTCACAAATGTCCCAATAGTTTAACAAATGTCCCATTAGTTTTACAGATGTCCCAGTAGTTTCACACATGTCCCAGTAGTTTCACAGACGCCCCAATAGTTTCACATATGTCCCATTAGTTTTACAGATGTCCCCATAGTTTCACAGATGTCCCAATAGTTTCACAGATGTCCCAGTAGTTTCACAGATGTCCCAGTAGTTTAAGAGATGTCCCAATAGTTTAACAGATGTCCCAGTAGTTTCACAGATGTCCCAGTAGTTTCACACATGTCCCAGTAGTTTCACAGATGCCCCAATAGTTTCACATATGTCCCATTAGTTTCACAGATGTCCCCATCGTTTCACAGATGTCCCAATAGTTTCACAGATGTACCAGTAGTTTCACAGATGTCCCAAAAGTATGTCCCAATAGTTTCACCCATGTCCCAATAGTTTCACAGATGTCCCAATAGTTTAACAGATGTCCCAATAGTTTCACCCATGTCCCAATAGTTTCACAGATGTCCCAGGAGTTTAACAGATGTCCCAATAGTTTCACAGATGTACCAGTAGTTTCACAGATGTCCCATTAATTTCACAGATGTCCCCATAGTTTCACAAATGTCCCAATAGTTTAACAAATGTCCCAGTAGTTTTACAGATATCCCAGTAGTTTCACACATGTCCCAGTAGTTTCACAGATGCCCCAATGGTTTCACATATGTCCCATTAGTTTTACACATGTCCCAAAAGTTTCACAGATGTCCCAATAGTTTTACAGATGTCCCAGTACTTTCACATATGTCCCAGTAGTTTTACAGATGTCCCAGTAGTTTCACAGATGTCCCAATAGTTTAACAGATCTCCCAGTAGTTTAACAGATGTCCCAGTAGTTTCGCAGATGTCCCAGTAGGTTAACAGATGTCCCCATAGTTTCACAGATGTCCCAATAGTTAACAGATGTCCCAGTAGTTTTACAGATATCCCAGTAGGTTAACAGATGTCCCCATAGTTTCACAGATGTACCAGTAGTTTCACATATGTCCCATTAGTTTCACAGATGCCCCCAAAGTTTCACAGATGTCCCAATAGTTTCATAGATGTCCCAATAGATTCACAGATGTCCCAGAAGTTTTACAGATATCCCAGTAGGTTAACAGATGTACCCATAGTTTCACAGATGTCCCAAAAGTTTCACAGATGTCCCAATAGTTTTACAGATGTCTCAGTAGTTTCACATATGTCCCAGTAGTTTTAAAGATGTCCCAGTAGTTTCACAGATGTCCCAATAGTTTAACAGATGTCCCAGTAGTTTAACAGATGTCCCAGTAGTTTCGCAGATGTCCCAGTAGGTTAACAGATGTCCCCATAGTTTCACAGATGTCCCAATAGTTAACAGATGTCCCAGTAGTTTTACAGATATCCCAGTAGGTTAACAGATGTCCCCATAGTTTCACAGATGTACCAGTAGTTTCACAGATGTCCCAATAGTTTCACAGATGTCCCTATAGTTTCACAAATGTCCCAATAGTTTAACAAATGTCCCAGTAGTTTTACAGATGTCCCAGTAGTTTCACACATGTCCCAGGAGTTTCACAGACGCCCCAATAGTTTCACATATGTCCCATTAGTTTCACAGATGCCCCCACAGTTTCACAGATGTCCCAATAATTTCATAGATGTCCCAATAGATTTTTTACAGATGTCTCAGTAGTTTCACATATGTCCCAGTAGTTTTACAGATGTCCCAGTAGTTTCACAGATGTTCCAATAGTTTAACAGATGTCCCAGTAGTTTAACAGATGTCCCAGTAGTTTCGCAGATGTCCCAGTAGGTTAACAGATGTCCCAATAGTTTCACAGATGTCCCAATAGTTTAACAGATGTCCCAGTAGTTTTACAGATGTCCCAGTAGTTTCACCCATGTCCCAATAGTTTCACAGATGTCCCAATAGTTTAACAGATGTCCCAATAATTTCATAGATGTCCCAATAGATTTTTTACAGATGTCTCAGTAGTTTCACATATGTCCCAGTAGTTTTACAGATGTCCCAGTAGTTTCACAGATGTCCCAATAGTTTAACAGATGTCCCAGTAGTTTAACAGATGTCCCAGTAGTTTCGCAGATGTCCCAGTAGGTTAACAGATGTCCCAATAGTTTCACAGATGTCCCAATAGTTTAACAGATGTCCCAGTAGTTTTACAGATGTCCCAGTAGTTTCACACATGTCCCAGTAGTTTCACAGATGCCCAAATAGTTTCACATATGTCCCATTAGTTTCACAGATGTCCCCATCGTTTCACAGATGTCCCAATAGTTTCACAGATGTACCAGTAGTTTCACAGATGTCCCAATAGTTTACCAGATGTCCCAATAGTTTCACCCATGTCCCAATAGTTTCACAGATGTCCCAATAGTTTAACAGATGTCCCAATAATTTCACCCATGTCCCAATAGAATCACAGATGTCCCAGGAGTTTAACAGATGTCCCAATAGTTTAACAGATGTCCCAGTTGTTTCACAGATGTCCCAATAGTTTCACAGATGTCCCAGTAGTTTTACAGATATCCCAGTAGGTTAACAGATGTCCCCATAGTTTCACAGATGTCCCAATAGTTTAACAGATGTCCCAGTAGTTTAACAGATGTCCCAGTTATTTCACAGATGTCCCAGTAGGTTAACAGATGTCCCCATAGTTTCACAGATGTCCCAATAGTTTCACAGATGTCCTAGTAGTTTTACAGATATCCCAATAGGTTTACAGATGTCCCCATAGTTTCACAGATGTACCAGTAGTTTCACAGATGTCCCAATAGTTTCACAGATGTCCCAATAGTTTCACAGATGTCCCAATAGTTTCACATATGTCCCATTAGTTTCACAGATGACCCCATAGTTTCACAGATGTCCCAAAAGTTTCACAGATGTCCCAATAGTTTCACCTATGTCCCATTTGTTTCACAGATGTCCCCATAGTTTCACAGATGTCCCAATAGTTTCACAGATGTACCAGTAGTTTCACAGAAGTCCCAATAGTTTCACATATGTCCCAGTAGTTTTACAGATGTCCCAGTAGTTTCACAGACGTCCCAATAGTTTCACAGATGTCCCCATAGTTTCACAAATGTCCCAATAGTTTAACAAATGTCTCAGTAGTTTTACAGATGTCCCAATAGTTTAACAGATGTACCAATAGTTTCACACATGTCCCAATAGTTTCACAGATGTCCCAGGAGTTTCACAGATGTCCCAGTAGTTTAACAGATGTCCCAATAGTTTCACAGATGTCCCAGTAGTTTTACAGATATCCCAGTAGGTTAACAGATGTCCCCATATTTTCACAGATGTCCCAATAGTTTCACAGATGTCCCAGTAGTTTTACAGATGTCCCAGTAGATTAACATATGTCCCATTAGTTTCACAGATGCCCCCATAGTTTCACAGATGTCCCAATAGTTTCACAGATGTCCCAATAGTTTCACAGATGTCCCAATAGATTCACAGATGTCCCAATAGTTTAACAGATGTCCCCATAGTTTCACAGATGTACCAGTAGTTTCACAGATGTCCCAATAGTTTACCAGATGTCCCAATAGTTTCACCCATGTCCCAATAGTTTCACAGATGTCCCAATAGTTTAACAGATGTCCCAATAGTTTCACCCATGTCCCAATAGAATCACAGATGTCCCAGGAGTTTAACAGATGTCCCAATAGTTTAACAGATGTCCCAGTTGTTTCACAGATGTCCCAATAGTTTCACAGATGTCCCAGTAGTTTTACAGATATCCCAGTAGGTTAACAGATGTCCCCATAGTTTCACAGATGTCCCAGTAGTTTAACAGATGTCCCAGTAGTTTAACAGATGTCCCAGTTATTTCACAGATGTCCCAGTAGGTTAACAGATGTCCCCATAGTTTCACAGATGTCCCAATAGTTTCACAGATGTCCTAGTAGTTTTACAGATATCCCAATAGGTTTACAGATGTCCCCATAGTTTCACAGATGTACCAGTAGTTTCACAGATGTCCCAATAGTTTCACAGATGTCCCAATAGTTTCACAGATGTCCCAATAGTTTCACATATGTCCCATTAGTTTCACAGATGACCCCATAGTTTCACAGATGTCCCAAAAGTTTCACAGATGTCCCAATAGTTTCACCTATGTCCCATTTGTTTCACAGATGTCCCCATAGTTTCACAGATGTCCCAATAGTTTCACAGATGTACCAGTAGTTTCACAGAAGTCCCAATAGTTTCACATATGTCCCAGTAGTTTTACAGATGTCCCAGTAGTTTCACAGACGTCCCAATAGTTTCACAGATGTCCCCATAGTTTCACAAATGTCCCAATAGTTTAACAAATGTCTCAGTAGTTTTACAGATGTCCCAATAGTTTAACAGATGTACCAATAGTTTCACACATGTCCCAATAGTTTCACAGATGTCCCAGGAGTTTCACAGATGTCCCAGTAGTTTAACAGATGTCCCAATAGTTTCACAGATGTCCCAGTAGTTTTACAGATATCCCAGTAGGTTAACAGATGTCCCCATATTTTCACAGATGTCCCAATAGTTTCACAGATGTCCCAGTAGTTTTACAGATGTCCCAGTAGATTAACATATGTCCCATTAGTTTCACAGATGCCCCCATAGTTTCACAGATGTCCCAATAGTTTCACAGATGTCCCAATAGTTTCACAGATGTCCCAATAGATTCACAGATGTCCCAATAGTTTAACAGATGTCCCCATAGTTTCACAGATGTACCAGTAGTTTCACAGATGTCCCAGTAGTTTAACAGATGTCCCAGTTATTTCACAGATGTCCCAGTAGGTTAACAGATGTCCCCATAGTTTCACAGATGTCCCAATAGTTTCACAGATGTCCTAGTAGTTTTACAGATATCCCAATAGGTTTACAGATGTCCCCATAGTTTCACAGATGTACCAGTAGTTTCACAGATGTCCCAATAGTTTCACAGATGTCCCAATAGTTTCACAGATGTCCCAATAGTTTCACATATGTCCCATTAGTTTCACAGATGACCCCATAGTTTCACAGATGTCCCAAAAGTTTCACAGATGTCCCAATAGTTTCACCTATGTCCCATTTGTTTCACAGATGTCCCCATAGTTTCACAGATGTCCCAATAGTTTCACAGATGTACCAGTAGTTTCACAGAAGTCCCAATAGTTTCACATATGTCCCAGTAGTTTTACAGATGTCCCAGTAGTTTCACAGACGTCCCAATAGTTTCACAGATGTCCCCATAGTTTCACAAATGTCCCAATAGTTTAACAAATGTCTCAGTAGTTTTACAGATGTCCCAATAGTTTAACAGATGTACCAATAGTTTCACACATGTCCCAATAGTTTCACAGATGTCCCAGGAGTTTCACAGATGTCCCAGTAGTTTAACAGATGTCCCAATAGTTTCACAGATGTCCCAGTAGTTTTACAGATATCCCAGTAGGTTAACAGATGTCCCCATATTTTCACAGATGTCCCAATAGTTTCACAGATGTCCCAGTAGTTTTACAGATGTCCCAGTAGATTAACATATGTCCCATTAGTTTCACAGATGCCCCCATAGTTTCACAGATGTCCCAATAGTTTCACAGATGTCCCAATAGTTTCACAGATGTCCCAATAGATTCACAGATGTCCCAATAGTTTAACAGATGTCCCCATAGTTTCACAGATGTACCAGTAGTTTCACAGATGTCCCAATAGTTTCACAGATGTCCCATTAGTTTCACAGATGTCCCAATAGTTTCACAGATGTCCCAATAGTTTAACAGATGTCCCAGTAGTTTTAGAGATGTCCCAGTAGTTTCACACATGTCCCAGTAGTTTCACAGATGCCCCAATAGTTTCACATATGTCCCATTAGTTTCACAGATGTCCCCATCGTTTCACAGATGTCCCAATAGTTTCACAGATGTACCAGTAGTTTCACAGATGTCCCAATAGTTTAACAGATGTCCCAATAGTTTCACCCATGTCCCAATAGTTTCACAGATGTCCCAATAGTTTAACAGATGTCCCAATAGTTTCAGCCATGTCCCAATAGAATCACAGATGTCCCAGGAGTTTAACAGATGTCCCAATAGTTTAACAGATGTCCCAGTTGTTTCACAGATGTCCCAATAGTTTCACAGATGTCTCAGTAGTTTTACAGATATCCCAGTAGGTTAACAGATGTCCCCATAGTTTCACAGATGTCCCAATAGTTTAACAGATGTCCCAGTTGTTTAACAGATATCCCAATAGGTTTACAGATGTCCCCATAGTTTCACAGATCTACCAGTAGTTTCACAGATGTCCCAATAGTTTCACAGATGTCCCAATAGTTTCACAGATGTCCCAATAGTTTCACATATGTCCCATTAGTTTCACAGATGACCCCATAGTTTCACAGATGTCCCAAAAGTTTCACAGATGTCCCAATAGTTTCACCTATGTCCCATTTGTTTCACAGATGTCCCCATAGTTTCACAGATGTCCCAATAGTTTCACAGATGTACCAGTAGTTTCACAGAAGTCCCAATAGTTTCACATATGTCCCAGTAGTTTTACAGATGTCCCAGTAGTTTCACAGACGTCCCAATAGTTTCACAGATGTCCCCATAGTTTCACAAATGTCCCAATAGTTTAACAAATGTCTCAGTAGTTTTACAGATGTCCCAATAGTTTAACAGATGTACCAATAGTTTCACACATGTCCCAATAGTTTCACAGATGTCCCAGGAGTTTCACAGATGTCCCAGTAGTTTAACAGATGTCCCAATAGTTTCACAGATGTCCCAGTAGTTTTACAGATATCCCAGTAGGTTAACAGATGTCCCCATATTTTCACAGATGTCCCAATAGTTTCACAGATGTCCCAGTAGTTTTACAGATGTCCCAGTAGATTAACATATGTCCCATTAGTTTCACAGATGCCCCCATAGTTTCACAGATGTCCCAATAGTTTCACAGATGTCCCAATAGTTTCACAGATGTCCCAATAGATTCACAGATGTCCCAATAGTTTAACAGATGTCCCCATAGTTTCACAGATGTACCAGTAGTTTCACAGATGTCCCCATAGTTTCACAGATGTACCAGTAGTTTCACAGATGTCCCAATAGATTCACAGATGTCCCAATAGTTTAACAGATGTCCCCATAGTTTCACAGATGTACCAGTAGTTTCACAGATGTCCCAATAGTTTCACAGATGTCCCAATAGTTTAACAGATGTCCCAGTAGTTTTAGAGATGTCCCAGTAGTTTCACACATGTCCCAGTAGTTTCACAGATGCCCCAATAGTTTCACATATGTCCCATTAGTTTCACAGATGTCCCCATCGTTTCACAGATGTCCCAATAGTTTCACAGATGTACCAGTAGTTTCACAGATGTCCCAATAGTTTAACAGATGTCCCAATAGTTTCACCCATGTCCCAATAGTTTCACAGATGTCCCAATAGTTTAACAGATGTCCCAATAGTTTCAGCCATGTCCCAATAGAATCACAGATGTCCCAGGAGTTTAACAGATGTCCCAATAGTTTAACAGATGTCCCAGTTGTTTCACAGATGTCCCAATAGTTTCACAGATGTCTCAGTAGTTTTACAGATATCCCAGTAGGTTAACAGATGTCCCCATAGTTTCACAGATGTCCCAATAGTTTAACAGATGTCCCAGTTGTTTAACAGATATCCCAATAGGTTTACAGATGTCCCCATAGTTTCACAGATCTACCAGTAGTTTCACAGATGTCCCAATAGTTTCACAGATGTCCCAATAGTTTCACAGATGTCCCAATAGTTTCACATATGTCCCATTAGTTTCACAGATGACCCCATAGTTTCACAGATGTCCCAATAGTTTCACAGATGGCCCAATAGTTTCACAGATGTCCCAGACGTTTTACAGACATCCCAGTAGGTTAACAGATGTCCCGATAGTTTCACAGATGTACCAGTAGTTTCACAGATGTCCCAATAGTTTCACATATGTCACATTAGTTTCACAGATGTCCCCATAATTTCACAAATGTCCCAATAGTTTAACAAATGTCCCAGTAGTTTTACAGATGTCCCAGTAGTTTCACACATGTCCCAGTAGTTTCACAGACGCCCCAATAGTTTCACATATGTCCCATTAGTTTTACAGATGTCCCCATAGATTCACAGATGTCCCAATAGTTTCACAGATGTCCCAGTAGTTTCACAGATGTCCCAGTAGTGTAACAGATGTCCCAATAGTTTTACAGATGTTCCAGTAGATTCACAGATGTCCCAGTAGTTTCACAGATGTCCCAGTAGTTTCACAGATGTCCCAGTAGTGTAACAGATGTCCCAATAGTTTTACAGATGTTCCAGTAGTTTCACAGATGTCCCAGGAGTTTCACATATGTCCCATTAGTTTCACAGATGCCCCCATAGTTTCACAGATGTCCCAATAGTTAACAGATGTCCCAGTAGTTTTACAGATATCCCAGTAGGTTAACAGATGTCCCCATAGTTTCACAGATGTACCAGTTGTTTCACAGATGTCCCAAGAGTTTCACAGATGTCCCCATAGTTTCACAAATGTCCCAATAGTTTAACAAATGTCTCAGTAGTTTTACAGATGTCCCAATAGTTTAACAGATGTACCAATAGTTCCACCCATGTCCCAATAGTTTCACAGATGTCCCAGGAGTTTCACAGATGTCCCAGGAGTTTCACAGATGTCCCAGTAGTTTAACAGATGTCCCAGTAGTTTTACAGATGTCCCAGTAGTTTCACACATGTCCCAGTAGTTTCACAGATGCCCCAATAGTTTCACATATGTCCCATTAGTTTCACAGATGTCCCCATCGTTTCACAGATGTCCCAATAGTTTCACAGATGTACCAGTAGTTTCACAGATGTCCTAATAGTTTACCAGATGTCCCAATAGTTTCACCCATGTCCCAATAGTTTCACAGATGTCCCAATAGTTTAACAGATGTCCCAATAGTTTCACCCATGTCCCAATAGAATCACAGATGTCCCAGGAGTTTAACAGATGTCCCAATAGTTTAACAGATGTCCCAGTTGTTTCACAGATGTCCCAAAAGTTTCACAGATGTCCCAGAATTTTTACAGACATCCCAGTAGGTTAACAGATGTCCCAATAGTTTCACAGATGTACCAGTAGTTTCACAGATGTCCCAATAGTTTCACATATGTCCCAGTAGTTTTACAGATGTCCCAGTAGTTTCACAGATGTCCCAATAGTTTCACAGATGTCCCCATAGTTTCACAAATGTCCCAATAGTTTAACAAATGTCTCAGTAGTTTTACAGATGTCCCAATAGTTTAACAGATGTACCAATAGTTTCACCCATGTCCCAATAGTTTCACAGATGTCCCAGGAGTTTCACAGATGTCCCAGTAGTTTAACAGATGTCCCAATAGTTTCACAGATGTCCCAGTAGTTTTACAGATATCCCAGTAGGTTAACAGATGTCCCCATATTTTCACAGATGTCCCAATAGTTTCACAGATGTCCCAGTAGTTTTACAGATGTCCCAGTAGATTCACATATGTCCCATTAGTTTCACAGATGCCGCCATAGTTTCACAGATGTCCCAATAGTTTCACAGATGTCCCAATAGTTTCACAGATGTCCCAATAGATTCACAAATGTCCCAATAGTTTCACAGATGTCCCCATAGTTTCACAGATGTACCAGTAGTTTCACAGATGTCCCAATAGTTTCACAGATGTCCCAATAGTTTCACAGATGTACTAGTAGTTTCACAGATGTCCCAATAGTTTCACATATGTCCCATTAGTTTCACAGATGTCCCAATAGTTTCACAGATGTCCCAGTAGTTTCACAGATGTCCCAGTAGTTTCACAGATGTCCCAGTAGTGTAACAGATTTCCCAATAGTTTTACAGATGTTCCAGTAGTTTCACAGATGTCCCAGGAGTTTCACATATGTCCCATTAGTTTCACAGATGCCCCCATAGTTTCACAGATGTCCCAATAGTTAACAGATGTCCCAGTAGTTTTACAGATATCCCAGTAGGTTAACAGATGTCCCCATAGTTTCACAGATGTACCAGTAGTTTCACAGATGTCCCAAGAGTTTCACAGATGTCCCCATAGTTTCACAAATGTCCCAATAGTTTAACAAATGTCTCAGTAGTTTTACAGATGTCCCAATAGTTTAACAGATGTACCAATAGTTCCACCCATGTCCCAATAGTTTCACAGATGTCCCAGGAGTTTCACAGATGTCCCAGGAGTTTCACAGATGTCCCAGTAGTTTAACAGATGTCCCAGTAGTTTTACAGATGTCCCAGTAGTTTCACACATGTCCCAGTAGTTTCACAGATGCCCCAATAGTTTCACATATGTCCCATTAGTTTCACAGATGTCCCCATCGTTTCACAGATGTCCCAATAGTTTCACAGATGTACCAGTAGTTTCACAGATGTCCCAATAGTTTACCAGATGTCCCAATAGTTTCACCCATGTCCCAATAGTTTCACAGATGTCCCAATAGTTTAACAGATGTCCCAATAGTTTCACCCATGTCCCAATAGAATCACAGATGTCCCAGGAGTTTAACAGATGTCCCAATAGTTTAACAGATGTCCCAGTTGTTTCACAGATGTCCCAAAAGTTTCACAGATGTCCCAGTAGTTTTACAGATATCCCAGTAGGTTAACAGATGTCCCCATAGTTTCACAGATGTCCCAATAGTTTAACAGATGTCCCAGTAGTTTAACAGATGTCCCAGTAGTTTCACAGATGTCCCAGTAGGTTAACAGATGTCCCCATAGTTTCACAGATGTCCCAATAGTTTCACAGATGTCCCAGTAGTTTTACAGATATCCAATTAGGTTTACAGATGTCCCCATAGTTTCACAGATGTACCAGTAGTTTCACAGATGTCCCAATAGTTTCACAGATGTCCCAATAGTTTCACAGATGTCCCAATAGTTTCACATATGTCCCATTAGTTTCACAGATGACCCCATAGTTTCACAGATGTCCCAATAGTTTCACAGATGTCCCAATAGTTTCACCTATGTCCCATTTGTTTCACAGATGTCCCCATAGTTTCACAGATGTCCCAATAGTTTCACAGATGTACCAGTAGTTTCACAGATGTCCCAATAGTTTCACAGATGTCCCAATAGTTTCACAGATGTCCCAGAATTTTTACAGACATCCCAGTAGGTTAACAGATGTCCCAATAGTTTCACAGATGTACCAGTAGTTTCACAGATGTCCCAATAGTTTCACATATGTCCCAGTAGTTTTACAGATGTCCCAGTAGTTTCACAGATGTCCCAATAGTTTCACAGATGTCCCCATAGTTTCACAAATGTCCCAAAAGTTTAACAAATGTCTCAGTAGTTTTACAGATGTCCCAATAGTTTAACAGATGTACCAATAGTTTCACCCATGTCCCAATAGTTTCACAAATGTCCCAGGAGTTTCACAGATGTCCCAGTAGTTTAACAGATGTCCCAATAGTTTCACAGATGTCCCAGTAGTTTTACAGATATCCCAGTAGGTTAACAGATGTCCCCATATTTTCACAGATGTCCCAATAGTTTCACAGATGTCCCAGTAGTTTTACAGATGTCCCAGTAGATTCACATATGTCCCATTAGTTTCACAGATGCCGCCATAGTTTCACAGATGTCCCAGTAGTTTTAAAGATATCCCAGTAGGTTAACAGATGTCCCCATAGTTTCACAGATGTACCAGTAGTTTCACAGATGTCCCAATAGTTTCACAGATGTCCCAATAGTTTCACAGATGTACTAGTAGTTTCACAGATGTCCCAATAGTTTCACATATGTCCCATTAGTTTCACAGATGTCCCAATAGTTTCACAGATGTCCCAATAGTTTAACAGATGTCCCAGTAGTTTTACAGATGTCCCAGTAGTTTCACACATGTCCCAGTAGTTTCACAGATGCCCCAATAGTTTCACATATGTCCCATTAGTTTCACAGATGTCCCCATAGTTTCACAGATGTCCCAATAGTTTAACAGATGTCCCAATAGTTTCACCCATGTCCCAATAGTTTCACAGATGTCCCAATAGTTTCACAGATGTCCCAATAGATTCACAAATGTCCCAATAGTTTCACAGATGTCCCCATAGTTTCACAGATGTACCAGTAGTTTCACAGATGTCCCAATAGTTTCACAGATGTCCCAATAGTTTCACAGATGTACTAGTAGTTTCACAGATGTCCCAATAGTTTCACATATGTCCCATTAGTTTCACAGATGTCCCAATAGTTTCACAGATGTCCCAGTAGTTTCACAGATGTCCCAGTAGTTTCACAGATGTCCCAGTAGTGTAACAGATTTCCCAATAGTTTTACAGATGTTCCAGTAGTTTCACAGATGTCCCAGGAGTTTCACATATGTCCCATTAGTTTCACAGATGCCCCCATAGTTTCACAGATGTCCCAATAGTTAACAGATGTCCCAGTAGTTTTACAGATATCCCAGTAGGTTAACAGATGTCCCCATAGTTTCACAGATGTACCAGTAGTTTCACAGATGTCCCAAGAGTTTCACAGATGTCCCCATAGTTTCACAAATGTCCCAATAGTTTAACAAATGTCTCAGTAGTTTTACAGATGTCCCAATAGTTTAACAGATGTACCAATAGTTCCACCCATGTCCCAATAGTTTCACAGATGTCCCAGGAGTTTCACAGATGTCCCAGGAGTTTCACAGATGTCCCAGTAGTTTAACAGATGTCCCAGTAGTTTTACAGATGTCCCAGTAGTTTCACACATGTCCCAGTAGTTTCACAGATGCCCCAATAGTTTCACATATGTCCCATTAGTTTCACAGATGTCCCCATCGTTTCACAGATGTCCCAATAGTTTCACAGATGTACCAGTAGTTTCACAGATGTCCCAATAGTTTACCAGATGTCCCAATAGTTTCACCCATGTCCCAATAGTTTCACAGATGTCCCAATAGTTTAACAGATGTCCCAATAGTTTCACCCATGTCCCAATAGAATCACAGATGTCCCAGGAGTTTAACAGATGTCCCAATAGTTTAACAGATGTCCCAGTTGTTTCACAGATGTCCCAAAAGTTTCACAGATGTCCCAGTAGTTTTACAGATATCCCAGTAGGTTAACAGATGTCCCCATAGTTTCACAGATGTCCCAATAGTTTAACAGATGTCCCAGTAGTTTAACAGATGTCCCAGTAGTTTCACAGATGTCCCAGTAGGTTAACAGATGTCCCCATAGTTTCACAGATGTCCCAATAGTTTCACAGATGTCCCAGTAGTTTTACAGATATCCAATTAGGTTTACAGATGTCCCCATAGTTTCACAGATGTACCAGTAGTTTCACAGATGTCCCAATAGTTTCACAGATGTCCCAATAGTTTCACAGATGTCCCAATAGTTTCACATATGTCCCATTAGTTTCACAGATGACCCCATAGTTTCACAGATGTCCCAATAGTTTCACAGATGTCCCAA
This sequence comes from Petromyzon marinus, assembly GCF_048934315.1. Lineage (NCBI taxonomy): Eukaryota > Metazoa > Chordata > Hyperoartia > Petromyzontiformes > Petromyzontidae > Petromyzon > Petromyzon marinus. The sequence continues at coordinate 164,067 of NC_133700.1, read as the reverse complement.
TAGTTTCACCTATGTCCCATTTGTTTCACAGATGTCCCCATAGTTTCACAGATGTCCCAATAGTTTCACAGATGTACCAGTAGTTTCACAGATGTCCCAATAGTTTCACAGATGTCCCAATAGTTTCACAGATGTCCCAGAATTTTTACAGACATCCCAGTAGGTTAACAGATGTCCCAATAGTTTCACAGATGTACCAGTAGTTTCACAGATGTCCCAATAGTTTCACATATGTCCCAGTAGTTTTACAGATGTCCCAGTAGTTTCACAGATGTCCCAATAGTTTCACAGATGTCCCCATAGTTTCACAAATGTCCCAAAAGTTTAACAAATGTCTCAGTAGTTTTACAGATGTCCCAATAGTTTAACAGATGTACCAATAGTTTCACCCATGTCCCAATAGTTTCACAAATGTCCCAGGAGTTTCACAGATGTCCCAGTAGTTTAACAGATGTCCCAATAGTTTCACAGATGTCCCAGTAGTTTTACAGATATCCCAGTAGGTTAACAGATGTCCCCATATTTTCACAGATGTCCCAATAGTTTCACAGATGTCCCAGTAGTTTTACAGATGTCCCAGTAGATTCACATATGTCCCATTAGTTTCACAGATGCCGCCATAGTTTCACAGATGTCCCAGTAGTTTTAAAGATATCCCAGTAGGTTAACAGATGTCCCCATAGTTTCACAGATGTACCAGTAGTTTCACAGATGTCCCAATAGTTTCACAGATGTCCCAATAGTTTCACAGATGTACTAGTAGTTTCACAGATGTCCCAATAGTTTCACATATGTCCCATTAGTTTCACAGATGTCCCAATAGTTTCACAGATGTCCCAATAGTTTAACAGATGTCCCAGTAGTTTTACAGATGTCCCAGTAGTTTCACACATGTCCCAGTAGTTTCACAGATGCCCCAATAGTTTCACATATGTCCCATTAGTTTCACAGATGTCCCCATAGTTTCACAGATGTCCCAATAGTTTAACAGATGTCCCAATAGTTTCACCCATGTCCCAATAGTTTCACAGATGTCCCAATAGTTTAACAGATGTCCCAATAGTTTCACCCATGTCCCAATAGTTTCACAGATGTCCCAGGAGTTTAACAGATGTCCCACTAGTTTAACAGATGTCCCAGTTGTTTCACAGATGTCCCAATAGTTTCACAGATGTCCCAGTAGTTTTACAGATATCCCAGTAGGTTAACAGATGTCCCCATAGTTTCACAGATTTCCCAATAGTTTAACAGATGTCCCAGTAGTTTAACAGATGTCCCAGTAGTTTCACAGATGTCCCAGTAGGTTAACAGATGTCCCCATAGTTTCACAGATGTCCCAATAGTTAACAGATGTCCCAGTAGTTTTACAGATATCCCAGTAGGTTAACAGATGTCCCCATAGTTTCACAGATGTACTAGTAGTTTCACATATGTCCCATTAGTTTCACAGATGCCCCCAAAGTTTCACAGATGTCCCAATAGTTTCACAGATGTCCCAATAGTTTCACAGATGTCCCAGAAGTTTTACAGATATCCCAGTAGGTTAACAGATGTACCCATAGTTTCACAGATGTCCCAAAAGTTTCACAGATGTCCCAATAGTTTTACAGATGTCCCAGTAGTTTCACATATGTCCCAGTAGTTTTACAGATATCCAATTAGGTTTACAGATGTCCCCATAGTTTCACAGATGTACCAGTAGTTTCACAGATGTCCCAATAGTTTCACAGATGTCCCAATAGTTTCACAGATGTCCCAATAGTTTCACATATGTCCCATTAGTTTCACAGATGACCCCATAGTTTCACAGATGTCCCAATAGTTTCACAGATGTCCCAATAGTTTCACCTATGTCCCATTTGTTTCACAGATGTCCCCATAGTTTCACAGATGTCCCAATAGTTTCACAGATGTACCAGTAGTTTCACAGATGTCCCAATAGTTTCACAGATGTCCCAATAGTTTCACAGATTTCCCAGAATTTTTACAGACATCCCAGTAGGTTAACAGATGTCCCAATAGTTTCACAGATGTACCAGTAGTTTCACAGATGTCCCAATAGTTTCACATATGTCCCAGTAGTTTTACAGATGTCCCAGTAGTTTCACAGATGTCCCAATAGTTTCACAGATGTCCCCATAGTTTCACAAATGTCCCAATAGTTTAACAAATGTCTCAGTAGTTTTACAGATGTCCCAATAGTTTAACAGATGTACCAATAGTTTCACCCATGTCCCAATAGTTTCACAGATGTCCCAGGAGTTTCACAGATGTCCCAGTAGTTTAACAGATGTCCAAATAGTTTCACAGATGTCCCAGTAGTTTTACAGATATCCCAGTAGGTTAACAGATGTCCCCATATTTTCACAGATGTCCCAATAGTTTCACAGATGTCCCAGTAGTTTTACAGATGTCCCAGTAGATTCACATATGTCCCATTAGTTTCACAGATGCCCCCATAGTTTCACAGATGTCCCAATAGTTTCACAGATGTCCCAATAGTTTCACAGATGTCCCAATAGATTCACAAATGTCCCAATAGTTTCACAGATGTCCCCATAGTTTCACAGATGTACCAGTAGTTTCACAGATGTCCCAATAGTTTCACAGATGTCCCAATAGTTTCACAGATGTACTAGTAGTTTCACAGATGTCCCAATAGTTTCACATATGTCCCATTAGTTTCACAGATGTCCCAATAGTTTCACAGATGTCCCAATAGTTTAACAGATGTCCCAGTAGTTTTACAGATGTCCCAGTAGTTTCACACATGTCCCAGTAGTTTCACAGATGCCCCAATAGTTTCACATATGTCCCATTAGTTTCACAGATGTCCCCATAGTTTCACAGATGTCCCAATAGTTTCACAGATGTAACAGTAGTTTCACAGATGTCCCAATAGTTTAACAGATGTCCCAATAGTTTCACCCATGTCCCAATAGTTTCACAGATGTCCCAATAGTTTAACAGATGTCCCAATAGTTTCACCCATGTCCCAATAGTTTCACAGATGTCCCAGGAGTTTAACAGATGTCCCACTAGTTTAACAGATGTCCCAGTTGTTTCACAGATGTCCCAATAGTTTCACAGATGTCCCAGTAATTTTACAGATATCCCAGTAGGTTAACAGATGTCCCCATAGTTTCACAGATTTCCCAATAGTTTAACAGATGTCCCAGTAGTTTAACAGATGTCCCAGTAGTTTCACAGATGTCCCAGTAGGTTAACAGATGTCCCCATAGTTTCACAGATGTCCCAATAGTTAACAGATGTCCCAGTAGTTTTACAGATATCCCAGTAGGTTACCATAGTTTCACAGATGTACTAGTAGTTTCACATATGTCCCATTAGTTTCACAGATGCCCCCAAAGTTTCACAGATGTCCCAATAGTTTCACAGATGTCCCAATAGTTTCACAGATGTCCCAGAAGTTTTACAGATATCCCAGTAGGTTAACAGATGTCCCCATAGTTTCACAGATGTCCCAATAGTTAACAGATGTCCCAGTAGTTTTACAGATATCCCAGTAGGTTAACAGATGTCCCCATAGTTTCACAGATGTACTAGTAGTTTCACATATGTCCCATTAGTTTCACAGATGCCCCCAAAGTTTCACAGATGTCCCAATAGTTTCACAGATGTCCCAATAGTTTCACAGATGTCCCAGAAGTTTTACAGATATCCCAGTAGGTTAACAGATGTACCCATAGTTTCACAGATGTCCCAAAAGTTTCACAGATGTCCCAATAGTTTTACAGATGTCCCAGTAGTTTCACATATGTCCCAGTAGTTTTACAGATATCCAATTAGGTTTACAGATGTCCCCATAGTTTCACAGATGTACCAGTAGTTTCACAGATGTCCCAATAGTTTCACAGATGTCCCAATAGTTTCACAGATGTCCCAATAGTTTCACATATGTCCCATTAGTTTCACAGATGACCCCATAGTTTCACAGATGTCCCAATAGTTTCACAGATGTCCCAATAGTTTCACCTATGTCCCATTTGTTTCACAGATGTCCCCATAGTTTCACAGATGTCCCAATAGTTTCACAGATGTACCAGTAGTTTCACAGATGTCCCAATAGTTTCACAGATGTCCCAATAGTTTCACAGATGTCCCAGAATTTTTACAGACATCCCAGTAGGTTAACAGATGTCCCAATAGTTTCACAGATGTACCAGTAGTTTCACAGATGTCCCAATAGTTTCACATATGTCCCAGTAGTTTTACAGATGTCCCAGTAGTTTCACAGATGTCCCAATAGTTTCACAGATGTCCCCATAGTTTCACAAATGTCCCAATAGTTTAACAAATGTCTCAGTAGTTTTACAGATGTCCCAATAGTTTAACAGATGTACCAATAGTTTCACCCATGTCCCAATAGTTTCACAGATGTTCCAGGAGTTTCACAGATGTCCCAGTAGTTTAACAGATGTCCAAATAGTTTCACAGATGTCCCAGTAGTTTTACAGATATCCCAGTAGGTTAACAGATGTCCCCATATTTTCACAGATGTCCCAATAGTTTCACAGATGTCCCAGTAGTTTTACAGATGTCCCAGTAGATTCACATATGTCCCATTAGTTTCACAGATGCCCCCATAGTTTCACAGATGTCCCAATAGTTTCACAGATGTCCCAATAGTTTCACAGATGTCCCAATAGATTCACAAATGTCCCAATAGTTTCACAGATGTCCCCATAGTTTCACAGATGTACCAGTAGTTTCACAGATGTCCCAATAGTTTCACAGATGTCCCAATAGTTTCACAGATGTACTAGTAGTTTCACAGATGTCCCAATAGTTTCACATATGTCCCATTAGTTTCACAGATGTCCCAATAGTTTCACAGATGTCCCAATAGTTTAACAGATGTCCCAGTAGTTTTACAGATGTCCCAGTAGTTTCACACATGTCCCAGTAGTTTCACAGATGCCCCAATAGTTTCACATATGTCCCATTAGTTTCACAGATGTCCCCATAGTTTCACAGATGTCCCAATAGTTTCACAGATGTAACAGTAGTTTCACAGATGTCCCAATAGTTTAACAGATGTCCCAATAGTTTCACCCATGTCCCAATAGTTTCACAGATGTCCCAATAGTTTAACAGATGTCCCAATAGTTTCACCCATGTCCCAATAGTTTCACAGATGTCCCAGGAGTTTAACAGATGTCCCACTAGTTTAACAGATGTCCCAGTTGTTTCACAGATGTCCCAATAGTTTCACAGATGTCCCAGTAGTTTTACAGATATCCCAGTAGGTTAACAGATGTCCCCATAGTTTCACAGATTTCCCAATAGTTTAACAGATGTCCCAGTAGTTTAACAGATGTCCCAGTAGTTTCACAGATGTCCCAGTAGGTTAACAGATGTCCCCATAGTTTCACAGATGTCCCAATAGTTAACAGATGTCCCAGTAGTTTTACAGATATCCCAGTAGGTTACCATAGTTTCACAGATGTACTAGTAGTTTCACATATGTCCCATTAGTTTCACAGATGCCCCCAAAGTTTCACAGATGTCCCAATAGTTTCACAGATGTCCCAATAGTTTCACAGATGTCCCAGAAGTTTTACAGATATCCCAGTAGGTTAACAGATGTACCCATAGTTTCACAGATGTCCCAAAAGTTTCACAGATGTCCCAATAGTTTTACAGATGTCCCAGTAGTTTCACATATGTCCCAGTAGTTTTACAGATGTCCCAGTAGTTTCACAGATGTCCCAATAGTTTAACAGATGTCCCAGTATTTTGATTTAAAGCTTTCGTGACTGCAGTAATTCATATTCTTAGTTTTTTCGGTAAAGTCACGTTGAAGAGAAACAACAAAATAACAAAATATATATATAAAACAATAAAAAAAAATTCTCACGACGTTTCGACCATAATGATGATGACCGTTTGAGTTATGGTCGAAACGTCGTGAGAATTTTTTATTGTTTTATATATATTTTGTTATTTTGTTGTTTCTCTTCAACGTGACTTTACCGAAAAAACTAAGAATAAGATGTCCCAGTAGTTTAACAGATGTCCCAGTAGTTTCGCAGATGTCCCAGTAGGTTAACAGATGTCCCCATAGTTTCACAGATGTCCCAATAGTTAACAGATGTCCCAGTAGTTTTACAGATATCCCAGTAGGTTAACAGATGTCCCCATAGTTTCACAGATGTACCAGTAGTTTCACAGATGTCCCAATAGTTTCACAGATTTCCCCATAGTTTCACAAATGTCCCAATAGTTTAAAAATGTCCCAGTAGTTTTACAGATGTCCCAGTAGTTTCACACATGTCCCAGTAGTTTCACAGACACCCCAATAGTTTCACATATGTCCCAATAGTTTCACATATGTCCCATTAGTTTCACAGATGTCCCAATAGTTTCACAGATGTCCCAATAGTTTAACAGATGTCCCAGTAGTTTCACACATGTCCCAGTAGTTTCACAGATGACCCAATAGTTTCACATATGTCCCATTAGTTTCACAGATGTCCCCATCGTTTCACAGATGTCCCAATAGTTTCACAGATGTACCAGTAGTTTCACAGATGTCCCAATAGTTTACCAGATGTCCCAATAGTTTCACCCATGTCTCAATAGTTTCACAGATGTCCCGATAGTTTAACAGATGTCCCAATAGTTTCACCCATGTCCCAATAGAATCACAGATGTCCCAGGAGTTTAAGAGATGTCCCAATAGTTTAACAGATGTCGCAGTTGTTTCACAGATGTCCCAATAGTTTCACAGATGTCCCAGTAGTTTTACAGATATCCCAGTAGGTTAACAGATGTCCCCATAGTTTCACAGATGTCCCAATAGTTTAACAGATGTCCCAGTAGTTTAACAGATGTCCCAGTAGTTTCACAGATGTCCCAGTAGGTTAACAGATGTCCCCATAGTTTCACAGATGTCCCAATAGTTTCACAGATGTCCCAGTAGTTTTACAGATATCCCAATAGGTTTACAGATGTCCCCATAGTTTCACAGATGTACCAGTAGTTTCACAGATGTCCCAATAGTTTCACAGATGTCCCAATAGTTTCACAGATGTCCCAATAGTTTCACATATGTCCCATTAGTTTCACAGATGACCCCATAGTTTCACAGATGTCCCAATAGTTTCACAGATGTCCCAATAGTTTCACAGATGTCCCAATAGTTTCACAGATGTCCCAATAGTTTCACATATGTCCCATTAGTTTCACAGATGACCCCATAGTTTCACAGATGTCCCAATAGTTTCACAGATGTCCCAATAGTTTCACCTATGTCCCATTTGTTTCACAGATGTCCCCATAGTTTCACAGATGTCCCAATAGTTTCACAGATGTACCAGTAGTTTCACAGATGTCCCAATAGTTTCACAGATGTCCCAATAGTTTCACAGATGTCCCAGAAGTTTTACAGACATCCCAGTAGGTTAACAGATGTCCCGATAGTTTCACAGATGTACCAGTAGTTTCACAGATGTCCCAATAGTTTCACATATGTCCCAGTAGTTTTACAGATGTCCCAATAGTTTCACATATGTCCCAGTAGTTTTACAGATGTCCCATTAGTTTCACAGATGTCCCCATAGTTTCACAGATGTCCCAATAGTTTCACAGATGTACCAGTAGTTTCACAGATGTCCCAATAGTTTAACAGATGTCCCAATAGTTTCACCCATGTCCCAATAGTTTCACAGATGTCCCAATAGTTTAACAGATGTCCCAATAGTTTCACCCATGTCCCAATAGTTTCACAGATGTCCCAGGAGTTTAACAGATGTCCCAATAGTTTAACAGATGTCCCAGTTGTTTCACAGATGTCCCAATAGTTTCACAGATGTCCCAGTAGTTTTACAGATATCCCAGTAGGTTAACAGATGTCCCCATAGTTTCACAGATTTCCCAATAGTTTAATAGATGTCCCAGTAGTTTAACAGATGTCCCAGTAGTTTCACAGATGCCCCCAAAGTTTCACAGATGTCCCAATAGTTTCACAGATGTCCCAATAGTTTCACAGATGTCCCACAAGTTTTACAGATATCCCAGTAGGTTAACAGATGTACCCATAGTTTCACAGATGTCCCAAAAGTTTCACAGATGTCCCAATAGTTTTACAGATGTCCCAGTAGTTTCACATATGTCCCAGTAGTTTTACAGATGTCCCAGTAGTTTCACAGATGTTCCAATAGTTTAACAGATGTCCCAGTAGTTTAACAGATGTCCCAGTAGTTTCGCAGATGTCCCAGTAGGTTAACAGATGTCCCCATAGTTTCACAGATGTCCCAATAGTTAACAGATGTCCCAGTAGTTTTAAAGATATCCCAGTAGGTTAACAGATGTCCCAATAGTTTCACAGATGTACCAGTAGTTTCACAGATGTCCCAATAGTTTAACATATGTCCCAGTAGTTTTACAGATGTCCCAGTAGTTTCACAGATGTCCCAATAGTTTCACAGATGTCCCCATAGTTTCACAAATGTCCCAATAGTTTAACAAATGTCTCAGTAGTTTTACAGATGTCCCAATAGTTTAACAGATGTACCAATAGTTTCACCCATGTCCCAATAGTTTCACAGATGTCCCAGGAGTTTCACAGATGTCCCAGTAGTTTAACAGATGTCCCAATAGTTTCACAGATGTTCCAGTAGTTTTACAGATATCCCAGTAGGTTAACAGATGTCCCCATATTTTCACAGATGTCCCAATAGTTTCACAGATGTCCCAGTAGTTTTACAGATGTCCCAGTAGATTCACATATGTCCCATTAGTTTCACAGATGCCCCCATAGTTTCACAGATGTCCCAATAGTTTCACAGATGTCCCAATAGTTTCACAGATGTCCCAATAGATTCACAAATGTCCCAATAGTTTCACACATGTCCCCATAGTTTCACAGATGTACCAGTAGTTTCACAGATGTCCCAATAGTTTCACAGATGTCCCAGAAGTTTTACAGACATCCCAGTAGGTTAACAGATGTCCCGATAGTTTCACAGATGTACCAGTAGTTTCACAGATGTCCCAATAGTTTCACATATGTCCCAGTAGTTTTACAGATGTCCCAATAGTTTCACATATGTCCCAGTAGTTTTACAGATGTCCCATTAGTTTCACAGATGTCCCCATAGTTTCACAGATGTCCCAATAGTTTCACAGATGTACCAGTAGTTTCACAGATGTCCCAATAGTTTAACAGATGTCCCAATAGTTTCACCCATGTCCCAATAGTTTCACAGATGTCCCAATAGTTTAACAGATGTCCCAATAGTTTCACCCATGTCCCAATAGTTTCACAGATGTCCCAGGAGTTTAACAGATGTCCCAATAGTTTAACAGATGTCCCAGTTGTTTCACAGATGTCCCAATAGTTTCACAGATGTCCCAGTAGTTTTACAGATATCCCAGTAGGTTAACAGATGTCCCCATAGTTTCACAGATTTCCCAATAGTTTAATAGATGTCCCAGTAGTTTAACAGATGTCCCAGTAGTTTCACAGATGTCCCAGTAGGTTAACAGATGTCCCCATAGTTTCACAGATGTACCAGTAGTTTCACATATGTCCCATTAGTTTCACAGATGCGCCCAAAGTTTCACAGATGTCCCAATAGTTTCACAGATGTCCCAATAGTTTCACAGATGTCCCACAAGTTTTACAGATATCCCAGTAGGTTAACAGATGTACCCATAGTTTCACAGATGTCCCAATAGTTTTACAGATGTCCCAGTAGTTTCACATATGTCCCAGTAGTTTTACAGATGTCCCAGTAGTTTCACAGATGTCCCAATAGTTTAACAGATGTCCCAGTAGTTTAACAGATGTCCCAGTAGTTTCGCAGATGTCCCAGTAGGTTAACAGATGTCCCCATAGTTTCACAGATGTCCCAATAGTTAACAGATGTCCCAGTAGTTTTAAAGATATCCCAGTAGGTTAACAGATGTCCCAATAGTTTCACAGATGTACCAGTAGTTTCACAGATGTCCCAATAGTTTAACATATGTCCCAGTAGTTTTACAGATGTACCAGTAGTTTCACAGATGTCCCAATAGTTTCACAGATGTCCCCATAGTTTCACAAATGTCCCAATAGTTTAACAAATGTCTCAGTAGTTTTACAGATGTCCCAATAGTTTAACAGATGTACCAATAGTTTCACCCATGTCCCAATAGTTTCACAGATGTCCCAGGAGTTTCACAGATGTCCCAGTAGTTTAACAGATGTCCCAATAGTTTCACAGATGTTCCAGTAGTTTTACAGATATCCCAGTAGGTTAACAGATGTCCCCATATTTTCACAGATGTCCCATTAGTTTCACAGATGCCCCCATAGTTTCACAGATGTCCCAATAGTTTCACAGATGTCCCAATAGTTTCACCCATGTCCCAATAGTTTCACAGATGTCCCAATAGTTTAACAGATGTCCCAATAGTTTCACCCATGTCCCAATAGAATCACAGATGTCCCAGGAGTTTAACAGATGTCCCAATAGTTTAACAGATGTCCCAGTTGTTTCACAGATGTCCCAAAAGTTTCACAGATGTCCCAGTAGTTTTACAGATATCCCAGTAGGTTAACAGATGTCCCCATAGTTTCACAGATGTCCCAATAGTTTAACAGATGTCCCAGTAGTTTAACAGATGTCCCAGTAGTTTCACAGATGTCCCAGTAGGTTAACAGATGTCCCCATAGTTTCACAGATGTCCCCATAGTTTCACAAATGTCCCAATAGTTTAACAAATGTCTCAGTAGTTTTACAGATGTCCCAATAGTTTAACAGATGTACCAATAGTTTCACCCATGTCCCAATAGTTTCACAGATGTCCCAGGAGTTTCACAGATGTCCCAGTAGTTTAACAGATGTCCAAATAGTTTCACAGATGTCCCAGTAGTTTTACAGATATCCCAGTAGGTTAACAGATGTCCCCATATTTTCACAGATGTCCCAATAGTTTCACAGATGTCCCAGTAGTTTTACAGATGTCCCAGTAGATTCACATATGTCCCATTAGTTTCACAGATGCCCCCATAGTTTCACAGATGTCCCAATAGTTTCACAGATGTCCCAATAGTTTCACAGATGTCCCAATAGATTCACAAATGTCCCAATAGTTTCACAGATGTCCCCATAGTTTCACAGATGTACCAGTAGTTTCACAGATGTCCCAATAGTTTCACAGATGTCCCAATAGTTTCACAGATGTACTAGTAGTTTCACAGATGTCCCAATAGTTTCACATATGTCCCATTAGTTTCACAGATGTCCCAATAGTTTCACAGATGTCCCAATAGTTTAACAGATGTCCCAGTAGTTTTACAGATGTCCCAGTAGTTTCACACATGTCCCAGTAGTTTCACAGATGCCCCAATAGTTTCACATATGTCCCATTAGTTTCACAGATGTCCCCATAGTTTCACAGATGTCCCAATAGTTTCACAGATGTAACAGTAGTTTCACAGATGTCCCAATAGTTTAACAGATGTCCCAATAGTTTCACCCATGTCCCAATAGTTTCACAGATGTCCCAATAGTTTAACAGATGTCCCAATAGTTTCACCCATGTCCCAATAGTTTCACAGATGTCCCAGGAGTTTAACAGATGTCCCACTAGTTTAACAGATGTCCCAGTTGTTTCACAGATGTCCCAATAGTTTCACAGATGTCCCAGTAGTTTTACAGATATCCCAGTAGGTTAACAGATGTCCCCATAGTTTCACAGATTTCCCAATAGTTTAACAGATGTCCCAGTAGTTTAACAGATTTCCCAGTAGTTTCACAGATGTCCCAGTAGGTTAACAGATGTCCCCATAGTTTCACAGATGTCCCAATAGTTAACAGATGTCCCAGTAGTTTTACAGATATCCCAGTAGGTTACCATAGTTTCACAGATGTACTAGTAGTTTCACATATGTCCCATTAGTTTCACAGATGCCCCCAAAGTTTCACAGATGTCCCAATAGTTTCACAGATGTCCCAATAGTTTCACAGATGTCCCAGAAGTTTTACAGATATCCCAGTAGGTTAACAGATGTACCCATAGTTTCACAGATGTCCCAAAAGTTTCACAGATGTCCCAATAGTTTTACAGATGTCCCAGTAGTTTCACATATGTCCCAGTAGTTTTACAGATGTCCCAGTAGTTTCACAGATGTCCCAATAGTTTAACAGATGTCCCAGTATTTTGATTTAAAGCTTTCGTGACTGCAGTAATTCATATTCTTAGTTTTTTCGGTAAAGTCACGTTGAAGAGAAACAACAAAATAACAAAATATATATAAAACAATACAAAAAAATTCTCACGACGTTTCGACCATAATGATGATGACCGTTTGAGTTATGGTCGAAACGTCGTGAGAATTTTTTATTGTTTTATATATATTTTGTTATTTTGTTGTTTCTCTTCAACGTGACTTTACCGAAAAAACTAAGAATAAGATGTCCCAGTAGTTTAACAGATGTCCCAGTAGTTTCGCAGATGTCCCAGTAGGTTAACAGATGTCCCCATAGTTTCACAGATGTCCCAATAGTTAACAGATGTCCCAGTAGTTTTACAGATATCCCAGTAGGTTAACAGATGTCCCCATAGTTTCACAGATGTACCAGTAGTTTCACAGATGTCCCAATAGTTTCACAGATTTCCCCATAGTTTCACAAATGTCCCAATAGTTTAAAAATGTCCCAGTAGTTTTACAGATGTCCCAGTAGTTTCACACATGTCCCAGTAGTTTCACAGACACCCCAATAGTTTCACATATGTCCCAATAGTTTCACATATGTCCCATTAGTTTCACAGATGTCCCAATAGTTTCACAGATGTCCCAATAGTTTAACAGATGTCCCAGTAGTTTCACACATGTCCCAGTAGTTTCACAGATGACCCAATAGTTTCACCTATGTCCCATTAGTTTCACAGATGTCCCCATCGTTTCACAGATGTCCCAATAGTTTCACAGATGTACCAGTAGTTTCACAGATGTCCCAATAGTTTACCAGATGTCCCAATAGTTTCACCCATGTCTCAATAGTTTCACAGATGTCCCGATAGTTTAACAGATGTCCCAATAGTTTCACCCATGTCCCAATAGAATCACAGATGTCCCAGGAGTTTAAGAGATGTCCCAATAGTTTAACAGATGTCGCAGTTGTTTCACAGATGTCCCAATAGTTTCACAGATGTCCCAGTAGTTTTACAGATATCCCAGTAGGTTAACAGATGTCCCCATAGTTTCACAGATGTCCCAATAGTTTAACAGATGTCCCAGTAGTTTAACAGATGTCCCAGTAGTTTCACAGATGTCCCAGTAGGTTAACAGATGTCCCCATAGTTTCACAGATGTCCCAATAGTTTCACAGATGTCCCAGTAGTTTTACAGATATCCCAATAGGTTTACAGATGTCCCCATAGTTTCACAGATGTACCAGTAGTTTCACATATGTCCCATTAGTTTCACAGATGACCCCATAGTTTCACAGATGTCCCAATAGTTTCACAGATGTCCCAATAGTTTCACAGATGTCCCAATAGTTTCACAGATGTCCCAATAGTTTCACATATGTCCCATTAGTTTCACAGATGACCCCATAGTTTCACAGATGTCCCAATAGTTTCACAGATGTCCCAATAGTTTCACCTATGTCCCATTTGTTTCACAGATGTCCCCATAGTTTCACAGATGTCCCAATAGTTTCACAGATGTACCAGTAGTTTCACAGATGTCCCAATAGTTTCACAGATGTCCCAATAGTTTCACAGATGTCCCAGAAGTTTTACAGACATCCCAGTAGGTTAACAGATGTCCCGATAGTTTCACAGATGTACCAGTAGTTTCACAGATGTCCCAATAGTTTCACATATGTCCCAGTAGTTTTACAGATGTCCCAATAGTTTCACATATGTCCCAGTAGTTTTACAGATGTCCCATTAGTTTCACAGATGTCCCCATAGTTTCACAGATGTCCCAATAGTTTCACAGATGTACCAGTAGTTTCACAGATGTCCCAATAGTTTAACAGATGTCCCAATAGTTTCACCCATGTCCCAATAGTTTCACAGATGTCCCAATAGTTTAACAGATGTCCCAATAGTTTCACCCATGTCCCAATAGTTTCACAGATGTCCCAGGAGTTTAACAGATGTCCCAATAGTTTAACAGATGTCCCAGTTGTTTCACAGATGTCCCAATAGTTTCACAGATGTCCCAGTAGTTTTACAGATATCCCAGTAGGTTAACAGATGTCCCCATAGTTTCACAGATTTCCCAATAGTTTAATAGATGTCCCAGTAGTTTAACAGATGTCCCAGTAGTTTCACAGATGTCCCAGTAGGTTAACAGATGTCCCCATAGTTTCACAGATGTACCAGTAGTTTCACATATGTCCCATTAGTTTCACAGATGCCCCCAAAGTTTCACAGATGTCCCAATAGTTTCACAGATGTCCCAATAGTTTCACAGATGTCCCACAAGTTTTACAGATATCCCAGTAGGTTAACAGATGTACCCATAGTTTCACAGATGTCCCAAAAGTTTCACAGATGTCCCAATAGTTTTACAGATGTCCCAGTAGTTTCACATATGTCCCAGTAGTTTTACAGATGTCCCAGTAGTTTCACAGATGTTCCAATAGTTTAACAGATGTCCCAGTAGTTTAACAGATGTCCCAGTAGTTTCGCAGATGTCCCAGTAGGTTAACAGATGTCCCCATAGTTTCACAGATGTCCCAATAGTTAACAGATGTCCCAGTAGTTTTAAAGATATCCCAGTAGGTTAACAGATGTCCCAATAGTTTCACAGATGTACCAGTAGTTTCACAGATGTCCCAATAGTTTAACATATGTCCCAGTAGTTTTACAGATGTCCCAGTAGTTTCACAGATGTCCCAATAGTTTCACAGATGTCCCCATAGTTTCACAAATGTCCCAATAGTTTAACAAATGTCTCAGTAGTTTTACAGATGTCCCAATAGTTTAACAGATGTACCAATAGTTTCACCCATGTCCCAATAGTTTCACAGATGTCCCAGGAGTTTCACAGATGTCCCAGTAGTTTAACAGATGTCCCAATAGTTTCACAGATGTTCCAGTAGTTTTACAGATATCCCAGTAGGTTAACAGATGTCCCCATATTTTCACAGATGTCCCAATAGTTTCACAGATGTCCCAGTAGTTTTACAGATGTCCCAGTAGATTCACATATGTCCCATTAGTTTCACAGATGCCCCCATAGTTTCACAGATGTCCCATTAGATTCACAGATGTCCCAATAGTTTCATAGATGTCCCAATAGATTCACAAATGTCCCAATAGTTTCACACATGTCCCCATAGTTTCACAGATGTACCAGTAGTTTCACAGATGTCCCAATAGTTTCACAGATGTCCCAGAAGCTTTACAGACATCCCAGTAGGTTAACAGATGTCCCGATAGTTTCACAGATGTACCAGTAGTTTCACAGATGTCCCAATAGTTTCACATATGTCCCAGTAGTTTTACAGATGTCCCAATAGTTTCACATATGTCCCAGTAGTTTTACAGATGTCCCATTAGTTTCACAGATGTCCCCATAGTTTCACAGATGTCCCAATAGTTTCACAGATGTACCAGTAGTTTCACAGATGTCCCAATAGTTTAACAGATGTCCCAATAGTTTCACCCATGTCCCAATAGTTTCACAGATGTCCCAATAGTTTAACAGATGTCCCAATAGTTTCACCCATGTCCCAATAGTTTCACAGATGTCCCAGGAGTTTAACAGATGTCCCAATAGTTTAACAGATGTCCCAGTTGTTTCACAGATGTCCCAATAGTTTCACAGATGTCCCAGTAGTTTTACAGATATCCCAGTAGGTTAACAGATGTCCCCATAGTTTCACAGATTTCCCAAAAGTTTAATAGATGTCCCAGTAGTTTAACAGATGTCCCAGTAGTTTCACAGATGTCCCAGTAGGTTAACAGATGTCCCCATAGTTTCACAGATGTACCAGTAGTTTCACATATGTCCCATTAGTTCCACAGATGCCCCCAAAGTTTCACAGATGTCCCAATAGTTTCACAGATGTCCCAATAGTTTCACAGATGTCCCACAAGTTTTACAGATATCCCAGTAGGTTAACAGATGTACCCATAGTTTCACAGATGTCCCAATAGTTTTACAGATGTCCCAGTAGTTTCACATATGTCCCAGTAGTTTTACAGATGTCCCAGTAGTTTCACAGATGTCCCAATAGTTTAACAGATGTCCCAGTAGTTTAACAGATGTCCCAGTAGTTTCGCAGATGTCCCAGTAGGTTAACAGATGTCCCCATAGTTTCACAGATGTCCCAATAGTTAACAGATGTCCCAGTAGTTTTAAAGATATCCCAGTAGGTTAACAGATGTCCCAATAGTTTCACAGATGTACCAGTAGTTTCACAGATGTCCCAATAGTTTAACATATGTCCCAGTAGTTTTACAGATGTACCAGTAGTTTCACAGATGTCCCAATAGTTTCACAGATGTCCCCATAGTTTCACAAATGTCCCAATAGTTTAACAAATGTCTCAGTAGTTTTACAGATGTCCCAATAGTTTAACAGATGTACCAATAGTTTCACCCATGTCCCAATAGTTTCACAGATGTCCCAGGAGTTTCACAGATGTCCCAGTAGTTTAACAGATGTCCCAATAGTTTCACAGATGTTCCAGTAGTTTTACAGATATCCCAGTAGGTTAACAGATGTCCCCATATTTTCACAGATGTCCCATTAGTTTCACAGATGCCCCCATAGTTTCACAGATGTCCCAATAGTTTCACAGATGTCCCAATAGTTTCACCCATGTCCCAATAGTTTCACAGATGTCCCAATAGTTTAACAGATGTCCCAATAGTTTCACCCATGTCCCAATAGAATCACAGATGTCCCAGGAGTTTAACAGATGTCCCAATAGTTTAACAGATGTCCCAGTTGTTTCACAGATGTCCCAAAAGTTTCACAGATGTCCCAGTAGTTTTACAGATATCCCAGTAGGTTAACAGATGTCCCCATAGTTTCACAGATGTCCCAATAGTTTAACAGATGTCCCAGTAGTTTAACAGATGTCCCAGTAGTTTCACAGATGTCCCAGTAGGTTAACAGATGTCCCCATAGTTTCACAGATGTCCCAATAGTTTCACAGATGTCCCAGTAGTTTTACAGATATCCAATTAGGTTTACAGATGTCCCCATAGTTTCACAGATGTACCAGTAGTTTCACAGATGTCCCAATAGTTTCACAGATGTCCCAATAGTTTCACAGATGTCCCAATAGTTTCACATATGTCCCATTAGTTTCACAGATGACCCCATAGTTTCACAGATGTCCCAATAGTTTCACAGATGTCCCAATAGTTTCACCTATGTCCCATTTGTTTCACAGATGTCCCAATAGTTTCACAGATGTCCCAATAGATTCACAAATGTCCCAATAGTTTCACACATGTCCCCATAGTTTCACAGATGTACCAGTAGTTTCACAGATGTCCCAATAGTTTCACAGATGTCCCCATAGTTTCACAAATGTCCCAATAGTTTAACAAATGTCTCAGTAGTTTTACAGATGTCCCAATAGTTTAACAGATGTACCAATAGTTTCACCCATGTCCCAATAGTTTCACAGATGTCCCAGGAGTTTCACAGATGTCCCAGTAGTTTAACAGATGTCCCAATAGTTTCACAGATGTTCCAGTAGTTTTACAGATATCCCAGTAGGTTAACAGATGTCCCCATATTTTCACAGATGTCCCATTAGTTTCACAGATGCCCCCATAGTTTCACAGATGTCCCAATAGTTTCACAGATGTCCCAATAGTTTCACCCATGTCCCAATAGTTTCACAGATGTCCCAATAGTTTAACAGATGTCCCAATAGTTTCACCCATGTCCCAATAGAATCACAGATGTCCCAGGAGTTTAACAGATGTCCCAATAGTTTAACAGATGTCCCAGTTGTTTCACAGATGTCCCAAAAGTTTCACAGATGTCCCAGTAGTTTTACAGATATCCCAGTAGGTTAACAGATGTCCCCATAGTTTCACAGATGTCCCAATAGTTTAACAGATGTCCCAGTAGTTTAACAGATGTCCCAGTAGTTTCACAGATGTCCCAGTAGGTTAACAGATGTCCCCATAGTTTCACAGATGTCCCAATAGTTTCACAGATGTCCCAGTAGTTTTACAGATATCCAATTAGGTTTACAGATGTCCCCATAGTTTCACAGATGTACCAGTAGTTTCACAGATGTCCCAATAGTTTCACAGATGTCCCAATAGTTTCACAGATGTCCCAATAGTTTCACATATGTCCCATTAGTTTCACAGATGACCCCATAGTTTCACAGATGTCCCAATAGTTTCACAGATGTCCCAATAGTTTCACCTATGTCCCATTTGTTTCACAGATGTCCCAATAGTTTCACAGATGTCCCAATAGATTCACAAATGTCCCAATAGTTTCACACATGTCCCCATAGTTTCACAGATGTACCAGTAGTTTCACAGATGTCCCAATAGTTTCACAGATGTCCCAGAAGTTTTACAGACATCCCAGTAGGTTAACAGATGTCCCGATAGTTTCACAGATGTACCAGTAGTTTCACAGATGTCCCAATAGTTTCACATATGTCCCAGTAGTTTTACAGATGTCCCAATAGTTTCACATATGTCCCAGTAGTTTTACAGATGTCCCATTAGTTTCACAGATGTCCCCATAGTTTCACAGATGTCCCAATAGTTTCACAGATGTACCAGTAGTTTCACAGATGTCCCAATAGTTTAACAGATGTCCCAATAGTTTCACCCATGTCCCAATAGTTTCACAGATGTCCCAATAGTTTAACAGATGTCCCAATAGTTTCACCCATGTCCCAATAGTTTCACAGATGTCCCAGGAGTTTAACAGATGTCCCAATAGTTTAACAGATGTCCCAGTTGTTTCACAGATGTCCCAATAGTTTCACAGATGTCCCAGTAGTTTTACAGATATCCCAGTAGGTTAACAGATGTCCCCATAGTTTCACAGATTTCCCAATAGTTTAATAGATGTCCCAGTAGTTTAACAGATGTCCCAGTAGTTTCACAGATGTCCCAGTAGGTTAACAGATGTCCCCATAGTTTCACAGATGTACCAGTAGTTTCACATATGTCCCATTAGTTTCACAGATGCCCCCAAAGTTTCACAGATGTCCCAATAGTTTCACAGATGTCCCAATAGTTTCACAGATGTCCCACAAGTTTTACAGATATCCCAGTAGGTTAACAGATGTACCCATAGTTTCACAGATGTCCCAAAAGTTTCACAGATGTCCCAATAGTTTTACAGATGTCCCAGTAGTTTCACATATGTCCCAGTAGTTTTACAGATGTCCCAGTAGTTTCACAGATGTCCCAATAGTTTAACAGATGTCCCAGTAGTTTAACAGATGTCCCAGTAGTTTCGCAGATGTCCCAGTAGGTTAACAGATGTCCCCATAGTTTCACAGATGTCCCAATAGTTAACAGATGTCCCAGTAGTTTTAAAGATTTCCCAGTAGGTTAACAGATGTCCCAATAGTTTCACAGATGTACCAGTAGTTTCACAGATGTCCCAATAGTTTAACATATGTCCCAGTAGTTTTACAGATGTCCCAGTAGTTTCACAGATGTCCCAATAGTTTCACAGATGTCCCCATAGTTTCACAAATGTCCCAATAGTTTAACAAATGTCTCAGTAGTTTTACAGATGTCCCAATAGTTTAACAGATGTACCAATAGTTTCACCCATGTCCCAATAGTTTCACAGATGTCCCAGGAGTTTCACAGATGTCCCAGTAGTTTAACAGATGTCCCAATAGTTTCACAGATGTCCCAATAGTTTCACCCATGTCCCAATAGTTTCACAGATGTCCCAATAGTTTAACAGATGTCCCAATAGTTTCACCCATGTCCCAATAGAATCACAGATGTCCCAGGAGTTTAACAGATGTCCCAATAGTTTAACAGATGTCCCAGTTGTTTCACAGATGTCCCAAAAGTTTCACAGATGTCCCAGTAGTTTTACAGATATCCCAGTAGGTTAACAGATGTCCCCATAGTTTCACAGATGTCCCAATAGTTTAACAGATGTCCCAGTAGTTTAACAGATGTCCCAGTAGTTTCACAGATGTCCCAGTAGGTTAACAGATGTCCCCATAGTTTCACAGATGTCCCAATAGTTTCACAGATGTCCCAGTAGTTTTACAGATATCCAATTAGGTTTACAGATGTCCCCATAGTTTCACAGATGTACCAGTAGTTTCACAGATGTCCCAATAGTTTCACAGATGTCCCAATAGTTTCACAGATGTCCCAATAGTTTCACATATGTCCCATTAGTTTCACAGATGACCCCATAGTTTCACAGATGTCCCAATAGTTTCACAGATGTCCCAATAGTTTCACCTATGTCCCATTTGTTTCACAGATGTCCCAATAGTTTCACAGATGTCCCAATAGATTCACAAATGTCCCAATAGTTTCACACATGTCCCCATAGTTTCACAGATGTACCAGTAGTTTCACAGATGTCCCAATAGTTTCACAGATGTCCCCATAGTTTCACAAATGTCCCAATAGTTTAACAAATGTCTCAGTAGTTTTACAGATGTCCCAATAGTTTAACAGATGTACCAATAGTTTCACCCATGTCCCAATAGTTTCACAGATGTCCCAGGAGTTTCACAGATGTCCCAGTAGTTTAACAGATGTCCCAATAGTTTCACAGATGTTCCAGTAGTTTTACAGATATCCCAGTAGGTTAACAGATGTCCCCATATTTTCACAGATGTCCCATTAGTTTCACAGATGCCCCCATAGTTTCACAGATGTCCCAATAGTTTCACAGATGTCCCAATAGTTTCACCCATGTCCCAATAGTTTCACAGATGTCCCAATAGTTTAACAGATGTCCCAATAGTTTCACCCATGTCCCAATAGAATCACAGATGTCCCAGGAGTTTAACAGATGTCCCAATAGTTTAACAGATGTCCCAGTTGTTTCACAGATGTCCCAAAAGTTTCACAGATGTCCCAGTAGTTTTACAGATATCCCAGTAGGTTAACAGATGTCCCCATAGTTTCACAGATGTCCCAATAGTTTAACAGATGTCCCAGTAGTTTAACAGATGTCCCAGTAGTTTCACAGATGTCCCAGTAGGTTAACAGATGTCCCCATAGTTTCACAGATGTCCCAATAGTTTCACAGATGTCCCAGTAGTTTTACAGATATCCAATTAGGTTTACAGATGTCCCCATAGTTTCACAGATGTACCAGTAGTTTCACAGATGTCCCAATAGTTTCACAGATGTCCCAATAGTTTCACAGATGTCCCAATAGTTTCACATATGTCCCATTAGTTTCACAGATGACCCCATAGTTTCACAGATGTCCCAATAGTTTCACAGATGTCCCAATAGTTTCACCTATGTCCCATTTGTTTCACAGATGTCCCAATAGTTTCACAGATGTCCCAATAGATTCACAAATGTCCCAATAGTTTCACACATGTCCCCATAGTTTCACAGATGTACCAGTAGTTTCACAGATGTCCCAATAGTTTCACAGATGTCCCAGAAGTTTTACAGACATCCCAGTAGGTTAACAGATGTCCCGATAGTTTCACAGATGTACCAGTAGTTTCACAGATGTCCCAATAGTTTCACATATGTCCCAGTAGTTTTACAGATGTCCCAATAGTTTCACATATGTCCCAGTAGTTTTACAGATGTCCCATTAGTTTCACAGATGTCCCCATAGTTTCACAGATGTCCCAATAGTTTCACAGATGTACCAGTAGTTTCACAGATGTCCCAATAGTTTAACAGATGTCCCAATAGTTTCACCCATGTCCCAATAGTTTCACAGATGTCCCAATAGTTTAACAGATGTCCCAATAGTTTCACCCATGTCCCAATAGTTTCACAGATGTCCCAGGAGTTTAACAGATGTCCCAATAGTTTAACAGATGTCCCAGTTGTTTCACAGATGTCCCAATAGTTTCACAGATGTCCCAGTAGTTTTACAGATATCCCAGTAGGTTAACAGATGTCCCCATAGTTTCACAGATTTCCCAATAGTTTAATAGATGTCCCAGTAGTTTAACAGATGTCCCAGTAGTTTCACAGATGTCCCAGTAGGTTAACAGATGTCCCCATAGTTTCACAGATGTACCAGTAGTTTCACATATGTCCCATTAGTTTCACAGATGCCCCCAAAGTTGCACAGATGTCCCAATAGTTTCACAGATGTCCCAATAGTTTCACAGATGTCCCACAAGTTTTACAGATATCCCAGTAGGTTAACAGATGTACCCATAGTTTCACAGATGTCCCAAAAGTTTCACAGATGTCCCAATAGTTTTACAGATGTCCCAGTAGTTTCACATATGTCCCAGTAGTTTTACAGATGTCCCAGTAGTTTCACAGATGTCCCAATAGTTTAACAGATGTCCCAGTAGTTTAACAGATGTCCCAGTAGTTTCGCAGATGTCCCAGTAGGTTAACAGATGTCCCCATAGTTTCACAGATGTCCCAATAGTTAACAGATGTCCCAGTAGTTTTAAAGATTTCCCAGTAGGTTAACAGATGTCCCAATAGTTTCACAGATGTACCAGTAGTTTCACAGATGTCCCAATAGTTTAACATATGTCCCAGTAGTTTTACAGATGTCCCAGTAGTTTCACAGATGTCCCAATAGTTTCACAGATGTCCCCATAGTTTCACAAATGTCCCAATAGTTTAACAAATGTCTCAGTAGTTTTACAGATGTCCCAATAGTTTAACAGATGTACCAATAGTTTCACCCATGTCCCAATAGTTTCACAGATGTCCCAGGAGTTTCACAGATGTCCCAGTAGTTTAACAGATGTCCCAATAGTTTCACAGATGTTCCAGTAGTTTTACAGATATCCCAGTAGGTTAACAGATGTCCCCATATTTTCACAGATGTCCCAATAGATTCACAGATGTCCCAGTAGTTTTACAGATGTCCCAGTAGATTCACATATGTCCCATTAGTTTCACAGATGCCCCCATAGTTTCACAGATGTCCCAATAGTTTCACAGATGTCCCAATAGTTTCACCCATGTCCCAATAGTTTCACAGATGTCCCAATAGTTTAACAGATGTCCCAATAGTTTCACCCATGTCCCAATAGAATCACAGATGTCCCAGGAGTTTAACAGATGTCCCAATAGTTTAACAGATGTCCCAGTTGTTTCACAGATGTCCCAAAAGTTTCACAGATGTCCCAGTAGTTTTACAGATATCCCAGTAGGTTAACAGATGTCCCCATAGTTTCACAGATGTCCCAATAGTTTAACAGATGTCCCAGTAGTTTAACAGATGTCCCAGTAGTTTCACAGATGTCCCAGTAGGTTAACAGATGTCCCCATAGTTTCACAGATGTCCCAATAGTTTCACAGATGTCCCAGTAGTTTTACAGATATCCAATTAGGTTTACAGATGTCCCCATAGTTTCACAGATGTACCAGTAGTTTCACAGATGTCCCAATAGTTTCACAGATGTCCCAATAGTTTCACAGATGTCCCAATAGTTTCACATATGTCCCATTAGTTTCACAGATGACCCCATAGTTTCACAGATGTCCCAATAGTTTCACAGATGTCCCAATAGTTTCACCTATGTCCCATTTGTTTCACAGATGTCCCAATAGTTTCACAGATGTCCCAATAGTTTCACAGATGTACCAGTAGTTTCACAGATGTCCCAATAGTTTCACAGATGTCCCAATAGTTTCACAGATGTCCCAGAATTTTTACAGACATCCCAGTAGGTTAACAGATGTCCCAATAGTTTCACAGATGTACCAGTAGTTTCACAGATGTCCCAATAGTTTCACATATGTCCCAGTAGTTTTACAGATGTCCCAGTAGTTTCACAGATGTCCCAATAGTTTCACAGATGTCCCCATAGTTTCACAAATGTCCCAATAGTTTAACAAATGTCTCAGTAGTTTTACAGATGTCCCAATAGTTTAACAGATGTACCAATAGTTTCACCCATGTCCCAATAGTTTCACAGATGTCCCAGGAGTTTCACAGATGTCCCAGTAGTTTAACAGATGTCCCAATAGTTTCACAGATGTCCCAGTAGTTTTACAGATATCCCAGTAGGTTAACAGATGTCCCCATATTTTCACAGATGTCCCAATAGTTTCACAGATGTCCCAGTAGTTTTACAGATGTCCCAGTAGATTCACATATGTCCCATTAGTTTCACAGATGCCCCCATAGTTTCACAGATGTCCCAATAGTTTCACAGATGTCCCAATAGTTTCACAGATGTCCCAATAGATTCACAAATGTCCCAATAGTTTCACAGATGTCCCCATAGTTTCACAGATGTACCAGTAGTTTCACAGATGTCCCAATAGTTTCACAGATGTCCCAATAGTTTCACAGATGTACTAGTAGTTTCACAGATGTCCCAATAGTTTCACATATGTCCCATTAGTTTCACAGATGTCCCAATAGTTTCACAGATGTCCCAATAGTTTAACAGATGTCCCAGTAGTTTTACAGATGTCCCAGTAGTTTCACACATGTCCCAGTAGTTTCACAGATGCCCCAATAGTTTCACATATGTCCCATTAGTTTCACAGATGTCCCCATAGTTTCACAGATGTCCCAATAGTTTCACAGATGTACCAGTAGTTTCACAGATGTCCCAATAGTTTAACAGATGTCCCAATAGTTTCACCCATTTCCCAATAGTTTCACAGATGTCCCAATAGTTTAACAGATGTCCCAATAGTTTCACCCATGTCCCAATAGTTTCACAGATGTCCCAGGAGTTTAACAGATGTCCCACTAGTTTAACAGATGTCCCAGTTGTTTCACAGATGTCCCAATAGTTTCACAGATGTCCCAGTAGTTTTACAGATATCCCAGTAGGTTAACAGATGTCCCCATAGTTTCACAGATTTCCCAATAGTTTAACAGATGTCCCAGTAGTTTAACAGATGTCCCAGTAGTTTCACAGATGTCCCAGTAGGTTAAAAGATGTCCCCATAGTTTCACAGATTTCCCAATAGTTTCACAGATGTCCCAATAGTTAACAGATGTCCCAGTAGTTTTACAGATATCCCAGTAGGTTACCATAGTTTCACAGATGTACTAGTAGTTTCACATATGTCCCATTAGTTTCACAGATGCCCCCAAAGTTGCACAGATGTCCCAATAGTTTCACAGATGTCCCAATAGTTTCACAGATGTCCCAGAAGTTTTACAGATATCCCAGTAGGTTAACAGATGTACCCATAGTTTCACAGATGTCCCAAAAGTTTCACAGATGTCCCAATAGTTTTACAGATGTCCCAGTAGTTTCACATATGTCCCAGTAGTTTTACAGATGTCCCAGTAGTTTCACAGATGTCCCAATAGTTTAACAGATGTCCCAGTATTTTGATTTAAAGCTTTCGTGACTGCAGTAATTCATATTCTTAGTTTTTTCGGTAAAGTCACGTTGAAGAGAAACAACAAAATAACAAAATATATATAAAACAATAAAAAAAAATTCTCACGACGTTTCGACCATAATGATGATGACCGTTTGAGTTATGGTCGAAACGTCGTGAGAATTTTTTATTGTTTTATATATATTTTGTTATTTTGTTGTTTCTCTTCAACGTGACTTTACCGAAAAAACTAAGAATAAGATGTCCCAGTAGTTTAACAGATGTCCCAGTAGTTTCGCAGATGTCCCAGTAGGTTAACAGATGTCCCCATAGTTTCACAGATGTCCCAATAGTTAACAGATGTCCCAGTAGTTTTACAGATATCCCAGTAGGTTAACAGATGTCCCCATAGTTTCACAGATGTACCAGTAGTTTCACAGATGTCCCAATAGTTTCACAGATTTCCCCATAGTTTCACAAATGTCCCAATAGTTTAAAAATGTCCCAGTAGTTTTACAGATGTCCCAGTAGTTTCACACATGTCCCAGTAGTTTCACAGACACCCCAATAGTTTCACATATGTCCCAATAGTTTCACATATGTCCCATTAGTTTCACAGATGTCCCAATAGTTTCACAGATGTCCCAATAGTTTAACAGATGTCCCAGTAGTTTCACACATGTCCCAGTAGTTTCACAGATGACCCAATAGTTTCACATATGTCCCATTAGTTTCACAGATGTCCCCATCGTTTCACAGATGTCCCAATAGTTTCACAGATGTACCAGTAGTTTCACAGATGTCCCAATAGTTTACCAGATGTCCCAATAGTTTCACCCATGTCTCAATAGTTTCACAGATGTCCCGATAGTTTAACAGATGTCCCAATAGTTTCACCCATGTCCCAATAGAATCACAGATGTCCCAGGAGTTTAAGAGATGTCCCAATAGTTTAACAGATGTCGCAGTTGTTTCACAGATGTCCCAATAGTTTCACAGATGTCCCAGTAGTTTTACAGATATCCCAGTAGGTTAACAGATGTCCCCATAGTTTCACAGATGTCCCAATAGTTTAACAGATGTCCCAGTAGTTTAACAGATGTCCCAGTAGTTTCACAGATGTCCCAGTAGGTTAACAGATGTCCCCATAGTTTCACAGATGTCCCAATAGTTTCACAGATGTCCCAGTAGTTTTACAGATATCCCAATAGGTTTACAGATGTCCCCATAGTTTCACAGATGTACCAGTAGTTTCACAGATGTCCCAATAGTTTCACAGATGTCCCAATAGTTTCACAGATGTCCCAATAGTTTCACATATGTCCCATTAGTTTCACAGATGACCCCATAGTTTCACAGATGTCCCAATAGTTTCACAGATGTCCCAATAGTTTCACAGATGTCCCAATAGATTCACAAATGTCCCAATAGTTTCACAGATGTCCCCATAGTTTCACAGATGTACCAGTAGTTTCACAGATGTCCCAATAGTTTCACAGATGTCCCAATAGTTTCACAGATGTACTAGTAGTTTCACAGATGTCCCAATAGTTTCACATATGTCCCATTAGTTTCACAGATGTCCCAATAGTTTCACAGATGTCCCAATAGTTTAACAGATGTCCCAGTAGTTTTACAGATGTCCCAGTAGTTTCACACATGTCCCAGTAGTTTCACAGATGCCCCAATAGTTTCACATATGTCCCATTAGTTTCACAGATGTCCCCATAGTTTCACAGATGTCCCAATAGTTTCACAGATGTACCAGTAGTTTCACAGATGTCCCAATAGTTTAACAGATGTCCCAATAGTTTCACCCATTTCCCAATAGTTTCACAGATGTCCCAATAGTTTAACAGATGTCCCAATAGTTTCACCCATGTCCCAATAGTTTCACAGATGTCCCAGGAGTTTAACAGATGTCCCACTAGTTTAACAGATGTCCCAGTTGTTTCACAGATGTCCCAATAGTTTCACAGATGTCCCAGTAGTTTTACAGATATCCCAGTAGGTTAACAGATGTCCCCATAGTTTCACAGATTTCCCAATAGTTTAACAGATGTCCCAGTAGTTTAACAGATGTCCCAGTAGTTTCACAGATGTCCCAGTAGGTTAACAGATGTCCCCATAGTTTCACAGATTTCCCAATAGTTTCACAGATGTCCCAATAGTTAACAGATGTCCCAGTAGTTTTACAGATATCCCAGTAGGTTACCATAGTTTCACAGATGTACTAGTAGTTTCACATATGTCCCATTAGTTTCACAGATGCCCCCAAAGTTTCACAGATGTCCCAATAGTTTCACAGATGTCCCAATAGTTTCACAGATGTCCCAGAAGTTTTACAGATATCCCAGTAGGTTAACAGATGTACCCATAGTTTCACAGATGTCCCAAAAGTTTCACAGATGTCCCAATAGTTTTACAGATGTCCCAGTAGATTCACATATGTCCCAGTAGTTTTACAGATGTCCCAGTAGTTTCACAGATGTCCCAATAGTTTAACAGATGTCCCAGTATTTTGATTTAAAGCTTTCGTGACTGCAGTAATTCATATTCTTAGTTTTTTCGGTAAAGTCACGTTGAAGAGAAACAACAAAATAACAAAATATATATAAAACAATAAAAAAAAATTCTCACGACGTTTCGACCATAATGATGATGACCGTTTGAGTTATGGTCGAAACGTCGTGAGAATTTTTTATTGTTTTATATATATTTTGTTATTTTGTTGTTTCTCTTCAACGTGACTTTACCGAAAAAACTAAGAATAAGATGTCCCAGTAGTTTAACAGATGTCCCAGTAGTTTCGCAGATGTCCCAGTAGGTTAACAGATGTCCCCATAGTTTCACAGATGTCCCAATAGTTAACAGATGTCCCAGTAGTTTTACAGATATCCCAGTAGGTTAACAGATGTCCCCATAGTTTCACAGATGTACCAGTAGTTTCACAGATGTCCCAATAGTTTCACAGATTTCCCCATAGTTTCACAAATGTCCCAATAGTTTAAAAATGTCCCAGTAGTTTTACAGATGTCCCAGTAGTTTCACACATGTCCCAGTAGTTTCACAGACACCCCAATAGTTTCACATATGTCCCAATAGTTTCACATATGTCCCATTAGTTTCACAGATGTCCCAATAGTTTCACAGATGTCCCAATAGTTTAACAGATGTCCCAGTAGTTTCACACATGTCCCAGTAGTTTCACAGATGACCCAATAGTTTCACATATGTCCCATTAGTTTCACAGATGTCCCCATCGTTTCACAGATGTCCCAATAGTTTCACAGATGTACCAGTAGTTTCACAGATGTCCCAATAGTTTACCAGATGTCCCAATAGTTTCACCCATGTCCCAATAGTTTCACAGATGTCCCGATAGTTTAACAGATGTCCCAATAGTTTCACCCATGTCCCAATAGAATCACAGATGTCCCAGGACTTTAAGAGATGTCCCAATAGTTTAACAGATGTCGCAGTTGTTTCACAGATGTCCCAATAGTTTCACAGATGTCCCAGTAGTTTTACAGATATCCCAGTAGGTTAACAGATGTCCCCATAGTTTCACAGATGTCCCAATAGTTTAACAGATGTCCCAGTAGTTTAACAGATGTCCCAGTAGTTTCACAGATGTCCCAGTAGGTTAACAGATGTCCCCATAGTTTCACAGATGTCCCAATAGTTTCACAGATGTCCCAGTAGTTTTACAGATATCCCAATAGGTTTACAGATGTCCCCATAGTTTCACAGATGTACCAGTAGTTTCACAGATGTCCCAATAGTTTCACAGATGTCCCAATAGTTTCACAGCTGTCCCAATAGTTTCACATATGTCCCATTAGTTTCACAGATGACCCCATAGTTTCACAGATGTCCCAATAGTTTCACAGATGTCCCAATAGTTTCACCTATGTCCCATTTGTTTCACAGATGTCCCCATAGTTTCACAGATGTCCCAATAGTTTCACAGATGTACCAGTAGTTTCACAGATGTCCCAATAGTTTCACAGATGTCCCAATAGTTTCACAGATGTCCCAGAAGTTTTACAGACATCCCAGTAGGTTAACAGATGTCCCGATAGTTTCACAGATGTACCAGTAGTTTCACAGATGTCCCAATAGTTTCACATATGTCCCAGTAGTTTTACAGATGTCCCAATAGTTTCACATATGTCCCAGTAGTTTTACAGATGTCCCATTAGTTTCACAGATGTCCCCATAGTTTCACAGATGTCCCAATAGTTTCACAGATGTACCAGTAGTTTCACAGATGTCCCAATAGTTTAACAGATGTCCCAATAGTTTCACCCATGTCCCAATAGTTTCACAGATGTCCCAATAGTTTAACAGATGTCCCAATAGTTTCACCCATGTCCCAATAGTTTCACAGATGTCCCAGGAGTTTAACAGATGTCCCAATAGTTTAACAGATGTCCCAGTTGTTTCACAGATGTCCCAATAGTTTCACAGATGTCCCCATAGTTTCACAGATGTCCCAATAGTTTCACAGATGTACCAGTAGTTTCACAGATGTCCCAATAGTTTAACAGATGTCCCCATAGTTTCACAGATTTCCCAATAGTTTAATAGATGTCCCAGTAGTTTAACAGATGTCCCAGTAGTTTCACAGATGTCCCAGTAGGTTAACAGATGTCCCCATAGTTTCACAGATGTACCAGTAGTTTCACATATGTCCCATTAGTTTCACAGATGCCCCCAAAGTTTCACAGATGTCCCAATAGTTTCACAGATGTCCCAATAGTTTCACAGATGTCCCACAAGTTTTACAGATATCCCAGTAGGTTAACAGATGTACCCATAGTTTCACAGATGTCCCAAAAGTTTCACAGATGTCCCAATAGTTTTACAGATGTCCCAGTAGTTTCACATATGTCCCAGTAGTTTTACAGATGTCCCAGTAGTTTCACAGATGTCCCAATAGTTTAACAGATGTCCCAGTAGTTTAACAGATGTCCCAGTAGTTTCGCAGATGTCCCAGTAGGTTAACAGATGTCCCCATAGTTTCACAGATGTCCCAATAGTTAACAGATGTCCCAGTAGTTTTAAAGATATCCCAGTAGGTTAACAGATGTCCCAATAGTTTCACAGATGTACCAGTAGTTTCACAGATGTCCCAATAGTTTAACATATGTCCCAGTAGTTTTACAGATGTCCCAGTAGTTTCACAGATGTCCCAATAGTTTCACAGATGTCCCCATAGTTTCACAAATGTCCCAATAGTTTAACAAATGTCTCAGTAGTTTTACAGATGTCCCAATAGTTTAACAGATGTACCAATAGTTTCACCCATGTCCCAATAGTTTCACAGATGTCCCAGGAGTTTCACAGATGTCCCAGTAGTTTAACAGATGTCCCAATAGTTTCACAGATGTTCCAGTAGTTTTACAGATATCCCAGTAGGTTAACAGATGTCCCCATATTTTCACAGATGTCCCAATAGTTTCACAGATGTCCCAGTAGTTTTACAGATGTCCCAGTAGATTCACATATGTCCCATTAGTTTCACAGATGCCCCCATAGTTTCACAGATGTCCCAATAGTTTCACAGATGTCCCAATAGATTCACAAATGTCCCAATAGTTTCACACATGTCCCCATAGTTTCACAGATGTACCAGTAGTTTCACAGATGTCCCAATAGTTTCACAGATGTCCCAATAGTTTCACAGATGTACTAGTAGTTTCACAGATGTCCCAATAGTTTCACATATGTCCCATTAGTTTCACAGATGTCCCAATAGTTTCACAGATGTCCCAATAGTTTAACAGATGTCCCAGTAGTTTTACAGATGTCCCAGTAGTTTCACACATGTCCCAGTAGTTTCACAGATGCCCCAATAGTTTAACATATGTCCCATTAGTTTCACAGATGTCCCCATAGTTTCACAGATGTCCCAATAGTTTCACAGATGTACCAGTAGTTTCACAGATGTCCCAATAGTTTAACAGATGTCCCAATAGTTTCACCCATGTCCCAATAGTTTCACAGATGTCCCAATAGTTTAACAGATGTCCCAATAGTTTCACCCATGTCCCAATAGTTTCACAGATGTCCCAGGAGTTTAACAGATGTCCCAATAGTTTAACAGATGTCCCAGTTGTTTCACAGATGTCCCAATAGTTTCACAGATGTCCCAGTAGTTTTACAGATATCCCAGTAGGTTAACAGATGTCCCCATAGTTTCACAGATTTCCCAATAGTTTAACAGATGTCCCAGTAGTTTAACAGATGTCCCAGTAGTTTCACAGATGTCCCAGTAGGTTAACAGATGTCCCCATAGTTTCACAGATGTCCCAATAGTTAACAGATGTCCCAGTAGTTTTACAGATATCCCAGTAGGTTAACAGATGTCCCCATAGTTTCACAGATGTACCAGTAGTTTCACATATGTCCCATTAGTTTCACAGATGCCCCCAAAGTTTCACAGATGTCCCAATAGTTTCACAGATGTCCCAATAGTTTCACAGATGTCCCAGAAGTTTTACAGATATCCCAGTAGGTTAACAGATGTACCCATAGTTTCACAGATGTCCCAAAAGTTTCACAGATGTCCCAATAGTTTTACAGATGTCCCAGTAGTTTCACATATGTCCCAGTAGTTTTACAGATGTCCCAGTAGTTTCACAGATGTCCCAATAGTTTAACAGATGTCCCAGTAGTTTAACAGATGTCCCAGTAGTTTCGCAGATGTCCCAGTAGGTTAACAGATGTCCCCATAGTTTCACAGATGTCCCAATAGTTAACAGATGTCCCAGTAGTTTTACAGATATCCCAGAAGGTTAACAGATGTCCCCATAGTTTCACAGATGTACCAGTAGTTTCACAGATGTCCCAATAGTTTCACAGATGTCCCCATAGTTTCACAAATGTCCCAATAGTTTAAAAATGTCCCAGTAGTTTTACAGATGTCCCAGTAGTTTCACACATGTCCCAGTAGTTTCACAGACGCCCCAATAGTTTCACATATGTCCCAATAGTTTCACATATGTCCAATTAGTTTCACAGATGTCCCAATAGTTTCACAGATGTCCCAATAGTTTAACAGATGTCCCAGTAGTTTCACACATGTCCCAGTAGTTTCACAGATGCCCCAATAGTTTCACATATGTCCCATTAGTTTCACAGATGTCCCCATCGTTTCACAGATGTCCCAATAGTTTCACAGATGTACCAGTAGTTTCACAGATGTCCCAATAGTTTACCAGATGTCCCAATAGTTTCACCCATGTCCCAATAGTTTCACAGATATCCCAATAGTTTAACAGATGTCCCAATAGTTTCACCCATGTCCCAATAGAATCACAGATGTCCCAGGAGTTTAAAAGATGTCCCAATAGTTTAACAGATGTCCCAGTTGTTTCACAGATGTCCCAATAGTTTCACAGATGTCCCAGTAGTTTTACAGATATCCCAGTAGGTTAACAGATGTCCCCATAGTTTCACAGATGTCCCAATAGTTTAACAGATGTCCCAGTAGTTTAACAGATGTCCCAGTAGTTTCACAGATGTCCCAGTAGGTTAACAGATGTCCCCATAGTTTCACAGATGTCCCAATAGTTTCACAGATGTCCCAGTAGTTTTAAAGATATCCAATTAGGTTTACAGATGTCCCCATAGTTTCACAGATGTACCAGTAGTTTCACAGATGTCCCAATAGTTTCACATATGTCCCATTAGTTTCACAGATGACCCCATAGTTTCACAGATGTCCCAATAGTTTCACAGATGCCCCAATAGTTTCACCTATGTCCCATTTGTTTCACAGATGTCCCCATAGTTTCACAGATGTCCCAATAGTTTCACAGATGTACCAGTAGTTTCACAGATGTCCCAATAGTTTCACAGATGTCCCAATAGTTTCACAGATGTCCCAGAAGTTTTACAGACATCCCAGTAGGTTAACAGATGTCCCAATAGTTTCACAGATGTACCAGTAGTTTCACAGATGTCCCAATAGTTTCACATATGTCCCAGTAGTTTTACAGATGTCCCAGTAGTTTCACAGATGTCCCAATAGTTTCACAGATGTCCCCATAGTTTCACAAATGTCCCAATAGTTTAACAAATGTCTCAGTAGTTTTACAGATGTCCCAATAGTTTAACAGATGTACCAATAGTTTCACCCATGTCCCAATAGTTTCACAGATGTCCCAGGAGTTTCACAGATGTCCCAGTAGTTTAACAGATGTCCCAATAGTTTCACAGATGTCCCAGTAGTTTTACAGATATCCCAGTAGGTTAACAGATGTCCCCATATTTTCACAGATGTCCCAATAGTTTCACAGATGTCCCAGTAGTTTTACAGATGTCCCAGTAGATTCACATATGTCCCATTAGTTTCACAGATGCCCCCATAGTTTCACAGATGTCCCAATAGTTTCACAGATGTCCCAATAGTTTCACAGATGTCCCAATAGATTCACAAATGTCCCATTAGTTTCACAGATGTCCCCATAGTTTCACAGATGTACCAGTAGTTTCACAGATGTCCCAATAGTTTCACAGATGTACTAGTAGTTTCACAGATGTCCCAATAGTTTCACATATGTCCCATTAGTTTCACAGATGTCCCAATAGTTTCACAGATGTCCCAATAGTTTAACAGATGTCCCAGTAGTTTTACAGATGTCCCAGTAGTTTCACACATGTCCCAGTAGTTTCACAGATGCCCCAATAGTTTCACATATGTCCCATTAGTTTCACAGATGTCCCCATAGTTTCACAGATGTCCCAATAGTTTCACAGATGTACCAGTAGTTTCACAGATGTCCCAATAGTTTAATAGATGTCCCAATAGTTTCACCCATGTCCCAATAGTTTCACAGATGTCCCAATAGTTTAACAGATGTCCCAATAGTTTCACCCATGTCCCAATAGTTTCACAGATGTCCCAGGAGTTTAACAGATGTCACAATAGTTTAACAGATGTCCCAGTTGTTTCACAGATGTCCCAATAGTTTCACAGATGTCCCAGTAGTTTTACAGATATCCCAGTAGGTTAACAGATGTCCCCATAGTTTCACAGATTTCCCAATAGTTTAACAGATGTCCCAGTAGTTTAACAGATGTCCCAGTAGTTTCACAGATGTCCCAGTAGGTTAACAGATGTCCCCATAGTTTCACAGATGTCCCAATAGTTAACAGATGTCCCAGTAGTTTTACAGATATCCCAGTAGGTTAACAGATGTCCCCATAGTTTCACAGATGTACCAGTAGTTTCACATATGTCCCATTAGTTTCACAGATGCCCCCAAAGTTTCACAGATGTCCCAATAGTTTCACAGATGTACCAGTAGTTTCACAGATGTCCCAATAGTTTCACAGATGTCCCAATAGTTTCACATATGTCCCATTAGTTTCACAGATGACCCCATAGTTTCACAGATGTCCCAATAGTTTCACAGATGTCCCAATAGTTTCACCTATGTCCCATTTGTTTCACAGATGTCCCCATAGTTTCACAGATGTCCCAATAGTTTCACAGATGTACCAGTAGTTTCACAGATGTCCCAATAGTTTCACAGATGTCCCAATAGTTTCACAGATGTCCCAGAATTTTTACAGACATCCCAGTAGGTTAACAGATGTCCCAATAGTTTCACAGATGTACCAGTAGTTTCACAGATGTCCCAATAGTTTCACATATGTCCCAGTAGTTTTACAGATGTCCCAGTAGTTTCACAGATGTCCCAATAGTTTCACAGATGTCCCCATAGTTTCACAAATGTCCCAATAGTTTAACAAATGTCTCAGTAGTTTTACAGATGTCCCAATAGTTTAACAGATGTACAAATAGTTTCACCCATGTCCCAATAGTTTCACAGATGTCCCAGGAGTTTCACAGATGTCCCAGTAGTTTAACAGATGTCCCAATAGTTTCACAGATGTCCCAGTAGTTTTACAGATATCCCAGTAGGTTAACAGATGTCCCCATATTTTCACAGATGTCCCAATAGTTTCACAGATGTCCCAGTAGTTTTACAGATGTCCCAGTAGATTCACATATGTCCCATTAGTTTCACAGATGCCCCCATAGTTTCACAGATGTCCCAATAGTTTCACAGATGTCCCAATAGTTTCACAGATGTCCCAATAGATTCACAAATGTCCCAATAGTTTCACAGATGTCCCCATAGTTTCACAGATGTACCAGTAGTTTCACAGATGTCCCAATAGTTTCACAGATGTCCCAATAGTTTCACATATGTCCCATTAGTTTCACAGATGTCCCAATAGTTTCACAGATGTCCCAATAGTTTAACAGATGTCCCAGTAGTTTTACAGATGTCCCAGTAGTTTCACACATGTCCCAGTAGTTTCACAGATGCCCTAATAGTTTCACATATGTCCCATTAGTTTCACAGATGTCCCCATAGTTTCACAGATGTCCCAATAGTTTCACAGATGTACCAGTAGTTTCACAGATGTCCCAATAGTTTAACAGATGTCCCAATAGTTTCACCCATGTCCCAATAGTTTCACAGATGTCCCAATAGTTTAACAGATGTCCCAATAGTTTCACCCATGTCCCAATAGTTTCACAGATGTCCCAGGAGTTTAACAGATGTCCCAATAGTTTAACAGATGTCCCAGTTGTTTCACAGATGTCCCAATAGTTTCACAGATGTCCCAGTAGTTTTACAGATATCCCAGTAGGTTAACAGATGTCCCCATAGTTTCACAGATTTCCCAATAGTTTAACAGATGTCCCAGTAGTTTAACAGATGTCCCAGTAGATTCACATATGTCCCATTAGTTTCACAGATGCCCCCATAGTTTCACAGATGTCCCAATAGTTTCACAGATGTCCCAATAGTTTCACAGATGTCCCAATAGATTCACAAATGTCCCAATAGTTTCACAGATGTCCCCATAGTTTCACAGATGTACCAGTAGTTTCACAGATGTCCCAATAGTTTCACAGATGTCCCAATAGTTTCACAGATGTACTAGTAGTTTCACAGATGTCCCAGTAGTTTCACATATGTCCCATTAGTTTCACAGATGTCCCAATAGTTTCACAGATGTCCCAATAGTTTAACAGATGTCCCAGTAGTTTTACAGATGTCCCAGTAGTTTCACACATGTCCCAGTAGTTTCACAGATGCCCCAATAGTTTCACATATGTCCCATTAGTTTCACAGATGTCCCCATAGTTTCACAGATGTCCCAATAGTTTCACAGATGTACCAGTAGTTTCACAGATGTCCCAATAGTTTAACAGATGTCCCAATAGTTTCACCCATGTCCCAATAGTTTCACAGATGTCCCAATAGTTTAACAGATGTCCCAATAGTTTCACCCATGTCCCAATAGTTTCACAGATGTCCCAGGAGTTTAACAGATGTCCCAATAGTTTAACAGATGTCCCAGTTGTTTCACAGATGTCCCAATAGTTTCACAGATGTCCCAGTAGTTTTACAGATATCCCAGTAGGTTAACAGATGTCCCCATAGTTTCACAGATTTCCCAATAGTTTAACAGATGTCCCAGTAGTTTAACAGATGTCCCAGTAGTTTCACAGATGTCCCAGTAGGTTAACAGATGTCCCCATAGTTTCACAGATGTCCCAATAGTTAACAGATGTCCCAGTAGTTTTACAGATATCCCAGTAGGTTAACAGATGTCCCCATAGTTTCACAGATGTACCAGTAGTTTCACATATGTCCCATTAGTTTCACAGATGCCCCCAAAGTTTCACAGATGTCCCAATAGTTTCACAGATGTCCCAATAGTTTCACAGATGTCCCAGAAGTTTTACAGATATCCCAGTAGGTTAACAGATGTACCCATAGTTTCACAGATGTCCCAAAAGTTTCACAGATGTCCCAATAGTTTTACAGATGTCCCAGTAGTTTCACATATGTCCCAGTAGTTTTACAGATGTCCCAGTAGTTTCACAGATGTCCCAATAGTTTAACAGATGTCCCAGTAGTTTTACAGATGTCCCAGTAGTTTCACACATGTCCCAGTAGTTTCACAGATGCCCCAATAGTTTCACATATGTCCCATTAGTTTCACAGATGTCCCCATAGTTTCACAGATGTCCCAATAGTTTCACAGATGTACCAGTAGTTTCACAGATGTCCCAATAGTTTAACAGATGTCCCAATAGTTTCACCCATGTCCCAATAGTTTCACAGATGTCCCAATAGTTTAACAGATGTCCCAATAGTTTCACCCATGTCCCAATAGTTTCACAGATGTCCCAGGAGTTTAACAGATGTCCCAATAGTTTAACAGATGTCCCAGTTGTTTCACAGATGTCCCAATAGTTTCACAGATGTCCCAGTAGTTTTACAGATATCCCAGTAGGTTAACAGATGTCCCCATAGTTTCACAGATTTCCCAATAGTTTAACAGATGTCCCAGTAGTTTAACAGATGTCCCAGTAGTTTCACAGATGTCCCAGTAGGTTAACAGATGTCCCCATAGTTTCACAGATGTCCCAATAGTTAACAGATGTCCCAGTAGTTTTACAGATATCCCAGTAGGTTAACAGATGTCCCCATAGTTTCACAGATGTACCAGTAGTTTCACATATGTCCCATTAGTTTCACAGATGCCCCCAAAGTTTCACAGATGTCCCAATAGTTTCACAGATGTCCCAATAGTTTCACAGATGTCCCAGAAGTTTTACAGATATCCCAGTAGGTTAACAGATGTACCCATAGTTTCACAGATGTCCCAAAAGTTTCACAGATGTCCCAATAGTTTTACAGATGTCCCAGTAGTTTCACATATGTCCCAGTAGTTTTACAGATGTCCCAGTAGTTTCACAGATGTCCCAATAGTTTAACAGATGTCCCAGTAGTTTAACAGATGTCCCAGTAGTTTCGCAGATGTCCCAGTAGGTTAACAGATGTCCCCATAGTTTCACAGATGTCCCAATAGTTAACAGATGCCCAGTAGTTTTACAGATATCCCAGTAGGTTAACAGATGTCCCCATAGTTTCACAGATGTACCAGTAGTTTCACAGATGTCCCAATAGTTTCACAGATGTCCCAATAGTTTAACAGATGTCCCAGTAGTTTCACACATGTCCCAGTAGTTTCACAGATGCCCCAATAGTTTCACATATGTCCCATTAGTTTCACAGATGTCCCCATCGTTTCACAGATGTCCCAATAGTTTCACAGATGTACCAGTAGTTTCACAGATGTCCCAATAGTTTACCAGATGTCCCAATAGTTTCACCCATGTCCCAATAGTTTCACAGATATCCCAATAGTTTAACAGATGTCCCAATAGTTTCACCCATGTCCCAATAGAATCACAGATGTCCCAGGAGTTTAAACGATGTCCCAATAGTTTAACAGATGTCCCAGTTGTTTCACAGATGTCCCAATAGTTTCACAGATGTCCCAGTAGTTTTACAGATATCCCAGTAGGTTAACAGATGTCCCCATAGTTTCACAGATGTCCCAATAGTTTAACAGATGTCCCAGTAGTTTAACAGATGTCCCAGTAGTTTCACAGATGTCCCAGTAGGTTAACAGATGTCCCCATAGTTTCACAGATGTCCCAATAGTTTCACAGATGTCCCAGTAGTTTTACAGATATCCAATTTGGTTTACAGATGTCCCCATAGTTTCATAGATGTACCAGTAGTTTCACAGATGTCCCAATAGTTTCACATATGTCCCATTAGTTTCACAGATGACCCCATAGTTTCACAGATGTCCCAATAGTTTCACAGATGTCCCAGTAGTTTTACAGATATCCAATTTGGTTTACAGATGTCCCCATAGTTTCATAGATGTCCCAGAAGTTTTACAGACATCCCAGTAGGTTAACAGATGTCCCAATAGTTTCACAGATGTACCAGTAGTTTCACAGATGTCCCAATAGTTTCACATATGTCCCAGTAGTTTTACAGATGTCCCAGTAGTTTCACAGATGTCCCAATAGTTTCACAGATGTCCCCATAGTTTCACAAATGTCCCAATAGTTTAACAAATGTCTCAGTAGTTTTACAGATGTCCCAATAGTTTAACAGATGTACCAATAGTTTCACCCATGTCCCAATAGTTTCACAGATGTCCCAGGAGTTTCACAGATGTCCCAGTAGTTTAACAGATGTCCCAATAGTTTCACAGATGTCCCAGTAGTTTTACAGATATCCCAGTAGGTTAACAGATGTCCCCATATTTTCACAGATGTCCCAATAGTTTCACAGATGTCCCAGTAGTTTTACAGATGTCCCAGTAGATTCACATATGTCCCATTAGTTTCACAGATGCCCCCATAGTTTCACAGATGTCCCAATAGTTTCACAGATGTCCCAATAGTTTCACAGATGTCCCAATAGATTCACAAATGTCCCATTAGTTTCACAGATGTCCCCATAGTTTCACAGATGTACCAGTAGTTTCACAGATGTCCCAATAGTTTCACAGATGTACTAGTAGTTTCACAGATGTCCCAATAGTTTCACATATGTCCCATTAGTTTCACAGATGTCCCAATAGTTTCACAGATGTCCCAATAGTTTAACAGATGTCCCAGTAGTTTTACAGATGTCCCAGTAGTTTCACACATGTCCCAGTAGTTTCACAGATGCCCCAATAGTT
This sequence comes from Petromyzon marinus, assembly GCF_048934315.1. Classification (NCBI taxonomy): domain Eukaryota; kingdom Metazoa; phylum Chordata; class Hyperoartia; order Petromyzontiformes; family Petromyzontidae; genus Petromyzon; species Petromyzon marinus. The sequence goes on along the minus strand of NC_133700.1, from coordinate 124,032 downwards.
TCACATATGTCCCATTAGTTTCACAGATGTCCCCATAGTTCCACAGATGTCCCAATAGTTTCACAGATGTACCAGTAGTTTCACAGATGTCCCAATAGTTTAACAGATGTCCCAATAGTTTCACCCATGTCCCAATAGTTTCACAGATGTCCCAATAGTTTAACACATGTCCCAATAGTTTCACCCATGTCCCAATAGTTTCACAGATGTCCCAGGAGTTTAACAGATGTCACAATAGTTTAACAGATGTCCCAGTTGTTTCACAGATGTCCCAATAGTTTCACAGATGTCCCAGTAGTTTTACAGATATCCCAGTAGGTTAACAGATGTCCCCATAGTTTCACAGATGTACCAGTAGTTTCACATATGTCCCATTAGTTTCACAGATGCCCCCAAAGTTTCACAGATGTCCCAATAGTTTCACAGATGTACCAGTAGTTTCACAGATGTCCCAATAGTTTCACAGATGTCCCAATAGTTTCACATATGTCCCATTAGTTTCACAGATGACCCCATAGTTTCACAGATGTCCCAATAGTTTCACAGATGTCCCAATAGTTTCACCTATGTCCCATTTGTTTCACAGATGTCCCCATAGGTTCACAGATGTCCCAATAGTTTCACAGATGTACCAGTAGTTTCACAGATGTCCCAATAGTTTCACAGATGTCCCAATAGTTTCACAGATGTCCCAGAAGTTTTACAGACATCCCAGTAGGTTAACAGATGTCCCAATAGTTTCACAGATGTACCAGTAGTTTCACAGATGTCCCAATAGTTTCACATATGTCCCAGTAGTTTTACAGATGTCCCAGTAGTTTCACAGATGTCCCAATAGTTTCACAGATGTCCCCATAGTTTCACAAATGTCCCAATAGTTTAACAAATGTCTCAGTAGTTTTACAGATGTCCCAATAGTTTAACAGATGTACCAATAGTTTCACCCATGTCCCAATAGTTTCACAGATGTCCCAGGAGTTTCACAGATGTCCCAGTAGTTTAACAGATGTCCCAATAGTTTCACAGATGTCCCAGTAGTTTCACAGATGTCCCAGTAGGTTAACAGATGTCCCCATAGTTTCACAGATGTCCCAATAGTTTCACAGATGTCCCAGTAGTGTTACAGATATCCAATTTGGTTTACAGATGTCCCCATAGTTTCACAGATGTACCAGTAGTTTCACAGATGTCCCAATAGTTTCACATATGTCCCATTAGTTTCACAGATGACCCCATAGTTTCACAGATGTCCCAATAGTTTCACAGATGTCCCAATAGTTTCACCTATGTCCCATTTGTTTCACAGATGTCCCCATAGTTTCACAGATGTCCCAATAGTTTCACAGATGTACCAGTAGTTTCACAGATGTCCCAATAGTTTCACAGATGTCCCAATAGTTTCACAGATGTCCCAGAAGTTTTACAGACATCCCAGTAGGTTAACAGATGTCCCAATAGTTTCACAGATGTACCAGTAGTTTCACAGATGTCCCAATAGTTTCACATATGTCCCAGTAGTTTTACAGATGTCCCAGTAGTTTCACAGATGTCCCAATAGTTTCAGAGATGTCCCCATAGTTTCACAAATGTCCCAATAGTTTAACAAATGTCTCAGTAGTTTTACAGATGTCCCAATAGTTTAACAGATGTACCAATAGTTTCACCCATGTCCCAATAGTTTCACAGATGTCCCAGGAGTTTCACAGATGTCCCAGTAGTTTAACAGATGTCCCAATAGTTTCACAGATGTCCCAATAGTTTCACAGATGTACTAGTAGTTTCACAGATGTCCCAATAGTTTCACATATGTCCCATTAGTTTCACAGATGTCCCAATAGTTTCACAGATGTCCCAGTAGTTTTACAGATATCCAATTTGGTTTACAGATGTCCCCATAGTTTCATAGATGTACCAGTAGTTTCACAGATGTCCCAATAGTTTCACATATGTCCCATTAGTTTCACAGATGACCCCATAGTTTCACAGATGTCCCAATAGTTTCACAGATGTCCCAGTAGTTTTACAGATATCCAATTTGGTTTACAGATGTCCCCATAGTTTCATAGATGTCCCAGAAGTTTTACAGACATCCCAGTAGGTTAACAGATGTCCCAATAGTTTCACAGATGTACCAGTAGTTTCACAGATGTCCCAATAGTTTCACATATGTCCCAGTAGTTTTACAGATGTCCCAGTAGTTTCACAGATGTCCCAATAGTTTCACAGATGTCCCCATAGTTTCACAAATGTCCCAATAGTTTAACAAATGTCTCAGTAGTTTTACAGATGTCCCAATAGTTTAACAGATGTACCAATAGTTTCACCCATGTCCCAATAGTTTCACAGATGTCGCAGGAGTTTCACAGATGTCCCAGTAGTTTAACAGATGTCCCAATAGTTTCACAGATGTCCCAGTAGTTTTACAGATATCCCAGTAGGTTAACAGATGTCCCCATATTTTCACAGATGTCCCAATAGTTTCACAGATGTCCCAGTAGTTTTACAGATGTCCCAGTAGATTCACATATGTCCCATTAGTTTCACAGATGCCCCCATAGTTTCACAGATGTCCCAATAGTTTCACAGATGTCCCAATAGTTTCACAGATGTCCCAATAGATTCACAAATGTCCCATTAGTTTCACAGATGTCCCCATAGTTTCACAGATGTACCAGTAGTTTCACAGATGTCCCAATAGTTTCACAGATGTACTAGTAGTTTCACAGATGTCCCAATAGTTTCACATATGTCCCATTAGTTTCACAGATGTCCCAATAGTTTCACAGATGTCCCAATAGTTTAACAGATGTCCCAGTAGTTTTACAGATGTCCCAGTAGTTTCACACATGTCCCAGTAGTTTCACAGATGCCCCAATAGTTTCACATATGTCCCATTAGTTTCACAGATGTCCCCATAGTTCCACAGATGTCCCAATAGTTTCACAGATGTACCAGTAGTTTCACAAATGTCCCAATAGTTTAACAGATGTCCCAATAGTTTCACCCATGTCCCAATAGTTTCACAGATGTCCCAATAGTTTAACACATGTCCCAATAGTTTCACCCATGTCCCAATAGTTTCACAGATGTCCCAGGAGTTTAACAGATGTCACAATAGTTTAACAGATGTCCCAGTTGTTTCACAGATGTCCCAATAGTTTCACAGATGTCCCAGTAGTTTTACAGATATCCCAGTAGGTTAACAGATGTCCCCATAGTTTCACAGATGTACCAGTAGTTTCACATATGTCCCATTAGTTTCACAGATGCCCCCAAAGTTTCACAGATGTCCCAATAGTTTCACAGATGTACCAGTAGTTTCACAGATGTCCCAATAGTTTCACAGATGTCCCAATAGTTTCACATATGTCCCATTAGTTTCACAGATGACCCCATAGTTTCACAGATGTCCCAATAGTTTCACAGATGTCCCAATAGTTTCACCTATGTCCCATTTGTTTCACAGATGTCCCCATAGTTTCACAGATGTCCCAATAGTTTCACAGATGTACCAGTAGTTTCACAGATGTCCCAATAGTTTCACAGATGTCCCAATAGTTTCACAGATGTCCCAGAAGTTTTACAGACATCCCAGTAGGTTAACAGATGTCCCAATAGTTTCACAGATGTACCAGTAGTTTCACAGATGTCCCAATAGTTTCACATATGTCCCAGTAGTTTTACAGATGTCCCAGTAGTTTCACAGATGTCCCAATAGTTTCACAAATGTCCCAATAGTTTAACAAATGTCTCAGTAGTTTTACAGATGTCCCAATAGTTTAACAGATGTACCAATAGTTTCACCCATGTCCCAATAGTTTCACAGATGTCCCAGGAGTTTCACAGATGTCCCAGTAGTTTAACAGATGTCCCAATAGTTTCACAGATGTCCCAGTAGTTTCACAGATGTCCCAGTAGGTTAACAGATGTCCCCATAGTTTCACAGATGTCCCAATAGTTTCACAGATGTCCCAGTAGTTTTACAGATATCCAATTTGGTTTACAGATGTCCCCATAGTTTCACAGATGTACCAGTAGTTTCACAGATGTCCCAATAGTTTCACATATGTCCCATTAGTTTCACAGATGACCCCATAGTTTCACAGATGTCCCAATAGTTTCACAGATGTCCCAATAGTTTCACCTATGTCCCATTTGTTTCACAGATGTCCCCATAGTTTCACAGATGTCCCAATAGTTTCACAGATGTACCAGTAGTTTCACAGATGTCCCAATAGTTTCACAGATGTCCCAATAGTTTCACAGATGTCCCAGAAGTTTTACAGACATCCCAGTAGGTTAACAGATGTCCCAATAGTTTCACAGATGTACCAGTAGTTTCACAGATGTCCCAATAGTTTCACATATGTCCCAGTAGTTTTACAGATGTCCCAGTAGTTTCACAGATGTCCCAATAGTTTCAGAGATGTCCCCATAGTTTCACAAATGTCCCAATAGTTTAACAAATGTCTCAGTAGTTTTACAGATGTCCCAATAGTTTAACAGATGTACCAATAGTTTCACCCATGTCCCAATAGTTTCACAGATGTCCCAGGAGTTTCACAGATGTCCCAGTAGTTTAACAGATGTCCCAATAGTTTCACAGATGTCCCAGTAGTTTTACAGATATCCCAGTAGGTTAACAGATGTCCCCATATTTTCGCAGATGTCCCAATAGTTTCACAGATGTCCCAGTAGTTTTACAGATGTCCCAGTAGATTCACATATGTCCCATTAGTTTCACAGATGCCCCCATAGTTTCACAGATGTCCCAATAGTTTCACAGATGTCCCAATAGTTTCACAGATGTCCCAATAGATTCACAAATGTCCCATTAGTTTCACAGATGTCCCCATAGTTTCACAGATGTACCAGTAGTTTCACAGATGTCCCAATAGTTTCACAGATGTACTAGTAGTTTCACAGATGTCCCAATAGTTTCACATATGTCCCATTAGTTTCACAGATGTCCCAATAGTTTCACAGATGTCCCAATAGTTTAACAGATGTCCCAGTAGTTTTACAGATGTCCCAGTAGTTTCACACATGTCCCAGTAGTTTCACAGATGCCCCAATAGTTTCACATATGTCCCATTAGTTTCACAGATGTCCCCATAGTTTCACAGATGTCCCAATAGTTTCACAGATGTACCAGTAGTTTCACAGATGTCCCAATAGTTTAACAGATGTCCCAATAGTTTCACCCATGTCCCAATAGTTTCACAGATGTCCCAATAGTTTAACACATGTCCCAATAGTTTCACCCATGTCCCAATAGCTTCACAGATGTCCCAGGAGTTTAACAGATGTCACAATAGTTTAACAGATGTCCCAGTTGTTTCACAGATGTCCCAATAGTTTCACAGATGTCCCAGTAGTTTTACAGATATCCCAGTAGGTTAACAGATGTCCCCATAGTTTCACAGATTTCCCAATAGTTTAACAGATGTCCCAGTAGTTTAACAGATGTCCCAGTAGTTTCACAGATGTCCCAGTAGGTTAACAGATGTCCCCATAGTTTCACAGATGTCCCAATAGTTAACAGATGTCCCAGTAGTTTTACAGATATCCCAGTAGGTTAACAGATGTCCCCATAGTTTCACAGATGTACCAGTAGTTTCACATATGTCCCATTAGTTTCACAGATGCCCCCAAAGTTTCACAGATGTCCCAATAGTTTCACAGATGTACCAGTAGTTTCACAGATGTCCCAATAGTTTCACAGATGTCCCAATAGTTTCACATATGTCCCATTAGTTTCACAGATGACCCCATAGTTTCACAGATGTCCCAATAGTTTCACAGATGTCCCAATAGTTTCACCTATGTCCCATTTGTTTCACAGATGTCCCCATAGTTTCACAGATGTCCCAATAGTTTCACAGATGTACCAGTAGTTTCACAGATGTCCCAATAGTTTTACAGATGTCCCAATAGTTTCACAGATGTCCCAGAAGTTTTACAGACATCCCAGTAGGTTAACAGATGTCCCAATAGTTTCACAGATGTACCAGTAGTTTCACAGATGTCCCAATAGTTTCACATATGTCCCAGTAGTTTTACAGATGTCCCAGTAGTTTCACAGATGTCCCAATAGTTTCACAGATGTCCCCATAGTTTCACAAATGTCCCAATAGTTTAACAAATATCTCAGTAGTTTTACAGATGTCCCAATAGTTTAACAGATGTACAAATAGTTTCACCCATGTCCCAATAGTTTCACAGATGTCCCAGGAGTTTCACAGATGTCCCAGTAGTTTAACAGATGTCCCAATAGTTTCACAGATGTCCCAGTAGTTTTACAGATATCCCAGTAGGTTAACAGATGTCCCCATATTTTCACAGATGTCCCAATAGTTTCACAGATGTCCCAGTAGTTTTACAGATGTCCCAGTAGATTCACATATGTCCCATTAGTTTCACAGATGCCCCCATAGTTTCACAGATGTCCCAATAGTTTCACAGATGTCCCAATAGTTTCACAGATGTCCCAATAGATTCACAAATGTCCCAATAGTTTCACAGATGTCCCCATAGTTTCACAGATGTACCAGTAGTTTCACAGATGTCCCAATAGTTTCACAGATGTCCCAATAGTTTCACAGATGTACTAGTAGTTTCACAGATGTCCCAATAGTTTCACATATGTCCCATTAGTTTCACAGATGTCCCAGGAGTTTAACAGATGTCCCAGTAGTTTCACAGATGTCCCAGTAGGTTAACAGATGTCCCCATAGTTTCACAGATGTCCCAATAGTTAACAGATGTCCCAGTAGTTTTACAGATATCCCAGTAGGTTAACAGATGTCCCCATAGTTTCACAGATGTACCAGTAGTTTCACATATGTCCCATTAGTTTCACAGATGCCCCCAAAGTTTCACAGATGTCCCAATAGTTTCACAGATGTACCAGTAGTTTCACAGATGTCCCAATAGTTTCACAGATGTCCCAATAGTTTCACATATGTCCCATTAGTTTCACAGATGACCCCATAGTTTCACAGATGTCCCAATAGTTTCACAGATGTCCCAATAGTTTCACCTATGTCCCATTTGTTTCACAGATGTCCCCATAGTTTCACAGATGTCCCAATAGTTTCACAGATGTACCAGTAGTTTCACAGATGTCCCAATAGTTTCACAGATGTCCCAATAGTTTCACAGATGTCCCAGAAGTTTTACAGACATCCCAGTAGGTTAACAGATGTCCCAATAGTTTCACAGATGTACCAGTAGTTTCACAGATGTCCCAATAGTTTCACATATGTCCCAGTAGTTTTACAGATGTCCCAGTAGTTTCACAGATGTCCCAATAGTTTCACATATGTCCCCATAGTTTCACAAATGTCCCAATAGTTTAACAAATGTCTCAGTAGTTTTACAGATGTCCCAATAGTTTAACAGATGTACAAATAGTTTCACCCATGTCCCAATAGTTTCACAGATGTCCCAGGAGTTTCACAGATGTCCCAGTAGTTTAACAGATGTCCCAATAGTTTCACAGATGTCCCAGTAGTTTTACAGATGTCCCAGTAGATTCACATATGTCCCATTAGTTTCACAGATGCCCGCATAGTTTCACAGATGTCCCAATAGTTTCACAGATGTCCCAATAGTTTCACAGATGTCCCAATAGATTCACAAATGTCCCAATAGTTTCACAGATGTCCACATAGTTTCACAGATGTACCAGTAGTTTCACAGATGTCCCAATAGTTTCACAGATGTCCCAATAGTTTCACAGATGTACTAGTAGTTTCACAGATGTCCCAATAGTTTCACATATGTCCCATTAGTTTCACAGATGTCCCAATAGTTTCACAGATGTCCCAATAGTTTAACAGATGTCCCAGTAGTTTTACAGATGTCCCAGTAGTTTCACACATGTCCCAGTAGTTTCACAGATGCCCTAATAGTTTTACATATGTCCCATTAGTTTCACAGATGTCCCCATAGTTTCACAGATGTCCCAATAGTTTCACAGATGTACCAGTAGTTTCACAGATGTCCCATTAGTTTAACAGATGTCCCAATAGTTTCACCCATGTCCCAATAGTTTCACAGATGTCCCAGTAGTTTCACAGATGTCCCAATAGTTTAACAGATGTCCCAGTAGTTTAACAGATGTCCCAGTAGTTTCGCAGATGTCCCAGTAGGTTAACAGATGTCCCCATAGTTTCACAGATGTACCAGTAGCTTCACAGATGTCCCAATAGTTTCACAGATGTCCCCATAGTTTCACAAATGTCCCAATAGTTTAAAAATGTCCCAGTAGTTTTACAGATGTCCCAGTAGTTTCACACATGTCCCAGTAGTTTCACAGACGCCCCAATAGTTTCACATATGTCCCAATAGTTTCACATATGTCCCATTAGTTTCACAGATGTCCCAATAGTTTCACAGATGTCCCAATAGTTTAACAGATGTCCCAGTAGTTTCACACATGTCCCAGTAGTTTCACAGATGCCCTAATAGTTTCACATATGTCCCATTAGTTTCACAGATGTCCCCATCGTTTCACAGATGTCCCAATAGTTTCACAGATGTACCAGTAGTTTCACAGATGTCCCAATAGTTTAACAGATGTCCCAATAGTTTCACCCATGTCCCAATAGTTTCACAGATGTCCCAATAGTTTAACAGATGTCCCAATAGTTTCACCCATGTCCCAATAGTTTCACAGATGTCCCAGGAGTTTAACAGATGTCCCAATAGTTTAACAGATGTCCCAGTTGTTTCACAGATGTCCCAATAGTTTCACAGATGTCCCAGTAGTTTTACAGATATCCCAGTAGGTTAACAGATGTCCCCATAGTTTCACAGATTTCCCAATAGTTTAACAGATGTCCCAGTAGTTTAACAGATGTCCCAGTAGTTTCACAGATGTCCCAGTAGGTTAAGAGATGTCCCCATAGTTTCACAGATGTCCCAATAGTTAACAGATGTCCCAGTAGTTTTACAGATGTACCAGTAGTTTCACATATGTCCCATTAGTTTCACAGATGCCGCCAAAGTTTCACAGATGTCCCAATAGTTTCACAGATGTCCCAATAGTTTAACAGATGTCCCAATAGTTTCACCCATGTCCCAATAGTTTCACAGATGTCCCAATAGTTTAACAGATGTCCCAATAGTTTCACCCATGTCCCAATAGTTTCACAGATGTCCCAGGAGTTTAACAGATGTCCCAATAGTTTAACAGATGTCCCAGTTGTTTCACAGATGTCCCAATAGTTTCACAGATGTCCCAGTAGTTTTACAGATATCCCAGTAGGTTAACAGATGTCCCCATAGTTTCACAGATGTACCAGTAGTTTCACATATGTCCCATTAGTTTCACAGATGCCCCCAAAGTTTCACAGATGTCCCAATAGTTTCACAGATGTACCAGTAGTTTCACAGATGTCCCAATAGTTTCACAGATGTCCCAATAGTTTCACATATGTCCCATTAGTTTCACAGATGACCCCATAGTTTCACAGATGTCCCAATAGTTTCACAGATGTCCCAATAGTTTCACCTATGTCCCATTTGTTTCACAGATGTCCCCATAGTTTCACAGATGTCCCAATAGTTTCACAGATGTACCAGTAGTTTCACAGATGTCCCAATAGTTTCACAGATGTCCCAATAGTTTCACAGATGTCCCAGAAGTTTTACAGACATCCCAGTAGGTTAACAGATGTCCCAATAGTTTCACAGATGTACCAGTAGTTTCACAGATGTCCCAATAGTTTCACATATGTCCCAGTAGTTTTACAGATGTCCCAGTAGTTTCACAGATGTCCCAATAGTTTCACATATGTCCCCATAGTTTCACAAATGTCCCAATAGTTTAACAAATGTCTCAGTAGTTTTACAGATGTCCCAATAGTTTAACAGATGTACAAATAGTTTCACCCATGTCCCAATAGTTTCACAGATGTCCCAGGAGTTTCACAGATGTCCCAGTAGTTTAACAGATGTCCCAATAGTTTCACAGATGTCCCAGTAGTTTTACAGATGTCCCAGTAGATTCACATATGTCCCATTAGTTTCACAGATGCCCGCATAGTTTCACAGATGTCCCAATAGTTTCACAGATGTCCCAATAGTTTCACAGATGTCCCAATAGATTCACAAATGTCCCAATAGTTTCACAGATGTCCACATAGTTTCACAGATGTACCAGTAGTTTCACAGATGTCCCAATAGTTTCACAGATGTCCCAATAGTTTCACAGATGTACTAGTAGTTTCACAGATGTCCCAATAGTTTCACATATGTCCCATTAGTTTCACAGATGTCCCAATAGTTTCACAGATGTCCCAATAGTTTAACAGATGTCCCAGTAGTTTTACAGATGTCCCAGTAGTTTCACACATGTCCCAGTAGTTTCACAGATGCCCTAATAGTTTTACATATGTCCCATTAGTTTCACAGATGTCCCCATAGTTTCACAGATGTCCCAATAGTTTCACAGATGTACCAGTAGTTTCACAGATGTCCCATTAGTTTAACAGATGTCCCAATAGTTTCACCCATGTCCCAATAGTTTCACAGATGTCCCAGTAGTTTCACAGATGTCCCAATAGTTTAACAGATGTCCCAGTAGTTTAACAGATGTCCCAGTAGTTTCGCAGATGTCCCAGTAGGTTAACAGATGTCCCCATAGTTTCACAGATGTACCAGTAGCTTCACAGATGTCCCAATAGTTTCACAGATGTCCCCATAGTTTCACAAATGTCCCAATAGTTTAAAAATGTCCCAGTAGTTTTACAGATGTCCCAGTAGTTTCACACATGTCCCAGTAGTTTCACAGACGCCCCAATAGTTTCACATATGTCCCAATAGTTTCACATATGTCCCATTAGTTTCACAGATGTCCCAATAGTTTCACAGATGTCCCAATAGTTTAACAGATGTCCCAGTAGTTTCACACATGTCCCAGTAGTTTCACAGATGCCCTAATAGTTTCACATATGTCCCATTAGTTTCACAGATGTCCCCATCGTTTCACAGATGTCCCAATAGTTTCACAGATGTACCAGTAGTTTCACAGATGTCCCAATAGTTTAACAGATGTCCCAATAGTTTCACCCATGTCCCAATAGTTTCACAGATGTCCCAATAGTTTAACAGATGTCCCAATAGTTTCACCCATGTCCCAATAGTTTCACAGATGTCCCAGGAGTTTAACAGATGTCCCAATAGTTTAACAGATGTCCCAGTTGTTTCACAGATGTCCCAATAGTTTCACAGATGTCCCAGTAGTTTTACAGATATCCCAGTAGGTTAACAGATGTCCCCATAGTTTCACAGATTTCCCAATAGTTTAACAGATGTCCCAGTAGTTTAACAGATGTCCCAGTAGTTTCACAGATGTCCCAGTAGGTTAAGAGATGTCCCCATAGTTTCACAGATGTCCCAATAGTTAACAGATGTCCCAGTAGTTTTACAGATGTACCAGTAGTTTCACATATGTCCCATTAGTTTCACAGATGCCGCCAAAGTTTCACAGATGTCCCAATAGTTTCACAGATGTCCCAATAGTTTAACAGATGTCCCAATAGTTTCACCCATGTCCCAATAGTTTCACAGATGTCCCAATAGTTTAACAGATGTCCCAATAGTTTCACCCATGTCCCAATAGTTTCACAGATGTCCCAGGAGTTTAACAGATGTCCCAATAGTTTAACAGATGTCCCAGTTGTTTCACAGATGTCCCAATAGTTTCACAGATGTCCCAGTAGTTTTACAGATATCCCAGTAGGTTAACAGATGTCCCCATAGTTTCACAGATTTCCCAATAGTTTAACAGATGTCCCAGTAGTTTAACAGATGTCCCAGTAGTTTCACAGATGTCCCAGTAGGTTAAGAGATGTCCCCATAGTTTCACAGATGTCCCAATAGTTAACAGATGTCCCAGTAGTTTTACAGATATCCCAGTAGGTTAACAGATGTCCCCATAGTTTCACAGATGTACCAGTAGTTTCACATATGTCCCATTAGTTTCACAGATGCCCCCAAAGTTTCACAGATGTCCCAATAGTTTCACAGATGTCCCAATAGTTTCACAGATGTCCCAGAAGTTTTACAGATATCCCAGTAGGTTAACAGATGTACCCATAGTTTCACAGATGTCCCAAAAGTTTCACAGATGTCCCAATAGTTTTACAGATGTCCCAGTAGTTTCACATATGTCCCAGTAGTTTTACAGATGTCCCAGTAGTTTCACAGATGTCCCAATAGTTTAACAGATGTCCCAGTAGTTTAACAGATGTCCCAGTAGTTTCGCAGATGTCCCAGTAGGTTAACAGATGTCCCCATAGTTTCACAGATGTCCCAATAGTTAACAGATGTCCCAGTAGTTTTACAGATATCCCAGTAGGTTAACAGATGTCCCCATAGTTTCACAGATGTACCAGTAGCTTCACAGATGTCCCAATAGTTTCACAGATGTCCCCATAGTTTCACAAATGTCCCAATAGTTTAAAAATGTCCCAGTAGTTTTACAGATGTCCCAGTAGTTTCACACATGTCCCAGTAGTTTCACAGACGCCCCAATAGTTTCACATATGTCCCAATAGTTTCACATATGTCCCATTAGTTTCACAGATGTCCCAATAGTTTCACAGATGTCCCAATAGTTTAACAGATGTCCCAGTAGTTTCACACATGTCCCAGTAGTTTCACAGATGACCCAATAGTTTCACATATGTCCCATTAGTTTCACAGATGTCCCCATCGTTTCACAGATGTCCCAATAGTTTCACAGATGTACCAGTAGTTTCACAGATGTCCCAATAGTTTACCAGATGTCCCAATAGTTTCACAGATGTCCCAATAGTTTAACAGATGTGCCAATAGTTTCACCCATGTCCCAATAGAATCACAGATGTCCCAGGAGTTTAAGAGATGTCCCAATAGTTTAACAGATGTCGCAGTTGTTTCACAGATGTCCCAATAGTTTCACAGATGTCCCAGTAGTTTTACAGATATCCCAGTAGGTTAACAGATGTCCCCATAGTTTCACAGATGTCCCAATAGTTTAACAGATGTCCCAGTAGTTTAACAGATGTCCCAGTAGTTTCACAGATGTCCCAGTAGGTTAACAGATGTCCCCATAGTTTCACAGATGTCCCAATAGTTTCACAGATGTCCCAGTAGTTTTACAGATATCCCAATAGGTTTACAGATGTCCCCATAGTTTCACAGATGTACCAGTAGTTTCACAGATGTCCCAATAGTTTCACAGATGTCCCAATAGTTTCACAGATGTCCCAATAGTTTCACATATGTCCCATTAGTTTCACAGATGACCCCATAGTTTCACAGATGTCCCAATAGTTTCACAGATGTCCCAATAGTTTCACCTATGTCCCATTTGTTTCACAGATGTCCCCATAGTTTCACAGATGTCCCAATAGTTTCACAGATGTACCAGTAGTTTCACAGATGTCCCAATAGTTTCACAGATGTCCCAATAGTTTCACAGATGTCCCAGAAGTTTTACAGACATCCCAGTAGGTTAACAGATGTCCCGATAGTTTCACAGATGTCCCCATAGTTTCACAAATGTCCCAATAGTTTCACAGATGTCCCAGTAGTTTTACAGATATCCCAGTAGGTTAACAGATGTCCCCATATTTTCACAGATGTCCCAATAGTTTCACAGATGTCCCAGTAGGTTTACAGATGTCCCAGTAGATTCACATATGTCCCATTAGTTTCACAGATGCCCGCATAGTTTCACAGATGTCCCAATAGTTTCACAGATGTCCCAATAGTTTCACAGATGTCCCAATAGATTCACAAATGTCCCAATAGTTTCACAGATGTCCCCATAGTTTCACAGATGTACCAGTAGTTTCACAGATGTCCCAATAGTTTCACAGATGTCCCAATAGTTTCACAGATGTACTAGTAGTTTCACAGATGTCCCAATAGTTTCACATATGTCCCATTAGTTTCACAGATGTCCCAATAGTTTCACAGATGTCCCAATAGTTTAACAGATGTCCCAGTAGTTTTACAGATGTCCCAGTAGTTTCACACATGTCCCAGTAGTTTCACAGATGCCCTAATAGTTTTACATATGTCCCATTAGTTTCACAGATGTCCCCATAGTTTCACAGATGTCCCAATAGTTTCACAGATGTACCAGTAGTTTCACAGATGTCCCAATAGTTTAACAGATGTCCCAATAGTTTCACCCATGTCCCAATAGTTTCACAGATGTCCCAATAGTTTAACAGATGTCCCAATAGTTTCACCCATGTCCCAATAGTTTCACAGATGTCCCAGGAGTTTAACAGATGTCCCAATAGTTTAACAGATGTCCCAGTTGTTTCACAGATGTCCCAATAGTTTCACAGATGTCCCAGTAGTTTTACAGATATCCCAGTAGGTTAACAGATGTCCCCATAGTTTCACAGATTTCCCAATAGTTTAACAGATGTCCCAGTAGTTTAACAGATGTCCCAGTAGTTTCACAGATGTCCCAGTAGGTTAAGAGATGTCCCCATAGTTTCACAGATGTCCCAATAGTTAACAGATGTCCCAGTAGTTTTACAGATATCCCAGTAGGTTAACAGATGTCCCCATAGTTTCACAGATGTACCAGTAGTTTCACATATGTCCCATTAGTTTCACAGATGCCGCCAAAGTTTCACAGATGTCCCAATAGTTTCACAGATGTCCCAATAGTTTAACAGATGTCCCAATAGTTTCACCCATGTCCCAATAGTTTCACAGATGTCCCAATAGTTTAACAGATGTCCCAATAGTTTCACCCATGTCCCAATAGTTTCACAGATGTCCCAGGAGTTTAACAGATGTCCCAATAGTTTAACAGATGTCCCAGTTGTTTCACAGATGTCCCAATAGTTTCACAGATGTCCCAGTAGTTTTACAGATATCCCAGTAGGTTAACAGATGTCCCCATAGTTTCACAGATTTCCCAATAGTTTAACAGATGTCCCAGTAGTTTAACAGATGTCCCAGTAGTTTCACAGATGTCCCAGTAGGTTAAGAGATGTCCCCATAGTTTCACAGATGTCCCAATAGTTAACAGATGTCCCAGTAGTTTTACAGATATCCCAGTAGGTTAACAGATGTCCCCATAGTTTCACAGATGTACCAGTAGTTTCACATATGTCCCATTAGTTTCACAGATGCCCCCAAAGTTTCACAGATGTCCCAATAGTTTCACAGATGTCCCAATAGTTTCACAGATGTCCCAGAAGTTTTACAGATATCCCAGTAGGTTAACAGATGTACCCATAGTTTCACAGATGTCCCAAAAGTTTCACAGATGTCCCAATAG
Organism: Petromyzon marinus; assembly: GCF_048934315.1. Lineage (NCBI taxonomy): Eukaryota > Metazoa > Chordata > Hyperoartia > Petromyzontiformes > Petromyzontidae > Petromyzon > Petromyzon marinus. The sequence goes on along the minus strand of NC_133700.1, from coordinate 108,725 downwards.
TTTTACAGATGTCCCAGTAGTTTCACATATGTCCCAGTAGTTTTACAGATGTCCCAGTAGTTTCACAGATGTCCCAATAGTTTAACAGATGTCCCAGTAGTTTAACAGATGTCCCAGTAGTTTCGCAGATGTCCCAGTAGGTTAACAGATGTCCCCATAGTTTCACAGATGTCCCAATAGTTAACAGATGTCCCAGTAGTTTTACAGATATCCCAGTAGGTTAACAGATGTCCCCATATTTCACAGACATCCCAGTAGGTTAACAGATGTCCCGATAGTTTCACAGATGTACCAGTAGTTTCACAGATATCCCAATAGTTTCACATATGTCCCAGTAGTTTTACAGATGTCCCAATAGTTTCACAGATGTCCCCATAGTTTCACAAATGTCCCAATAGTTTAACAAATGTCTCAGTAGTTTTACAGATGTTCCAATAGTTTAACAGATGTACCAATAGTTTCACCCATGTCCCAATAGTTTCACAGATGTCCCAGGAGTTTCACAGATGTCCCAGTAGTTTAACAGATGTCCCAATAGTTTCACAGATGTCCCAGTAGTTTTACAGATATCCCAGTAGGTTAACAGATGTCCCCATATTTTCACAGATGTCCCAATAGTTTCACAGATGTCCCAGTAGTTTTACAGATGTCCCAGTAGATTCACATATGTCCCATTAGTTTCACAGATGCCCCCATAGTTTCACAGATGTCCCAATAGTTTCACAGATGTCCCAATAGTTTCACAGATGTCCCAATAGATTCACAAATGTCCCAATAGTTTCACAGATGTCCCCATAGTTTCACAGATGTACCAGTAGTTTCACAGATGTCCCAATAGTTTCACAGATGTACTAGTAGTTTCACAGATGTCCCAATAGTTTCACATATGTCCCATTAGTTTCACAGATGTCCCAATAGTTTAACAGATGTCCCAGTAGTTTTACAGATGTCCCAGTAGTTTCACACATGTCCCAGTAGTTTCACAGATGCCCCAATAGTTTCACATATGTCCCATTAGTTTCACAAATGTCCCAATAGTTTAAAAATGTCCCAGTAGTTTTACAGATGTCCCAGTAGTTTCACACATGTCCCAGTAGTTTCACAGACGCCCCAATAGTTTCACATATGTCCCAATAGTTTAACATATGTCCCATTAGTTTCACAGATGTCCCAATAGTTTCACAGATGTCCCAATAGTTTAACAGATGTCCCAGTAGTTTCACACATGTCCCAGTAGTTTCACAGATGACCCAATAGTTTCACATATGTCCCATTAGTTTCACAGATGTCCCCATCGTTTCACAGATGTCCCAATAGTTTCACAGATGTACCAGTAGTTTCACAGATGTCCCAATAGTTTACCAGATGTCCCAATAGTTTCACAGATGTCCCAATAGTTTAACAGATGTGCCAATAGTTTCACCCATGTCCCAATAGAATCACAGATGTCCCAGGAGTTTAAGAGATGTCCCAATAGTTTAACAGATGTCGCAGTTGTTTCACAGATGTCCCAATAGTTTCACAGATGTCCCAGTAGTTTTACAAATATCCCAGTAGGTTAACAGATGTCCCCATAGTTTCACAGATGTCCCAATAGTTTAACAGAGGTCCCAGTAGTTTAACAGATGTCCCAGTAGTTTCACAGATGTCCCAGTAGGTTAACAGATGTCCCCATAGTTTCACAGATGTCCCAATAGTTTCACAGATGTCCCAGTAGTTTTACAGATATCCCAATAGGTTTACAGATGTCCCCATAGTTTCACAGATGTACCAGTAGTTTCACAGATGTCCCAATAGTTTCACAGATGTCCCAATAGTTTCACAGATGTCCCAATAGTTTCACATATGTCCCATTAGTTTCACAGATGACCCCATAGTTTCACAGATGTCCCAATAGTTTCACAGATGTCCCAATAGTTTCACCTATGTCCCATTTGTTTCACAGATGTCCCCATAGTTTCACAGATGTCCCAATAGTTTCACAGATGTACCAGTAGTTTCACAGATGTCCCAATAGTTTCACAGATGTCCCAATAGTTTCACAGATGTCCCAGAAGTTTTACAGACATCCCAGTAGGTTAACAGATGTCCCGATAGTTTCACAGATGTACCAGTAGTTTCACAGATATCCCAATAGTTTCACATATGTCCCAGTCGTTTTACAGATGTCCCAATAGTTTCACAGATGTCCCCATAGTTTCACAAATGTCCCAATAGTTTAACAAATGTCTCAGTAGTTTTACAGATGTTCCAATAGTTTAACAGATGTACCAATAGTTTCACCCATGTCCCAATAGTTTCACAGATGTCCCAGGAGTTTCACAGATGTCCCAGTAGTTTAACAGATGTCCCAATAGTTTCACAGATGTCCCAGTAGTTTTACAGATATCCCAGTAGGTTAACAGATGTCCCCATATTTTCACAGATGTCCCAATAGTTTCACAGATGTCCCAGTAGTTTTACAGATGTCCCAGTAGATTCACATATGTCCCATTAGTTTCACAGATGCCCCCATAGTTTCACAGATGTCCCAATAGTTTCACAGATGTCCCAATAGTTTCACAGATGTCCCAATAGATTCACAAATGTCCCAATAGTTTCACAGATGTCCCCATAGTTTCACAGATGTACCAGTAGTTTCACAGATGTCCCAATAGTTTCACAGATGTACTAGTAGTTTCACAGATGTCCCAATAGTTTCACATATGTCCCATTAGTTTCACAGATGTCCCAATAGTTTCACAGATGTCCCAATAGTTTAACAGATGTCCCAGTAGTTTTACAGATGTCCCAGTAGTTTCACACATGTCCCAGTAGTTTCACAGATGCCCCAATAGTTTCACATATGTCCCATTAGTTTCACAGATGCCCCAATAGTTTCACAGATGTACCAGTAGTTTCACAGATGTCCCAATAGTTTAACAGATGTCCCAATAGTTTCACCCATGTCCCAATAGTTTCACAGATGTCCCAATAGTTTAACAGATGTCCCAATAGTTTCACCCATGTCCCAATAGTTTCACAGATGTCCTAGGAGTTTAACAGATGTCACAATAGTTTAACAGATGTCCCAGTTGTTTCACAGATGTCCCAATAGTTTCACAGATGTCCCAGTAGTTTTACAGATATCCCAGTAGGTTAACAGATGTCCCCATAGTTTCACAGATTTCCCAATAGTTTAACAGATGTCCCAGTAGTTTAACAGATGTCCCAGTAGTTTCACAGATGTCCCAGTAGGTTAACAGATGTCCCCATAGTTTCACAGATGTCCCAATAGTTAACAGATGTCCCAGTAGTTTTACAGATATCCCAGTAGGTTAACAGATGTCCCCATAGTTTCACAGATGTACCAGTAGTTTCACATATGTCCCATTAGTTTCACAGATGCCCCCAAAGTTTCACAGATGTCCCAATAGTTTCACAGATGTACCAGTAGTTTCACAGATGTCCCAATAGTTTCACAGATGTCCCAATAGTTTCACATATGTCCCATTAGTTTCACAGATGACCCCATAGCTTCACAGATGTCCCAATAGTTTCACAGATGTCCCAATATGTTCACCTATGTCCCATTTGTTTCACAGATGTCCCCATAGTTTCACAGATGTCCCAATAGTTTCACAGATGTACCAGTAGTTTCACAGATGTCCCAATAGTTTCACATATGTCCCAGTAGTTTTACAGATGTCCCAGTAGTTTCACAGATGTCCCAATAGTTTCACAGATGTCCCCATAGTTTCACAAATGTCCCAATAGTTTAACAAATGTCTCAGTAGTTTTACAGATGTCCCAATAGTTTAACAGATGTACCAATAGTTTCACCCATGTCCCAATAGTTTCACAGATGTCCCAGGAGTTTCACAGATGTCCCAGTAGTTTAACAGATGTCCCAATAGTTTCACAGATGTCCCAGTAGTTTTACAGATATCCCAGTAGGTTAACAGATGTCCCCATATTTTCACAGATGTCCCAATAGTTTCACAGATGTCCCAGTAGTTTTACAGATGTCCCAGTAGATTCACCTATGTCCCATTAGTTTCACAGATGCCCCCATAGTTTCACAGATGTCCCAATAGTTTCACAGATGTCCCAATAGTTTCACAGGTGTCCCAATAGATTCACAAATGTCCCAATAGTTTCACAGATGTCCCCATAGTTTCACAGATGTACCAGTAGTTTCACAGATGTCCCAATAGTTTCACAGATGTCCCAATAGTTTCACAGATGTACTAGTAGTTTCACAGATGTCCCAATAGTTTCACATATGTCCCATTAGTTTCACAGATGTCCCAATAGTTTCACAGATGTCCCAATAGTTTAACAGATGTCCCAGTAGTTTTACAGATGTCCCAGTAGTTTCACACATGTCCCAGTAGTTTCACAGATGCCCCAATAGTTTCACATATGTCCCATTAGTTTCACAGATGTCCCCATAGTTTCACAGATGTCCCAATAGTTTCACAGATGTACCAGTAGTTTCACAGATGTCCCAATAGTTTAACAGATGTCCCAATAGTTTCACAGATGTCCCAGAAGTTTTACAGACATCCCAGTAGGTTAACAGATGTCCCAATAGTTTCACAGATGTCCCAGAAGTTTTACAGACATCCCAGTAGGTTAACAGATGTCCCAATAGTTTCGAAGATGTACCAGTAGTTTCACAGATGTCCCAATAGTTTCACATATGTCCCAGTAGTTTTACAGATGTCCCAGTAGTTTCACAGATGTCCCAATAGTTTCACAGATGTCCCCATAGTTTCACAAATGTCCCAATAGTTTAACAAATGTCTCAGTAGTTTTACAGATGTCCCAATAGTTTAACAGATGTACCAATAGTTTCACCCATGTCCTAATAGTTTCACAGATGTCCCAGGAGTTTCACAGATGTCCCAGTAGTTTAACAGATGTCCCAATAGTTTCACAGATGTCCCAGTAGTTTTACAGATATCCCAGTAGGTTAACAGATGTCCCCATATTTTCACAGATGTCCCAATAGTTTCACAGATGTCCCAGTAGTTTTACAGATGTCCCAGTAGATTCACCTATGTCCCATTAGTTTCACAGATGCCCCCATAGTTTCACAGATGTCCCAATAGTTTCACAGATGTCCCAATAGTTTCACAGGTGTCCCAATAGATTCACAAATGTCCCAATAGTTTCACAGATGTCCCCATAGTTTCACAGATGTACCAGTAGTTTCACAGATGTCCCAATAGTTTCACAGATGTCCCAATAGTTTCACAGATGTACTAGTAGTTTCACAGATGTCCCAATAGTTTCACATATGTCCCATTAGTTTCACAGATGTCCCAATAGTTTCACAGATGTCCCAGTAGTTTTACAGATGTCCCAGTAGTTTCACACATGTCCCAGTAGTTTCACAGATGCCCCAATAGTTTCACATATGTCCCATTAGTTTCACAGATGTCCCCATAGTTTCACAGATGTCCCAATAGTTTCACAGATGTACCAGTAGTTTCACAGATGTCCCAATAGTTTAACAGATGTCCCAATAGTTTCACCCATGTCCCAATAGTTTCACAGATGTCCCAATAGTTTAACAGATGTCCCAATAGTTTCACCCATGTCCCAATAGTTTCACAGATGTCCCAGGAGTTTAACAGATGTCCCAATAGTTTAACAGATGTCCCAGTTGTTTCACAGATGTCCCAATAGTTTCACAGATGTCCCAGTAGTTTTACAGATATCCCAGTAGGTTAACAGATGTCCCCATAGTTTCAGATTTCCCAATAGTTTAACAGATGTCCCAGTAGTTTAACAGATGTCCCAGTAGTTTCACAGATGTCCCAGTAGGTTAACAGATGTCCCCATAGTTTCACAGATGTCCCAATACTTAACAGATGTCCCAGTAGTTTTACAGATATCCCAGTAGGTTAACAGATGTCCCCATAGTTTCACAGATGTACCAGTAGTTTCACATATGTCCCATTAGTTTCACAGATGCCCCCAAAGTTTCACAGATGTCCCAATAGTTTCACAGATGTCCCAATAGTTTCACAGATGTCCCAGAAGTTTTACAGATATCCCAGTAGGTTAACAGATGTACCCATAGTTTCACAGATGTCCCAATAGTTTTACAGATGTCCCAGTAGTTTCACATATGTCCCAGTAGTTTTACAGATGTCCCAGTAGTTTCACAGATGTCCCAATAGTTTAACAGATGTCCCAGTAGTTTAACAGATGTCCCAGTAGTTTCGCAGATGTCCCAGTAGGTTAACAGATGTCCCCATAGTTTCACAGATGTCCCAATAGTTAACAGATGTCCCAGTAGTTTTACAGATATCCCAGTAGGTTAACAGATGTCCCCATAGTTTCACAGATGTACCAGTAGCTTCACAGATGTCCCAATAGTTTCACAGATGTCCCCATAGTTTCACAAATGTCCCAATAGTTTAAAAATGTCCCAGTAGTTTTACAGATGTCCCAGTAGTTTCACACATGTCCCAGTAGTTTCACAGACGCCCCAATAGTTTCACATATGTCCCAATAGTTTCACATATGTCCCATTAGTTTCACAGATGTCCCAATAGTTTCACAGATGTCCCAATAGTTTAACAGATGTCCCAGTAGTTTCACACATGTCCCAGTAGTTTCACAGATGACCCAATAGTTTCACATATGTCCCATTAGTTTCACAGATGTCCCCATCGTTTCACAGATGTCCCAATAGTTTCACAGATGTACCAGTAGTTTCACAGATGTCCCAATAGTTTACCAGATGTCCCAATAGTTTCACAGATGTCCCAATAGTTTACCAGATGTGCCAATAGTTTCACCCATGTCCCAATAGAATCACAGATGTCCCAGGAGTTTAAGAGATGTCCCAATAGTTTAACAGATGTCGCAGTTGTTTCACAGATGTCCCAATAGTTTCAAAGATGTCCAAGTAGTTTTACAGATATCCCAGTAGGTTAACAGATGTCCCCATAGTTTCACAGATGTCCCAATAGTTTAACAGATGTCCCAGTAGTTTAACAGATGTCCCAGTAGTTTCACAGATGTCCCAGTAGGTTAACAGATGTCCCCATAGTTTCACAGATGTCCCAATAGTTTCACAGATGTCCCAGTAGTTTTACAGATATCCCAATAGGTTTACAGATGTCCCCATAGTTTCACAGTCATTCACACAGTCACACAGTCATTCACACAGTCACTCACACAGTCACTCACACAGTCACACAGTCACTCACACAGTCACTCACAGTCACTCACAGTCACTCACACAGTCACTCACAGTCACTCACACAGTCACTCACAGTCACTCACACAGTCACACAGTCACTCACACAGTCACACAAGTCACTCACAGTCACTCACACAGTCACTCACAGTCACTCACACAATCACTCACAGTCACTCACACAGTCACTCACAGTCACTCACACAGTTACTCACAGTCACTCACACAGTCACTTACACAGTCACTCACAGTTACTCACACAGTCACTCATAGTCACTCACACAGTCACTCACACAGTCACTCACAGTCACTCGCACAGTCACTCACACAGTCACTTACACAGTCACTCACACAGTCACTCACACAGTCACTCACACAGTCACTCACAGTCACTCAGTCACTCACACAGTCAATTACACAGTCACGCACACAGTCACTCACACAGTCACTCACAGTCACTCACACAGTCACTCACAGTCACTCACAGTCACTCACACAGTCACTCATAGTCACTCACAGTCACTCAAACAGTCACTCACACAGTCACTCAGTCACTCATGGTCACTCACACAGTCACTCACACAGTCACACAGTCACTCATAGTGACTCACAGTCACTCACACAGTCACTCAGTCACTCACACAGTCACACAGTCACTCACACAGTCACACAGTCACTCATAGTCACTCACAGTCACTCAGTCACTCACACAGTCAATTACACAGTCACTCATAGTCACACACACAGTCACTCACACAGTCACTCACACAGTCACTCACACAGTCACTCACACAGTCACTCACAGTCACTCACAGTCACTCACAGTCACCCACAGGGGTGAGGAAGGTGTCCACGCGTGGTGCTGGCCACCCACCCACACGAGTGCCGTGCCGGCCTTCATAGTTACTGTCTAGCACCACTTGCCACAACAGTTTGTTAAGGCTACAGTGGGTGGGTGAGATGGTGAGTGAGTGGGTGAGTGCGTGAGTGAGATGGTGAGTGAGTGGGTGATTGAATGGGTGAGGGAGATGGTGAGTAAGATGGTGAGTGAGTGGGTGAGTGAGAGGGTGAGTGAGATGGTGAGTGAGTGGGTGAGTGAGTGAGTGGGTGAGTGAGTGGGTGAGTGAGATGTCTAGGGAGTGGGTGATTGAGTGGGGGAATGAGAGGGTGAGTGAGTGGGTGAGTGAGATGGTGAGCGAGTGGGTGAGTGAGATGGTGAGTGAGTGGGTGATTTAGTGGGTGAGTGAGTGCGTGGGTGAGTGAGTGGGTGGGTGAGTGAGTGGGTGGTGAGTGGGTGAGTGAGTGCGTGAGTGGATGGGTGAATGGGTGAGTGAGTGAGTGGGTGAGTGAGTGAGTGGGTTGGTGAGTGAGTGGGTGAGTGAGTTGGTGAGTGAATGGGTGAGTGAGTGGGTGAGTGGTGAGTGGGTGAGTGAGTGGGTGGGTGAATTGGTGAGTGAGTGGGTGAGTGAGTGGGTGAGTGGGTAAGTGAGTGCGTAAGTGAGTTGGTGAGTGAGTGTGTGAGTGGGTGAGTGAGTGGGTGGGTGAGTAAAGTGGGTGAGTGGGTGAGTGAGTGAGTGTGTGAGTGGGTGAGTGAGTGAGTGTGTGAGTGGGTGAGTGAGTGGGTGAGTGAGTGGGTGAGTGAGTGAGTGGGTAAGTGAGTGCGTAAGTGAGTTGGTGAGTGAGTGTGTGAGTGGGTGAGTGAGTGGGTGGGTGAGTAAAGTGGGTGAGTGAGTGGGTGAGTGAGTGAGTGTGTGAGTGGGTGAGTGGGTGTGTGAGATGGTGAGTGAGTGGGTGATTTAGTGGATGAGTGAGTGCGTGGGTGAGTGAGTGGGTGGGTGAGTGAGTGGGTGGTGAGTGGGTGAGTGAGTGCGTGAGTGGATGGGTGAATGGGTGAGTGAGTGACTGGGTGAGTGAGTGAGTGGGTGAGTGAGTGTGTGGGTTGGTGAGTGAGTGGGTGAGTGAGTTGGTGAGTGAATGGGTGAGTGAGTGGGTGAGTGAGTGGTGAGTGGGTGAGTGAGTGGGTGGGTGAATTGGTGAGTGAGTGGGTGAGTGAGTGGGTGAGTGGGTAAGTGAGTGCGTAAGTGAGTTGGTGAGTGAGTGTGTGAGTGGGTGAGTGAGTGGGTGGGTGAGTAAAGTGGGTGGGTGAGTGAGTGGGTGAGTGAGTGAGTGTGTGAGTGGGTGAGTGAGTGGGTGAGTGAGTGAGTGGGTGAGTAAGTGGGTGAGTGAGTGGGTGAGTGAGTGGGTGAGTGTGAGGGTTAGTGAGTGGGTGAGTGAGTGGGTGAGTGAGTGGGTGAGTGAGTGAGTGGGTGAGTGAGTGGGTGAGTGTGTGGGTGAGTGAGTGAGTAGGTGAGTGAGTGGGTGAGTGAATGGGTGAGTGAGTGAGTGGGTGAGTGGGTGGGTGAATTGGTGAGTGAGTGAATGGGTGAGTGGGTGAGTGAGTGGGTGAGTGTGTGAGTGGGTGAGTGGGTAAGTGAGTGCGTAAGTGAGTTGGTGAGTGAGTGTGTGAGTGGGTGAGTGAGTGGGTGGGTGAGTAAAGTGGGTGAGTGAGTGGGTGAGTGAGTGGGTGGGTTGGTGAGTGAGTGGGTGAGTGAGTTGGTGAGTGAATGGGTGAGTGAGTGGGTGAGTGGGTGAGTGAGTGGTGAGTGAGTGGGTGGGTGAATTGGTGAGTGAGTGAGTGGGTGAGTGGGTAAGTGAGTGCGTAAGTGAGTTGGTGAGTCAGTGTGTGAGTGGGTGAGTGAGTGGGTGGGTGAGTAAAGTGGGTGAGTGAGTGGGTGAGTGAGTGAGTGTGTGAGTGGGTGAGTGAGTGGGTGAGTGAGTGAGTGGGTGAGTAAGTGGGTGAGTGAGTGGGTGAGTGGGTGAGTGAGTGGGTGAGTGTGAGGGTTAGTGAGTGGGTGAGTGAGTGGGTGAGTGAGTGGGTGGGTGAGTGAGTGGGTGAGTGAGTGGGTGAGTGTGTGGGTGAGTGGGTGAGTGAGTGGGTGAGTGAGTGAGTGAGTGGGTGAGTGGGTAAGTGAGTGCGTAAGTGAGTTGGTGAGTGAGTGTGTGAGGGGGTGAGTGAGTGGGTGGGTGAGTAAAGTGGGTGAGTGAGTGGGTGAGTGAGTGAGTGTGTGAGTGGGTGAGTGGGTGTGTGAGATGGTGAGTGAGTGGGTGATTTAGTGGATGAGTGAGTGCGTGGGTGAGTGAGTGGGTGGGTGGGTGAGTGAGTGGGTGGTGAGTGGGTGAGTGAGTGCGTGAGTGGATGGGTGAATGGGTGAGTGAGTGAGTGGGTGAGTGAGTGAGTGGGTGAGTGAGTGGGTGGGTTGGTGAGTGAGTGGGTGAGTGAGTTGGTGAGTGAATGGGTGAGTGAGTGGGTGAGTGGGTGAGTGAGTGGTGAGTGGGTGAGTGAGTGGGTGGGTGAATTGGTGAGTGAGTGGGTGAGTGGGTAAGTGAGTGCGTAAGTGAGTTGGTGAGTGAGTGTGTGAGTGGGTGAGTGAGTGGGTGGGTGAGTAAAGTGGGTGAGTGAGTGGGTGAGTGAGTGAGTGTGTGAGTGGGTGAGTGAGTGGGTGAGTGAGTGAGTGGGTGAGTAAGTGGGTGAGTGAGTGGGTGAGTGAGTGGGTGAGTGTGTGGGTGAGTGAGTGAGTAGGTGAGTGAGTGGGTGAGTGAATGGGTGAGTGAGTGAGTGGGTGAGTGGGTGGGTGAATTGGTGAGTGAGTGAATGGGTGAGTGGGTGAGTGAGTGGGTGAGTGTGTGAGTGGGTGAGTGGGTAAGTGAGTGCGTAAGTGAGTTGGTGAGTGAGTGTGTGAGTGGGTGAGTGAGTGGGTGGGTGAGTAAAGTGGGTGAGTGAGTGAGTGGGTGAGTGAGTGGGTGGGTTGGTGAGTGAGTGGGTGAGTGAGTTGGTGAGTGAATGGGTGAGTGAGTGGGTGAGTGGGTGAGTGAGTGGTGAGTGAGTGGGTGGGTGAATTGGTGAGTGAGTGAGTGAGTGGGTAAGTGAGTGCGTAAGTGAGTTGGTGAGTCAGTGTGTGAGTGGGTGAGTGAGTGGGTGGGTGAGTAAAGTGGGTGAGTGAGTGGGTGAGTGAGTGAGTGAGTGTGTGAGTGGGTGAGTGAGTGGGTGAGTGAGTGAGTGGGTGAGTAAGTGGGTGAGTGAGTGGGTGAGTGGGTGAGTGAGTGGGTGAGTGTGAGGGTTAGTGAGTGGGTGAGTGAGTGGGTGAGTGAGTGGGTGGGTGAGTGAGTGGGTGAGTGAGTGGGTGAGTGTGTGGGTGAGTGAGTGAGTAGGTGAGTGAGTGGGTGAGTGAATGGGTGAGTGAGTGAGTGAGTGGGTGAGTGGGTGAGTGGTGAGTGGGTGAGTGAGTGGGTGAGTGGGTGGGTGAATTGGTGAGTGAGTGGGTGAGTGGGTGAGTGAGTGAATGGGTGAGTGGGTGAGTGAGTGGGTGAGTGTGTGAGTGGGTGAGTGGGTAAGTGAGTGCGTAAGTGAGTTGGTGAGTAAGTGTGTGAGTGGGTGAGTGAGTGGGTGGGTGAGTAAAGTGGGTGAGTGAGTGGGTGAGTGAGTGAGTGTGTGAGTGGGTGAGTGGGTGAGTGAGATGGTGAGCGAGTGGGTGAGTGAGATGGTGAGTGAGTGGGTGATTTAGTGGGTGAGTGAGTGCGTGGGTGAGTGAGTGGGTGGGTGGGTGAGTAAAGTGGGTGAGTGAGTGGGTGAGTGAGTGAGTGTGTGAGTGGGTGAGTGGGTGAGTGAGATGGTGAGTGAGTGGGTGATTTAGTGGGTGAGTGAGTGCGTGGGTGAGTGAGTGGGTGAGTGAGTGGGTGGTGAGTGGGTGAGTGAGTGCGTGAGTGGATGGGTGAATGGGTGAGTGAGTGAGTGGGTGAGTGAGTGAGTGGGTGAGTGAGTGAGTGGGTGAGTGGGTGAGTGAGTGGTGAGTGGGTGAGTGAGTGGGTGGGTGAATTGGTGAGTGAGTGGGTGAGTGAGTGGGTGAGTGGGTAAGTGAGTGCGTAAGTGAGTTGGTGAGTGAGTGTGTGAGTGGGTGAGTGAGTGGGTGAGTGAGTGAGTGTGTGAGTGGGTGAGTGGGTGTGTGAGATGGTGAGTGAGTGGGTGATTTAGTGGATGAGTGAGTGCGTGGGTGAGTGAGTGGGTGGGTGGATGAGTGAGTGGGTGGTGAGTGGGTGAGTGAGTGCGTGAGTGGATGGGTGAATGGGTGAGTGAGTGAGTGAGTGGGTGAGTGAGTGAGTGGGTGAGTGAGTGGGTGGGTTGGTGAGTGAGTGGATGAGTGAGTTGGTGAGTGAATGGGTGAGTGAGTGGGTGAGTGGGTGAGTGAGTGGTGAGTGGGTGAGTGAGTGGGTGGGTGAATTGGTGAGTGAGTGGGTGAGTGGGTAAGTGAGTGCGTAAGTGAGTTGGTGAGTGAGTGTGTGAGTGGGTGAGTGAGTGGGTGGGTGAGTAAAGTGGGTGAGTGAGTGGGTGAGTGAGTGAGTGTGTGAGTGGGTGAGTGAGTGGGTGAGTGAGTGAGTGGGTGAGTAAGTGGGTGAGTGAGTGGGTGAGTGGGTGAGTGAGTGGGTGAGTGTGAGGGTTAGTGAGTGGGTGAGTGAGTGGGTGAGTGAGTGGGTGAGTGAGTGAGTGGGTGAGTGAGTGGGTGAGTGTGTGGGTGAGTGAGTGAGTAGGTGAGTGAGTGGGTGAGTGAATGGGTGAGTGAGTGAGTGGGTGAGTGGGTGAGTGGGTGGGTGAATTGGTGAGTGAGTGGGTGAGTGAGTGGGTGAGTGAGTGAATGGGTGAGTGGGTGAGTGAGTGGGTGAGTGTGTGAGAGGGTGAGTGGGTAAGTGAGTGCGTAAGTGAGTTGGTGAGTGAGTGTGTGAGTGGGTGAGTGAGTGGGTGGGTGAGTAAAGTGGGTGAGTGAGTGGGTGAGTGAGTGAGTGTGTGAGTGGGTGAGTGAGTGGGTGAGTGAGTGAGTGGGTGAGTAAGTGGGTGAGTGAGTGGGTGAGTGAGTGGGTGAGTGTGAGGGTTAGTGAGTGGGTGAGTGAGTGGGTGAGTGAGTGAGTGAGTGGGTGAGTGAGTGGGTGAGTGTGTGGGTGAGTGAGTGAGTAGGTGAGTGAGTGGGTGAGTGAATGGGTGAGTGAGTGAGTGGGTGAGTGGGTGGGTGAATTGGTGAGTGAGTGAATGGGTGAGTGGGTGAGTGAGTGGGTGAGTGTGTGAGTGGGTGAGTGGGTAAGTGAGTGCGTAAGTGAGTTGGTGAGTGAGTGTGTGAGTGGGTGAGTGAGTGGGTGGGTGAGTAAAGTGGGTGAGTGAGTGAGTGGGTGAGTGAGTGGGTGGGTTGGTGAGTGAGTGGGTGAGTGAGTTGGTGAGTGAATGGGTGAGTGAGTGGGTGAGTGGGTGAGTGAGTGGTGAGTGAGTGGGTGGGTGAATTGGTGAGTGAGTGAGTGAGTGGGTAAGTGAGTGCGTAAGTGAGTTGGTGAGTCAGTGTGTGAGTGGGTGAGTGAGTGGGTGGGTGAGTAAAGTGGGTGAGTGAGTGGGTGAGTGAGTGAGTGAGTGTGTGAGTGGGTGAGTGAGTGGGTGAGTGAGTGAGTGGGTGAGTAAGTGGGTGAGTGAGTGGGTGAGTGGGTGAGTGAGTGGGTGAGTGTGAGGGTTAGTGAGTGGGTGAGTGAGTGGGTGAGTGAGTGGGTGGGTGAGTGAGTGGGTGAGTGAGTGGGTGAGTGTGTGGGTGAGTGAGTGAGTAGGTGAGTGAGTGGGTGAGTGAATGGGTGAGTGAGTGAGTGAGTGGGTGAGTGGGTGAGTGGTGAGTGAGTGAGTGGGTGAGTGAGTGGGTGAGTGGGTGAGTGAGTGAATGGGTGAGTGGGTGAGTGAGTGGGTGAGTGTGTGAGTGGGTGAGTGGGTAAGTGAGTGCGTAAGTGAGTTGGTGAGTGAGTGTGTGAGTGGGTGAGTGAGTGGGTGGGTGAGTAAAGTGGGTGAGTGAGTGAGTGAGTGTGTGAGTGGGTGAGTGGGTGAGTGAGATGGTGAGCGAGTGGGTGAGTGAGATGGTGAGTGAGTGGGTGATTTAGTGGGTGAGTGAGTGCGTGGGTGAGTGAGTGGGTGGGTGGGTGAGTAAAGTGGGTGAGTGAGTGGGTGAGTGAGTGAGTGTGTGAGTGGGTGAGTGGGTGAGTGAGATGGTGAGTGAGTGGGTGATTTAGTGGGTGAGTGAGTGCGTGGGTGAGTGAGTGGGTGAGTGAGTGGGTGGTGAGTGGGTGAGTGAGTGCGTGAGTGGATGGGTGAATGGGTGAGTGAGTGAGTGGGTGAGTGAGTGAGTGAGTGGGTGAGTGAGTGAGTGGGTGAGTGGGTGAGTGAGTGGTGAGTGGGTGAGTGAGTGGGTGGGTGAATTGGTGAGTGAGTGGGTGAGTGAGTGGGTGAGTGGGTAAGTGAGTGCGTAAGTGAGTTGGTGAGTGAGTGTGTGAGTGGGTGAGTGAGTGGGTGAGTGAGTGAGTGTGTGAGTGGGTGAGTGGGTGTGTGAGATGGTGAGTGAGTGGGTGATTTAGTGGATGAGTGAGTGCGTGGGTGAGTGAGTGGGTGGGTGGATGAGTGAGTGGGTGGTGAGTGGGTGAGTGAGTGCGTGAGTGGATGGGTGAATGGGTGAGTGAGTGAGTGGGTGAGTGAGTGAGTGGGTGAGTGAGTGGGTGGGTTGGTGAGTGAGTGGATGAGTGAGTTGGTGAGTGAATGGGTGAGTGAGTGGGTGAGTGGGTGAGTGAGTGGTGAGTGGGTGAGTGAGTGGGTGGGTGAATTGGTGAGTGAGTGGGTGAGTGGGTAAGTGAGTGCGTAAGTGAGTTGGTGAGTGAGTGTGTGAGTGGGTGAGTGAGTGGGTCGGTGAGTAAAGTGGGTGAGTGAGTGGGTGAGTGAGTGAGTGTGTGAGTGGGTGAGTGAGTGGGTGAGTGAGTGAGTGGGTGAGTAAGTGGGTGAGTGAGTGGGTGAGTGGGTGAGTGAGTGGGTGAGTGTGAGGGTTAGTGAGTGGGTGAGTGAGTGGCTGAGTGAGTGGGTGAGTGAGTGAGTGGGTGAGTGAGTGGGTGAGTGTGTGGGTGAGTGAGTGAGTAGGTGAGTGAGTGGGTGAGTGAATGGGTGAGTGAGTGAGTGGGTGAGTGGGTGAGTGGGTGGGTGAATTGGTGAGTGAGTGGGTGAGTGAGTGGGTGAGTGAGTGAATGGGTGAGTGGGTGAGTGAGTGGGTGAGTGTGTGAGAGGGTGAGTGGGTAAGTGAGTGCGTAAGTGAGTTGGTGAGTGAGTGTGTGAGTGGGTGAGTGAGTGGGTGGGTGAGTAAAGTGGGTGAGTGAGTGAGTGGGTGAGTGAGTGGGTGGGTTGGTGAGTGAGTGGGTGAGTGAGTAGGTGAGTGAATTGGTGAGTGAGTGGGTGAGTGGGTGAGTGAGTGGTGAGTGGGTGAGTGAGTGGGTGGGTGAATTGGTGAGTGAGTGAGTGAGTGGGTGAGTGGGTAAGTGAGTGCGTAAGTGAGTTGGTGAGTCAGTGTGTGAGTGGGTGAGTGAGTGGGTGGGTGAGTAAAGTGGGTGAGTGAGTGGGTGAGTGAGTGAGTGTGTGAGTGGGTGAGTGAGTGGGTGAGTGAGTGAGTGGGTGAGTAAGTGGGTGAGTGAGTGGGTGAGTGGGTGAGTGAGTGGGTGAGTGTGAGGGTTAGTGAGTGGGTGAGTGAGTGGGTGAGTGAGTGGGTGGGTGAGTGAGTGGGTGAGTGAGTGGGTGAGTGTGTGGGTGAGTGAGTGAGTAGGTGAGTGAGTGGCTGAGTGAATGGGTGAGTGAGTGAGTGAGTGGGTGAGTGGGTGAGTGAGTGGTGAGTGGGTGAGTGAGTGGGTGAGTGGGTGGGTGAATTGGTGAGTGAGTGGGTGAGTGAGTGGGTGAGTGGGTGAGTGAGTGAATGGGTGAGTGGGTGAGTGAGTGGGTGAGTGTGTGAGTGGGTGAGTGGGTAAGTGAGTGCGTAAGTGAGTTGGTGAGTGAGTGTGTGAGTGGGTGAGTGAGTGGGTGGGTGAGTAAAGTGGGTGAGTGAGTGGGTGAGTGAGTGAGTGTGTGAGTGGGTGAGTGGGTGAGTGAGATGGTGAGCGAGTGGGTGAGTGAGATGGTGAGTGAGTGGGTGGTTTAGTGGGTGAGTGAGTGGGTGGTGAGTGGGTGAGTGAGTGCGTGAGTGGATGGGTGAATGGGTGAGTGAGTGAGTGGGTGAGTGAGTGAGTGGGTGAGTGAGTGAGTGAGTGGGTGAGTGGGTGAGTGAGTGGTGAGTGGGTGAGTGAGTGGGTGGGTGAATTGGTGAGTGAGTGGGTGAGTGAGTGGGTGAGTGGGTAAGTGAGTGCGTAAGTGAGTTGGTGAGTGAGTGTGTGTGTGAATGGGTGAGTGGGTGAGTGAGTGGGTGAGTGAGTGAGTGGGTGAGTAAGTGGGTGAGTGAGTGGGTGAGTGGGTGAGTGAGTGGGTGAGTGTGAGGGTTAATGAGTGGGTGAGTGAGTGGGTGAGTGAGTGGGTGAGTGAGTGAGTGACTGTGTGATTGAGTGGGTGAGTGAGTGAGTGGGTGAGTGAGTGGGTGAGTGAATGGGTGAGTGAGTGGGTGAGTGGGTGAGTGAGTGGTGAGTGGGTGAGTGAGTGGGTGAGTGGGTGGGTGAATTGGTGAGTGAGTGAGTGGGTGAGTGGGTGAGTGAGTGAATGGGTGAGTGGGTGAGTGAGTGGGTGAGTGTGTGAGTGGGTGAGTGGGTGAGTGAGTGGGTGAGTGGGTGAGTGAGTGAGTGGGTGAGTAAGTGGGTGATTAAGTGGGTGATTGAGTGGGTGGGTCGCTCACACAAGTTACTCATAGTCACTCACACAGTCACTCATAGTCACTCATAGTCACTCACACAGTCACTCACAGTCACTCACACAGTCACACATAGTCACTCACACAGTCACACAGTCACTCATAGTCACTCACAGTCACTCACACAGTCACTCAGTCACTCACACAGTCACACAGTCACTCATACAGTCACACAGTCACTCATAGTCACTCACAGTCACTCACAGTCACTCACAAAGTCATTCAGAGTCACTCACACAGTCACTCACAGTCACTCACACAGTCACTCACAGTCACTCACACAGTCACTCACAGTCACTCCTAGTCACTCACAGTCAATCACACAGTCACTCATAGTCACTCGGAGTCACTCAGTCACTCACAATCACTCATAGTCACTCACAGTCACTCACACAGTCACTCAGTCACTCACACAGTCACTCAGAGTCACTCATAGTCACTCACACAGTCACTCAGTCACTCAGAGTCACTCACCGTCTATCAGAGTCACTCAGTCACTCACACAGTCACACACACAGTCACTCACAGTCACTCACAGTCACTCACACAGTCACTCAGTCACTCATGGTCACTCACACAGTCACTCAGAGTCACTCACACAGTCACTCACACAGTCACTCATAGTCACTCACAGTTACTCACAGTCACTCACACAGTCACTCATAGTCACTCACACAGTCACTCACACAGTCACTCATAGTCACTCATAGTCACTCACAGTCAATTACAGTCACACATACAGTCACTCATAGTCACTCACACAGTCACTCAGAGTCACTCACATTCACTCACACAGGCACAGTCACTCACACAGTCACACACAGTCACTCACAGTCACTCACACAGTCACTCACACAGTCACTCACAGTCACTCACACAGTCACTCATAGTCACTCACACAGTCACTCACAGTCACTCACACAGTCACTCACAGTCACTCACAGTCACTCACACAGTCACACAGTCACTCACACAGTCACTCACAGTCACTCACACAGGCACACAGTCACTCACACAGTCACACACAGTCACTCACAGTCACCCACACAGTCACTCACACAGTCACTCACAGTCACTCACACAGTCACTCATAGTCACTCACACAGTCACTCACAGTCACTCACAGTCACTCACACAGTCACTCACACAGTCACTCACAGTCACTCACACAGTCACTCACAGTCACTCACACAGTCACTCACAGTCACTCACACAGTCACTCACACAGTCACTCACAGTCACTCACACAGTCACTCACAGTCACTCACACAGTCACTCACAGTCACTCACACAGTCACTCACAGTCACTCACAGTCACTCACACAGTCACTCATAGTCACTCACAGTCACTCAGTCACTCACACAGTCAATTACACAGTCACTCATAGTCACTCACACAGTCACTCACACAGTCACTCACACAGTCACTCACACAGTCACTCACACAGTCACTCACACAGTCACTCACAGTCACTCATAGTCACTCACACAGTCACACACAGTCACTCACAGTCACTCACACAGTCACTCACACAGTCACTCACAGTCACTCACAGGGGTGAGGAAGGTGTCCACGCGTGGTGCTGGCCACCCACCCACACGAGTGCCGTGCCGGCCTTCATAGTTACTGTCTAGCACCACTTGCCACAACAGTTTGTTAAGGCTACAGTGGGTGGGTGAGATGGTGAGTGAGATGGTGAGATGGTGAGTGAGTGGGTGAATGAGTGGGTGAATGAGTGCGTGGGTGAGTGGGTGAATGAGAGGGTGAGTGAGATGGTGAGTGAGTGGGTGATTTAGTGGGTGAGTGAGTGCGTGGGTGAGTGAGTGGGTGAGTGAGTGAGATGTCGAGCGAGTGGGTGATTTAGTGGGTGAGTGAGTGCGTGGGTGAGTGAGTGGGTGGGTGAGTGAGTGAGTGGGTGGTGAGTGGGTGAGTGAGTGGGTGAGTGGATGTGTGAATGGGTGAGTGAGTGGGTGAGTGAGTGAGTGGGTGAGTGAGTGGGTGGGTTGGTGAGTGAGTGGGTGAGTGAGTGGGTGAGTAATTGGGTGAGTGGGTGAGTGAGTGGGTGAGGGTGAGTGAGTGGGTGAGTGAGTGAGTGAGTGGGAGAGTGAGTGAGTGGGTTAGTGAGTGAGTAGGTGAGTGAGTGAGTAGGTGAGTGAGTGGGTGAGTGTGTGGGTGAGTGAGTGAGTGGGTGAGTGAGTTGGTGAGTGAATGGGTGAGTGAGTGGGTGAGTGGGTGAGTGAGTGGTGAGTGGGTGAGTGAGTGGGTGTGTGAATTTGTGAGTGAGTGTGTGAGTGAGTGGGTGAGTGAGTGAATGGGTGAGTGGGTGAGTGAGTGGGTGAGTGGGTAAGTGAGTGCGTAAGTGAGTGGGTGAGTGAGTGTGTGAGTGGGTGAGTGAGTGGGTGGGTGAGTAAAGTGGGTGAGTGAGTGGGTGAGTGAGTGAGTGTGTGAGTGGGTGAGTGGGTGAGTGAGTGGGTGAGTGAGTGGGTGGTGAGTGGGTGAGTGAGTGGGTGAGTGGATGGATGAATGGGTGAGTGAGTGAGTAGGTGAGTGAGTGAGTGGGTGAGTGAGTGGGTGAGTGGGTAAGTGAGTGCGTAAGTGAGTGGGTGAGTGAGTGGGTGGGTGAGTAAAGTGGGTGAGTGAGTGGGTGGGTTGGTGAGTGTGTGAGTGGGTGAGTGAGTGGGTGAGTGATTGGGTGAGTGGGTGAGTGAGTGGGTGAGGGTGAGTGAGTGGGTGTGTGAATTGGTGAGTGAGTGGGTGAGTGAGTGGGTGAGTGGGTGAGTGAGTGAATGCGTGAGTGGGTGAGTGAGTGGGTGAGTGGGTAAGTGAGTGCGTAAGTGAGTGGGTGAGTGAGTGTGTGAGTGGGTGAGTGAGTGGGTGGGTGAGTAAAGTGGGTGAGTGAGTGGGTGAGTGAGTGTGTGAGTGGGTGAGTGAGTGGGTGAGTGAGTGGGTGAGTAAGTGGGTGAGTGGTGGGTGAGTGGGTGAGTGAGTGGGTGAGTGTGAGGGTGAGTGAGTGGGTGAGTGAGTGGGTGAGTGAGTGGGTGAGTGAGTGAGTGGGTGAGTGAGTGGGTGAGTGAGTAGGTGAGTGTGTGGGTGAGTGAGTGAGTGGGTGAGTGAGTGGGTGAATGAATGGGTGAGTGAGTGGGTGAGTGTGAGGGTGAGTGAGTGGGTGAGTGAGTGGGTGAGTGAGTGAGTGAGTGGGTGAGTAGTGAATGGGTGAGTGAGTGGGTGGGTGAATTGGTGAGTGAGTGGGTGAGTGAGTGGGTGAGTGGGTGAGTGAGTGGGTGAGTGGGTGAGTGAGTGGGTGAGTGTGAGGGTGAGTGAGTGGGTGAGTGAGTGAGTGGGTGAGTGAGTGGGTGAGTGAGTGGGTGAGTGTGTGGGTGAGTGAGTGAGTGGGTGAGTGAGTGGGTGAGTGAATGGGTGAGTGAGTGGGTGAGTGGGTGAGTGAGTGGTGAGTGGGTGAGTGAGTGGGTGAGTGGGTGGGTGAATTGGTGAGTGAGTGGGTGAGTGAGTGGGTGAGTGAGTGAATGGGTGAGTGGGTGAGTGGGTGAGTGAGTGAGTGGGTGAGTAAGTGGGTGAGTGAGTGGGTGAGTGGGTGAGTGAGTGGGTGAGTGTGAGTAAGTGGGTGAGTGAGTGGGTGAGTGAGTGGGTGAGTGAGTGGGTGAGTGTGTGGGTGAGTGGGTGAGTGTGTGGGTGAGTGAGTGAGTGGGTGAGTGAGTGGGTGAGTGAGTGGGTGAGTGAGTGAGTGGGTGAGTAAGTGGGTGAGTGAGTGGGTGAGTGGGTGAGTGAGTGGGTGAGTGTGAGGGTGAGTAAGTGGGTGAGTGAGTGGGTGAGTGAGTGGGTGAGTGAGTGGGTGAGTGAATGGGTGAGTGAGTGGGTGAGTGGGTGAGTGAGTGGTGAGTGGGTGAGTGAGTGGGTGAGTGTGTGGGTGAATTGGTGAGTAAGTGGGTGAGTGGGTGAGTGGGTGAGTGAGTGAATGGGTGAGTGGGTGAGTGGGTGAGTGAGTGGGTGAGTGGGTGAGTGAGTGGGTGAGTGAGTGAGTGGGTAAGTGGGTGATTGAGTGGGTGATTGAGTGGGTGGGTCGCTCACACAAGTCACTCATGGTCACTCACACAGTCACTCATAGTCATTCGCAGTCATTCACAGTCAATTAGTCACTCAGTCACTCACACAGTCACTCAGTCACTCACACAGTCACTCACACAGTCACTCATAGTCACTCATTGTCACTCACAGTCAATTACATTCACACATACAGTCACTCATAGTCACTCACACAGTCACTCAGAGTCACTCACATTCACTCACAGTCACTCACAGTCACTCACTCAGTCACTCCGTCACTCACACAGCCACACAGTCACTCACACAGTCACACAGTCACTCATAGTCACTCACAGTCACTCACAGTCACTCACAAAGTCACTCACACAGTCACTCACAGTCACTCACACAGTCACTCACAGTCACTCACAGTCACTCATAGTCACTCACAATCACTCACACAGTCACTCATAGTCACTCAGTCACTCACAATCACTCATAGTCACTCACATTCACTCACACAGTCACTCAGTCACTCACACAGTCACTCAGAGTCACTCACAGTCACTCACACAGTCAGTCATAGTCACTCAGAGTCTCTCACCGTCACTCAGAGACACTCAGTCACTCACAGTCACTCACACAGTCACACACACAGTCACTCACAGTCACTCACAGTCACTCACAGGGGTGAGGAAGGTGTCCACGCGTGGTGCTGGCCACCCACCCACACGAGTGCCGTGCCGGCCTTCATAGTTACTGTCTAGCACCACTTGCCACAACAGTTTGTTAAGGCTACAGTGGGTGGGTGAGATGGTGAGTGAGTGGGTGAGTGCGTGAGTGAGATGGTGAGTGAGTGGGTGAATGAGTGGGTGAGTGAGATGGTGAGTGAGTGGATGAATGAGAGGGTGAGTGAGATGGTGAGTGAGTGGGTGAGTGAGTGAGTGGGTGGGTGAGTGAGTGGGTGAGTGAGTGAGATGTCGAGCGAGTGGGTGATTGAATGGGGGAATGAGAGGGTGAGTGAGTGGGTGAGTGAGATGGTGAGCGAGTGGGTGAGTGAGATGGTGAGTGAGTGGGTGATTTAGTGGGTGAGTGAGTGCGTGGGTGAGTGAGTGGGTGGGTGGGTGAGTGAGTGGGTGGTGAGTGGGTGAGTGAGTGGGTGAGTGGATGTGTGAATGGGTGAGTGAGTGAGTGGGTGAGTGAGTGAGTGGGTGAGTGAGTGGGTGGGTTGGTGAGTGAGTGAGTGGGTGAGTGAGTGGGTGAGTAATTGGGTGAGTGGGTGAGTGAGTGGGTGAGGGTGAGTGAGTGGGTGAGTGAGTGGGTGAGTGGATGAGTGGGTGAGTTGGTAAGTGAGTGCGTAAGTGAGTGGGTGAGTGAGTGTGTGAGTGGGTGAGTGAGTGGGTGGGTGAGTAAAGTGGGTGAGTGAGTGGGTGGGTTGGTGAGTGTGTGAGTAGGTGAGTGGGTGAGTGATTGGGTGAGTGAGTGGGTGAGGGTGAGTGAGTGGGTGTGTGAATTGGTGAGTGAGTGGGTGAGTGAGTGGGTGAGTGGGTGAGTGAGTGAATGGGTGAGTGGGTGAGTGAGTGGGTGAGTGGGTAAGTGAGTGCGTAAGTGAGTGGGTGAGTGAGTGTGTGAGTGGGTGAGTGATTGGGTGGGTGAGTAAAGTGGGTGAGTGAGTGGGTGAGTGAGTGAGTGTGTGAGTGGGTGAGTGAGTGGGTGAGTGAGTGAGTGGGTGAGTAAGTGGGTGAGTGGTGGGTGAGTGGGTGAGTGAGTGGGTGAGTGTGAGTGAGTGGGTGAGTGAGTGGGTGAGTGGGTGGGTGAGTGAGTGGGTGAGTGTGTGGGTGAGTGAGTGAGTGAGTGGGTGAGTGAGTGGGTGAATGAATGGGTGAGTGAGTGGGTGAGTGTGAGTGAGTGGGTGAGTGAGTGAGTGGTGAATGGGTGAGTGAGTGGGTGAGTGGGTGGGTGAATTGGTGAGTGAGTGGGTGAGTGAGTGGATGAGTGGGTGAGTGAGTGGGTGAGTGAGTGGGTGAGTGTGAGGGTGAGTGAGTGGGTGAGTGAGTGGGTGAGTGGGTGAGTGAGTGAGTGAGTGGGTGAGTGAGTGGGTGAGTGTGTGGGTGAGTGAGTGAGTGAGTGGGTGAGTGAGTGGGTGAGTGAATGGGTGAGTGAGTGGTTGAGTGAGTGGTGAGTGGGTGAGTGAGTGGGTGAGTGGGTGGGTGAATTGGTGAGTGAGTGGGTGAGTGAGTGAATGGGTGAGTGGGTGAGTGGGTGAGTGGGTGAGTGAGTGGGTGAGTGAGTGAGTGGGTGAGTAAGTGGGTGAGTGAGTGGGTGAGTGGGTGAGTGAGTGGGTGAGTGTGAGGGTGAGTAAGTGGGTGAGTGAGTGGGTGAGTGAGTGGGTGATTGAGTGAGTGAGTGGGTGAGTGAGTGGGTGAGTGAGTGGGTGAGTGAGTGAGTGAGTGGGTGAGTGAGTGGGTGAGTGAATGGGTGAGTGAGTGGGTGAGTGGGTGAGTGAGTGGTGAGTGGGTGAGTGAGTGGGTGAGTGGGTGGGTGAATTGGTGAGTGAGTGGGTGAGTGAGTGGGTGAGTGAGTGAATGGGTGAGTGGGTGAGTGGGTGAGTGAGTGGGTGAGTGAGTGAGTGGGTGAGTAAGTGGGTGAGTGAGTGGGTGAGTGGGTGAGTGAGTGGGTGAGTGTGAGGGTGAGTAAGTGGGTGAGTGAGTGGGTGAGTGAGTGGGTGAGTGAGTGAGTGAGTGGGTGAGTGAGTGGGTGAGTGAGTGGGTGAGTGTGTGGGTGAGTGAGTGAGTGGGTGAGTGAGTGGGTGAGTGAATGGGTGAGTGAGTGGGTGAGTGGGTGGGTGAGTGGTGAGTGGGTGAGTGAGTGGGTGAGTGGGTGGGTGAATTGGTGAGTGAGTGGGTGAGTGAGTGGGTGAGTGAGTGAATGGGTGAGTGGGTGAGTGGGTGAGTGAGTGGGTGAGTGGGTGAGTGAGTGGGTGAGTGAGTGAGTGGGTGAGTAAGTGGGTGATTGAGTGGGTGATTGAGTGGGTGGGTCGCTCTCACAAGTCACTCATGGTCACTCACACAGTCACTCATAGTCATTCGCAGTCATTCACAGTCAATTAGTCACTCAGTCACTCACACAGTCACTCAGTCACTCACAGTCACTCACACAGTCACTCATAGTCACTCATTGTCACTCACAGTCAATTACATTCACACATACAGTCACTCATAGTCACTCACACAGTCACTCAGAGTCACTCACATTCACTCACAGTCACTCACACAGTCACTCACAGTCACTCACAGTCACTCACTCAGTCACTCAGTCACTCACACAGCCACACAGTCACTCACACAGTCACTCATAGTCACTCACAGTCACTCACACAGTCACTCACGCAGTCACTCACAGTCACTCACAGTCACTCACACAGTTACTCACAGTCACTCACAGTCACTCAGTCACTCACACAGTCAATTACACAGTCTCTCACAGTCACTCACACAGTCACTCACACAGTCACTCAGTCACTCACACAGTCACTCACGCAGTCACTCACAGTCACTCACAAAGTCACTCACACAGTCACCCACAGTCACTCACAGTCACACAGTCAATTACACAGTCACTCATAGTCAATCACACAGTCACTCACAGTCACTCACACAGTCACTCACACAGTCACTCACAGTCACTCACACAGTCACTCATAGTCACTCACAGTCACTCAAACAGTCACTCACAGTCACTCACACAGCCACACAGTCACTCACAGTCACTCACAGTCACTCACACAGTCACTCATAGTCACTCAAACAGTCACTCACAGTCACTCACAGTCACTCAGTCACTCACACAGTCAATTACACAGTCACTCACAGTCACTCACAGTCACTCTCACAGTCACTCACAGTCACTCACACAGTCACTCACACAGTCACTCACAGTCACTCACACAGTCACTCATAGTCACTCACACAGTCACTCACACAGTCACTCACAGTCACTCATAGTCACTCACACAGTCACTCACACAGTCACACACAGTCACTCACAGTCACTCACACAGTCACTCACAGTCACTCACACAGTCACTAGTCACTCCCAAGTCACTCACACAGTCACACAGTCATTCACACAGTCACTCACACAGTCACTCACACAGTCACACAGTCACTCACACAGTCACTCACAGTCACTCACAGTCACTCACACAGTCACTCACACAGTCACTCACAGTCACTCACACAGTCACTCACACAGTCACTCACACAGTCACACAGTCACTCACACAGTCACTCACAGTCACTCACAGTCACTCACACAGTCACTCACAGTCACTCACACAGTCACTCACAGTCACTCACACAGTCACTCACACAGTCACTCACACAGTCAATCACAGACACTCACACAGTCAATTACACAGTCAATTACACAGTCACTCATAGTCACTCACACAGTCACTCACACAGTCACTCACAGTCACTCAGTCACTCATAGTCACTCACACAGTCACTCACACAGTCACTCACACAGTCACTCACAGTCACTCATAGTCACTCACACAGTCACTCAGAGTCACTCACACAGTCACACATAGTTACTCACAGTCACTCACACAGGCACACAGTCACTCACACAGTCACACACAGTCACTCACAGTCACTCACACAGTCACTCACACAGTCACTCACACAGTCACTCACAGTCACTCACACAGTCACTCACACAGTCACTCACACAGTCACTCAGTCACTCACAGTCACTCAGTCACTCACACAGTCACTCACACAGTCACTCACACAGTCACTCACACAGTCACTCACAGTCACCCACAGGGGTGAGGAAGGTGTCCACGCGTGGTGCTGGCCACCCACCCACACGAGTGCCGTGCCGGCCTTCATAGTTACTGTCTAGCACCACTTGCCACAACAGTTTGTTAAGGCTACAGTGGGTGGGTGAGATGGTGAGTGAGTGGGTGAGTGCGTGAGTGAGATGGTGAGTGAGTGGGTGAATGAGTGGGTGAGGGAGATGGTGAGTAAGATGGTGAGTGAGTGGGTGAATGAGAGGGTGAGTGAGATGGTGAGTGAGTGGGTGAGTGAGTGAGTGGGTGAGTGGGTGAGTGAGTGGGTGAGTGAGTGAGTGAGTGGGTGAATGAGTGGGTGAGTGAGTAAAGTGGGTGAGTGGGTGAGTGAGTGTGTGAGTGGGTGAGTGGGTGAGTGAGTGGGTGAGTGAGTGGGTGAGTAAGTGGGTGAGTGGTGGGTGAGTGGGTGAGTGAGTGGGTGAGTGTGAGGGTGAGTGAGTGGGTGAGTGAGTGGGTGAGTGAGTGAGTGGGTGAGTGAGATGGTGAGTGAGTGGGTGAGTGAGTGAGTGGGTGAGTGAGATGGTGAGTGAGTGGGTGAATGAGTGGGTGAGGGAGATGGTGAGTAAGATGGTGAGTGAGTGGGTGAATGAGAGGGTGAGTGAGATGGTGAGTGAGTGGGTGAGTGAGTGAGATGTCGAGCGAGTGGGTGATTGAATGGGGGAATGAGAGGGTGAGTGAGTGGGTGAGTGAGATGGTGAGCGAGTGGGTGAGTGAGATGGTGAGTGAGTGGGTGATTTAGTGGGTGAGTGAGTGCGTGGGTGAGTGAGTGGGTGGGTGGGTGAGTGAGTGGGTGGTGAGTGGGTGAGTGAGTGGGTGAGTGGATGTGTGAATGGGTGAGTGAGTGGGTGAGTGAGTGAGTGAGTGGGTGAGTGAGTGGGTGGGTTGGTGAGTGAGTGAGTGGGTGAGTGAGTGGGTGAGTAATTGGGTGAGTGGGTGAGTGAGTGGGTGAGGGTGAGTGAGTGGGTGAGTGAGTGGGTGAGTGAGTGAGTGGGAGAGTGAGTGAGTGGGTGAGTGAGAGAGTAGGTGAGTGAGTGAGTAGGTGAGTGAGTGGGTGAGTGTGTGGGTGAGTGAGTGAGTGTGTGGGTGAGTGAATTGATGAGTGAATGGGTGAGTGAGTGGGTGAGTGGGTGAATGAGTGGTGAGTGGGTGAGTGAGTGGGTGTGTGAATTTGTGAGTGAGTGGGTGAGTGTGAGGGTGAGTGAGTGGGTGAGTGAGTGGGTGAGTGAGTGGGTGAGTGAGTGAGTGGGTGAGTGAGTGGTGAATGGGTGAGTGAGTGGGTGGGTGAATTGGTGAGTGAGTGAGTGGGTGAGTGGGTGAGTGAGTGGGTGAGTGAGTGTGAGGGTGAGTGATTGGGTGAGTGAGTGAGTGAGTGGGTGAGTGAGTGGGTGAGTGTGTGGGTGAGTGAGTGAGTGAGTGGGTGAGTGAGTGGGTGAGTGAATGGGTGAGTGAGTGCGTAAGTGAGTGGGTGAGTGAGTGGGTGGGTGAGTAAAGTGGGTGAGTGAGTGGGTGGTTTGGTGAGTGTGTGAGTGGGTGAGTGAGTGGGTGAGTGATTGGGTGAGTGGGTGAGTGAGTGGGTGAGGGTGAGTGAGTGGGTGTGTGAATTGGTGAGTGAGTGGGTGAGTGAGTGGGTGAGTGGGTGAGTGAGTGAATGCGTGAGTGGGTGAGTGAGTAGGTGAGTGGGTAAGTGAGTGCGTAAGTGAGTGGGTGAGTGAGTGTGTGAGTGGGTGAGTGAGTGGGTGGGTGAGTAAAGTGGGTGAGTGAGTGGGTGAGTGAGTGAGTGTGTGAGTGGGTGAGTGGGTGAGTGAGTGGGTGAGTGAGTGAGTGGGTGAGTAAGTGGGTGAGTGGTGGGTGAGTGGGTGAGTGAGTGGGTGAGTGTGAGGGTGAGTGAGTGGGTGAGTGAGTGGGTGAGTGAGTGGGTGAGTGAGTGAGTGGGTGAGTGAGTGGGTGAGTGAGTAGGTGAGTGTGTGGGTGAGTGAGTGAGTGGGTGAGTGAGTGGGTGAATGAATGGGTGAGTGAGTGGGTGAGTGTGAGGGTGAGTGAGTGGGTGAGTGAGTGGGTGAGTGAGTGGGTGAGTGAGTGAGTGGGTGAGTGAGTGGTGAATGGGTGAGTGAGTGGGTGAGTGGGTGGGTGAATTGGTGAGTGAGTGGGTGAGTGAGTGGGTGAGTGGGTGAGTGAGTGGGTGAGTGAGTGGGTGAGTGAGTGGGTGAGTGTGAGGGTGAGTGAGTGGGTGAGTGAGTGAGTGGGTGAGTGAGATGGTGAGTGAGTGGGTGAGTGAGTGAGTGGGTGAGTGAGATGGTGAGTGGGTGAGTGAGTGAGTGGGTGAGTGAGATGGTGAGTGAGTGGGTGAATGAGTGGGTGAGGGAGATGGTGAGTAAGATGGTGAGTGAGTGGGTGAATGAGAGGGTGAGTGAGATGGTGAGTGAGTGGGTGAGTGAGTGAGTGGGTGGGTGAGTGAGTGGGTGAGTGAGTGAGATGTCGAGCGAGTGGGTGATTGAATGGGGGAATGAGAGGGTGAGTGAGTGGGTGAGTGAGATGGTGAGCGAGTGGGTGAGTGAGATGGTGAGGGAGTGGGTGATTTAGTGGGTGAGTGAGTTCGTGGGTGAGTGAGTGGGTGGGTGAGTGAGTGGGTGGTGAGTGGGTGAGTGAGTGGGTGAGTGGATGTGTGAATGGGTGAGTGAGTGGGTGAGTGAGTGGGTGAGTGAGTGGGTGGGTTGGTGAGTGAGTGAGTGGGTGAGTGAGTGGGTGAGTAATTGGGTGAGTGGGTGAGTGAGTGGGTGAGGGTGAGTGAGTGGGTGAGTGAGTGGGTGAGTGAGTGAGTGGGAGAGTGAGTGAGTGGGTGAGTGAGAGAGTAGGTGAGTGAGTAGGTGAGTGAGTGGGTGAGTGTGTGGGTGAGTGAGTGAGTGGGTGGGTGAGTGAATTGATGAGTGAATGGGTGAGTGAGTGGGTGAGTGGGTGAATGAGTGGTGAGTGGGTGAGTGAGTGGGTGTGTGAATTTGTGAGTGAGTGTGTGAGTGAGTGGGTGAGTGGGTGAGTGAGTGAATGGGTGAGTGGGTGAGTGAGTGGGTGAGTGGGTAAGTGAGTGCGTAAGTGAGTGGGTGAGTGAGTGTGTGAGTGGGTGAGTGAGTGGGTGGGTGAGTAAAGTGGGTGAGTGAGTGGGTGAGTGAGTGGGTGAGTGAGTGGGTGAGTGAGTGGGTGGTGAGTGGGTGAGTGGGTTAGTGGATGGGTGAATGGGTGAGTGAGTGAGTAGGTGAGTGAGTGAGTGGGTGAGTGAGTGGGTAAGTGAGTGTGTAAGTGAGTGGGTGAGTGAGTCGGTGGGTGAGTAAAGTGGGTGAGTGAGTGGGTGGGTTGGTGAGTGTGTGAGTGGGTGAGTGAGTGGGTGAGTGATTGGGTGAGTGGGTGAGTGAGTGGGTGAGGGTGAGTGAGTGGGTGTGTGAATTGGTGAGTGAGTGGGTGAGTGAGTGGGTGAGTGGGTGAGTGAGTGAATGCGTGAGTGGGTGAGTGAGTGGGTGAGTGGGTAAGTGAGTGCGTAAGTGAGTGGGTGAGTGAGTGTGTGAGTGGGTGAGTGAGTGGGTGGGTGAGTAAAGTGGGTGAGTGAGTGGGTGAGTGAGTGAGTGTGTGAGTGGGTGAGTGGGTGAGTGAGTGGGTGAGTGAGTGAGTGGGTGAGTAAGTGGGTGAGTGGTGGGTGAGTGAGTGGGTGAGTGTGAGGGTGAGTGAGTGGGTGAGTGAGTGGGTGAGTGAGTGAGTGGGTGAGTGAGTGGGTGAGTGAGTAGGTGAGTGTGTGGGTGAGTGAGTGAGTGGGTGAGTGAGTGGGTGAATGAATGGGTGAGTGAGTGGGTGAGTGTGAGTGAGTGGGTGAGTGAGTGGGTGAGTGAGTGAGTGGGTGAGTGAGTGGTGAATGGGTGAGTGGGTGGGTGAATTGGTGAGTGAGTGGGTGAGTGAGTGGGTGAGTGGGTGAGTGAGTGGGTGAGTGAGTGGGTGAGTGAGTGGGTGAGTGTGAGGGTGAGTGATTGGGTGAGTGAGTGAGTGAGTGGGTGAGTGAGTGGGTGAGTGTGTGGGTGAGTGAGTGAGTGAGTGGGTGAGTGAGTGGGTGAGTGAATGGGTGAGTGAGTGGGTGAGTGGGTGAGTGAGTGGTGAGTGGGTGAGTGAGTGGGTGAGTGGGTGGGTGAATTGGTGAGTGAGTGGGTGAGTGAGTGGGTGAGTGAGTGAATGGGTGAGTGGGTGAGTGGGTGAGTGAGTGGGTGAGTGAGTGGGTGAGTAAGTGGGTGAGTGAGTGGGTGAATGGGTGAGTGAGTGGGTGAGTGTGAGGGTGAGTAAGTGGGTGAGTGAGTGGGTGAGTGAGTGGGTGAGTGAGTGGGTGAGTGTGTGGGTGAGTGGGTGAGTGAGTGGGTGAGTGAATGGGTGAGTGGGTGAGTGGGTGAGTGAGTGGTGAGTGGGTGAGTGAGTGGGTCAGTGTGTGGGTGAATTGGTGAGTAAGTGGGTGAGTGGGTGAGTGAGTGAATGGGTGAGTGGGTGAGTGGGTGAGTGAGTGGGTGAGTGGGTGAGTGAGTGGGTGAGTGAGTGAGTGGGTGAGTAAGTGGGTGATTGAGTGGGTGATTGAGTGGGTGGGTCGCTCACACAAGTCACTCATGGTCACTCACACAGTCACTCATAGTCATTCGCAGTCATTCACAGTCAATTAGTCACTCAGTCACTCACACAGTCACTCACACAGTCACTCATAGTCACTCATTGTCACTCACAGTCAATTACATTCACACATACAGTCACTCATAGTCACTCACACAGTCACTCAGAGTCACTCACATTCACTCACAGTCACTCACAGTCACTCACTCAGTCACTCCGTCACTCACACAGCCACACAGTCATTCACACAGTCACACAGTCACTCATAGTCACTCACAGTCACTCACAGTCACTCACACAGTCACTCACACAGTCACTCACAGTCACTCACAGTCACTCACACAGTCACTCACAGTCACTCATAGTCACTCACAATCACTCACACAGTCACTCATAGTCACTCAGAGTCACTCAGTCACTCACAATCACTCATAGTCACTCACATTCACTCACACAGTCACTCAGTCACTCACACAGTCACTCAGAGTCACTCACACAGGCACACAGTCACTCACGCAGTCACACACAGTCACTCACAGTCACTCACACAGTCACTCACACAGTCACTCACAGTCACTCACACAGGCACACAGTCACTCACACAGTCACTCACAGTCACTCACAGTCACTCACACAGTCACTTACACAGTCACTCACAGTCACTCACACAGTCACTCACAGTCACTCACAGTCACCCACAGGGGTGAGGAAGGTGTCCACGCGTGGTGCTGACCACCCACCCACACGAGTGCCGTGCCGGCCTTCATAGTTACTGTCTAGCACCACTTGCCACAACAGTTTGTTAAGGCTACAGTGGGTGGGTGAGATGGTGAGTGAGTGAGTGCGTGAGTGAGATGGTGAGTGAGTGGGTGAATGAGTGAGTGAGGGAGATGGTGAGTAAGATGGTGAGTGAGTGGGTGAATGAGAGGGTGAGTGAGATGGTGAGTGAGTGGGTGAGTGAGTGAGTGGGTGGGTGAGTGGGTGAGTGAGTGGGTGAGTGAGTGAGTGGGTGAATGAGTGGGTGAGTGGGTGAGTAGGTGAGTGAGTGTGTGAGTGGGTGAGTGGGTGAGTGAGTGGGTGAGTGAGTGGGTGAGTAAGTGGGTGAGTGGTGGGTGAGTGGGTGAGTGAGTGGGTGAGTGTGAGGGTGAGTGAGTGGGTGAGTGAGTGGGTGAATGAGTGAGTGGGTGAGTGAGATGGTGAGTGAGTGGGTGAGTGAGTGAGTGGGTGAGTGAGATGGTGAGTGAGTGGGTGAATGAGTGGGTGAGGGAGATGGTGAGTAAGATGGTGAGTGAGTGGGTGAATGAGAGGGTGAGTGAGATGGTGAGTGAGTGGGTGAGTGAGTGGGTGGGTGAGTGAGTGGGTGAGTGAGTGAGATGTCGAGCGAGTGGGTGATTGAATGGGGGAATGAGAGGGTGAGTGAGTGGGTGAGTGAGATGGTGAGCGAGTGGGTGAGTGAGATGGTGAGTGAGTGGGTGATTTAGTGGGTGAGTGAGTGCGTGGTTGAGTGAGTGGGTGGGTGAGTGAGTGGGTGGTGAGTGGGTGAGTGAGTGGGTGAGTGGATGTGTGAATGGGTGAGTGAGTGGGTGAGTGAGTGAGTGGGTGAGTGAGTGGGTGGGTTGGTGAGTGAGTGAGTGGGTGAGTGAGTGGGTGAGTAATTGGGTGAGTGGGTGAGTGAGTGGGTGAGGGTGAGTGAGTGGGTGAGTGAGTGGGTGAGTGAGTGAGTGGGAGAGTGAGTGAGTGGGTGAGTGAGAGAGTAGGTGAGTGAGTGAGTAGGTGAGTGAGTGGGTGAGTGTGTGGGTGAGTGAGTGAGTGGGTGAGTGAATTGATGAGTGAATGGGTGAGTGAGTGGGTGAGTGGGTGAATGAGTGGTGAGTGGGTGAGTGAGTGGGTGTGTGAATTTGTGAGTGAGTGGGTGAGTGTGAGGGTGAGTGAGTGGGTGAGTGAGTGGGTGAGTGAGTGGGTGAGTGAGTGAGTGGGTGAGTGAGTGGTGAATGGGTGAGTGAGTGGGTGGGTGAATTGGTGAGTGAGTGAGTGGGTGAGTGGGTGAGTGAGTGGGTGAGTGAGTGTGAGGGTGAGTGATTGGGTGAGTGAGTGAGTGAGTGGGTGAGTGAGTGGGTGAGTGTGTGGGTGAGTGAGTGAGTGAGTGGGTGAGTGAGTGGGTGAGTGAATGGGTGAGTGAGTGCGTAAGTGAGTGGGTGAGTGAGTGGGTGGGTGAGTAAAGTGGGTGAGTGAGTGGGTGGGTTGGTGAGTGTGTGAGTGGGTGAGTGAGTGGGTGAGTGATTGGGTGAGTGGGTGAGTGAGTGGGTGAGGGTGAGTGAGTGGGTGTGTGAATTGGTGAGTGAGTGGGTGAGTGAGTGGGTGAGTGGGTGAGTGAGTGAATGCGTGAGTGGGTGAGTGAGTGGGTGAGTGGGTAAGTGAGTGCATAAGTGAGTGGGTGAGTGAGTGTGTGAGTGGGTGAGTGAGTGGGTGGGTTAAGTAAAGTGGGTGAGTGAGTGGGTGAGTGAGTGAGTGTGTGAGTGGGTGAGTGAGTGGGTGAGTGAGTGAGTGGGTGAGTAAGTGGGTGAGTGGTGGGTGAGTGGGTGAGTGAGTGGGTGAGTGTGAGGGTGAGTGAGTGGGTGAGTGAGTGGGTGAGTGAGTGGGTGAGTGAGTGAGTGGGTGAGTGAGTGGGTGAGTGAGTAGGTGAGTGTGTGGGTGAGTGAGTGAGTGGGTGAGTGAGTGGGTGAATGAATGGGTGAGTGAGTGGGTGAGTGTGAGGTTGAGTGAGTGGGTGAGTGAGTGGGTGAGTGAGTGGGTGAGTGAGTGAGTGGGTGAGTGAGTGGTGAATGGGTGAGTGAGTGGGTGAGTGGGTGGGTGAATTGGTGAGTGAGTGGGTGAGTGAGTGGGTGAGTGGGTGAGTGAGTGGGTGAGTGAGTGGGTGAGTGAGTGGGTGAGTGTGAGGGTGAGTGAGTGGGTGAGTGAGTGAGTGGGTGAGTGAGATGGTGAGTGAGTGGGTGAGTGAGTGAGTGGGTGAGTGAGATGGTGAGTGGGTGAGTGAGTGAGTGGGTGAGTGAGATGGTGAGTGAGTGGGTGAATGAGTGGGTGAGGGAGATGGTGAGTAAGATGGTGAGTGAGTGGGTGAATGAGAGGGTGAGTGAGATGGTGAGTGAGTGAGTGAGTGGGTGAGTGAGTGAGATGTCGAGCGAGTGGGTGATTGAATGGGGGAATGAGAGGGTGAGTGAGTGGGTGAGTGAGATGGTGAGCGAGTGGGTGAGTGAGATGGTGAGTGAGTGGGTGATTTAGTGGGTGAGTGAGTGCGTGGGTGAGTGAGTGGGTGGGTGAGTGAGTGGGTGGTGAGTGGGTGAGTGAGTGGGTGAGTGGATGTGTGAATGGGTGAGTGAGTGGGTGAGTGAGTGGGTGAGTGAGTGGGTGGGTTGGTGAGTGAGTGAGTGGATGAGTGAGTGGGTGAGTAATTGGGTGAGTGGGTGAGTGAGTGGGTGAGGGTGAGTGAGTGGGTGAGTGAGTGGGTGAGTGAGTGAGTGGGAGAGTGAGTGAGTGGGTGAGTGAGAGAGTAGGTGAGTGAGTAGGTGAGTGAGTGGGTGAGTGTGTGGGTGAGTGAGTGAGTGGGTGGGTGAGTGAATTGATGAGTGAATGGGTGAGTGAGTGGGTGAGTGGGTGAATGAGTGGTGAGTGGGTGAGTGAGTGGGTGTGTGAATTTGTGAGTGAGTGTGTGAGTGAGTGGGTGAGTGGGTGAGTGAGTGAATGGGTGAGTGGGTGAGTGAGTGGGTGAGTGGGTAAGTGAGTGCGTAAGTGAGTGGGTGAGTGAGTGTGTGAGTGGGTGAGTGAGTGGGTGGGTGAGTAAAGTGGGTGAGTGAGTGGGTGAGTGAGTGGGTGAGTGAGTGGGTGAGTGAGTGGGTGGTGAGTGGGTGAGTGGGTTAGTGGATGGGTGAATGGGTGAGTGAGTGAGTAGGTGAGTGAGTGAGTGGGTGAGTGAGTGGGTAAGTGAGTGTGTAAGTGAGTGGGTGAGTGAGTGGGTGGGTGAGTAAAGTGGGTGAGTGAGTGGGTGGGTTGGTGAGTGTGTGAGTGGGTGAGTGAGTGGGTGAGTGATTGGGTGAGTGGGTGAGTGAGTGGGTGAGGGTGAGTGAGTGGGTGTGTGAATTGGTGAGTGAGTGGGTGAGTGAGTGGGTGAGTGGGTGAGTGAGTGAATGCGTGAGTGGGTGAGTGAGTGGGTGAGTGGGTAAGTGAGTGCGTAAGTGAGTGGGTGAGTGAGTGTGTGAGTGGGTGAGTGAGTGGGTGGGTGAGTAAAGTGGGTGAGTGAGTGGGTGAGTGAGTGAGTGTGTGAGTGGGTGAGTGGGTGAGTGAGTGGGTGAGTGAGTGAGTGGGTGAGTAAGTGGGTGAGTGGTGGGTGAGTGGGTGAGTGAGTGGGTGAGTGTGAGGGTGAGTGAGTGGGTGAGTGAGTGGGTGAGTGAGTGAGTGGGTGAGTGAGTGGGTGAGTGAGTAGGTGAGTGTGTGGGTGAGTGAGTGAGTGGGTGAGTGAGTGGGTGAATGAATGGGTGAGTGAGTGGGTGAGTGTGAGTGAGTGGGTGAGTGAGTGGGTGAGTGAGTGGGTGAGTGAGTGAGTGGGTGAGTGAGTGGTGAATGGGTGAGTGAGTGGGTGGGTGAATTGGTGAGTGAGTGGGTGAGTGAGTGGGTGAGTGGGTGAGTGAGTGGGTGAGTGAGTGGGTGAGTGTGAGGGTGAGTGATTGGGTGAGTGAGTGAGTGAGTGGGTGAGTGAGTGGGTGAGTGTGTGGGTGAGTGAGTGAGTGAGTGGGTGAGTGAGTGGGTGAGTGAATGGGTGAGTGAGTGGGTGAGTGGGTGAGTGAGTGGTGAGTGGGTGAGTGAGTGGGTGAGTGGGTGGGTGAATTGGTGAGTGAGTGGGTGAGTGAGTGGGTGAGTGAGTGAATGGGTGAGTGGGTGAGTGGGTGAGTGAGTGGGTGAGTGAGTGGGTGAGTAAGTGGGTGAGTGAGTGGGTGAATGGGTGAGTGAGTGGGTGAGTGTGAGGGTGAGTAAGTGGGTGAGTGAGTGGGTGAGTGAGTGGGTGAGTGTGTGGGTGAGTGGGTGAGTGAGTGGGTGAGTGAATGGGTGAGTGGGTGAGTGGGTGAGTGAGTGGTGAGTGGGTGAGTGAGTGGGTCAGTGTGTGGGTGAATTGGTGAGTAAGTGGGTGAGTGGGTGAGTGAGTGAATGGGTGAGTGGGTGAGTGGGTGAGTGAGTGGGTGAGTGGGTGAGTGAGTGGGTGAGTGAGTGAGTGGGTGAGTAAGTGGGTGATTGAGTGGGTGATTGAGTGGGTGGGTCGCTCACACAAGTCACTCATGGTCACTCACACAGTCACTCATAGTCATTCGCAGTCATTCACAGTCAATTAGTCACTCAGTCACTCACACAGTCACTCACACAGTCACTCACACAGTCACTCATAGTCACTCATTGTCACTCACAGTCAATTACATTCACACATACAGTCACTCATAGTCACTCACACAGTCACTCAGAGTCACTCACATTCACTCACAGTCACTCACAGTCACTCACAGTCACTCACTCAGTCACTCCGTCACTCACACAGCCACACAGTCACTCACACAGTCACACAGTCACTCATAGTCACTCACAGTCACTCACAGTCACTCACACAGTCACTCACACAGTCACTCACAGTCACTCACAGTCACTCACACAGTCACTCACAGTCACTCATAGTCACTCACAATCACTCACACAGTCACTCATAGTCACTCAGAGTCACTCAGTCACTCACAATCACTCATAGTCACTCACATTCACTCACACAGTCACTCAGTCACTCACACAGTCACTCAGAGTCACTCACACAGGCACACAGTCACTCACACAGTCACACACAGTCACTCACAGTCACTCACACAGTCACTCACACAGTCACTCACAGTCACTCACACAGGCACACAGTCACTCACACAGTCACTCACAGTCACTCACACAGTCACTCACAGTCACTCACACAGTCACTCACAGTCACTCACAGTCACTCACACAGTCACTCACACAGTCACTCACAGTCACTCACACAGTCACTCACAGTCACTCACACAGTCACTCACACAGTCACACACAGTCACTCACACAGTCACTCACACAGTCACTCACAGTCACTCACAGTCACTCACACAGTCACTCACACAGTCACTCACAGTCACCCACAGGGGTGAGGAAGGTGTCCACGCGTGGTGCTGGCCACCCACCCACACGAGTGCCGTGCCGGCCTTCATAGTTACTGTCTAGCACCACTTGCCACAACAGTTTGTTAAGGCTACAGTGGGTGAGTGAGATGGTGAGTGAGTGAGTGAGATGGTGAGTGAGTGGGTGAATGAGTGGGTGAGTGAGATGGTGAGTGAGTGGGTGAATGAGAGGGTGAGTGAGATGGTGAGTGAGTGGGTGAGTGAGTGAGTGGGTGAGTGAGTGGGTGAGTGAGTGAGATGTCGAGGGAGTGGGTGATTGAGTGGGGGAATGAGAGGGTGAGTGAGTGAGTGGGTGAGTAATTGGGTGAGTGGGTGAGTGAGTGGGTGAGGGTGAGTGAGTGAGTGGGAGAGTGAGTGAGTGGGTGAGTGAGTGAGTAGGTGAGTGAGTGAGTGGGTAAGTGTGTGGGTGAGTGAGTGAGTGGGTGAGTTGTTGAGTGAATGGGTGAGTGAGTGGGTGAGTGGGTGAGTGAGTGGTGAGTGGGTGAGTGAGTGGTGAGTGGGTGAGTGAGTGGGTGTGTGAATTTGTGAGTGAGTGTGTGAGTGAGTGGGTGAGTGGGTGAGTGAGTGAATGGGTGAGTGGGTGAGTGAGTGGGTGAGTGGGTAAGTGAGTGCGTAAGTGAGTGGGTGAGTGAGTGTGTGAGTGGGTGAGTGAGTGGGTGGGTGAGTAAAGTGGGTGAGTGAGTGGGTGAGTGAGTGAGTGTGTGAGTGGGTGAGTGGGTGAGTGACTGGGTGAGTGAGTGGGTGGTGAGTGGGTGAGTGAGTGGGTGAGTGAGTGGGTGAGTGTGTGGGTGAGTGAGTGAGTGAGTGGGTGAGTGAGTCGGTGAGTGAATGGGTGAGTGAGTGAGTGAGTGGGTGAGTGGGTGGGTGAATTGGTGAGTGAGTGGGTGAGTGAGTGGGTGAGTGAGTGAATGGGTGAGTGGGTGAGTGGGTGAGTGAGTGGGTGAGTGAGTGGGTGAGTAAGTGGGTGAGTGAGTGGGTGAATGGGTGAGTGAGTGGGTGAGTGTGAGTAAGTGGGTGAGTGAGTGGGTGAGTGAGTGGGTGAGTGAGTGGGTGAGTGAGTGGGTGAGTGTGTGGGTGAGTGGGTGAGTGAGTGGGTGAGTGAATGGGTGAGTGGGTGAGTGAGTGGTGAGTGGGTGAGTGAGTGGGTCAGTGTGTGGGTGAATTGGTGAGTAAGTGGGTGAGTGGGTGAGTGAGTGAATGGGTGAGTGGGTGAGTGGGTGAGTGAGTGGGTGAGTGGGTGAGTGAGTGGGTGAGTGAATGGGTGAGTGGGTGAGTGGGTGAGTGAGTGGTGAGTGGGTGAGTGAGTGGGTCAGTGTGTGGGTGAATTGGTGAGTAAGTGGGTGAGTGGGTGAGTGAGTGAATGGGTGAGTGAGTGAGTGGGTGGGTGAGTGAATTGATGAGTGAATGGGTGAGTGAGTGGGTGAGTGGGTGAATGAGTGGTGAGTGGGTGAGTGAGTGGGTGTGTGAATTTGTGAGTGAGTGTGTGAGTGAGTGGGTGAGTGGGTGAGTGAGTGAATGGGTGAGTGGGTGAGTGAGTGGGTGAGTGGGTAAGTGAGTGCGTAAGTGAGTGGGTGAGTGAGTGTGTGAGTGGGTGAGTGAGTGGGTGGGTGAGTAAAGTGGGTGAGTGAGTGGGTGAGTGAGTGGGTGAGTGAGTGGGTGAGTGAGTGGGTGGTGAGTGGGTGAGTGGGTTAGTGGATGGGTGAATGGGTGAGTGAGTGAGTAGGTGAGTGAGTGAGTGGGTGAGTGAGTGGGTAAGTGAGTGTGTAAGTGAGTGGGTGAGTGAGTGGGTGGGTGAGTAAAGTGGGTGAGTGAGTGGGTGGGTTGGTGAGTGTGTGAGTGGGTGAGTGAGTGGGTGAGTGGGTGAGTGAGTGGGTGAGTGAATGGGTGAGTGGGTGAGTGGGTGAGTGAGTGGGTGAGTGAATGGGTGAGTGGGTGAGTGGGTGAGTGAGTGGTGAGTGGGTGAGTGAGTGGGTCAGTGTGTGGGTGAATTGGTGAGTAAGTGGGTGAGTGGGTGAGTGAGTGAATGGGTGAGTGGGTGAGTGGGTGAGTGAGTGGGTGAGTGGGTGAGTGAGTGGGTGAGTGAGTGAGTGGGTGAGTAAGTGGGTGATTGAGTGGGTGATTGAGTGGGTGGGTCGCTCTCACAAGTCACTCATGGTCACTCACACAGTCACTCATAGTCATTCGCAGTCATTCACAGTCAATTAGTCACTCAGTCACTCACACAGTCACTCAGTCACTCACAGTCACTCACACAGTCACTCATAGTCACTCATTGTCACTCACAGTCAATTACATTCACACATACAGTCACTCATAGTCACTCACACAGTCACTCAGAGTCACTCACATTCACTCACAGTCACTCACACAGTCACTCACAGTCACTCACAGTCACTCACTCAGTCACTCAGTCACTCACACAGCCACACAGTCACTCACACAGTCACTCATAGTCACTCACAGTCACTCACACAGTCACTCACGCAGTCACTCACAGTCACTCACAGTCACTCACACAGTCAATTACACAGTCTCTCACAGTCACTCACACAGTCACTCACACAGTCACTCAGTCACTCACACAGTCACTCACGCAGTCACTCACAGTCACTCACAAAGTCACTCACACAGTCACCCACAGTCACTCACAGTCACACAGTCAATTACACAGTCACTCATAGTCAATCACACAGTCACTCACAGTCACTCACACAGTCACTCACACAGTCACTCACAGTCACTCACACAGTCACTCATAGTCACTCACAGTCACTCAAACAGTCACTCACAGTCACTCACACAGCCACACAGTCACTCACAGTCACTCACAGTCACTCACACAGTCACTCATAGTCACTCAAACAGTCACTCACAGTCACTCACAGTCACTCAGTCACTCACACAGTCAATTACACAGTCACTCACAGTCACTCACAGTCACTCTCACAGTCACTCACAGTCACTCACACAGTCACTCACAGTCACTCACACAGTCACTCATAGTCACTCACACAGTCACTCACACAGTCACTCACACAGTCACTCACAGTCACTCACAGTCACTCACACAGTCACTCACAGTCACTCATAGTCACTCACACAGTCACTCACACAGTCACACACAGTCACTCACAGTCACTCACACAGTCACTCACACAGTCACTCACAGTCACTCATAGTCACTCACACAGTCACTCACACAGTCACACACAGTCACTCACAGTCACTCACACAGTCACTCACAGTCACTCACAGTCACTCACACAGTCACACAGTCATTCACACAGTCACTCACACAGTCACTCACACAGTCACACAGTCACTCACACAGTCACTCACAGTCACTCACAGTCACTCACACAGTCACTCACACAGTCACTCACAGTCACTCACACAGTCACTCACACAGTCACTCACACAGTCACACAGTCACTCACACAGTCACTCACAGTCACTCACAGTCACTCACACAGTCACTCACAGTCACTCACACAGTCACTCACAGTCACTCACACAGTCACTCACACAGTCACTCACACAGTCAATCACAGACACTCACACAGTCAATTACACAGTCACTCATAGTCACTCACACAGTCACTCACACAGTCACTCACAGTCACTCACACAGTCACTCACAGTCACTCAGTCACTCATAGTCACTCACACAGTCACTCACACAGTCACTCACACAGTCACTCACAGTCACTCACACAGTCACTCATAGTCACTCACACAGTCACTCAGAGTCACTCACACAGTCACACATAGTTACTCACAGTCACTCACACAGTCACACACAGTCACTCACAGTCACACACACAGTCACTCACATAGTCACTCACACAGTCACTCACAGTCACTCACACAGTCACTCACAGTCACCCACAGGGGTGAGGAAGGTGTCCATGCGTGGTGCTGGCCACCCACCCACACGAGTGCCGTGCCGGCCTTCATAGTTACTGTCTAGCACCACTTGCCACAACAGTTTGTTAAGGCTACAGTGGGTGGGTGAGATGGTGAGTGAGATGGTGAGATGGTGAGTGAGTGGGTGAATGAGTGGGTGAGGGAGATGGTGAGTGAGTGGGTGAATGAGAGGGTGAGTGAGATGGTGAGTGAGTGGGTGAGTGAGTGAGTGAGTGGGGTGGGTGAGTGAGTGGGTGAGTGAGTGAGATGTCGAGCGAGTGGGTGATTGAGTGGGGGAATGAGAGGGTGAGTGAGTGGGTGAGTGAGATGGTGAGCGAGTGGGTGAGTGAGATGGTGAGTGAGTGGGTGATTTAGTGGGTGAGTGAGTGCGTGGGTGAGTGAGTGCGTGGGTGAGTAAGTGGGTGGGTGGGTGAGTGAGTGGGTGGTGAGTGGGTGAGTGAGTGCGTGAGTGGATGGGTGAATGGGTGAGTGAGTGAGTGGGTGAGCGAGTGATAGGGTGAGTGAGTGGGTGGGTTGGTGAGTGAGTGGGTGAGTGAGTTGGTGAGTGAATGGGTGAGTGAGTGGGTGAGTGCGTGGTGAGTGGGTGAGTGAGTGGGTGGGTGAATTGGTGAGTGAATGGGTGAGTGAGTGGGTGAGTGGGTGAGTGAGTGAATGGGTGAGTGGGTGAGTGAGTGGGTGAGTGGGTAAGTGAGTGCGTAAGTGAGTGGGTGAGTGAGTGTGTGAGTGGGTGAGTGAGTGGGTGGGTGAGTAAAGTGGGTGAGTGAGTGGGTGAGTGAGTGTGTGAGTGGGTGAGTGGGTGAGTGAGTGGGTGAGTGAGTGGGTGGTGAGTGGGTGAGTGAGTGGGTGAGTGGATGGGTGAATGGGTGAGTGAGTGAGTAGGTGAGTGAGTGAGTGGGTGAGTGAGTGGGTGAGTGGGTAAGTGAGTGCGTAAGTGAGTGGGTGAGTGAGTGGGTGGGTGAGTAAAGTGGGTGAGTGAGTGGGTGGGTTGGTGAGTGTGTGAGTGGGTGAGTGAGTGGGTGAGTGATTGGGTGAGTGGGTGAGTGAGTGGGTGAGGGTGAGTGAGTGGGTGTGTGAATTGGTGAGTGAGTGGGTGAGTGAGTGGGTGAGTGAGTGAATGCGTGAGTGGGTGAGTGAGTGGGTGAGTGGGTAAGTGAGTGCGTAAGTGAGTGGGTGAGTGAGTGTGTGAGTGGGTGAGTGAGTGGGTGGGTGAGTAAAGTGGGTGAGTGAGTGGGTGAGTGAGTGAGTGTGTGAGTGGGTGAGTGGGTGAGTGAGTGGGTGAGTGAGTGAGTGGGTGAGTAAGTGGGTGAGTCGTGGGTGAGTGGGTGAGTGAGTGGGTGAGTGTGAGGGTGTGTGAGTGGGTGAGTGAGTGGGTGAGTGAGTGGGTGAGTGAGTGAGTGGGTGAGTGAGTGGGTGAGTGAGTAGGTGAGTGTGTGGGTGAGTGAGTGAGTGGGTGAGTGAGTGGGTGAATGAATGGGTGAGTGAGTGGGTGAGTGTGAGTGAGTGGGTGAGTGAGTGGGTGAGTGAGTGGGTGAGTGAGTGAGTGGGTGAGTGAGTGGTGAATGGGTGAGTGAGTGGGTGAGTGGGTGGGTGAATTGGTGAGTGAGTGGGTGAGTGAGTGGGTGAGTGGGTGAGTGGGTGAGTGAGTGGGTGAGTGTGAGGGTGAGTGAGTGGGTGAGTGAGTGGGTGAGTGAGTGGGTGAGTGAGTGAGTGAGTGGGTGAGTGAGTGGGTGAGTGAGTGGGTGAGTGTGTGGGTGAGTGAGTGAGTGAGTGGGTGAGTGAGTGGGTGAGTGAATGGGTGAGTGAGTGGGTGAGTGGTTGAGTGAGTGGTGAGTGGGTGAGTGAGTGGGTGAGTGGGTGGGTGAATTGGTGAGTGAGTGGGTGAGTGAGTGAGTGAATGGGTGAGTGGGTGAGTGGGTGAGTGAGTGGGTGAGTGAGTGAGTGGGTGAGTAAGTGGGTGAGTGAGTGGGTGAGTGGGTGAGTGAGTGGGTGAGTGTGAGGGTGAGTAAGTGGGTGAGTGAGTGGGTGAGTGAGTGGGTGAGTGAGTGGGTGAGTGTGTGGGTGAGTGAGTGAGTGAGTGGGTGAGTGAGTGGGTGAGTGAATGGGTGAGTGAGTGGGTGAGTGGGTGAGTGAGTGGTGAGTGGGTGAGTGAGTGGGTGAGTGTGTGGGTGAATTGGTGAGTAAGTGGGTGAGTGGGTGAGTGAGTGAATGGGTGAGTGGGTGAGTGAGTGGGTGAGTGGGTGAGTGAGTGGGTGAGTGAGTGGGTGATTGAGTGGGTGGGTCGCTCACACAAGTCACTCTTGGTCACTCACACAGTCACTCATAGTCATTCGCAGTCATTCACAGTCAATTAGTCACTCAGTCACTCACACAGTCACTCAGTCACTCACACAGTCACTCACACAGTCACTCATAGTCACTCATTGTCACTCACAGTCAATTACATTCACACATACAGTCACTCATAGTCACTCACACAGTCACTCAGAGTCACTCACACAGTCACACATAGTTACTCACAGTCACTCACACAGGCACACAGTCACTCACACAGTCACACACAGTCACTCACAGTCACTCACACAGTCACTCACACAGTCACTCACACAGTCACTCACAGTCACTCACACAGTCACTCACAGTCACCCACAGGGGTGAGGAAGGTGTCCACGCGTGGTGCTGGCCACCCACCCACACGAGTGCCGTGCCGGCCTTCATAGTTAGTGTCTAGCACCACTTGCCACAACAGTTTGTTAAGGCTACAGTGGGTGGGTGAGATGGTGAGTGAGTGGGTGAGTGAGGGGGTGAGTGCGTGAGTGAGATGGTGAGTGAGTGGGTGAGTGAGTGGGTGAGGGAGATGGTGAGTAAGATGGTGAGTGAGTGAGTGAATGAGAGGGTGAGTGAGATGGTGAGTGAGTGGGTGAGTGAGTGAGTGGGTGAGTGAGTGGGTGAGTGAGTGAGATGTCGAGGAGTGGGTGATTGAGTGGGGGAATGAGAGGGTGAGTGAGTGGGTGAGTGAGATGGTGAGCGAGTGGGTGAGTGAGATGGTGAGTGAGTGGGTGATTTAGTGGGTGAGTGAGTGCGTGGGTGAGTGAGTGGGTGGGTGAGTGAGTGGGTGGTGAGTGGGTGAGTGAGTGCATGAGTGGATGGGTGAATGGGTGAGTGAGTGAGTGGGTGAGTGAGTGGGTGGGTTGGTGAGTGAGTGGGTGAGTGAGTTGGTGAGTGAATGGGTGAGTGAGTGGGTGAGTGAGTGGTGAGTGGGTGAGTGAGTGGGTGGGTGAATTGGTGAGTGAGTGGGTGAGTGAGTGGGTGAGTGGGTAAGTGAGTGCGTAAGTGAGTTGGTGAGTGAGTGTGTGAGTGGGTGAGTGAGTGGGTGGGTGAGTAAAGTGGGTGAGTGAGTGGGTGAGTGAGTGAGTGTGTGAGTGGGTGAGTGGGTGAGTGAGTGGGTGAGTGAGTGAGTGGGTGAGTGGGTAAGTGAGTGCGTAAGTGAGTTGGTGAGTGAGTGTGTGAGTGGGTGAGTGAGTGGGTGGGTGAGTAAAGTGGGTGAGTGGGTGAGTGAGTGAGTGTGTGAGATGGTGAGTGAGATGGTGAGTGAGTGGGTGAATGAGTGGGTGAGGGAGATGGTGAGTAAGATGGTGAGTGAGTGGGTGAGTGAGTGAGTGGGTGGGTGAGTGAGTGGGTGACTGAGTGAGATGTCGAGGGAGTGGGTGATTGAGTGGGGGAATGAGAGGGTGAGTGAGTGGGTGAGTGAGATGGTGAGCGAGTGGGTGAGTGAGATGGTGAGTGAGTGGGTGATTTAGTGGGTGAGTGAGTGCGTGGGTGAGTGGGTGAGTGAGTGGATGGGTGAATGGGTGAGTGAGTGAGTGGGTGAGTGAGTGAGTGGGTGAGTGAGTGGGTGGGTTGGTGAGTGAGTGGG
The DNA here is from genome assembly GCF_048934315.1 of Petromyzon marinus. Classification (NCBI taxonomy): domain Eukaryota; kingdom Metazoa; phylum Chordata; class Hyperoartia; order Petromyzontiformes; family Petromyzontidae; genus Petromyzon; species Petromyzon marinus. The sequence continues at coordinate 64,176 of NC_133700.1, read as the reverse complement.
TGAGTGAGTTGGTGAGTGAATGGGTGAGTGAGTGGGTGAGTGGGTGAGTGAGTGGTGAGTGGGTGAGTGAGTGGGTGGGTGAATTGGTGAGTGAGTGGGTGAGTGAGTGGGTGAGTGGGTAAGTGAGTGCGTAAGTGAGTTGGTGAGTGAGTGTGTGAGTGGGTGAGTGAGTGGGTGGGTGAGTAAAGTGGGTGGGTGAGTGAGTTGGGTGAGTGAGTGGGTGGGTGAGTGAGTGGGTGACTGAGTGAGATGTCGAGGGAGTGGGTGATTGAGTGGGGGAATGAGAGGGTGAGTGAGTGGGTGAGTGAGATGGTGAGCGAGTGGGTGAGTGAGATGGTGAGTGAGTGGGTGATTTAGTGGGTGAGTGAGTGCGTGGGTGAGTGGGTGAGTGAGTGGATGGGTGAATGGGTGAGTGAGTGAGTGGGTGAGTGAGTGAGTGGGTGAGTGAGTGGGTGGGTTGGTGAGTGAGTGGGTGAGTGAGTTGGTGAGTGAATGGGTGAGTGAGTGGGTGAGTGGGTGAGTGAGTGGTGAGTGGGTGAGTGAGTGGGTGGGTGAATTGGTGAGTGAGTGGGTGAGTGAGTGGGTGAGTGGGTAAGTGAGTGCGTAAGTGAGTTGGTGAGTGAGTGTGTGAGTGGGTGAGTGAGTGGGTGGGTGAGTAAAGTGGGTGGGTGAGTGAGTGGGTGAGTGAGTGAGTGTGTGAGTGGGTGAGTGAGTGGGTGAGTGAGTGAGTGGGTGAGTAAGTGGGTGAGTGAGTGGGTGAGTGAGTGGGTGAGTGTGAGGGTTAGTGAGTGGGTGAGTGAGTGGGTGAGTGAGTGGGTGAGTGAGTGAGTGGGTGAGTGAGTGGGTGAGTGTGTGGGTGAGTGAGTGAGTAGGTGAGTGAGTGGGTGAGTGAATGGGTGAGTGAGTGAGTGGGTGAGTGGGTGGGTGAATTGGTGAGTGAGTGAATGGGTGAGTGGGTGAGTGAGTGGGTGAGTGTGTGAGTGGGTGAGTGGGTAAGTGAGTGCGTAAGTGAGTTGGAGAGTGAGTGTGAGTGGGTGAGTGAGTTGGGTGGGTGAGTAAAGTGGGTGAGTGAGTGGGTGAGTGAGTGGGTGGGTTGGTGAGTGAGTGGGTGAGTGAGTTGGTGAGTGAATGGGTGAGTGAGTGGGTGAGTGGGTGAGTGAGTGGTGAGTGAGTGGGTGGGTGAATTGGTGAGTGAGTGAGTGGGTGAGTGGGTAAGTGAGTGCGTAAGTGAGTTGGTGAGTCAGTGTGTGAGTGGGTGAGTGAGTGGGTGGGTGAGTAAAGTGGGTGAGTGAGTGGGTGAGTGAGTGAGTGTGTGAGTGGGTGAGTGAGTGGGTGAGTGAGTGAGTGGGTGAGTAAGTGGGTGAGTGAGTGGGTGAGTGGGTGAGTGAGTGGGTGAGTGTGAGGGTTAGTGAGTGGGTGAGTGAGTGGGTGAGTGAGTGGGTGGGTGAGTGAGTGGGTGAGTGAGTGGGTGAGTGTGTGGGTGAGTGGGTGAGTGAGTGGGTGAGTGAGTGAGTGGGTGAGTGAGTGGGTAATTGAGTGCGTAAGTGAGTTGGTGAGTGAGTGTGTGAGTGGGTGAGTGAGTGGGTGGGTGAGTAAAGTGGGTGAGTGAGTGGGTGAGTGAGTGAGTGAGTGAGTGTGTGAGTGGGTGAGTGGGTGTGTGAGATGGTGAGTGAGTGGGTGATTTAGTGGATGAGTGAGTGCGTGGGTGAGTGAGTGGGTGGGTGGGTGAGTGAGTGGGTGGTGAGTGGGTGAGTGAGTGCGTGAGTGGATGGGTGAATGGGTGAGTGAGTGAGTGAGTGGGTGAGTGAGTGAGTGGGTGAGTGAGTGGGTGGCTTGGTGAGTGAGTGGGTGAGTGAGTTGGTGAGTGAATGGGTGAGTGAGTGGGTGAGTGGGTGAGTGAGTGGTGAGTGGGTGAGTGAGTGGGTGGGTGAATTGGTGATTGAGTGGGTGAGTGGGTAAGTGAGTGCGTAAGTGAGTTGGTGAGTGAGTGTGTGAGTGGGTGAGTGAGTGGGTGGGTGAGTAAAGTGGGTGAGTGGGTGAGTGAGTGAGTGTGTGAGTGGGTGAGTGAGTGGGTGAGTGAGTGAGTGGGTGAGTAAGTGGGTGAGTGAGTGGGTGAGTGAGTGGGTGAGTGTGAGGGTTAGTGAGTGGGTGAGTGAGTGGGTGAGTGAGTGAGTGAGTGGGTGAGTGAGTGGGTGAGTGTGTGGGTGAGTGAGTGAGTAGGTGAGTGAGTGGGTGAGTGAATGGGTGAGTGAGTGAGTGGGTGAGTGGGTGGGTGAATTGGTGAGTGAGTGAATGGGTGAGTGGGTGAGTGAGTGGGTGAGTGTGTGAGTGGGTGAGTGGGTAAGTGAGTGCGTAAGTGAGTTGGTGAGTGAGTGTGTGAGTGGGTGAGTGAGTGGGTGGGTGAGTAAAGTGGGTGAGTGAGTGAGTGAGTGGGTGAGTGAGTGGGTGGGTTGGTGAGTGAGTGGGTGAGTGAGTTGGTGAGTGAATGGGTGAGTGAGTGGGTGAGTGGGTGAGTGAGTGGTGAGTGAGTGGGTGGGTGAATTGGTGAGTGAGTGAGTGAGTGGGTAAGTGAGTGCGTAAGTGAGTTGGTGAGTCAGTGTGTGAGTGGGTGAGTGAGTGGGTGGGTGAGTAAAGTGGGTGAGTGAGTGGGTGAGTGAGTGAGTGAGTGTGTGAGTGGGTGAGTGAGTGGGTGAGTGAGTGAGTGGGTGAGTAAGTGGGTGAGTGAGTGGGTGAGTGGGTGAGTGAGTGGGTGAGTGTGAGGGTTAGTGAGTGGGTGAGTGAGTGGGTGAGTGAGTGGGTGGGTGAGTGAGTGGGTGAGTGAGTGGGTGAGTGTGTGGGTGAGTGAGTGAGTAGGTGAGTGAGTGGGTGAGTGAATGGGTGAGTGAGTGAGTGGGTGAGTGGGTGAGTGTGAGTGGGTGAGTGAGTGGGTGAGTGGGTGGGTGAATTGGTGAGTGAGTGGGTGAGTGAGTGGGTGAGTGGGTGAGTGAGTGAATGGGTGAGTGGGTGAGTGAGTGGGTGAGTGTGTGAGTGGGTGAGTGGGTACGTGAGTGCGTAAGTGAGTTGGTGAGTGAGTGTGTGAGTGGGTGAGTGAGTGGGTGGGTGAGTAAAGTGGGTGAGTGAGTGAGTGAGTGTGTGAGTGGGTGAGTGGGTGAGTGAGATGGTGAGCGAGTGGGTGAGTGAGATGGTGAGTGAGTGGGTGATTTAGTGGGTGAGTGAGTGCGTGGGTGAGTGAGTGGGTGGGTGGGTGAGTAAAGTGGGTGAGTGAGTGGGTGAGTGAGTGAGTGTGTGAGTGGGTGAGTGGGTGAGTGAGATGGTGAGTGAGTGGGTGATTTAGTGGGTGAGTGAGTGCGTGGGTGAGTGAGTGGGTGAGTGAGTGGGTGGTGAGTGGGTGAGTGAGTGCGTGAGTGGATGGGTGAATGGGTGAGTGAGTGAGTGGGTGAGTGAGTGAGTGAGTGGGTGAGTGAGTGAGTGGGTGAGTGGGTGAGTGAGTGGTGAGTGGGTGAGTGAGTGGGTGGGTGAATTGGTGAGTGAGTGGGTGAGTGAGTGGGTGAGTGGTAAGTGAGTGCGTAAGTGAGTTGGTGAGTGAGTGTGTGAGTGGGTGAGTGAGTGGGTGAGTGAGTGAGTGTGTGAGTGGGTGAGTGGGTGTGTGAGATGGTGAGTGAGTGGGTGATTTAGTGGATGAGTGAGTGCGTGGGTGAGTGAGTGGGTGGGTGGATGAGTGAGTGGGTGGTGAGTGGGTGAGTGAGTGCGTGAGTGGATGGGTGAATGGGTGAGTGAGTGAGTGGGTGAGTGAGTGAGTGGGTGAGTGAGTGGGGGAATGAGAGGGTGAGTGAGTGGGTGAGTGAGATGGTGAGCGAGTGGGTGAGTGAGATGGTGAGTGAGTGGGTGATTTAGTGGGTGAGTGAGTGCGTGGGTGAGTGGGTGAGTGAGTGGATGGGTGAATGGGTGAGTGAGTGAGTGGGTGAGTGAGTGAGTGGGTGAGTGAGTGGGTGGGTTGGTGAGTGAGTGGGTGAGTGAGTTGGTGAGTGAATGGGTGAGTGAGTGGGTGAGTGGGTGAGTGAGTGGTGAGTGGGTGAGTGAGTGGGTGGGTGAATTGGTGAGTGAGTGGGTGAGTGAGTGGGTGAGTGGGTAAGTGAGTGCGTAAGTGAGTTGGTGAGTGAGTGTGTGAGTGGGTGAGTGAGTGGGTGGGTGAGTAAAGTGGGTGGGTGAGTGAGTGGGTGAGTGAGTGAGTGTGGTGAGTGGGTGAGTGAAGTGGGTGAGTGAGTGAGTGGGTGAGTAGTGGGTGAGTGAGTGGGTGAGTGAGTGGGTGAGTGTGAGGGTTAGTGAGTGGGTGAGTGAGTGGGTGAGTGAGTGGGTGAGTGAGTGAGTGGGTGAGTGAGTGGGTGAGTGTGTGGGTGAGTGAGTGAGTAGGTGAGTGAGTGGGTGAGTGAATGGGTGAGTGAGTGAGTGGGTGAGTGGGTGGGTGAATTGGTGAGTGAGTGAATGGGTGAGTGGGTGAGTGAGTGGGTGAGTGTGTGAGTGGGTGAGTGGGTAAGTGAGTGCGTAAGTGAGTTGGTGAGTGAGTGTGTGAGTGGGTGAGTGAGTGGGTGGGTGAGTAAAGTGGGTGAGTGAGTGGGTGAGTGAGTGGGTGGGTTGGTGAGTGAGTGGGTGAGTGAGTTGGTGAGTGAATGGGTGAGTGAGTGGGTGAGTGGGTGAGTGAGTGGTGAGTGAGTGGGTGGGTGAATTGGTGAGTGAGTGAGTGGGTGAGTGGGTAAGTGAGTGCGTAAGTGAGTTGGTGAGTCAGTGTGTGAGTGGGTGAGTGAGTGGGTGGGTGAGTAAAGTGGGTGAGTGAGTGGGTGAGTGAGTGAGTGTGTGAGTGGGTGAGTGAGTGGGTGAGTGAGTGAGTGGGTGAGTAAGTGGGTGAGTGAGTGGGTGAGTGGGTGAGTGAGTGGGTGAGTGTGAGGGTTAGTGAGTGGGTGAGTGAGTGGGTGAGTGAGTGGGTGGGTGAGTGAGTGGGTGAGTGAGTGGGTGAGTGTGTGGGTGAGTGGGTGAGTGAGTGGGTGAGTGAGTGAGTGGGTGAGTGAGTGGGTAATTGAGTGCGTAAGTGAGTTGGTGAGTGAGTGTGTGAGTGGGTGAGTGAGTGGGTGGGTGAGTAAAGTGGGTGAGTGAGTGGGTGAGTGAGTGAGTGAGTGTGTGAGTGGGTGAGTGGGTGTGTGAGATGGTGAGTGAGTGGGTGATTTAGTGGATGAGTGAGTGCGTGGGTGAGTGAGTGGGTGGGTGGGTGAGTGAGTGGGTGGTGAGTGGGTGAGTGAGTGCGTGAGTGGATGGGTGAATGGGTGAGTGAGTGAGTGAGTGGGTGAGTGAGTGAGTGGGTGAGTGAGTGGGTGGCTTGGTGAGTGAGTGGGTGAGTGAGTTGGTGAGTGAATGGGTGAGTGAGTGGGTGAGTGGGTGAGTGAGTGGTGAGTGGGTGAGTGAGTGGGTGGGTGAATTGGTGAGTGAGTGGGTGAGTGGGTAAGTGAGTGCGTAAGTGAGTTGGTGAGTGAGTGTGTGAGTGGGTGAGTGAGTGGGTGGGTGAGTAAAGTGGGTGAGTGGGTGAGTGAGTGAGTGTGTGAGTGGGTGAGTGAGTGGGTGAGTGAGTGAGTGGGTGAGTAAGTGGGTGAGTGAGTGGGTGAGTGAGTGGGTGAGTGTGAGGGTTAGTGAGTGGGTGAGTGAGTGGGTGAGTGAGTGAGTGAGTGGGTGAGTGAGTGGGTGAGTGTGTGGGTGAGTGAGTGAGTAGGTGAGTGAGTGGGTGAGTGAATGGGTGAGTGAGTGAGTGGGTGAGTGGGTGGGTGAATTGGTGAGTGAGTGAATGGGTGAGTGGGTGAGTGAGTGGGTGAGTGTGTGAGTGGGTGAGTGGGTAAGTGAGTGCGTAAGTGAGTTGGTGAGTGAGTGTGTGAGTGGGTGAGTGAGTGGGTGGGTGAGTAAAGTGGGTGAGTGAGTGAGTGAGTGGGTGAGTGAGTGGGTGGGTTGGTGAGTGAGTGGGTGAGTGAGTTGGTGAGTGAATGGGTGAGTGAGTGGGTGAGTGGGTGAGTGAGTGGTGAGTGAGTGGGTGGGTGAATTGGTGAGTGAGTGAGTGAGTGGGTAAGTGAGTGCGTAAGTGAGTTGGTGAGTCAGTGTGTGAGTGGGTGAGTGAGTGGGTGGGTGAGTAAAGTGGGTGAGTGAGTGGGTGAGTGAGTGAGTGAGTGTGTGAGTGGGTGAGTGAGTGGGTGAGTGAGTGAGTGGGTGAGTAAGTGGGTGAGTGAGTGGGTGAGTGGGTGAGTGAGTGGGTGAGTGTGAGGGTTAGTGAGTGGGTGAGTGAGTGGGTGAGTGAGTGGGTGGGTGAGTGAGTGGGTGAGTGAGTGGGTGAGTGTGTGGGTGAGTGAGTGAGTAGGTGAGTGAGTGGGTGAGTGAATGGGTGAGTGAGTGAGTGGGTGAGTGGGTGAGTGGTGAGTGGGTGAGTGAGTGGGTGAGTGGGTGGGTGAATTGGTGAGTGAGTGGGTGAGTGAGTGGGTGAGTGGGTGAGTGAGTGAATGGGTGAGTGGGTGAGTGAGTGGGTGAGTGTGTGAGTGGGTGAGTGGGTACGTGAGTGCGTAAGTGAGTTGGTGAGTGAGTGTGTGAGTGGGTGAGTGAGTGGGTGGGTGAGTAAAGTGGGTGAGTGAGTGAGTGAGTGTGTGAGTGGGTGAGTGGGTGAGTGAGATGGTGAGCGAGTGGGTGAGTGAGATGGTGAGTGAGTGGGTGATTTAGTGGGTGAGTGAGTGCGTGGGTGAGTGAGTGGGTGGGTGGGTGAGTAAAGTGGGTGAGTGAGTGGGTGAGTGAGTGAGTGTGTGAGTGGGTGAGTGGGTGAGTGAGATGGTGAGTGAGTGGGTGATTTAGTGGGTGAGTGAGTGCGTGGGTGAGTGAGTGGGTGAGTGAGTGGGTGGTGAGTGGGTGAGTGAGTGCGTGAGTGGATGGGTGAATGGGTGAGTGAGTGAGTGGGTGAGTGAGTGAGTGAGTGGGTGAGTGAGTGAGTGGGTGAGTGGGTGAGTGAGTGGTGAGTGGGTGAGTGAGTGGGTGGGTGAATTGGTGAGTGAGTGGGTGTGAGTGGGTGAGTGGGTAAGTGAGTGCGTAAGTGAGTTGGTGAGTGAGTGTGTGAGTGGGTGAGTGAGTGGGTGAGTGAGTGAGTGTGTGAGTGGGTGAGTGGGTGTGTGAGATGGTGAGTGAGTGGGTGATTTAGTGGATGAGTGAGTGCGTGGGTGAGTGAGTGGGTGGGTGGATGAGTGAGTGGGTGGTGAGTGGGTGAGTGAGTGCGTGAGTGGATGGGTGAATGGGTGAGTGAGTGAGTGGGTGAGTGAGTGAGTGGGTGAGTGAGTGGGTGGGTTGGTGAGTGAGTGGATGAGTGAGTTGGTGAGTGAATGGGTGAGTGAGTGGGTGAGTGCGTGAGTGAGTGGTGAGTGGGTGAGTGAGTGGGTGGGTGAATTGGTGAGTGAGTGGGTGAGTGGGTAAGTGAGTGCGTAAGTGAGTTGGTGAGTGAGTGTGTGAGTGGGTGAGTGAGTGGGTGGGTGAGTAAAGTGGGTGAGTGAGTGGGTGAGTGAGTGAGTGTGTGAGTGGGTGAGTGAGTGGGTGAGTGAGTGAGTGAGGTGAGTAAGTGGGTGAGTGAGTGGGTGAGTGGGTGAGTGAGTGGGTGAGTGTGAGGGTTAGTGAGTGGGTGAGTGAGTGGCTGAGTGAGTGGGTGAGTGAGTGAGTGGGTGAGTGAGTGGGTGAGTGTGTGGGTGAGTGAGTGAGTAGGTGAGTGAGTGGGTGAGTGAATGGGTGAGTGAGTGAGTGGGTGAGTGGGTGAGTGGGTGGGTGAATTGGTGAGTGAGTGGGTGAGTGAGTGGGTGAGTGAGTGAATGGGTGAGTGGGTGAGTGAGTGGGTGAGTGTGTGAGAGGGTGAGTGGGTAAGTGAGTGCGTAAGTGAGTTGGTGAGTGAGTGTGTGAGTGGGTGAGTGAGTGGGTTGGTGAGTAAAGTGGGTGAGTGAGTGAGTGGGTGAGTGAGTGGGTGGGTTGGTGAGTGAGTGGGTGAGTGAGTAGGTGAGTGAATTGGTGAGTGAGTGGGTGAGTGGGTGAGTGAGTGGTGAGTGGGTGAGTGAGTGGGTGGGTGAATTGGTGAGTGAGTGAGTGAGTGGGTGAGTGGGTAAGTGAGTGCGTAAGTGAGTTGGTGAGTCAGTGTGTGAGTGGGTGAGTGAGTGGGTGGGTGAGTAAAGTGGGTGAGTGAGTGGGTGAGTGAGTGAGTGTGTGAGTGGGTGAGTGAGTGGGTGAGTGAGTGAGTGGGTGAGTAAGTGGGTGAGTGAGTGGGTGAGTGGGTGAGTGAGTGGGTGAGTGTGAGGGTTAGTGAGTGGGTGAGTGAGTGGGTGAGTGAGTGGGTGGGTGAGTGAGTGGGTGAGTGAGTGGGTGAGTGTGTGGGTGAGTGAGTGAGTAGGTGAGTGAGTGGGTGAGTGAATGGGTGAGTGAGTGAGTGAGTGGGTGAGTGGGTGAGTGAGTGGTGAGTGGGTGAGTGAGTGGGTGAGTGGGTGGGTGAATTGGTGAGTGAGTGGGTGAGTGAGTGGGTGAGTGGGTGAGTGAGTGAATGGGTGAGTGGGTGAGTGAGTGGGTGAGTGTGTGAGTGGGTGAGTGGGTAAGTGAGTGCGTAAGTGAGTTGGTGAGTGAGTGTGTGAGTGGGTGAGTGAGTGGGTGGGTGAGTAAAGTGGGTGAGTGAGTGGGTGAGTGAGTGAGTGTGTGAGTGGGTGAGTGGGTGAGTGAGATGGTGAGCGAGTGGGTGAGTGAGATGGTGAGTGAGTGGGTGGTTTAGTGGGTGAGTGAGTGGGTGGTGAGTGGGTGAGTGAGTGCGTGAGTGGATGGGTGAATGGGTGAGTGAGTGAGTGGGTGAGTGAGTGAGTGGGTGAGTGAGTGAGTGAGTGGGTGAGTGGGTGAGTGAGTGGTGAGTGGGTGAGTGAGTGGGTGGGTGAATTGGTGAGTGAGTGGGTGAGTGAGTGGGTGAGTGGGTAAGTGAGTGCGAAATTGAGTTGGTGAGTGAGTGTGTGTGTGAGTGGGTGAGTGGGTGAGTGAGTGGGTGAGTGAGTGAGTGGGTGAGTAAGTGGGTGAGTGAGTGGGTGAGTGGGTGAGTGAGTGGGTGAGTGTGAGGGTTAATGAGTGGGTGAGTGAGTGGGTGAGTGAGTGGGTGAGTGAGTGAGTGACTGTGTGATTGAGTGGGTGAGTGAGTGAGTGGGTGAGTGAGTGGGTGAGTGAATGGGTGAGTGAGTGGGTGAGTGGGTGAGTGAGTGGTGAGTGGGTGAGTGAGTGGGTGAGTGGGTGGGTGAATTGGTGAGTGAGTGAGTGAGTGGGTGAGTGGGTGAGTGAGTGAATGGGTGAGTGGGTGAGTGAGTGGGTGAGTGTGTGAGTGGGTGAGTGGGTGAGTGAGTGGGTGAGTGGGTGAGTGGGTGAGTGAGTGAGTGGGTGAGTAAGTGGGTGATTAAGTGGGTGATTGAGTGGGTGGGTCGCTCACACAAGTCACTCATAGTCACTCACACAGTCACTCATAGTCACTCATAGTCACTCACAGTCAATTCCATTCACACATACAGTCACTCATAGTCACTCACACAGTCACTCAGATTCACTCACATTCACTCACAGTCACTCACACAGTCACTCACACAGTCACACATAGTCACTCACACAGTCACACAGTCACTCATAGTCACTCACAGTCACTCACACAGTCACTCAGTCACTCACACAGTCACACAGTCACTCATACAGTCACACAGTCACTCATAGTCACTCACAGTCACTCACAGTCACTCACAAAGTCATTCAGAGTCACTCACACAGTCACTCAGTCACTCACACAGTCACTCACAGTCACTCACACAGTCACTCACAGTCACTCCTAGTCACTCACAGTCAATCACACAGTCACTCATAGTCACTCGGAGTCACTCAGTCACTCACAATCACTCATAGTCACTCACAGTCACTCACACAGTCACTCAGTCACTCACACAGTCACTCAGAGTCACTCATTGTCACTCACACAGTCACTCAGTCACTCAGAGTCACTCACCGTCTATCAGAGTCACTCAGTCACTCACACAGTCACACACACAGTCACTCACAGTCACTCACAGTCACTCACACAGTCACTCAGTCACTCATGGTCACTCACACAGTCACTCAGAGTCACTCACACAGTCACTCACACAGTCACTCATAGTCACTCACAGTTACTCACAGTCACTCACACAGTCACTCATAGTCACTCACACAGTCACTCACACAGTCACTCATAGTCACTCATAGTCACTCACAGTCAATTACAGTCACACATACAGTCACTCATAGTCACTCACACAGTCACTCAGAGTCACTCACATTCACTCACACAGGCACAGTCACTCACACAGTCACACACAGTCACTCACAGTCACTCACACAGTCACTCACACAGTCACTCACACAGTCACTCATAGTCACTCACACAGTCACTCACAGTCACTCACACAGTCACTCACAGTCACTCACAGTCACTCACACAGTCACACAGTCACTCACACAGTCACTCACAGTCACTCACACAGGCACACAGTCACTCACACAGTCACACACAGTCACTCACAGTCACTCACACAGTCACTCACACAGTCACTCACAGTCACTCACACAGTCACTCACAGTCACTCACAGTCACTCACACAGTCACTCACACAGTCACTCACAGTCACTCACACAGTCACTCACAGTCACTCACACAGTCACTCACAGTCACTCACACAGTCACTCACACAGTCACTCACAGTCACTCACACAGTCACTCACAGTCACTCACAGTCACTCACACAGTCACTCACAGTCACTCACACAGTCACTCACAGTCACTCACACAGGCACACAGTCACTCACACAGTCACTCACAGTCACTCACACAGTCACTCACAGTCACTCACACAGTCACTCACAGTCACTCACACAGTCACTCACAGTCACTCAGTCACTCATAGTCACTCACACAGTCACTCACACAGTCACTCACAGTCACCCACAGGGGTGAGGAAGGTGTCCACGCGTGGTGCTGGCCACCCACCCACACGAGTGCCGTGCCGGCCTTCATAGTTACTGTCTAGCACCACTTGCCACAACAGTTTGTTAAGGCTACAGTGGGTGGGTGAGATGGTGAGTGAGATGGTGAGATGGTGAGTGAGTGGGTGAATGAGTGGGTGAGGGAGATGGTGAGTGAGTGGGTGAATGAGAGGGTGAGTGAGATGGTGAGTGAGTGGGTGAGTGAGTGAGTGAGTGGGGTGGGTGAGTGAGTGGGTGAGTGAGTGAGATGTCGAGCGAGTGGGTGATTGAGTGGGGGAATGAGAGGGTGAGTGAGTGGGTGAGTGAGATGGTGAGCGAGTGGGTGAGTGAGATGGTGAGTGAGTGGGTGATTTAGTGGGTGAGTGAGTGCGTGGGTGAGTGAGTGCGTGGGTGAGTGAGTGGGTGGGTGGGTGAGTGAGTGGGTGGTGAGTGGGTGAGTGAGTGCGTGAGTGGATGGGTGAATGGGTGAGTGAGTGAGTGGGTGAGCGAGTGATAGGGTGAGTGAGTGGGTGGGTTGGTGAGTGAGTGGGTGAGTGAGTTGGTGAGTGAATGGGTGAGTGAGTGGGTGAGTGCGTGGTGAGTGGGTGAGTGAGTGGGTGGTTGAATTGGTGAGTGAATGGGTGAGTGAGTGGGTGAGTGGGTGAGTGAGTGAATGGGTGAGTGGGTGAGTGAGTGGGTGAGTGGGTAAGTGAGTGCGTAAGTGAGTGGGTGAGTGAGTGTGTGAGTGGGTGAGTGAGTGGGTGGGTGAGTAAAGTGGGTGAGTGAGTGGGTGAGTGAGTGTGTGAGTGGGTGAGTGGGTTAGTGAGTGGGTGAGTGAGTGGGTGGTGAGTGGGTGAGTGAGTGGGTGAGTGGATGGGTGAATGGGTGAGTGAGTGAGTAGGTGAGTGAGTGAGTGGGTGAGTGAGTGGGTGAGTGGGTAAGTGAGTGCGTAAGTGAGTGGGTGAGTGAGTGGGTGGGTGAGTAAAGTGGGTGAGTGAGTGGGTGGGTTGGTGAGTGTGTGAGTGGTTGAGTGAGTGGGTGAGTGATTGGGTGAGTGGGTGAGTGAGTGGGTGAGGGTGAGTGAGTGGGTGTGTGAATTGGTGAGTGAGTGGGTGAGTGAGTGGGTGAGTGAGTGAATGCGTGAGTGGGTGAGTGAGTGGGTGAGTGGGTAAGTGAGTGCGTAAGTGAGTGGGTGAGTGAGTGTGTGAGTGGGTGAGTGAGTGGGTGGGTGAGTAAAGTGGGTGAGTGAGTGGGTGAGTGAGTGAGTGTGTGAGTGGGTGAGTGGGTGAGTGAGTGGGTGAGTGAGTGAGTGGGTGAGTAAGTGGGTGAGTGGTGGGTGAGTGGGTGAGTGAGTGGGTGAGTTGTGAGGGTGAGTGAGTGGGTGAGTGAGTGGGTGAGTGAGTGGGTGAGTGAGTGAGTGGGTGAGTGAGTGGGTGAGTGAGTAGGTGAGTGTGTGGGTGAGTGAGTGAGTGGGTGAGTGAGTGGGTGAATGAATGGGTGAGTGAGTGGGTGAGTGTGAGGGTGAGTGAGTGGGTGAGTGAGTGGGTGAGTGAGTGGGTGAGTGAGTGAGTGGGTGAGTGAGTGGTGAATGGGTGAGTGAGTGGGTGAGTGGGTGGGTGAATTGGTGTGTGAGTGGTTGAGTGAGTGGGTGAGTGGGTGAGTGGGTGAGTGAGTGGGTGAGTGTGAGGGTGAGTGAGGGGGTGAGTGAGTGGGTGAGTGAGTGGGTGAGTGAGTGAGTGAGTGAGTGGGTGAGTGAGTGGGTGAGTGAGTGGGTGAGTGTGTGGGTGAGTGAGTGAGTGAGTGGGTGAGTGAGTGGGTGAGTGAATGGGTGAGTGAGTGGGTGAGTGGGTGAGTGAGTGGTGAGTGGGTGAGTGAGTGGGTGAGTGGGTGGGTGAATTGGTGAGTGAGTGGGTGAGTGAGTGAGTGAATGGGTGAGTGGGTGAGTGGGTGAGTGAGTGGGTGAGTGAGTGAGTGGGTGAGTAAGTGGGTGAGTGAGTGGGTGAGTGGGTGAGTGAGTGGGTGAGTGTGAGGGTGAGTAAGTGGGTGAGTGAGTGGGTGAGTGAGTGGGTGAGTGAGTGGGTGAGTGTGTGGGTGAGTGAGTGAGTGAGTGGGTGAGTGAGTGGGTGAGTGAATGGGTGAGTGAGTGGGTGAGTGGGTGAGTGAGTGGTGAGTGGGTGAGTGAGTGGGTGAGTGTGTGGGTGAATTGGTGAGTAAGTGGGTGAGTGGGTGAGTGAGTGAATGGGTGAGTGGGTGAGTGAGTGGGTGAGTGGGTGAGTGAGTGGGTGAGTGAGTGGGTGAGTAAGTGGGTGATTGAGTGGGTGATTGAGTGGGTGGGTCGCTCACACAAGTCACTCATGGTCACTCACACAGTCACTCATAGTCATTCGCAGTCATTCACAGTCAATTAGTCACTCAGTCACTCACACAGTCACTCAGTCACTCACACAGTCACTCACACAGTCACTCATAGTCACTCATTGTCACTCACAGTCAATTACATTCACACATACAGTCACTCATAGTCACTCACACAGTCACTCAGAGTCACTCACACAGTCACACATAGTCACTCACAGTCACTCACACAGGCACACAGTCACTCACACAGTCACACACAGTCACTCACAGTCACTCACACAGTCACTCACACAGTCACTCACACAGTCACTCACACAGTCACTCACAGTCACTCACACAGTCACTCACAGTCACTCACACAGTCACTCACACAGCCACACACAGTCACTCACACAGTCACTCACACAGTCACTCACAGTCACTCACACAGTCACTCACACAGTCACTCACACAGTCACTCACACAGTCACTCACACAGTCACTCACACAGTCACTCACAGTCACCCACAGGGGTGAGGAAGGTGTCCACGCGTGGTGCTGGCCACCCACCCACACGAGTGCCGTGCCGGCCTTCATAGTTACTGTCTAGCACCACTTGCCACAACAGTTTGTTAAGGCTACAGTGGGTGGGTGAGATGGTGAGTGAGTGGGTGAGTGAGTGGGTGAGTGCGTGAGTGAGATGGTGAGTGAGTGGGTGAGTGAGTGGGTGAGGGAGATGGTGAGTAAGATGGTGAGTGAGTGGGTGAATGAGAGGGTGAGTGAGATGGTGAGTGAGTGGGTGAGTGAGTGAGTGGGTGGGTGAGAGAGTGAGTGGGTGGGTGAGTGAGTGGGTGAGTGAGTGAGATGTCGAGGGAGTGGGTGATTGAGTGGGGGAATGAGAGGGTGAGTGAGTGGGTGAGTGAGATGGTGAGCGAGTGGGTGAGTGAGATGGTGAGTGAGTGGGTGATTTAGTGGGTGAGTGAGTGCGTGGGTGAGTGAGTGGGTGGGTGAGTGAGTGGGTGGTGAGTGGGTGAGTGAGTGCGTGAGTGGATGGGTGAGTGAGTGAGTGGGTGAGTGAGTGGGTGGGTTGGTGAGTGAGTGGGTGAGTGAGTTGGTGAGTGAGTGGGTGAGTGAGTTGGTGAGTGAATGGGTGAGTGAGTGGGTGAGTGGGTGAGTGAGTGGTGAGTGGGTGAGTGAGTGGGTGGGTGAATTGGTGAGTGAGTGGGTGAGTGAGTGGGTGAGTGGGTAAGTGAGTGCGTAAGTGAGCTGGTGAGTGAGTGTGTGAGTGGGTGAGTGAGTGGGTGGGTGAGTAAAGTGGGTGAGTGAGTGGGTGAGTGAGTGAGTGTGTGAGTGGGTGAGTGGGTGAGTGAGTGGGTGAGTGAGTGAGTGGGTGATTGGGTAAGTGAGTGCGTAAGTGAGTTGGTGAGTGAGTGTGTGAGTGGGTGAGTGAGTGGGTGGGTGAGTAAAGTGGGTGAGTGGGTGAGAGAGTGAGTGTGTGAGATGGTGAGTGAGATGGTGAGTGAGTGGGTGAATGAGTGGGTGAGGGAGATGGTGAGTAAGATGGTGAGTGAGTGGGTGAGTGAGTGAGTGGGTGGGTGAGTGAGTGGGTGACTGAGTGAGATGTCGAGGGAGTGGGTGATTGAGTGGGGGAATGAGAGGGTGAGTGAGTGGGTGAGTGAGATGGTGAGTGAGTGGGTGAGTGAGATGGTGAGTGAGTGGGTGATTTAGTGGGTGAGTGAGTGCGTGGGTGAGTGGGTGAGTGAGTGGATGGGTGAATGGGTGAGTGAGTGAGTGGGTGAGTGAGTGAGTGGGTGAGTGAGTGGGTGGGTTGGTGAGTGATGGGGTGAGTGAGTTGGTGAGTGAATGGGTGAGTGAGTGGGTGAGTGGGTGAGTGAGTGGTGAGTGGGTGAGTGAGTGGGTGGGTGAATTGGTGAGTGAGTGGGTGAGTGAGTGGGTGAGTGGGTAAGTGAGTGCGTAAGTGAGTTGGTGAGTGAGTGTGTGAGTGGGTGAGTGAGTGGGTGGGTGAGTAAAGTGGGTGAGTGAGTGGGTGAGTGAGTGAGTGTGTGAGTGGGTGAGTGGGTGAGTGAGTGGGTGAGTGAGTGAGTGGGTGAGTGGGTAAGTGAGTGCGTAAGTGAGTTGGTGAGTGAGTGTGTGAGTGAGTGGGTGGGTGAGTAAAGTGGGTGAGTGAGTGGGTGAGTGAGTGAGTGTGTGAGTGGGTGAGTGGGTGTGTGAGATGGTGAGTGAGTGGGTGATTTAGTGGGTGAGTGAGTGCGTGGGTGAGTGAGTGGGTGGGTGGGTGAGTGAGTGGGTGGTGAGTGGGTGAGTGAGTGCGTGAGTGGATGGGTGAATGGGTGAGTGAGTGAGTGAGTGGGTGAGTGAGTGAGTGGGTGAGTGAGTGGGTGGGTTGGTGAGTGAGTGGGTGAGTGAGTTGGTGAGTGAATGGGTGAGTGAGTGGGTGAGTGGGTGAGTGAGTGGTGAGTGGGTGAGTGAGTGGGTGGGTGAATTGGTGAGTGAGTGGGTGAGTGAGTGGGTGAGTGGGTAAGTGAGTGCATAAGTGAGTTGGTGAGTGAGTGTGTGAGTGGGTGAGTGAGTGGGTGGGTGAGTAAAGTGGGTGAGTGAGTGGGTGAGTGAGTGAGTGTGTGAGTGGGTGAGTGAGTGGGTCAGTGAGTGAGTGGGTGAGTAAGTGGGTGAGTGAGTGGGTGAGTGAGTGGGTGAGTGTGAGGGTTAGTGAGTGGGTGAGTGAGTGGGTGAGTGAGTGGGTGAGTGAGTGAGTGGGTGAGTGAGTGGGTGAGTGAGTGGGTGAGTGTGTGGGTGAGTGAGTGAGTAGGTGAGTGAGTGGGTGAGTGAATGGGTGAGTGAGTGAGTGGGTGAGTGGGTGAGTGGGTGGGTGAATTGGTGAGTGAGTGGGTGAGTGAGTGGGTGAGTGAATGGGTGAGTGGGTGAGTGAGTGGGTGAGTGTGTGAGTGGGTGAGTGGGTAAGTGAGTGCGTAAGTGAGTTGGTGAGTGAGTGTGTGAGTGGGTGAGTGAGTGGGTGGGTGAGTAAAGTGGGTGAGTGAGTGAGTGGGTGAGTGCGTGGGTGGGTTGGTGAGTGAGTGGGTGAGTGAGTTGGTGAGTGAATGGGTGAGTGAGTGGGTGAGTGGGTGAGTGAGTGGTGAGTGGGTGAGTGAGTGGGTGGGTGAATTGGTGAGTGAGTGAGTGAGTGGGTGAGTGGGTAAGTGAGTGCGTAAGTGAGTTGGTGAGTGAGTGTGTGAGTGGGTGAGTGAGTGGGTGGGTGAGTAAAGTGGGTGAGTGAGTGGGTGAGTGAGTGAGTGTGTGAGTGGGTGAGTGAGTGGGTGAGTGAGTGAGTGGGTGAGTAAGTGGGTGAGTGAGTGGGTGAGTGAGTGGGTGAGTGTGAGGGTGAGTGAGTGGGTGAGTGAGTGGGTGGGTGAGTGAGTGGGTGAGTGAGTGGGTGAGTGTGTGGGTGAGTGAGTGAGTAGGTGAGTGAGTGGGTGAGTGAATGGGTGAGTGAGTGAGTGGGTGAGTGAGTGGTGAGTGGGTGAGTGAGTGGGTGAGTGGGTGGGTGAATTGGTGAGTGAGTGGGTGAGTGAGTGGGTGAGTGAGTGAATGGGTGAGTGGGTGAGTGAGTGGGTGAGTGTGTGAGTGGGTGAGTGGGTAAGTGAGTGCGTAAGTGAGTTGGTGAGTGAGTGTGTGAGTGGGTGAGTGAGTGGGTGGGTGAGTAAAGTGGGTGAGTGAGTGGGTGAGTGAGTGAGTGTGTGAGTGGGTGAGTGGGTGAGTGAGATGGTGAGCGAGTGGGTGAGTGAGATGGTGAGTGAGTAGGTGATTTAGTGGGTGAGTGAGTGCGTGGGTGAGTGAGTGGGTGGGTGGGTGAGTAAAGTGGGTGAGTGAGTGGGTGAGTGAGTGAGTGTGTGAGTGGGTGAGTGGGTGAGTGAGATGGTGAGTGAGTGGGTGATTTAGTGGGTGAGTGAGTGCGTGGGTGAGTGAGTGGGTGGGTGGGTGAGTGAGTGGGTGGTGAGTGGGTGAGTGAGTGCGTGAGTGGATGGGTGAATGGGTGAGTGAGTGGGTGAGTGAGTGAGTGGGTGAGTGAGTGAGTGAGTGGGTGAGTGGGTGAGTGAGTGGTGAGTGGGTGAGTGAGTGAGTGGGTGGGTGAATTGGTGAGTGGGTGGGTGAGTGAGTGGGTGAGTGGGTAAGTGAGTGCGTAAGTGAGTTGGTGAGTGAGTGTGTGAGTGGGTGAGTGAGTGGGTGGGTGAGTAAAGTGGGTGAGTGGGTGAGTGAGTGAGTGTGTGAGTGGGTGAGTGGGTGAGTGAGTGGGTGAGTGAGTGAGTGGGTGAGTAAGTGGGTGAGTGAGTGGGTGAGTGGGTGAGTGAGTGGGTGAGTGTGAGGGTTAATGAATGGGTGAGTGAGTGGGTGAGTGAGTGGGTGAGTGAGTGAGTGAGTGGGTGAGTAAGTGAGTGGGTGAGTGAGTGGGTGAGTGAATGGGTGAGTGAGTGGGTGAGTGGGTGAGTGAGTGGTGAGTGGGTGAGTGAGTGGGTGAGTGGGTGGGTGAATTGGTGAGTGAGTGAGTGGGTGAGTGGGTGAGTGAGTGGGTGGGTGAGTAAAGTGGGTGAGTGAGTGGGTGAGTGAGTGAGTGTGTGAGTGGGTGAGTGGGTGTGTGAGATGGTGAGTGAGTGGGTGATTTAGTGGGTGAGTGAGTGCGTGGGTGAGTGAGTGGGTGGGTGGGTAAGTGAGTGCGTAAGTGAGTTGGTGAGTGAGTGTGTGAGTGGGTGAGTGAGTGGGTGGGTGAGTAAAGTGGGTGAGTGAGTGGGTGAGTGAGTGAGTGTGTGAGTGGGTGAGTGAGTGGGTGAGTGAGTGAGTGGGTGAGTAAGTGGGTGAGTGAGTGGGTGAGTGGGTGAGTGAGTGGGTGAGTGTGAGGGTGAGTGAGTGGGTGAGTGAGTGGGTGGGTGAGTGAGTGGGTGAGTGAGTGGGTGAGTGTGTGGGTGAGTGAGTGAGTAGGTGAGTGAGTGGGTGAGTGAATGGGTGAGTGAGTGAGTGGGTGAGTGAGTGGTGAGTGGGTGAGTGAGTGGGTGAGTGGGTGGGTGAATTGGTGAGTGAGTGGGTGAGTGAGTGGGTGAGTGATTGAATGGGTGAGTGGGTGAGTGAGTGGGTGAGTGTGTGAGTGGGTGAGTGGGTAAGTGAGTGCGTAAGTGAGTTGGTGAGTGAGTGTGTGAGTGGGTGAGTGAGTGGGTGGGTGAGTAAAGTGGGTGAGTGAGTGGGTGAGTGAGTGAGTGTGTGAGTGGGTGAGTGGGTGAGTGAGATGGTGAGGGAGTGGGTGAGTGAGATGGTGAGTGAGTAGGTGATTTAGTGGGTGAGTGAGTGCGTGGGTGAGTGAGTGGGTGGGTGGGTGAGTAAAGTGGGTGAGTGAGAGGGTGAGTGAGTGAGTGTGTGAGTGGGTGAGTGGGTGAGTGAGATGGTGAGTGAGTGGGTGATTTAGTGGGTGAGTGAGTGCGTGGGTGAGTGAGTGGGTGGGTGGGTGAGTGAGTGGGTGGTGAGTGGGTGAGTGAGTGCGTGAGTGGATGGGTGAATGGGTGAGTGAGTGGGTGAGTGAGTGAGTGGGTGAGTGAGTGAGTGAGTGGGTGAGTGGGTGAGTGAGTGGTGAGTGGGTGAGTGAGTGGGTGGGTGAATTGGTGAGTGAGTGGGTGAGTGAGTGGGTGAGTGGGTAAGTGAGTGCGTAAGTGAGTTGGTGAGTGAGTGTGTGAGTGGGTGAGTGAGTGGATGGGTGAGTAAAGTGGGTGAGTGGGTGAGTGAGTGAGTGTGTGAGTGGGTGAGTGGGTGAGTGAGTGGGTGAGTGAGTGAGTGGGTGAGTAAGTGGGTGAGTGAGTGGGTGAGTGGGTGAGTGAGTGGGTGAGTGTGAGGGTTAATGAGTGGGTGAGTGAGTGGGTGAGTGAGTGGGTGAGTGAGTGAGTGAGTGGGTGAGTAAGTGAGTGGGTGAGTGAGTGGGTGAGTGAATGGGTGAGTGAGTGGGTGAGTGGGTGAGTGAGTGGTGAGTGGGTGAGTGAGTGGGTGAGTGGGTGGGTGAATTGGTGAGTGAGTGAGTGAGTGGGTGAGTGGGTGAGTGAGTGGGTGGGTGAGTAAAGTGGGTGAGTGAGTGGGTGAGTGAGTGAGTGTGTGAGTGGGTGAGTGGGTGTGTGAGATGGTGAGTGAGTGGGTGATTTAGTGGGTGAGTGAGTGCGTGGGTGAGTGAGTGGGTGGGTGGGTGAGTGAGTGGGTGGTGAGTGGGTGAGTGAGTGCGTGAGTGGATGGGTGAATGGGTGAGTGAGTGAGTGGGTGAGTGAGTGAGTGGGTGAGTGAGTGGGTGGGTTGGTGAGTGAGTGGGTGAGTGAGTTGGTGAGTGAATGGGTGAGTGAGTGGGTGAGTGGGTGAGTGAGTGGTGAGTGGGTGAGTGAGTGGGTGGGTGAATTGGTGAGTGAGTGGGTGAGTGAGTGGGTGAGTGGGTAAGTGAGTGCGTAAGTGAGTTGGTGAGTGAGTGTGTGAGTGGGTGAGTGAGTGGGTGGGTGAGTAAAGTGGGTGAGTGAGTGGGTGAGTGAGTGAGTGTGTGAGTGGGTGAGTGAGTGGGTCAGTGAGTGAGTGGGTGAGTAAGTGGGTGAGTGAGTGGGTGAGTGAGTGGGTGAGTGTGAGGGTTAGTGAGTGGGTGAGTGAGTGGGTGAGTGAGTGGGTGAGTGAGTGAGTGGGTGAGTGAGTGGGTGAGTGAGTGGGTGAGTGTGTGGGTGAGTGAGTGAGTAGGTGAGTGAGTGGGTGAGTGAATGGGTGAGTAAGTGAGTGGGTGAGTGGGTGAGTGGGTTGGTGAATTGGTGAGTGAGTGGGTGAGTGAGTGGGTGAGTGAATGGGTGAGTGGGTGAGTGAGTGGGTGAGTGTGTGAGTGGGTGAGTGGGTAAGTGAGTGCGTAAGTGAGTTGGTGAGTGAGTGTGTGAGTGAATGAGTGAGTGGGTGGGTGAGTAAAGTGGGTGAGTGAGGGAGTGAGTGGGTGAGTGAGTGGGTGGGTTGGTGAGTGAGTGGGTGAGTGAGTTGGTGAGTGAATGGGTGAGTGAGTGGGTGAGTGGGTGAGTGAGTGGTGAGTGGGTGAGTGAGTGGGTGGGTGAATTGGTGAGTGAGTGAGTGAGTGGGTGAGTGGGTAAGTGAGTGCGTAAGTGAGTTGGTGAGTGAGTGTGTGAGTGAGTGAGTGAGTGGGTGGGTGAGTAAAGTGGGTGAGTGAGTGGGTGAGTGAGTGAGTGTGTGAGTGGGTGAGTGAGTGGGTGAGTGAGTGAGTGGGTGAGTAAGTGGGTGAGTGAGTGGGTGAGTGGGTGAGTGAGTGGGTGAGTGTGAGGGTGAGTGAGTGGGTGAGTGAGTGGGTGGGTGAGTGAGTGGGTGAGTGAGTGTGTGAGTGTGTGGGTGAGTGAGTGAGTAGGTGAGTGAGTGGGTGAGTGAATGGGTGAGTGAGTGAGTGGGTGAGTGAGTGGTGAGTGGGTGAGTGAGTGGGTGAGTGGGTGGGTGAATTGGTGAGTGAGTGGGTGAGTGAGTGGGTGAGTGAGTGAATAGGTGAGTGGGTGAGTGAGTGGGTGAGTGTGTGAGTGGATGAGTGGGTAAGTGAGTGCGTAAGTGAGTTGGTGAGTGAGTGTGTGAGTGGGTGAGTGAGTGGGTGGGTGAGTAAAGTGGGTGAGTGAGTGGGTGAGTGAGTGAGTGTGTGAGTGGGTGAGTGGGTGAGTGAGATGGTGAGCGAGTGGGTGAGTGATATGGTGAGTGAGTAGGTGATTTAGTGGGTGAGTGAGTGCGTGGGTGAGTGAGTGGGTGGGTGGGTGAGTAAAGTGGGTGAGTGAGTGGGTGAGTGAGTGAGTGTGTGAGTGGGTGAGTGGGTGAGTGAGATGGTGAGTGAGTGGGTGATTTAGTGGGTGAGTGAGTGCGTGGGTGAGTGAGTGGGTGGGTGGGTGAGTGAGTGGGTGGTGAGTGGGTGAGTGAGTGCGTGAGTGGATGGGTGAATGGGTGAGTGAGTGGGTGAGTGAGTGAGTGGGTGAGTGAGTGAGTGAGTGGGTGAGTGGGTGAGTGAGTGGTGAGTGGGTGAGTGAGTGAGTGGGTGGGTGAATTGGTGAGTGAGTGGGTGAGTGAGTGGGTGAGTGGGTAAGTGAGTGCGTAAGTGAGTTGGTGAGTGAGTGTGTGAGTGGGTGAGTGAGTGGGTGGGTGAGTAAAGTGGGTGAGTGGGTGAGTGAGTGAGTGTGTGAGTGGGTGAGTGGGTGAGTGAGTGAGTGAGTGGGTGAGTAAGTGGGTGAGTGAGTGGGTGAGTGGGTGAGTGAGTGGGTGAGTGTGAGGGTTAATGAGTGGGTGAGTGAGTGGGTGAGTGAGTGGGTGAGTGAGTGAGTGAGTGAGTGGGTGAGTGAGTGAGTGGGTGAGTGAGTGGGTGAGTGAATGGGTGAGTGAGTGGGTGAGTGGGTGAGTGAGTGGTGAGTGGGTGAGTGAGTGGGTGAGTGGGTGGGTGAATTGGTGAGTGAGTGAGTGAGTGGATGAGTGGGTGAGTGAGTGAATGGGTGGGTGAGTGAGTGAATGGGTGAGTGGGTGAGTGAGTGGGTGGGTGAGTAAAGTGGGTGAGTGAGTGGGTGAGTGAGTGAGTGTGTGAGTGGGTGAGTGGGTGAGTGAGATGGTGAGCGAGTGGGTGAGTGAGATGGTGAGTGAGTAGGTGATTTAGTGGGTGAGTGAGTGTGTGGGTGAGTGAGTGGGTGGGTGGGTGAGTAAAGTGGGTGAGTGAGTGGGTGAGTGAGTGAGTGAGTGTGTGAGTGGGTGAGTGGGTGAGTGAGATGGTGAGTGAGTGGGTGATTTAGTGGGTGAATGAGTGCGTGGGTGAGTGAGTGGGTGGGTGGGTGAGTGAGTGGGTGGGTGGTGAGTGGGTGAGTGAGTGCGTGAGTGGATGGGTGAATGGGTGAGTGAGTGGGTGAGTGAGTGAGTGGGTGAGTGAGTGAGTGAGTGGGTGAGTGGGTGAGTGAGTGGTGAGTGGGTGAGTGAGTGAGTGGGTGGGTGAATTGGTGAGTGAGTGGGTGAGTGAGTGGGTGAGTGGGTAAGTGAGTGCGTAAGTGAGTTGGTGAGTGAGTGTGTGAGTGGGTGAGTGAGTGGGTGGGTGAGTAAAGTGGGTGAGTGGGTGAGTGAGTGAGTGTGTGAGTGGGTGAGTGAGTGGGTGAGTGAGTGAGTGGGTGAGTAAGTGGGTGAGTGAGTGGGTGAGTGGGTGAGTGAGTGGGTGAGTGTGAGGGTTAATGAGTGGGTGAGTGAGTGGGTGAGTGAGTGAGTGGGTGAGTAAGTGGGTGAGTGAGTGGGTGAGTGAGTGAGTGTGTGAGTGGGTGAGTGGGTGAGTGAGATGGAGAGCGAGTGGGTGAGTGAGATGGTGAGTGAGTAGGTGATTTAGTGGGTGAGTGAGTGCGTGGGTGAGTGAGTGGGTGGGTGGGTGAGTAAAGTGGGTGAGTGAGTGGGTGAGTGAGTGAGTGTGTGAGTGGGTGAGTGGGTGAGTGAGATGGTGAGTGAGTGGGTGATTTAGTGGGTGAGTGAGTGCGTGGGTGAGTGAGTGGGTGGGTGGGTGGGTGAGTGAGTGGGTGGTGAGTGGGTGAGTGAGTGCGTGAGTGGATGGGTGAATGGGTGAGTGAGTGGGTGAGTGAGTGAGTGGGTGAGTGAGTGAGTGAGTGGGTGAGTGGGTGAGTGAGTGGTGAGTGGATGAGTGAGTGAGTGGGTGGGTGAATTGGTGAGTGAGTGGGTGAGTGAGTGGGTGAGTGGGTAAGTGAGTGCGTAAGTGAGTTGGTGAGTGAGTGGGTGAGTGAGTGGGTGGGTGAGTAAAGTGGGTGAGTGGGTGAGTGAGTGAGTGTGTGAGTGGGTGAGTGGGTGAGTGAGTGGGTGAGTGAGTGAGTGGGTGAGTAAGTGGGTGAGTGAGTGGGTGAGTGGGTGAGTGAGTGGGTGAGTGTGAGGGTTAATGAGTGGGTGAGTGAGTAGGTGAGTGAGTGAGTGGGTGAGTAAGTGGGTGAGTGAGTGGGTGAGTGAGTGAGTGTGTGAGTGGGTGAGTGGGTGAGTGAGATGGTGAGCGAGTGGGTGAGTGAGATGGTGAGTGAGTAGGTGATTTAGTGGGTGAGTGAGTGCGTGGGTGAGTGAGTGGGTGGGTGGGTGAGTAAAGTGGGTGAGTGAGTGGGTGAGTGAGTGAGTGTGTGAGTGGGTGAGTGGGTGAGTGAGATGGTGAGTGAGTGGGTGATTTAGTGGGTGAGTGAGTGCGTGGGTGAGTGAGTGGGTGGGTGGGTGAGTGAGTGGGTGGTGAGTGGGTGAGTGAGTGCGTGAGTGGATGGGTGAATGGGTGAGTGAGTGGGTGAGTGAGTGAGTGGGTGAGTGAGTGAGTGAGTGGGTGAGTGGGTGAGTGAGTGGTGAGTGGGTGAGTGAGTGAGTGGGTGGGTGAATTGGTGAGTGAGTGGGTGAGTGAGTGGGTGAGTGGGTAAGTGAGTGCGTAAGTGAGTTGGTGAGTGAGTGGGTGAGTGAGTGGGTGGGTGAGTAAAGTGGGTGAGTGGGTGAGTGAGTGAGTGTGTGAGTGGGTGAGTGGGTGAGTGAGTGGGTGAGTGAGTGAGTGGGTGAGTAAGTGGGTGAGTGAGTGGGTGAGTGGGTGAGTGAGTGGGTGAGTGTGAGGGTTAATGAGTGGGTGAGTGAGTGGGTGAGTGAGTGGGTGAGTGAGTGAGTGACTGTGTGAGTGAGTGGGTGAGTGAGTGAGTGGGTGAGTGAGTGGGTGAGTGAATGGGTGAGTGAGTGGGTGAGTGGGTGAGTGAGTGGTGAGTGGGTGAGTGAGTGGGTGAGTGGGTGGGTGAATTGGTGAGTGAGTGGGTGAGTGGGTGAGTGAGTGAATGGGTGAGTGGGTGAGTGAGTGGGTGAGTGTGTGAGTGGGTGAGTGGGTGAGTGTGTGAGTGGGTGAGTGAGTGGGTGAGTGGGTGAGTGGGTGAGTGAGTGAGTGGGTGAGTAAGTGGGTGATTAAGTGGGTGATTGAGTGGGTGGGTCGCTCAAACAAGTCACTCATAGTCACTCACACAGTCACTCATAGTCACTTATAGTCACTCACAGTCAATTACAGTCACACATACAGTCACTCATAGTCACTCACACAGTCACTCAGAGTCACTCACATTCACTCACAGTCACTCACACAGTCACTCACACAGTCACTCATAGTCACTCACACAGTCACACAGTCACTCATAGTCACTCACAGTCACTCACACAGTCACTCAGTCACTCACACAGTCACACAGTCACTCACAGTCACACAGTCACTCATGGTCACTCACAGTCACTCACAGTCACTCACAAAGTCATTCAGAGTCACTCACACAGTCACTCACAGTCACTCACACAGTCACTCACAGTCACTCACACAGTCACTCAGTCACTCACACAGTCACTCAGAGTCACTCACAGTCACTCACACAGTCACTCATAGTCACTCAGAGTCACTCACCGTCTATCAGAGTCACTCAGTCACTCACAGTCACTTACTCAGTCACACACACAGTCACTCACAGTCACTCACAGTCACTCACACAGTCACTCAGTCACTCATGGTCACTCACACAGTCACTCAGAGTCACTCACACAGTCACTCACACAGTCACTCATAGTCACTCACAGTTACTCACAGTCACTCACACAGTCACTCATAGTCACTCACACAGTCACTCACACAGTCACTCATCGTCACTCATAGTCACTCACAGTCAATTACAGTCACACATACAGTCACTCATAGTCACTCACACAGTCACTCAGAGTCACTCACATTCACTCACAGTCACTCACACAGTCACTCACACAGTCACTCAGTCACTCACAGTCACTCACACAGTCACTCAGTCACTCACACAGTCACACAGTCACTCATAGTCACTCACAATCACTCACAGTCACTCACAAAGTCACTCAGAGTCACTCACACAGTCACTCACAGTCACTCACACAGTCACTCACAGTCACTCACACAGTCACTCACAGTCAGTCACAGTGACTCACAGTCACTCACGCAGTCAATCATAGTCACTCAGAGTCACTCAGTCACTCACAATCACTCATAGTCACTCACAGTCACTCACACAGTCACTCATTCACTCACACACTCAATCAGAGTCACTCACAGTCACTCACACAGTCACTCATAGTCACTCAGAGTCACTCACCGTCACTCAGAGTCACTCAGTCACTCACAGTCACTCACACAGTCACACACAGAGTCATTCACAGTCACTCACAGTCACTCACACAGTCACTCAGTCACTCATGGTCACTAACAGTCACTCACACAGTCACTCAGAGTCACTGACACAGTCACTCACACAGTCAGTCATAGTCACTCACAGTTACTCACAGTCACTCACACAATCACTCAGAGTCACTCAGAGTCACTCACAGTCACTCACACAGTCACTCAGAAAGTCATTCAGAGTCACTCACACAGTCACACAGTCACTCATAGTCACTCACAGTCACTCACAGTCACTCATAGTCACTCAGAATCACTCAGTCACTCACAATCACTGATAGTCACTCAAAGTCACTCACACAGTCACTCAGTCACTCACACAGTCACTCAAAGTCACTCACAGTCACTCACACAGTCACTCATAGTCACTCAGAGTCACTCACCGTCTATCAGAGTCACTCAGTCACTCACAGTCACTCACACAGTCACTCACAGTCACTCACAGTCACTCACACAGTCACTCATGGTCACTCACACAGTCACTCAGAGTCACTCACACAGTCACTCATAGCCACTCACAGTTACTCACAGTCACTCACACAGTCACTCATAGTCACTCACACAGTCACTCACACAGTCACTCATAGTCACTCATAGTCACTCACAGTCAATTACAGTCACACATACAGTCACTCATAGTCACTCACACAGTCACTCAGAGTCACTCATATTCACTCACAGTCACTCACACAGTCACTCACACAGTCACTCATAGTCACTCACACAGTCACACAGTCACTCATAGTCACTCACAGTCACTCACACAGTCACTCACACAGTCACTCATAGTCACTCACACAGTCACACAGTCACTCATAGTCACTCACAGTCACTCACACAGTCACTCAGTCACTCACACAGTCACACAGTCACTCACACAGTCACACAGTCACTCATAATCACTCACAATCACTCACAGTCACTCACAAAGTCACTCACAGTCACTCACACAGTCACTCACAGTCACTCACACAGTCACTCACAGTCACTCACACAGTCACTCACAGTCAGTCACAGTGACTCACAGTCACTCACACAGTCACTCATAGTCACTCAGAGTCACTCAGTCACTCACATTCACTCATAGTCACTTACAGTCACTCACGCAGTCACTCAGTCACTCACACACTCACTCAGAGTCACTCAGAGTCACTCACACAGTCACTCATAGTCACTCAGAGTCACTCACCGTCACTCAGAGTCATTCAGTCACTCACAGTCACTCACACAGTCACTCAGTCACTCATGGTCACTCACACAGTCACTCAGAGTCACTCACACAGTCACTCACACAGTCACTCATAGTCACTCACAGTTACTCACAGTCACTCACACAGTCACTCATAGTCACTCACACAGTCACTCACACAGTCACTCATCGTCACTCATAGTCACTCACAGTCAATTACAGTCACACATACAGTCACTCATAGTCACTCACACAGTCACTCAGAGTCACTCACATTCACTCACAGTCACTCACACAGTCACTCATAGTCACTCACACAGTCACTCATAGTCACTCACAGTCACTCACACAGTCACTCAGTCACTCACACAGTCACACAGTCACTCATAGTCACTCACAATCACTCACAGTCACTCACAAAGTCACTCAGAGTCACTCACACAGTCACTCACAGTCACTCACACAGTCACTCACAGTCACTCACACAGTCACTCACAGTCAGTCACAGTGACTCACAGTCACTCACGCAGTCACTCATAGTCACTCAGAGTCACTCAGTCACTCACAATCACTCATAGTCACTCACAGTCACTCACACAGTCACTCAGTCACTCACACACTCAATCAGAGTCACTCACAGTCACTCACACAGTCACTCATAGTCACTCAGAGTCACTCACCGTCACTCAGAGTCACTCAGTCACTCACAGTCACTCACACAGTCACTCACACAGAGTCATTCACAGTCACTCACAGTCACTCACACAGTCACTCAGTCACTCATGGTCACTAACAGTCACTCACACAGTCACTCAGAGTCACTGACACAGTCACTCACACAGTCAGTCATAGTCACTCACAGTTACTCACAGTCACTCACACAATCACTCAGAGTCACTCAGAGTCACTCACAGTCACTCACACAGTCACTCAGAAAGTCATTCAGAGTCACTCACACAGTCACACAGTCACTCACAGTCACTCACAGTCACTCACAAAGTCATTCAGAGTCACTCACACAGTCACTCACAGTCACTCACACAGTCACTCACAGTCACTCACAGTCACTCATAGTCACTCAGAATCACTCAGTCACTCACAATCACTCATAGTCACTCACAGTCACTCACACAGTCACTCAGTCACTCACACAGTCACTCAGAGTCACTCACAGTCACTCACACAGTCACTCATAGTCACTCAGAGTCACTCACCGTCTATCAGAGTCACTCAGTCACTCACAGTCACACACAGTCACTCACAGTCACTCACAGTCACTCACACAGTCACTCAGTCACTCATGGTCACTCACACAGTCACTCAGAGTCACTCACACAGTCACTCATAGTCACTCACAGTCACTCACACAGTCACTCAGTCACTCACACAGTCACACAGTCACTCACACAGTCACACAGTCACTCATAATCACTCACAATCACTCACAGTCACTCACAAAGTCACTCACAGTCACTCACACAGTCACTCACAGTCACTCACACAGTCACTCACAGTCACTCACACAGTCACTCACAGTCAGTCACAGTGACTCACAGTCACTCACACAGTCACTCATAGTCACTCAGAGTCACTCAGTCACTCACATTCACTCATAGTCACTCACAGTCACTCACGCAGTCACTCAGTCACTCACACACTCACTCAGAGTCACTCAGAGTCACTCACACAGTCACTCATAGTCACTCAGAGTCACTCACCGTCACTCAGAGTCACTCAGTCACTCACAGTCACTCACACAGTCACTCAGTCACTCATGGTCACTCACACAGTCACTCAGAGTCACTCACACAGTCACTCACACAGTCACTCATAGTCACTCACAGTTACTCACAGTCACTCACACAGTCACTCATAGTCACTCACACAGTCACTCACACAGTCACTCATCGTCACTCATAGTCACTCACAGTCAATTACAGTCACACATACAGTCACTCATAGTCACTCACACAGTCACTCAGAGTCACTCACATTCACTCACAGTCACTCACACAGTCACTCATAGTCACTCACACAGTCACTCATAGTCACTCACAGTCACTCACACAGTCACTCAGTCACTCACACAGTCACACAGTCACTCATAGTCACTCACAATCACTCACAATCACTCACAAAGTCACTCAGAGTCACTCACACAGTCACTCACAGTCACTCACACAGTCACTCACAGTCACTCACACAGTCACTCACAGTCAGTCACAGTGACTCACAGTCACTCACGCAGTCACTCATAGTCACTCAGAGTCACTCAGTCACTCACAATCACTCATAGTCACTCACAGTCACTCACACAGTCACTCAGTCACTCACACACTCAATCAGAGTCACTCACAGTCACTCACACAGTCACTCATAGTCACTCAGAGTCACTCACCGTCACTCAGAGTCACTCAGTCACTCACAGTCACTCACACAGTCACTCACACAGAGTCATTCACAGTCACTCACAGTCACTCACACAGTCACTCAGTCACTCATGGTCACTAACAGTCACTCACACAGTCACTCAGAGTCACTGACACAGTCACTCACACAGTCAGTCATAGTCACTCACAGTTACTCACAGTCACTCACACAATCACTCAGAGTCACTCAGAGTCACTCACAGTCACTCACACAGTCACTCAGAAAGTCATTCAGAGTCACTCACACAGTCACACAGTCACTCACAGTCACTCACAGTCACTCACAAAGTCATTCAGAGTCACTCACACAGTCACTCACAGTCACTCACACAGTCACTCACAGTCACTCACAGTCACTCATAGTCACTCAGAATCACTCAGTCACTCACAATCACTCATAGTCACTCACAGTCACTCACACAGTCACTCAGTCACTCACACAGTCACTCAGAGTCACTCACAGTCACTCACACAGTCACTCATAGTCACTCAGAGTCACTCACCGTCTATCAGAGTCACTCAGTCACTCACAGTCACACACAGTCACTCACAGTCACTCACAGTCACTCACACAGTCACTCAGTCACTCATGGTCACTCACACAGTCACTCAGAGTCACTCACACAGTCACTCATAGTCACTCACAGTCACTCACACAGTCACTCAGTCACTCACACAGTCACTCACACAGTCACTCATAGTCACTCACACAGTCACACAGTCACTCATAGTCACTCACAGTCACTCACACAGTCACTCAGTCACTCACACAGTCACACAGTCACTCACACAGTCACACAGTCACTCATAGTCACTCACAATCACTCACAGTCACTCACAAAGTCACTCACAGTCACTCACACAGTCACTCACAGTCACTCACACAGTCACTCACAGTCACTCACACAGTCACTCACAGTCAGTCACAGTGACTCACAGTCACTCACGCAGTCACTCATAGTCACTCAGAGTCACTCAGTCACTCACAATCACTCATAGTCACTCACAGTCACTCACACAGTCACTCAGTCACTCACACACTCAATCAGAGTCACTCACAGTCACTCACACAGTCACTCATAGTCACTCAGAGTCACTCACCGTCACTCAGAGTCACTCAGTCACTCACAGTCACTCACACAGTCACTCACACAGAGTCATTCACAGTCACTCACAGTCACTCACACAGTCACTCAGTCACTCACAGTCACACACAGTCACTCACACAGTCACTCAGAGTCACTGACACAGTCACTCACACAGTCAGTCATAGTCACTCACAGTTACTCACAGTCACTCACACAATCACTCAGAGTCACTCAGAGTCACTCACAGTCACTCACACAGTCACTCAGAAAGTCATTCAGAGTCACTCACACAGTCACACAGTCACTCACAGTCACTCACAGTCACTCACAAAGTCATTCAGAGTCACTCACACAGTCACTCACAGTCACTCACACAGTCACTCACAGTCACTCACAGTCACTCATAGTCACTCAGAATCACTCAGTCACTCACAATCACTCATAGTCACTCACAGTCACTCACACAGTCACTCAGTCACTCACACAGTCACTCAGAGTCACTCACAGTCACTCACACAGTCACTCATAGTCACTCAGAGTCACTCACCGTCTATCAGAGTCACTCAGTCACTCACAGTCACACACAGTCACTCACAGTCACTCACAGTCACTCACACAGTCACTCAGTCACTCATGGTCACTCACACAGTCACTCAGAGTCACTCACACAGTCACTCATAGTCACTCACAGTCACTCACACAGTCACTCAGTCACTCACACAGTCACACAGTCACTCACACAGTCACACAGTCACTCATAATCACTCACAATCACTCACAGTCACTCACAAAGTCACTCACAGTCACTCACACAGTCACTCACAGTCACTCACACAGTCACTCACAGTCACTCACACAGTCACTCACAGTCAGTCACAGTGACTCACAGTCACTCACACAGTCACTCATAGTCACTCAGAGTCACTCAGTCACTCACATTCACTCATAGTCACTCACAGTCACTCACGCAGTCACTCAGTCACTCACACACTCACTCAGAGTCACTCAGAGTCACTCACACAGTCACTCATAGTCACTCAGAGTCACTCACCGTCACTCAGAGTCACTCAGTCACTCACAGTCACTCACACAGTCACTCAGTCACTCATGGTCACTCACACAGTCACTCAGAGTCACTCACACAGTCACTCACACAGTCACTCATAGTCACTCACAGTTACTCACAGTCACTCACACAGTCACTCATAGTCACTCACACAGTCACTCACACAGTCACTCATCGTCACTCATAGTCACTCACAGTCAATTACAGTCACACATACAGTCACTCATAGTCACTCACACAGTCACTCAGAGTCACTCACATTCACTCACAGTCACTCACACAGTCACTCATAGTCACTCACACAGTCACTCATAGTCACTCACAGTCACTCACACAGTCACTCAGTCACTCACACAGTCACACAGTCACTCATAGTCACTCACAATCACTCACAATCACTCACAAAGTCACTCAGAGTCACTCACACAGTCACTCACAGTCACTCACACAGTCACTCACAGTCACTCACACAGTCACTCACAGTCAGTCACAGTGACTCACAGTCACTCACGCAGTCACTCATAGTCACTCAGAGTCACTCAGTCACTCACAATCACTCATAGTCACTCACAGTCACTCACACAGTCATTCAGTCACTAACACACTTAATCAGAGTCACTCACAGTCACTCACACAGTCACTCATAGTCACTCAGAGTCACTCACCGTCACTCAGAGTCACTCAGTCACTCACAGTCACTCACACAGTCACTCACACAGAGTCATTCACAGTCACTCACAGTCACTCACACAGTCACTCAGTCACTCATGGTCACTAACAGTCACTCACACAGTCACTCAGAGTCACTGACACAGTCACTCACACAGTCAGTCATAGTCACTCACAGTTACTCACAGTCACTCACACAATCACTCAGAGTCACTCAGAGTCACTCACAGTCACTCACACAGTCACTCAGAAAGTCATTCAGAGTCACTCACACAGTCACACAGTCACTCACAGTCACTCACAGTCACTCACAAAGTCATTCAGAGTCACTCACACAGTCACTCACAGTCACTCACACAGTCACTCACAGTCACTCACAGTCACTCATAGTCACTCAGAATCACTCAGTCACTCACAATCACTCATAGTCACTCACAGTCACTCACACAGTCACTCAGTCACTCACACAGTCACTCAGAGTCACTCACAGTCACTCACACAGTCACTCATAGTCACTCAGAGTCACTCACCGTCTATCAGAGTCACTCAGTCACTCACAGTCACACACAGTCACTCACAGTCACTCACAGTCACTCACACAGTCACTCAGTCACTCATGGTCACTCACACAGTCACTCAGAGTCACTCACACAGTCACTCATAGCCACTCACAGTTACTCACAGTCACTCACACAGTCACTCATAGTCACTCACACAGTCACTCACACAGTCACTCATAGTCACTCATAGTCACTCACAGTCAATTACAGTCACACATACAGTCACTCATAGTCACTCACACAGTCACTCAGAGTCACTCATATTCACTCACAGTCACTCACACAGTCACTCACACAGTCACTCATAGTCACTCACACAGTCACACAGTCACTCATAGTCACTCACAGTCACTCACACAGTCACTCAGTCACTCACACAGTCACACAGTCACTCACACAGTCACACAGTCACTCATAGTCACTCACAATCACTCACAGTCACTCACAAAGTCACTCACAGTCACTCACACAGTCACTCACAGTCACTCACACAGTCACTCACAGTCACTCACACAGTCACTCACAGTCAGTCACAGTGACTCACAGTCACTCACACAGTCACTCATAGTCACACAGAGTCACTCAGTCACTCACAATCACTCATAGTCACTCACAGTCACTCACGCAGTCACTCAGTCACTCACACACTCACTCAGAGTCACTCAGAGTCACTCACACAGTCACTCATAGTCACTCAGAGTCACTCACCGTCACTCAGAGTCACTGAGTCACTCACAGTCATACACACAGTAACACACACAGTCATTCACAGTCACTGACACAGTCACTCACACAGTCACTCATAGTCACTCACAGTTACTCACAGTCACTCACACAATCACTCAGAGTCACACTCACAGTCACTCACACAGTCACTCATTCACTCACACAGTCATTCACACAGTCACTCATAGTCAGTCATAGTCACTCACACAGTCAATTACAGTCACTCATACAGTCACACATAGTCACTCACAGTCACTCACACAGTCACTCAGTCACTCATAGACACTCATAGTCACTCACACAGTCACTCATAGTCACTTAGTCATTCTCACAGTCAATTAGTCACTCAGGCACTCACCAGTCAATTACAGCCACTCACACAGTCACTCAGAGTCACTCACACATTCTCTCACACAGTCACTCAGAGTCACTCACACAGTCACTCACAGTCACTCACACAGTCACACATAGTCACTCACAGTCACTCACACAGTCACTCACAAAGTCACTCACATTCACTCACACAGTCACTCTCACAGTCACTCACAGTCACTCACACGGTCAATTACAGTCACTCAGAGTCACTCACAGTCACTCATAGTCACTCACAGTTACTCACACAGTCACTCATAGTCACTCACACAGTCACTCACAGTCAATCAGAGTCACTCACAGTCACTCATAGTCACTCACACAGTCAATTACACAGTCACTCACAGTCACTCATTCACTCATAGTCACTCACATTCACTCAAACAGTCACTCACAGTCACTCACAGTCACTCAGTCACTCACACAGTCAATTACACAGTCACTCATAGTCACTCACACAGTCACTCACAGTCACTCACACAGTTACTCACAGTCACTCACAGTCACTCAGTCACTCACACAGTCAATTACACAGTCACTCACAGTCACTCACACACTCACACAGTCACTCACACAGTCACTCACAGTCACTCACACAGTCACTCACAGTCACTCACAGTCACTCAGTCACTCACACAGTCAATTACACAGTCACTCATAGTCACTCACACAGTCACTCACAGAGTCACTCACAGTCACTCACACAGTCACACATAGTCACTCACAGTCACTCACACAGTCACTCACAAAGTCACTCACAGTCACTCACACAGTCACTCTCACAGTCACTCACAGTCACTCACACGGTCAATTACAGTCACTCAGAGTCACTCACAGTCACTCATAGTCACTCACAGTTACTCACACAGTCACTCATAGTCACTCACACAGTCACTCATACAGTCACTCACAGTCACTCACACAGCCACACACAGTCACTCAGTCACTCACACAGTCACACACAGTCACACTCACAGTCACTCACACAGTCACACAGTCACTCACACAGTCACTCACAGTCACTCACAGTCACTCACACAGTCAATCACAGTCACTCACACAGTCACTCACACAGCCACACACAGTCACTCACAGTCACTCACACAGTCACTCACACAGTCACTCACACAGTCACTCACAGTCACTCACACAGTCACACACAGTCACTCACACAGTCACTCACACACTCACACACATTCACTCATACAGTCACTCACACAGTCACTCACACAGCCACACACAGTCACTCACAGTCACTCACACAGTCACTCACACAGTCACTCACAGTCACTCACACAGTCACTCACAGTCACTCACACAGTCACTCAGTCACTCCTAGTCACTCACAGTCAATCGCACAGTCACTCATACAGTCACTCACAGTCACTCACACAGTCACTCACACAGTCACTCACTGTCACTCACACAGTCACTCACACAGTCACTCACACAGTCACTCACAGTCACTCACACAGTCACTCACAGTCACTCCTAGTCACTCACAGTCAATCACACAGTCACTCACACAGTCACTCACAGTCACTCACACAGTCACTCACACAGTCACTCACAGTTACTCACAGTCACTCACACAGTCACTCATAGTCACTCACACAGTCACTCACACAGTCACTCATAGTCACTCATAGTCACTCACAGTCAATTACAGTCACACATACAGTCACTCATAGTCACTCACACAGTCACTCAGAGTCACTCATATTCACTCACAGTCACTCACACAGTCACTCACACAGTCACTCATAGTCACTCACACGGTCACACAGTCACTCATAGTCACTCACAGTCACTCACACAGTCACTCAGTCACTCACACAGTCACACAGTCACTCACACAGTCACACAGTCACTCATAGTCACTCACAATCACTCACAGTCACTCACAAAGTCACTCACAGTCACTCACACAGTCACTCACAGTCACTCACACAGTCACTCACAGTCACTCACACAGTCACTCACAGTCAGTCACAGTGACTCACAGTCACTCACACAGTCACTCATAGTCACACAGAGTCACTCAGTCACTCACAATCACTCATAGTCACTCACAGTCACTCACGCAGTCACTCAGTCACTCACACACTCACTCAGAGTCACTCAGAGTCACTCACACAGTCACTCATAGTCACTCAGAGTCACTCACCGTCACTCAGAGTCACTGAGTCACTCACAGTCATACACACAGTAACACACACAGTCATTCACAGTCACTGACACAGTCACTCACACAGTCACTCATAGTCACTCACAGTTACTCACAGTCACTCACACAATCACTCAGAGTCACACTCACAGTCACTCACACAGTCACTCATTCACTCACACAGTCATTCACACAGTCACTCATAGTCAGTCATAGTCACTCACACAGTCAATTACAGTCACTCATACAGTCACACATAGTCACTCTCTGTCACTCACACAGTCACTCAGTCACTCATAGACACTCATAGTCACTCACACAGTCACTCATAGTCACTTAGTCATTCTCACAGTCAATTAGTCACTCAGGCACTCACCAGTCAATTACAGCCACTCACACAGTCACTCAGAGTCACTCACA
Organism: Petromyzon marinus; assembly: GCF_048934315.1. Classification (NCBI taxonomy): domain Eukaryota; kingdom Metazoa; phylum Chordata; class Hyperoartia; order Petromyzontiformes; family Petromyzontidae; genus Petromyzon; species Petromyzon marinus. Next base: position 27,845 of record NC_133700.1, on the reverse strand, counting down.
CATTCTCTCACACAGTCACTCAGAGTCACTCACACAGTCACTCACAGTCACTCACACAGTCACACATAGTCACTCACAGTCACTCACACAGTCACTCACAAAGTCACTCACATTCACTCACACAGTCACTCTCACAGTCACTCACAGTCACTCACACGGTCAATTACAGTCACTCAGAGTCACTCACAGTCACTCATAGTCACTCACAGTTACTCACACAGTCACTCATAGTCACTCACACAGTCACTCACAGTCAATCAGAGTCACTCACAGTCACTCATAGTCACTCACACAGTCAATTACACAGTCACTCACAGTCACTCATTCACTCATAGTCACTCACAGTCACTCAAACAGTCACTCACAGTCACTCACAGTCACTCAGTCACTCACACAGTCAATTACACAGTCACTCATAGTCACTCACACAGTCACTCACAGTCACTCACACAGTTACTCACAGTCACTCAGTCACTCACACAGTCAATTACACAGTCACTCACAGTCACTCACACACTCACACAGTCACTCACACAGTCACTCACAGTCACTCACACAGTCACTCACAGTCACTCACAGTCACTCAGTCACTCACACAGTCAATTACACAGTCACTCATAGTCACTCACACAGTCACTCACAGAGTCACTCACACAGTCACACATAGTCACTCACAGTCACTCACACAGTCACTCACAAAGTCACTCACAGTCACTCACACAGTCACTCTCACAGTCACTCACAGTCACTCACACGGTCAATTACAGTCACTCAGAGTCACTCACAGTCACTCATAGTCACTCACAGTTACTCACACAGTCACTCATAGTCACTCACACAGTCACTCATACAGTCACTCACAGTCACTCACACAGCCACACACAGTCACTCAGTCACTCACACAGTCACACACAGTCACACTCACAGTCACTCACACAGTCACACAGTCACTCACACAGTCACTCACAGTCACTCACAGTCACTCACACAGTCAATCACAGTCACTCACACAGTCACTCACACAGCCACACACAGTCACTCACAGTCACTCACACAGTCACTCACACAGTCACTCACACAGTCACTCACAGTCACTCACACAGTCACACACAGTCACTCACACAGTCACTCACACACTCACACACATTCACTCATACAGTCACTCACACAGTCACTCACACAGCCACACACAGTCACTCACAGTCACTCACACAGTCACTCACACAGTCACTCACAGTCACTCACACAGTCACTCACAGTCACTCACACAGTCACTCACAGTCACTCACACAGTCACTCAGTCACTCCTAGTCACTCACAGTCAATCGCACAGTCACTCACACAGTCACTCACAGTCACTCACACAGTCACTCACACAGTCACTCACTGTCACTCACACAGTCACTCACACAGTCACTCACACAGTCACTCACAGTCACTCACACAGTCACTCACAGTCACTCCTAGTCACTCACAGTCAATCACACAGTCACTCACACAGTCACTCACAGTCACTCACACAGTCACTCACACAGTCACTCACAGTCACTCACACAGTCACTCACACAGTCACTCACACAGTCACTCACAGTCACTCACAGTCACTCACACAGTCACTCACAGTCACTCCTAGTCACTCACAGTCAATCACAGTCACTCACACAGTCACTCACAGTCACTCACACAGTCACTCACACAGTCACTCACAGTCACTCACACAGTCACTCACACAGTCACTCACAGTCACTCACAGTCACTCACACAGTCACTCACAGTCACTCCTAGTCACTCACAGTCAATCACACAGTCACTCACACAGCCACACATAGTCACTCACACAGTCACTCACACAGTCACTCACACAGTCACACACAGTCACTCACAGTCACTCACACAGTCACTCACACAGTCACTCACAGTCACTCACACAGTCACACAGTCACTCACAGTCACTCACACAGTCACTCACAGTCACCCACACAGTCACTTAAACAGTCACTCACAGTCACTTACACAGTCACTCATAGTCACTCACACAGTCACTCACACAGTCACTCACACAGTCACTCACAGTCACTCACACAGTCACTCACAGTCACTCACACAGTCACTCAGTCACTCACACAGTCAATTACACAGTCACTCATAGTCACTCACACAGCCACACACAGTCACTCACAGTCACTCACACAGTCACTCACAGTCACTCAGTCACTCATAGTCACTCACACAGTCACTCACACAGTCACTCACACAGTCACTCACAGTCACCCACAGGGGTGAGGAAGGTGTCCACGCGTGGTGCTGGCCACCCACCCACACGAGTGCCGTGCCGGCCTTCATAGTTACTGTCTAGCACCACTTGCCACAACAGTTTGTTAAGGCTACAGTGGGTGGGTGAGATGGTGAGTGAGTGAGTGCGTGAGTGAGATGGTGAGTGAGATGGTGAGTGAGTGGGTGAATGAGAGGGTGAGTGAGATGGTGAGTGAGTGGGTGAGTGAGTGGGTGGGTGAGTAAAGTGGGTGAGTGGGTGAGTGAGTGAGTGTGTGAGTGGGTGAGTGGGTGAGTGAGTGGGTGAGTGAGTGAGTGAGTAAGTGGGTGAGTGGTGGGCGAGTGGGTGAGTGAGTGGGTGAGTGTGAGGGTGAGTGAGTGGGTGAGTGAGTGGGTGAGTGAGTGAGTGGGTGAGTGAGTGGGTGAGTGAGTGAGTGGGTGAATGAGTGGGTGAGGGAGATGGTGAGTAAGACTGTGAGTGAGTGGGTGAATGAGAGGGTGAGTGAGATGGTGAGTGAGTGGGTGAGTGAGTGAGTGGGTGAGTGAGTGGGTGAGTGAGTGAGATGTCGAGCGAGTGGGTGATTGAATGGGGGAATGAGAGGGTGAGCGAGTGGGTGAGTGAGATGGTGAGTGAGTGGGTGATTTAGTGGGTGAGTGAGTGCGTGGGTGAGTGAGTGGGTGGGTGAGTGAGTGGGTGGTGAGTGGGTGAGTGAGTGGGTGAGTGAGTGGGTGAGTGTGAGGGTGAGTGAGTGGGTGAGTGTGAGGGTGAGTGAGTGGGTGAGTGAGTGTGTGGGTGAGTGGGTGAGGGAGATGGTGAGTAAGACTGTGAGTGAGTGGGTGAATGAGAGGGTGAGTGAGATGGTGAGTGAGTGGGTGAGTGAGTGAGTGGGTGAGTGAGTGGGTGAGTGAGTGAGATGTCGAGCGAGTGGGTGATTGAATGGGGGAATGAGAGGGTGATCGAGTGGGTGAGTGAGATGGTGAGTGAGTGGGTGATTTAGTGGGTGAGTGAGTGCGTGGGTGAGTGAGTGGGTGGGTGGGTGAGTGAGTGGGTGGTGAGTGGGTGAGTGAGTGGGTGAGTGAGTGGGTGAGTGTGAGGGTGAGTGAGTGGGTGAGTGTGAGGGTGAGTGAGTGGGTGAGTGAGTGTGTGGGTGAGTGGGTGAGGGAGATGGTGAGTAAGACTGTGAGTGAGTGGGTGAATGAGAGGGTGAGTGAGATGGTGAGTGAGTGGGTGAGTGAGTGAGTGGGTGAGTGAGTGGGTGAGTGAGTGAGATGTCGAGCGAGTGGGTGATTGAATGGGGGAATGAGAGGGTGATCGAGTGGGTGAGTGAGATGGTGAGTGAGTGGGTGATTTAGTGGGTGAGTGAGTGCGTGGGTGATTTAGTGGGTGAGTGAGTGCGTGGGTGAGTGAGTGGGTGGGTGGGTGAGTGAGTGGGTGGTGAGTGGGTGAGTGAGTGGGTGAGTGGATGTGTGAATGGGTGAGTGAGTGAGTGAGTGGGTGAGTGAGTGAGTGGGTGAGTGAGTGGGTGGGTTGGTGAGTGAGTGAATGGGTGAGTGAGTGGGTGAGTAATTGGGTGAGTGGGTGAGTGAGTGGGTGGGTGAGGGTGAGTGAGTGGGTGAGTGAGTCGGTGAGTGAGTGGGAGAGTGAGTGAGTGGGTGAGTGAGTGAGTAGGTGAGTGAGTGAGTAGGTGAGTGAGTGGGTGAGTGTGTGGGTGAGTGAGTGAGTTGGTGAGTGAATGGGTGAGTGAGTGGTGAGTGGGTGAGTGTGTGGGTGAGTGAGTGAGTGTGTGAGTGAGTGGTTGAGTGGGTGAGTGAGTGAATGGGTGAGTGGGTGAGTGAGTGGGTGAGTGGGTAAGTGAGTACGTAAAGGAGTGGGTGAGTGAGTGTGTGAGTGGGTGAGTGAGTGGGTGGGTGAGTAAAGTGGGTGAGTGAGTGGGTGAGTGAGTGAGTGTGTGAGTGGGTGAGTGGGTGAGTGAGTGGGTGAGTGAGTGTGTGGTGAGTGGGTGAGTGAGTGGGTGAGTGGATGGGTGAATGGGTGAGTGAGTGAGTAGGTGAGTGAGTGAGTGGGTGAGTGAGTGGGTGAGTGGGTAAGTGAGTGCATAAGTGAGTGGGTGAGTGAGTGGGTGGGTGAGTAAAGTGGGTGAGTGAGTGGGTGGGTTGGTGAGTGTGTGAGTGGGTGAGTGAGTGGGTGAATGAATGGGTGAGTGGGTGAGTGAGTGGGTGAGGGTGAGTGAGTGGGTGTGTGAATTGGTGAGTGAGTGGGTGAGTGAGTGGGTGAGTGAGTGAATGCGTGAGTGGGTGAGTGAGTGGGTGAGTGGGTAAGTGAGTGCGTAAGTGAGTGGGTGAGTGAGTGTGTGAGTGGGTGAGTGAGTGGGTGGGTGAGTAAAGTGGGTGAGTGAGTGGGTGAGTGAGTGAGTGTGTGAGTGGGTGAGTGGGTGAGTGAGTGGGTGAGTGAGTGAGTGAGTGGGTGAGTAAGTGGGTGAGTGGTGGGTGAGTGGGTGAGTGAGTGGGTGAGTGTGAGGGTGAGTGAGTGGGTGAGTGAGTGGGTGAGTGGGTGAGTGGGTGAGTGAGTGCGTAAGTGAGTGGGTGAGTGAGTGTGTGAGTGGGTGAGTGAGTGGGTGGGTGAGTAAAGTGGGTGAGTGAGTGGGTGAGTGAGTGAGTGTGTGAGTGGGTGAGTGGGTGAGTGAGTGGGTGAGTGAGTGGGTGGTGAGTGGGTGAGTGAGTGGGTGAGTGGATGGGTGAATGAGTGAGTGAGTAGGTGAGTGAGTGAGTGGGTGAGTGAGTGGGTGAGTGGGTAAGTGAGTGCGTAAGTGAGTGGGTGAGTGAGTGGGTGGGTGAGTAAAGTGGGTGAGTGAGTGGGTGGGTTGGTGAGTGTGTGAGTGGGTGAGTGAGTGAGTGAGTGGGTGAGTGAGTGAGTGGGTGAGTAAGTGGGTGAGTGGTGGGTGAGTGGGTGAGTGAGTGGGTGAGTGTGAGGGTGAGTGAGTGGGTGAGTGAGTGGGTGAGTGAGTGGGTGAGTGAGTAGGTGAGTGAGTGGGTGAGTGTGTGGGTGAGTGAGTGAGATGGTGAGTGAGTGGGTGAATGAGTGGGTGAGGGAAATGGTGAGTAAGATGGTGAGTGAGTGGGTGAATGAGAGGGTGAGTGAGATGGTGAGTGAGTGGGTGAGTGAGTGAGTGGGTGGGTGAGTGAGTGGGTGAGTGAGTGAGATGTCGAGCGAGTGGGTGATTGAATGGGGGAATTAGAGGGTGAGTGAGTGGGTGAGTGAGATGGTGAGCGAGTGGGTGAGTGAGATGGTGAGTGAGTGGGTGATTTAGTGGGTGAGTGAGTGCGTGGGTGAGTGAGTGGGTGGGTGGGTGAGTGAGTGGGTGGTGAGTGGGTGAGTGAGTGGGTGAGTGGATGTGTGATTGGGTGAGTGAGTGGGTGAGTGAGTGAGTGGGTGAGTGAGTGGGTGGTTGGTGAGTGAGTGAGTGGGTGAGTGAGTGGGTGAGTATTTGGGTGAGTGGGTGAGTGAGTGAGGGTGAGTGAGTGGGTGAGTGAGTGGGTGAGTGAGTGAGTGAGTGGGACAGTGAGTGAGTGAGTGGGTGAGTGAGTAGGTGAGTGAGTGAGTAGGTGAGTGAGTGGGTGAGTGTGTGGGTGAGTGAGTGAGTGGGTGAGTGAGTTGGTGAGTGAATGGGTGAGTGAGTGGGTGAGTGGGTGAGTGAGTGGTGAGTGGGTGAGTGAGTGGGTGTGTGAATTTGTGAGTGAGTGTGTGAGTGAGTGGGTGAGTGGGTGAGTGAGTGAATGGGTGAGTGGGTGAGTGAGTGGGTGAGTGGGTAAGTGAGTGCGTAAGTGAGTGGGTGAGTGAGTGTGTGAGTGGGTGAGTGAGTGGGTGGGTGAGTAAAGTGGGTGAGTGAGTGGGTGAGTGAGTGAGTGTGTGAGTGGGTGAGTGGGTGAGTGAGTGGGTGAGTGAGTGGGTGGTGAGTGGGTGAGTGAGTGGGTGAGTGGATGGGTGAATGGGTGAGTGAGTGAGTAGGTGAGTGAGTGAGTGGGTGAGTGAGTGGGTGAGTGGGTAAGTGAGTGCGTAAGTGAGTGGGTGAGTGAGTGGGTGGGTGAGTAAAGTGGGTGAGTGAGTGGGTGGGTTGGTGAGTGTGTGAGTGGGTGAGTGAGTGGGTGAGTGATTGGGTGAGTGGGTGAGTGAGTGGGTGAGGGTGAGTGAGTGGGTGAGGGTGAGTGAGTGGGTGTGTGAATTGGTGAGTGAGTGGGTGAGTGAGTGGGTGAGTGGGTGAGTGAGTGAATGCGTGAGTGGGTGAGTGAGTGGGTGAGTGGGTAAGTGAGTGCGTAAGTGAGTGGGTGAGTGAGTGTGTGAGTGGGTGAGTGAGTGGGTGGGTGAGTAAAGTGGGTGAGTGAGTGGGTGAGTGAGTGTGTGAGTGGGTGAGTGGGTGAGTGAGTGGGTGAGTGAGTGAGTGGGTGAGTAAGTGGGTGAGTGGTGGGTGAGTGGGTGAGTGAGTGGGTGAGTGTGAGGGTGAGTGAGTGGGTGAGTGAGTGGGTGAGTGAGTGGGTGAGTGAGTGAGTGGATGAGTGAGTGGGTGAGTGAGTAGGTGAGTGTGTGGGTGAGTGAGTGAGTGGGTGAGTGAGTGGGTGAATGAATGGGTGAGTGAGTGGGTGAGTGTGAGGGTGAGTGAGTGGGTGAGTGAGTGGGTGAGTGAGTGGGTGAGTGAGTGAGTGGGTGAGTGAGTGGTGAATGGGTGAGTGAGTGGGTGAGTGGGTGGGTGAATTGGTGAGTGAGTGGGTGAGTGAGTGGGTGAGTGGGTGAGTGAGTGGGTGAGTGGGTGAGTGAGTGGGTGAGTGTGAGGGTGAGTGAGTGGGTGAGTGAGTGGGTGAGTGAGTGAGTGAGTGGGTGAGTGAGTGGGTGAGTGAGTGGGTGAGTGAGTGAGTGAGTGGGTGAGTGAGTGGGTGAGTGAATGGGTGAGTGAGTGGGTGAGTGGGTGAGTGAGTGGTGAGTGGGTGAGTGAGTGGGTGAGTGGGTGGGTGAATTGGTGAGTGAGTGGGTGAGTGAGTGGGTGAGTGAGTGAATGGGTGAGTGGGTGAGTGGGTGAGTGAGTGGGTGAGTGAGTGAGTGGGTGAGTGGGTGAGTGAGTGGGTGAGTGAGTGGGTGAGTGAGTGAGTGGGTGAGTAAGTGGGTGAGTGAGTGGGTGAGTGGGTGAGTGAGTGGGTGAGTGTGAGGGTGAGTAAGTGGGTGAGTGAGTGGGTGAGTGGGTGAGTGAGTGGGTGAGTGTGAGGGTGAGTAAGTGGGTGAGTGAGTGGGTGAGTGAGTGGGTGAGTGAGTGGGTGAGTGTGTGGGTGAGTGAGTGAGTGAGTGGGTGAGTGAGTGAGTGGGTGAGTGAGTGAGTGGGTGAGTAAGTGGGTGAGTGAGTGGGTGAGTGGGTGAGTGAGTGGGTGAGTGTGAGGGTGAGTAAGTGGGTGAGTGAGTGGGTGAGTGAGTGGGTGAGTGAGTGGGTGAGTGTGTGGGTGAGTGAGTGAGTGAGTGGGTGAGTGAGTGGGTGAGTGAATGGGTGAGTGAGTGGGTGAGTGGGTGAGTGAGTGGTGAGTTGGTGAGTGAGTGGGTGAGTGTGTGGGTGAATTGGTGACTAAGTGGGTGAGTGGGTGAGTGAGTGAATGGGTGAGTGGGTGAGTGGGTGAGTGAGTGGGTGAGTGGGTGAGTGAGTGGGTGAGTGAGTGAGTGGGTGAGTAAGTGGGTGATTGAGTGGGTGATTGAGTGGGTGGGTCGCTCACACAAGTCACTCATGGTCACTCACACAGTCACTCATAGTCATTCGCAGTCATTCACAGTCAATAAGTCACTCAGTCACTCACACAGTCACTCAGTCACTCACACAGTCACTCATAGTCACTCATTGTCACTCACAGTCAATTACATTCACACATACAGTCACTCATAGTCACTCACACAGTCACTCAGAGTCACTCACATTCACTCACAGTCACTCACACAGTCACTCCGTCACTCACACAGCCACACAGTCACTCACACAGTCACACAGTCACTCATAGTCACTCACAGTCACTCACAGTCACTCACACAGTCACTCACAGTCACTCACACAGTCACTCACAGTCACTCACACAGTCACTCACAGTCACTCATAGTCACTCACAATCACTCACACAGTCACTCATAGTCACTCAGAGTCACTCAGTCACTCACAATCACTCATAGTCACTCACATTCACTCACACAGTCACTCAGTCACTCACACAGTCACTCAGAGTCACTCACAGTCACTCACACAGTCAGTCATAGTCACTCAGAGTCTCTCACCGTCACTCAGAGACACTCAGTCACTCACAGTCACTCACACAGTCACACACACAGTCACTCACAATCACTCATAGTCACTCACAGTCACTCACGCAGTCACTCAGTCACTCACACACTCACTCAGAGTCACTCAGAGTCACTCACACAGTCACTCATAGTCACTCAGAGTCACTCACCGTCACTCAGAGTCACTCAGTCACTCACAGTCACTCACACAGTCACACACACAGTCATTCACAGTCACTGACACAGTCACTCACACAATCACTCAGAGTCACTCTCACAGTCACTCACACAGTCACTCATTCACTCACACAGTCATTCACACAGTCACTCATAGTCAGTCATAGTCACTCACACAGTCAATTACAGTCACTCATACAGTCACACATAGTCACTCACAGTCACTCACACAGTCACTCAGTCACTCATAGTCACTCACACAGTCACTCATAGTCACTTAGTCATTCTCACAGTCAATTAGTCACTCATAGGCACTCACCAGTCAATTACAGCCACTCACACAGTCACTCAGAGTCACTCACACATTCTCTCACACAGTCACTCAGAGTCACTCAGTCCCTCACACAGTCACTCAAAGTCACTCACACAGTCAATTACAGTCACTCACACTCACTCACAATCACTCATATTCACTTATAGTCACTCACAGTCACTCAGTCACTCACACAGTCACTCACACAGTCACTCACAGTCACTCACACAGTCACTCACAGTCACTCACAGTCACTCACACAGTCACTCACAAAGTAACTCACATTCACTCACACAGTCACTCTCACAGTCACTCACACGGTCAATTACAGTCACTCAGAGTCACTCACAGTCACTCATAGTCACTCACAGTTACTCACACAGTCACTCATAGTCACTCACACAGTCACTCACAGTCAATCAGAGTCACTCACAGTCACTCATAGTCACTCACAGTCAATTACACAGTCACTCACAGTCACTCATTCACTCATAGTCACTCACAGTCACTCAAACAGTCACTCACAGTCACTCACAGTCACTCAGTCACTCACACAGTCAATTACACAGTCACTCATAGTCACTCACACAGTCACTCACAGTCACTCACAGTCACTCACACAGTTACTCACAGTCACTCACAGTCACTCAATCACTCACACAGTCAATTACACAGTCACTCACAGTCACTCACACAGTCACTCAGTCACTCACACAGTCACTCACACAGTCACTCACAGTCACTCACACAGTCACTCACACAGTCACTCACAGTCACTCAGTCACTCACACAGTCAATTACACAGTCACTCATAGTCACTCACACAGTCACTCACAGAGTCACTCACAGTCACTCACACAGTCACACATAGTCACTCACAGTCACTCACACAGTCACTCACAAAGTCACTCACAGTCACTCACACAGTCACTCTCACAGTCACTCAGTCACTCACACGGTCAATTACAGTCACTCAGTCACGCACAGTCACTCATAGTCACTTACAGTTACTCACACAGTCACTCATAGTCACTCACACAGTCACTCATACAGTCACTCACAGTCACTCACACAGCCACACACAGTCACTCAGTCACTCACACATTCACACACAGTCACACTCACAGTCACTCACACAGTCACACAGTCACTCACACAGTCACTCACAGTCACTCACAGTCACTCACACAGTCACTCACAGTCACTCACACAGTCACTCACACAGCCACACACAGTCACTCACAGTCACTCACACAGTCACTCACACAGTCACTCACACAGTCACTCACAGTCACTCACACAGTCACACACAGTCACTCACACAGTCACTCACACACTCACACACAGTCACTCACACAGTCACTCACACAGTCACTCACAGTCACTCACACAGTCACACACAGTCACTCACACAGTCACTCACACAGTCACTCACAGTCACTCACAGTCACTCACACAGTCACTCATAGTCACTCACATAGTCACTCACACAGTCACTCACACAGTCACTCACACAGTCACTCACAGTCACTCACACAGTCACTCATAGTCACTCACACAGTCACTCACACAGTCACTCACACAGTCACTCACAGTCACTCACACAGTCACTCATAGTCACTCACACAGTCACACACAGTCACTCACACAGTCACTCACAGTCACTCACACAGTCACTCACACAGTCACTCACAGTCACTCAGTCACTCACACAGTCAATTACACAGTCACTCATAGTCACTCACACAGTCACTCACGCTGTCACTCACAGTCACTCACAGTCACTCACAGTCACTCACAGTCACTCCTAGTCACTCACAGTCAATCACACAGTCACTCACACAGCCACACATAGTCACTCACACAGTCACTCACACAGCCACACATAGTCACTCACACAGTCACTCACACAGTCACTCACACAGTCACTCACAGTCACTCACACAGTCACTCACAGTCACTCACAGTCACTCACACAGTCACTCATAGTCACTCACAGTCACTCAAACAGTCACTCACAGTCACTCACAGTCACTCAGTCACTCACACAGTCAATTACATAGTCACTCACAGTCACTCACAGTCACTCACACAGTCACTCACAGTCACTCACACAGTCACTCACAGTCACTCACACAGTCACTCACACAGTCACTCACAGTCACTCACAGTCACTCACACAGTCACACACAGTCACTCACAGTCACTCACAGTCACTCACACAGTCACTCACAGTCACTCACACAGTCACTCACACAGTCACTCATAGTCACTCACACAGTCACTCACAGTCACTCACAGTCACTCACACAGTCACTCACAGTCACTCACACAGGCACACAGTCACTCACACAGTCACTCACAGTCACTCACACAGTCACACTCACAGTCACACTCACAGTCACTCACACAGTCACTCACAGTCACTCACACAGTCACTCACAGTCACTCACACAGTCACTCACAGTCACTCACACAGTCACTCACAGTCACTCACAGTCACTCACAGTCACTCACACAGTCACTCACAGTCACTCACACAGGCACACAGTCACTCACACAGTCACTCACAGTCACTCACAGTCACTCACACAGTCACTCAGTCACTCACACAGTCAATTACACAGTCACTCACAGTCACTCACACAGTCACACTCACAGTCACACTCACAGTCACTCACACAGTCACTCACAGTCACTCACACAGTCACTCACAGTCACTCACACAGTCACTCACAGTCACTCACAGTCACTCACACAGTCACTCACAGTCACTCACAGTCACTCACACAGTCACTCACAGTCACCCACAGGGGTGAGGAAGGTGTCCACGCGTGGTGCTGGCCACCCACCCACACGAGTGCCGTGCCGGCCTTCATAGTTACTGTCTAGCACCACTTGCCACAACAGTTTGTTAAGGCTACAGTGGGTGGGTGAGATGGTGAGTGAGATGGTGAGATGGTGAGTGAGTGGGTGAATGAGTGGGTGAATGAGTGCGTGGGTGAGTGGGTGAATGAGAGGGTGAGTGAGATGGTGAGTGAGTGGGTGATTTAGTGGGTGAGTGAGTGCGTGGGTGAGTGAGTGGGTGAGTGAGTGAGATGTCGAGCGAGTGGGTGATTTAGTGGGTGAGTGAGTGCGTGGGTGAGTGAGTGGGTGGGTGAGTGAGTGAGTGGGTGGTGAGTGGGTGAGTGAGTGGGTGAGTGGATGTGTGAATGGGTGAGTGAGTGGGTGAGTGAGTGAGTGGGTGAGTGAGTGGGTGGGTTGGTGAGTGAGTGGGTGAGTGAGTGGGTGAGTAATTGGGTGAGTGGGTGAGTGAGTGGGTGAGGGTGAGTGAGTGGGTGAGTGAGTGAGTGAGTGGGAGAGTGAGTGAGTGGGTTAGTGAGTGAGTAGGTGAGTGAGTGAGTAGGTGAGTGAGTGGGTGAGTGTGTGGGTGAGTGAGTGAGTGGGTGAGTGAGTTGGTGAGTGAATGGGTGAGTGAGTGGGTGAGTGGGTGAGTGAGTGGTGAGTGGGTGAGTGAGTGGGTGTGTGAATTTGTGAGTGAGTGTGTGAGTGAGTGGGTGAGTGAGTGAATGGGTGAGTGGGTGAGTGAGTGGGTGAGTGGGTAAGTGAGTGCGTAAGTGAGTGGGTGAGTGAGTGTGTGAGTGGGTGAGTGAGTGGGTGGGTGAGTAAAGTGGGTGAGTGAGTGGGTGAGTGAGTGAGTGTGTGAGTGGGTGAGTGGGTGAGTGAGTGGGTGAGTGAGTGGGTGGTGAGTGGGTGAGTGAGTGGGTGAGTGGATGGGTGAATGGGTGAGTGAGTGAGTAGGGAGTGAGTGAGTGGGAGAGTGAGTGGGTGAGTGGGTAAGTGAGTGCGTAAGTGAGTGGGTGAGTGAGTGGGTGGGTGAGTAAAGTGTGTGAGTGAGTGGGTGGGTTGGTGAGTGTGTGAGTGGGTGAGTGAGTGGGTGAGTGATTGGGTGAGTGGGTGAGTGAGTGGGTGAGGGTGAGTGAGTGGGTGTGTGAATTGGTGAGTGAGTGGGTGAGTGAGTGGGTGAGTGGGTGAGTGAGTGAATGCGTGAGTGGGTGAGTGAGTGGGTGAGTGGGTAAGTGAGTGCGTAAGTGAGTGGGTGAGTGAGTGTGTGTGAGTGGGTGAGTGAGTGGGTGGGTGAGTAAAGTGGGTGAGTGAGTGGGTGAGTGAGTGTGTGAGTGGGTGAGTGAGTGGGTGAGTGAGTGGGTGAGTAAGTGGGTGAGTGGTGGGTGAGTGGGTGAGTGAGTGGGTGAGTGTGAGGGTGAGTGAGTGGGTGAGTGAGTGGGTGAGTGAGTGAGTGGGTGAGTGAGTGGGTGAGTGAGTAGGTGAGTGTGTGGGTGAGTGAGTGAGTGGGTGTGTGAGTGGGTGAATGAATGGGTGAGTGAGTGGGTGAGTGAGTGGGTGAGTGAGTGGGTGAGTGAGTGGGTGAGTAGTGAATGGGTGAGTGAGTGGGTGGGTGAATTGGTGAGTGAGTGGGTGGGTGAGTGGGTGAGTGGGTGAGTGAGTGGGTGAGTGGGTGAGTGAGTGGGTGAGTGTGAGTGAGGTGGGTGAGTGAGTGAGTGGGTGAGTGAGTGGGTGAGTGAGTGGGTGAGTGTGTGGGTGAGTGAGTGAGTGGGTGATGTGAGTGGGTGAGTGAATGGGTGAGTGAGTGGGTGAGTGGGTGAGTGAGTGGTGAGTGGATGAGTGAGTGGGTGAGTGGGTGGGTGAATTGGTGAGTGAGTGGGTGAGTGAGTGGGTGAGTGAGTGATGGGTGAGTGGGTGAGTGGGTGAGTGGGTGAGTGAGTGAGTGAGTGGGTGAGTAAGTGGGTGAGTGAGTGGGTGAGTGGGTGAGTGAGTGGGTGAGTGTGAGTAAGTGGGTGAGTGAGTGGGTGAGTGAGTGGGTGAGTGAGTGGGTGAGTGTGTGGGTGAGTGGGTGAGTGTGTGGGTGAGTGAGTGAGTGGGTGAGTGAGTGGGTGAGTGAGTGGGTGAGTGAGTGAGTGGGTGAGTAAGTGGGTGAGTGAGTGGGTGAGTGGGTGAGTGAGTGGGTGAGTGTGAGGGTGAGTAAGTGGTGAGTGAGTGGGTGAGTGAGTGGGTGAGGTGTGGGGTGAGTGAGTGAGTGAGTGGGTGAGTGAGTGGGTGAGTGAATGGGTGAGTGAGTGGGTGAGTGGGTGAGTGAGTGGTGAGTGGGTGAGTGAGTGGGTGAGTGTGTGGGTGAATTGGTGAGTAAGTGGGTGAGTGGGTGAGTGGGTGAGTGAGTGAATGGGTGAGTGGGTGAGTGGGTGAGTGAGTGGGTGAGTGGGGTGAGTGAGTGGGTGAGTGAGTGAGTGGGTAAGTGGGTGATTGAGTGGGTGATTGAGTGGGTGGGTCGCTCACACAAGTCACTCATGGTCACTCACACAGTCACTCATAGTCATTCGCAGTCATTCACAGTCAATTAGTCACTCAGTCACTCACACAGTCACTCAGTCACTCACACAGTCACTCACACAGTCACTCATAGTCACTCATTGTCACTCACAGTCAATTACATTCACACATACAGTCACTCATAGTCACTCACACAGTCACTCAGAGTCACTCACATTCACTCACAGTCACTCACAGTCACTCACTCAGTCACTCCGTCACTCACACAGCCACACAGTCACTCACACAGTCACACAGTCACTCATAGTCACTCACAGTCACTCACAGTCACTCACAAAGTCACTCACACAGTCACTCACAGTCACTCACACAGTCACTCACAGTCACTTACAGTCACTCATAGTCACTCACAATCACTCACACAGTCACTCATAGTCACTCAGTCACTCACAATCACTCATAGTCACTCACATTCACTCACACAGTCACTCAGTCACTCACACAGTCACTCAGAGTCACTCACAGTCACTCACACAGTCAGTCATAGTCACTCAGAGTCTCTCACCGTCACTCAGAGACACTCAGTCACTCACAGTCACTCACACAGTCACACACACAGTCACTCACAGTCACTCACACAGTCACTCACAGTCACCCACAGGGGTGAGGAAGGTGTCCACGCGTGGTGCTGGCCACCCACCCACACGAGTGCCGTGCCGGCCTTCATAGTTACTGTCTAGCACCACTTGCCACAACAGTTTGTTAAGGCTACAGTGGGTGGGTGAGATGGTGAGTGAGTGGGTGAGTGCGTGAGTGAGATGGTGAGTGAGTGGGTGAATGAGTGAGTGAGTGAGATGGTGAGTGAGTGGATGAATGAGAGGGTGAGTGAGATGGTGAGTGAGTGGGTGAGTGAGTGAGTGGGTGGGTGAGTGAGTGGGTGAGTGAGTGAGATGTCGAGCGAGTGGGTGATTGAATGGGGGAATGAGAGGGTGAGTGAGTGGGTGAGTGAGATGGTGAGCGAGTGGGTGAGTGAGATGGTGAGTGAGTGGGTGATTTAGTGGGTGAGTGAGTGCGTGGGTGAGTGAGTGGGTGGGTGGGTGAGTGAGTGGGTGGTGAGTGGGTGAGTGAGTGGGTGAGTGGATGTGTGAATGGGTGAGTGAGTGAGTGGGTGAGTGAGTGAGTGGGTGAGTGAGTGGGTGGGTTGGTGAGTGAGTGAGTGGGTGAGTGAGTGGGTGAGTAATTGCGTGAGTGGGTGAGTGAGTGGGTGAGGGTGAGTGAGTGGGTGAGTGAGTGGGTGAGTGGATGAGTGGGTGAGTTGGTAAGTGAGTGCGTAAGTGAGTGGGTGAGTGAGTGTGTGAGTGGGTGAGTGAGTGGGTGGGTGAGTAAAGTGGGTGAGTGAGTGGGTGGGTTGGTGAGTGTGTGAGTGGGTGAGTGGGTGAGTGATTGGGTGAGTGAGTGGGTGAGGGTGAGTGAGTGGGTGTGTGAATTGGTGAGTGAGTGGGTGAGTGAGTGGGTGAGTGGGTGAGTGAGTGAATGGGTGAGTGGGTGAGTAAGTGGGTGAGTGGGTAAGTGAGTGCGTAAGTGAGTGGGTGAGTGAGTGTGTGAGTGGGTGAGTGATTGGGTGGGTGAGTAAAGTGGGTGAGTGAGTGGGTGAGTGAGTGAGTGTGTGAGTGGGTGAGTGAGTGGGTGAGTGAGTGAGTGGGTGAGTAAGTGGGTGAGTGGTGGGTGAGTGGGTGAGTGAGTGGGTGAGTGTGAGTGAGTGGGTGAGTGAGTGGGTGAGTGGGTGGGTGAGTGAGTGGGTGAGTGTGTGGGTGAGTGAGTGAGTGAGTGGGTGAGTGAGTGGGTGAATGAATGGGTGAGTGAGTGGGTGAGTGTGAGTGAGTGGGTGAGTGAGTGAGTGGTGAATGGGTGAGTGAGTGGGTGAGTGGGTGGGTGAATTGGTGAGTGAGTGGGTGAGTGAGTGGATGAGTGGGTGAGTGAGTGGGTGAGTGAGTGGGTGAGTGTGAGGGTGAGTGAGTGTGTGAGTGAGTGGGTGAGTGGGTGAGTGAGTGAGTGAGTGGGTGAGTGAGTGGGTGAGTGTGTGGGTGAGTGAGTGAGTGGGTGAGTGAGTGGGTGAGTGAATGGGTGAGTGAGTGGTTGAGTGAGTGGTGAGTGGGTGAGTGAGTGGGTGAGTGGGTGGGTGAATTGGTGAGTGAGTGGGTGAGTGAGTGAATGGGTGAGTGGGTGAGTGGGTGAGTGGGTGAGTGAGTGGGTGAGTGAGTGAGTGGGTGAGTAAGTGGGTGAGTGAGTGGGTGAGTGGGTGAGTGAGTGGGTGAGTGTGAGGGTGAGTAAGTGGGTGAGTGAGTGGGTGAGTGAGTGGGTGATTGAGTGAGTGAGTGGGTGAGTGAGTGGGTGAGTGAGTGGGTGAGTGAGTGAGTGAGTGGGTGAGTGAGTGGGTGAGTGAATGGGTGAGTGAGTGGGTGAGTGGGTGAGTGAGTGGTGAGTGGGTGAGTGAGTGGGTGAGTGGGTGGGTGAATTGGTGAGTGAGTGGGTGAGTGAGTGGGTGAGTGAGTGAATGGGTGAGTGGGTGAGTGGGTGAGTGAGTGGGTGAGTGAGTGAGTGGGTGAGTAAGTGGGTGAGTGAGTGGGTGAGTGGGTGAGTGAGTGGGTGAGTGTGAGGGTGAGTAAGTGGGTGAGTGAGTGGGTGAGTGAGTGGGTGAGTGAGTGAGTGAGTGGGTGAGTGAGTGGGTGAGTGAGTGGGTGAGTGTGTGGGTGAGTGAGTGAGTGGGTGAGTGAGTGGGTGAGTGAATGGGTGAGTGAGTGGGTGAGTGGGTGGGTGAGTGGTGAGTGGGTGAGTGAGTGGGTGAGTGGGTGGGTGAATTGGTGAGTGAGTGGGTGAGTGAGTGGGTGAGTGAGTGAATGGGTGAGTGGGTGAGTGGGTGAGTGAGTGGGTGAGTGGGTGAGTGAGTGGAGTGAGTGAGTGAGTGGGTGAGTAAGTGGGTGATTGAGTGGGTGATTGAGTGGGTGGGTCGCTCTCACAAGTCACTCATGGTCACTCACACAGTCACTCATAGTCATTCGCAGTCATTCACAGTCAATTAGTCACTCAGTCACTCACACAGTCACTCAGTCACTCACAGTCACTCACACAGTCACTCATAGTCACTCATTGTCACTCACAGTCAATTACATTCACACATACAGTCACTCATAGTCACTCACACAGTCACTCAGAGTCACTCACATTCACTCACAGTCACTCACACAGTCACTCACAGTCACTCACAGTCACTCACTCAGTCACTCAGTCACTCACACAGCCACACAGTCACTCACACAGTCACTCATAGTCACTCACAGTCACTCACACAGTCACTCACGCAGTCACTCACAGTCACTCACAGTCACTCACACAGTTACTCACAGTCACTCACAGTCACTCAGTCACTCACACAGTCAATTACACAGTCTCTCACAGTCACTCACACAGTCACTCACACAGTCACTCAGTCACTCACACAGTCACTCACGCAGTCACTCACAGTCACTCACAAAGTCACTCACACAGTCACCCACAGTCACTCACAGTCACACAGTCAATTACACAGTCACTCATAGTCAATCACACAGTCACTCACAGTCACTCACACAGTCACTCACACAGTCACTCACAGTCACTCACACAGTCACTCATAGTCACTCACAGTCACTCAAACAGTCACTCACAGTCACTCACACAGCCACACAGTCACTCACAGTCACTCACAGTCACTCACACAGTCACTCATAGTCACTCAAACAGTCACTCACAGTCACTCACAGTCACTCAGTCACTCACACAGTCAATTACACAGTCACTCACAGTCACTCACAGTCACTCTCACAGTCACTCACAGTCACTCACACAGTCACTCACACAGTCACTCACAGTCACTCACACAGTCACTCATAGTCACTCACACAGTCACTCACACAGTCACTCACACAGTCACTCACAGTCACTCACAGTCACTCACACAGTCACTCACAGTCACTCATAGTCACTCACACAGTCACTCACACAGTCACACACAGTCACTCACAGTCACTCACACAGTCACTCACACAGTCACTCACAGTCACTCATAGTCACTCACACAGTCACTCACACAGTCACACACAGTCACTCACAGTCACTCACACAGTCACTCACAGTCACTCACAGTCACTCACACAGTCACACAGTCATTCACACAGTCACTCACACAGTCACTCACACAGTCACACAGTCACTCACACAGTCACTCACAGTCACTCACAGTCACTCACACAGTCACTCACACAGTCACTCACAGTCACTCACACAGTCACTCACACAGTCACTCACACAGTCACACAGTCACTCACACAGTCACTCACAGTCACTCACAGTCACTCACACAGTCACTCACAGTCACTCACACAGTCACTCACAGTCACTCACACAGTCACTCACACAGTCACTCACACAGTCAATCACAGACACTCACACAGTCAATTACACAGTCAATTACACAGTCACTCATAGTCACTCACACAGTCACTCACACAGTCACTCACAGTCACTCAGTCACTCATAGTCACTCACACAGTCACTCACACAGTCACTCACACAGTCACTCACAGTCACTCATAGTCACTCACACAGTCACTCAGAGTCACTCACACAGTCACACATAGTTACTCACAGTCACTCACACAGGCACACAGTCACTCACACAGTCACACACAGTCACTCACAGTCACTCACACAGTCACTCACACAGTCACTCACACAGTCACTCACAGTCACTCACACAGTCACTCACAGTCACCCACAGGGGTGAGGAAGGTGTCCACGCGTGGTGCTGGCCACCCACCCACACGAGTGCCGTGCCGGCCTTCATAGTTACTGTCTAGCACCACTTGCCACAACAGTTTGTTAAGGCTACAGTGGGTGGGTGAGATGGTGAGTGAGTGGGTGAGTGCGTGAGTGAGATGGTGAGTGAGTGGGTGAATGAGTGGGTGAGGGAGATGGTGAGTAAGATGGTGAGTGAGTGGGTGAATGAGAGGGTGAGTGAGATGGTGAGTGAGTGGGTGAGTGAGTGAGTGGGTGAGTGGGTGAGTGAGTGGGTGAGTGAGTGAGTGAGTGGGTGAATGAGTGGGTGAGTGAGTAAAGTGGGTGAGTGGGTGAGTGAGTGTGTGAGTGGGTGAGTGGGTGAGTGAGTGGGTGAGTGAGTGGGTGAGTAAGTGGGTGAGTGGTGGGTGAGTGGGTGAGTGAGTGGGTGAGTGTGAGGGTGAGTGAGTGGGTGAGTGAGTGGGTGAGTGAGTGAGTGGGTGAGTGAGATGGTGAGTGAGTGGGTGAGTGAGTGAGTGGGTGAGTGAGATGGTGAGTGAGTGGGTGAATGAGTGGGTGAGGGAGATGGTGAGTAAGATGGTGAGTGAGTGGGTGAATGAGAGGGTGAGTGAGATGGTGAGTGAGTGGGTGAGTGAGTGAGATGTCGAGCGAGTGGGTGATTGAATGGGGGAATGAGAGGGTGAGTGAGTGGGTGAGTGAGATGGTGAGCGAGTGGGTGAGTGAGATGGTGAGTGAGTGGGTGATTTAGTGGGTGAGTGAGTGCGTGGGTGAGTGAGTGGGTGGGTGGGTGAGTGAGTGGGTGGTGAGTGGGTGAGTGAGTGGGTGAGTGGATGTGTGAATGGGTGAGTGAGTGGGTGAGTGAGTGAGTGAGTGGGTGAGTGAGTGGGTGGGTTGGTGAGTGAGTGAGTGGGTGAGTGAGTGGGTGAGTAATTGGGTGAGTGGGTGAGTGAGTGGGTGAGGGTGAGTGAGTGGGTGAGTGAGTGGGTGAGTGAGTGAGTGGGAGAGTGAGTGAGTGGGTGAGTGAGAGAGTAGGTGAGTGAGTGAGTAGGTGAGTGAGTGGGTGAGTGTGTGGGTGAGTGAGTGAGTGTGTGGGTGAGTGAATTGATGAGTGAATGGGTGAGTGAGTGGGTGAGTGGGTGAATGAGTGGTGAGTGGGTGAGTGAGTGGGTGTGTGAATTTGTGAGTGAGTGGGTGAGTGTGAGGGTGAGTGAGTGGGTGAGTGAGTGGGTGAGTGAGTGGGTGAGTAAGTGGGTGAGTGGTGGGTGAGTGGGTGAGTGAGTGGGTGAGTGTGAGTGAGTGGGTGAGTGAGTGGGTGAGTGGGTGGGTGAGTGAGTGGGTGAGTGTGTGGGTGAGTGAGTGAGTGAGTGGGTGAGTGAGTGGGTGAATGAATGGGTGAGTGAGTGGGTGAGTGTGAGTGAGTGGGTGAGTGAGTGAGTGGTGAATGGGTGAGTGAGTGGGTGAGTGGGTGGGTGAATTGGTGAGTGAGTGGGTGAGTGAGTGGATGAGTGGGTGAGTGAGTGGGTGAGTGAGTGGGTGAGTGTGAGGGTGAGTGAGTGTGTGAGTGAGTGGGTGAGTGGGTGAGTGAGTGAGTGAGTGGGTGAGTGAGTGGGTGAGTGTGTGGGTGAGTGAGTGAGTGGGTGAGTGAGTGGGTGAGTGAATGGGTGAGTGAGTGGTTGAGTGAGTGGTGAGTGGGTGAGTGAGTGGGTGAGTGGGTGGGTGAATTGGTGAGTGAGTGGGTGAGTGAGTGAATGGGTGAGTGGGTGAGTGGGTGAGTGGGTGAGTGAGTGGGTGAGTGAGTGAGTGGGTGAGTAAGTGGGTGAGTGAGTGGGTGAGTGGGTGAGTGAGTGGGTGAGTGTGAGGGTGAGTAAGTGGGTGAGTGAGTGGGTGAGTGAGTGGGTGATTGAGTGAGTGAGTGGGTGAGTGAGTGGGTGAGTGAGTGGGTGAGTGAGTGAGTGAGTGGGTGAGTGAGTGGGTGAGTGAATGGGTGAGTGAGTGGGTGAGTGGGTGAGTGAGTGGTGAGTGGGTGAGTGAGTGGGTGAGTGGGTGGGTGAATTGGTGAGTGAGTGGGTGAGTGAGTGGGTGAGTGAGTGAATGGGTGAGTGGGTGAGTGGGTGAGTGAGTGGGTGAGTGAGTGAGTGGGTGAGTAAGTGGGTGAGTGAGTGGGTGAGTGGGTGAGTGAGTGGGTGAGTGTGAGGGTGAGTAAGTGGGTGAGTGAGTGGGTGAGTGAGTGGGTGAGTGAGTGAGTGAGTGGGTGAGTGAGTGGGTGAGTGAGTGGGTGAGTGTGTGGGTGAGTGAGTGAGTGGGTGAGTGAGTGGGTGAGTGAATGGGTGAGTGAGTGGGTGAGTGGGTGGGTGAGTGGTGAGTGGGTGAGTGAGTGGGTGAGTGGGTGGGTGAATTGGTGAGTGAGTGGGTGAGTGAGTGGGTGAGTGAGTGAATGGGTGAGTGGGTGAGTGGGTGAGTGAGTGGGTGAGTGGGTGAGTGAGTGGGTGAGTGAGTGAGTGGGTGAGTAAGTGGGTGATTGAGTGGGTGATTGAGTGGGTGGGTCGCTCTCACAAGTCACTCATGGTCACTCACACAGTCACTCATAGTCATTCGCAGTCATTCACAGTCAATTAGTCACTCAGTCACTCACACAGTCACTCAGTCACTCACAGTCACTCACACAGTCACTCATAGTCACTCATTGTCACTCACAGTCAATTACATTCACACATACAGTCACTCATAGTCACTCACACAGTCACTCAGAGTCACTCACATTCACTCACAGTCACTCACACAGTCACTCACAGTCACTCACAGTCACTCACTCAGTCACTCAGTCACTCACACAGCCACACAGTCACTCACACAGTCACTCATAGTCACTCACAGTCACTCACACAGTCACTCACGCAGTCACTCACAGTCACTCACAGTCACTCACACAGTTACTCACAGTCACTCACAGTCACTCAGTCACTCACACAGTCAATTACACAGTCTCTCACAGTCACTCACACAGTCACTCACACAGTCACTCAGTCACTCACACAGTCACTCACGCAGTCACTCACAGTCACTCACAAAGTCACTCACACAGTCACCCACAGTCACTCACAGTCACACAGTCAATTACACAGTCACTCATAGTCAATCACACAGTCACTCACAGTCACTCACACAGTCACTCACACAGTCACTCACAGTCACTCACACAGTCACTCATAGTCACTCACAGTCACTCAAACAGTCACTCACAGTCACTCACACAGCCACACAGTCACTCACAGTCACTCACAGTCACTCACACAGTCACTCATAGTCACTCAAACAGTCACTCACAGTCACTCACAGTCACTCAGTCACTCACACAGTCAATTACACAGTCACTCACAGTCACTCACAGTCACTCTCACAGTCACTCACAGTCACTCACACAGTCACTCACACAGTCACTCACAGTCACTCACACAGTCACTCATAGTCACTCACACAGTCACTCACACAGTCACTCACACAGTCACTCACAGTCACTCACAGTCACTCACACAGTCACTCACAGTCACTCATAGTCACTCACACAGTCACTCACACAGTCACACACAGTCACTCACAGTCACTCACACAGTCACTCACACAGTCACTCACAGTCACTCATAGTCACTCACACAGTCACTCACACAGTCACACACAGTCACTCACAGTCACTCACACAGTCACTCACAGTCACTCACAGTCACTCACACAGTCACACAGTCATTCACACAGTCACTCACACAGTCACTCACACAGTCACACAGTCACTCACACAGTCACTCACAGTCACTCACAGTCACTCACACAGTCACTCACACAGTCACTCACAGTCACTCACACAGTCACTCACACAGTCACTCACACAGTCACACAGTCACTCACACAGTCACTCACAGTCACTCACAGTCACTCACACAGTCACTCACAGTCACTCACACAGTCACTCACAGTCACTCACACAGTCACTCACACAGTCACTCACACAGTCAATCACAGACACTCACACAGTCAATTACACAGTCAATTACACAGTCACTCATAGTCACTCACACAGTCACTCACACAGTCACTCACAGTCACTCAGTCACTCATAGTCACTCACACAGTCACTCACACAGTCACTCACACAGTCACTCACAGTCACTCATAGTCACTCACACAGTCACTCAGAGTCACTCACACAGTCACACATAGTTACTCACAGTCACTCACACAGGCACACAGTCACTCACACAGTCACACACAGTCACTCACAGTCACTCACACAGTCACTCACACAGTCACTCACACAGTCACTCACAGTCACTCACACAGTCACTCACAGTCACCCACAGGGGTGAGGAAGGTGTCCACGCGTGGTGCTGGCCACCCACCCACACGAGTGCCGTGCCGGCCTTCATAGTTACTGTCTAGCACCACTTGCCACAACAGTTTGTTAAGGCTACAGTGGGTGGGTGAGATGGTGAGTGAGTGGGTGAGTGCGTGAGTGAGATGGTGAGTGAGTGGGTGAATGAGTGGGTGAGGGAGATGGTGAGTAAGATGGTGAGTGAGTGGGTGAATGAGAGGGTGAGTGAGATGGTGAGTGAGTGGGTGAGTGAGTGAGTGGGTGAGTGGGTGAGTGAGTGGGTGAGTGAGTGAGTGAGTGGGTGAATGAGTGGGTGAGTGAGTAAAGTGGGTGAGTGGGTGAGTGAGTGTGTGAGTGGGTGAGTGGGTGAGTGAGTGGGTGAGTGAGTGGGTGAGTAAGTGGGTGAGTGGTGGGTGAGTGGGTGAGTGAGTGGGTGAGTGTGAGGGTGAGTGAGTGGGTGAGTGAGTGGGTGAGTGAGTGAGTGGGTGAGTGAGATGGTGAGTGAGTGGGTGAGTGAGTGAGTGGGTGAGTGAGATGGTGAGTGAGTGGGTGAATGAGTGGGTGAGGGAGATGGTGAGTAAGATGGTGAGTGAGTGGGTGAATGAGAGGGTGAGTGAGATGGTGAGTGAGTGGGTGAGTGAGTGAGATGTCGAGCGAGTGGGTGATTGAATGGGGGAATGAGAGGGTGAGTGAGTGGGTGAGTGAGATGGTGAGCGAGTGGGTGAGTGAGATGGTGAGTGAGTGGGTGATTTAGTGGGTGAGTGAGTGCGTGGGTGAGTGAGTGGGTGGGTGGGTGAGTGAGTGGGTGGTGAGTGGGTGAGTGAGTGGGTGAGTGGATGTGTGAATGGGTGAGTGAGTGGGTGAGTGAGTGAGTGAGTGGGTGAGTGAGTGGGTGGGTTGGTGAGTGAGTGAGTGGGTGAGTGAGTGGGTGAGTAATTGGGTGAGTGGGTGAGTGAGTGGGTGAGGGTGAGTGAGTGGGTGAGTGAGTGGGTGAGTGAGTGAGTGGGAGAGTGAGTGAGTGGGTGAGTGAGAGAGTAGGTGAGTGAGTGAGTAGGTGAGTGAGTGGGTGAGTGTGTGGGTGAGTGAGTGAGTGGGTGGGTGAGTGAATTGATGAGTGAATGGGTGAGTGAGTGGGTGAGTGGGTGAATGAGTGGTGAGTGGGTGAGTGAGTGGGTGTGTGAATTTGTGAGTGAGTGGGTGAGTGTGAGGGTGAGTGAGTGGGTGAGTGAGTGGGTGAGTGAGTGGGTGAGTGAGTGAGTGGGTGAGTGAGTGGTGAATGGGTGAGTGAGTGGGTGGGTGAATTGGTGAGTGAGTGAGTGGGTGAGTGGGTGAGTGAGTGGGTGAGTGAGTGTGAGGGTGAGTGATTGGGTGAGTGAGTGAGTGAGTGGGTGAGTGAGTGGGTGAGTGTGTGGGTGAGTGAGTGAGTGAGTGGGTGAGTGAGTGGGTGAGTGAATGGGTGAGTGAGTGCGTAAGTGAGTGGGTGAGTGAGTGGGTGGGTGAGTAAAGTGGGTGAGTGAGTGGGTGGTTTGGTGAGTGTGTGAGTGGGTGAGTGAGTGGGTGAGTGATTGGGTGAGTGGGTGAGTGAGTGGGTGAGGGTGAGTGAGTGGGTGTGTGAATTGGTGAGTGAGTGGGTGAGTGAGTGGGTGAGTGGGTGAGTGAGTGAATGCGTGAGTGGGTGAGTGAGTAGGTGAGTGGGTAAGTGAGTGCGTAAGTGAGTGGGTGAGTGAGTGTGTGAGTGGGTGAGTGAGTGGGTGGGTGAGTAAAGTGGGTGAGTGAGTGGGTGAGTGAGTGAGTGTGTGAGTGGGTGAGTGGGTGAGTGAGTGGGTGAGTGAGTGAGTGGGTGAGTAAGTGGGTGAGTGGTGGGTGAGTGGGTGAGTGAGTGGGTGAGTGTGAGGGTGAGTGAGTGGGTGAGTGAGTGGGTGAGTGAGTGGGTGAGTGAGTGAGTGGGTGAGTGAGTGGGTGAGTGAGTAGGTGAGTGTGTGGGTGAGTGAGTGAGTGGGTGAGTGAGTGGGTGAATGAATGGGTGAGTGAGTGGGTGAGTGTGAGGGTGAGTGAGTGGGTGAGTGAGTGGGTGAGTGAGTGGGTGAGTAGTGAGTGGGTGAGTGAGTGGTGAATGGGTGAGTGAGTGGGTGAGTGGGTGGGTGAATTGGTGAGTGAGTGGGTGAGTGAGTGGGTGAGTGGGTGAGTGAGTGGGTGAGTGAGTGGGTGAGTGAGTGGGTGAGTGTGAGGGTGAGTGAGTGGGTGAGTGAGTGAGTGGGTGAGTGAGATGGTGAGTGAGTGGGTGAGTGAGTGAGTGGGTGAGTGAGATGGTGAGTGGGTGAGTGAGTGAGTGGGTGAGTGAGATGGTGAGTGAGTGGGTGAATGAGTGGGTGAGGGAGATGGTGAGTAAGATGGTGAGTGAGTGGGTGAATGAGAGGGTGAGTGAGATGGTGAGTGAGTGGGTGAGTGAGTGAGTGGGTGGGTGAGTGAGTGGGTGAGTGAGTGAGATGTCGAGCGAGTGGGTGATTGAATGGGGGAATGAGAGGGTGAGTGAGTGGGTGAGTGAGATGGTGAGCGAGTGGGTGAGTGAGATGGTGAGGGAGTGGGTGATTTAGTGGGTGAGTGAGTTCGTGGGTGAGTGAGTGGGTGGGTGAGTGAGTGGGTGGTGAGTGGGTGAGTGAGTGGGTGAGTGGATGTGTGAATGGGTGAGTGAGTGGGTGAGTGAGTGGGTGAGTGAGTGGGTGGGTTGGTGAGTGAGTGAGTGGGTGAGTGAGTGGGTGAGTAATTGGGTGAGTGGGTGAGTGAGTGGGTGAGGGTGAGTGAGTGGGTGAGTGAGTGGGTGAGTGAGTGAGTGGGAGAGTGAGTGAGTGGGTGAGTGAGAGAGTAGGTGAGTGAGTAGGTGAGTGAGTGGGTGAGTGTGTGGGTGAGTGAGTGAGTGGGTGGGTGAGTGAATTGATGAGTGAATGGGTGAGTGAGTGGGTGAGTGGGTGAATGAGTGGTGAGTGGGTGAGTGAGTGGGTGTGTGAATTTGTGAGTGAGTGTGTGAGTGAGTGGGTGAGTGGGTGAGTGAGTGAATGGGTGAGTGGGTGAGTGAGTGGGTGAGTGGGTAAGTGAGTGCGTAAGTGAGTGGGTGAGTGAGTGTGTGAGTGGGTGAGTGAGTGGGTGGGTGAGTAAAGTGGGTGAGTGAGTGGGTGAGTGAGTGGGTGAGTGAGTGGGTGAGTGAGTGGGTGGTGAGTGGGTGAGTGGGTTAGTGGATGGGTGAATGGGTGAGTGAGTGAGTAGGTGAGTGAGTGAGTGGGTGAGTGAGTGGGTAAGTGAGTGTGTAAGTGAGTGGGTGAGTGAGTCGGTGGGTGAGTAAAGTGGGTGAGTGAGTGGGTGGGTTGGTGAGTGTGTGAGTGGGTGAGTGAGTGGGTGAGTGATTGGGTGAGTGGGTGAGTGAGTGGGTGAGGGTGAGTGAGTGGGTGTGTGAATTGGTGAGTGAGTGGGTGAGTGAGTGGGTGAGTGGGTGAGTGAGTGAATGCGTGAGTGGGTGAGTGAGTGGGTGAGTGGGTAAGTGAGTGCGTAAGTGAGTGGGTGAGTGAGTGTGTGAGTGGGTGAGTGAGTGGGTGGGTGAGTAAAGTGGGTGAGTGAGTGGGTGAGTGAGTGAGTGTGTGAGTGGGTGAGTGGGTGAGTGAGTGGGTGAGTGAGTGAGTGGGTGAGTAAGTGGGTGAGTGGTGGGTGAGTGAGTGGGTGAGTGTGAGGGTGAGTGAGTGGGTGAGTGAGTGGGTGAGTGAGTGAGTGGGTGAGTGAGTGGGTGAGTGAGTAGGTGAGTGTGTGGGTGAGTGAGTGAGTGGGTGAGTGAGTGGGTGAATGAATGGGTGAGTGAGTGGGTGAGTGTGAGTGAGTGGGTGAGTGAGTGGGTGAGTGAGTGAGTGGGTGAGTGAGTGGTGAATGGGTGAGTGGGTGGGTGAATTGGTGAGTGAGTGGGTGAGTGAGTGGGTGAGTGGGTGAGTGAGTGGGTGAGTGAGTGGGTGAGTGAGTGGGTGAGTGTGAGGGTGAGTGATTGGGTGAGTGAGTGAGTGAGTGGGTGAGTGAGTGGGTGAGTGTGTGGGTGAGTGAGTGAGTGAGTGGGTGAGTGAGTGGGTGAGTGAATGGGTGAGTGAGTGGGTGAGTGGGTGAGTGAGTGGTGAGTGGGTGAGTGAGTGGGTGAGTGGGTGGGTGAATTGGTGAGTGAGTGGGTGAGTGAGTGGGTGAGTGAGTGAATGGGTGAGTGGGTGAGTGGGTGA